>NC_064614.1:1169595023-1170220023 GCF_023898315.1 Schistocerca nitens
CTCTTTTCCAATGCACCACTGCCAGTTTATTGTACCCCACGCATCATCACATTGCAGATTTAACACAGAAATTGCGTATTCAATACTAAACAATTGATGCTCACTTCGCCGCAAGCGAGTAACATGTTTTCGTTCTACGTATGGATCTTATACTGGGAGTCATTTACCTTTTTTTTTGGTGCACCACTAACAGTTTACTGTACCCTCGTACCCTCACATTGGCGATGTAAACCAGAAATTGCACCGCATTTCAGTACTAAGGAATCGATGCTAACTCCTCCACGATGATTTAACACGGCTGCGTTCAACGTATGAATCTTCCATGTGAGTCTTGTAGCTTTTTTCCAATGCCCCACTGCCAGTTTACTGTAGGTTTTGCACACTCACATTGACAACTTAACACACTAAACGTGTCGCTATTAAATACTTAAGGTTTGATGCTGACTTCTCACTGATCGAGATACGTGGTTCCGACCAACGTATGGTACTTCCATGTGAGTCATGTGGGTTTCTTCCGTTGCACCACTGCCAGTTTACTGCATCCCTCGCACACCCACATTTACAGTTCAACACAGAAATTGTGTCGTTATCGATACTAACCGATCGACGCTGACTTCTAACCGATCGAGTAGGGCGGCTGGGGGCCACCTACGGATCTTCACTGTGTGTCATGTTGCTATTTTCCGGTGCACCACTGCCACTTTGCTGTAGGCCTAGCACCCTCACAGTGACTATTTAATACACAATTGGCGTCGCTATTCAGTACAAGGGTCGATGCCGTCTTCTCGCTGAGCGAGTAACGTGGCTACAGTCAACCTAAGACCTACCATGTGAGTCATGTACCGTCTTTCCTGTACCCCAATGCCTGTTTACTGTATCCATCACACCCTCACAATGGCGATATAACACAGAATTGGCTTCGCTATTCAGTACTAAAGGATCAATGACAACCTCTCCCCAGGCGAGTAATGTGGCTACAGTCTATGTGTGGATCTTCTCCAGCGAGTCATGAAGCTCTTTTTCCAGTGTACCACTGCCAGTTTACTGTATCCCCTGCAACCTCACATGGACGATTTAACACGGAAATTGCGTCGCTATTCAATAGTGAAGGATAGATGGCGATTTTTCCTCGAGCGAGTAACGTGGCCACGGTCTACATATGGCTCTTCTTCTGGGAGTCCGGTAGTTCTTTTCCCGAGCACCACTGCCAGTTAACTGCATCCCTCGTAGCCTCACACTGACGATTTAACACGATAATTGCGTTATTATTCAATACATAAGGATCGATTCCGACTTCTCCGCGAACGAATTACATGGCTGCAGTCAATGTATGGATGTTCGATGTAAGTCATGTACTCTTTTTCCCATGCACCACTGCCAGTTTACGGTATCCCTCGCACCATTACATTGATGATTTATCACAGAAATTGAGTTGTTATTAAATACTTGCGGATCAATTCAAACATCTGCCTCAGCGAGTAATGCGGCTACGGTCTACGTATGGATCTTCCCTTCTGGGTCATGTACCTTTTTCTCCGGTTCACCACTGCCAATTTACTGTATCCCTCACACCCTCACTTTGACGATTTAACACAGAGATTGCTTCGCTTTCAATACTGAAGGATCGAAGGCGACTTCTCCCTGAGCGAATAACGTGGCAACGTTCTACATATGGATCTCCTCCAGCGAGTAATGTACTTTTTCTGCTGCTCCACCGCCAGTTTGCTGTATCCCGCGCATCCTCACATTTACGATTTAACATAGAAATTGCGTAGCTATTCAACACTAGAGGACCGATGCAAAATTATTACCAAGCGATTACCACAGCTACGGTCAACATATGGCTCCACAGCTGGGGGTCATGGAAGGTTTTTCCGGTGCACCGCTCCTAGTTTACTGTATCACTCGTAAACTCACATTGGCGATATAACACAGATATTGCGTCGCTATTCAATACTGAAGGATCGATGCAGACTTCTCCCCGAGTGAGTGCCGTGGTACAGTCAGTGTATGGATCTACCTTGAGAGTCATGTAGCATTTTTCCGCTGCTGCGCTGCCAGTTTACTGTATCCCTCTCCTTCTGACACTGACGATATAACACAGAAATTATGTCGCTATACTTATCCCTGAGCGAGAACCGCGCCAACGGGGTCATGTACTTTTCTTCTGGTGTACCACTCCCAGTGAACTACACTCCTGGAAATGGAAAAAAGAACACATTGACACCGGTGTGTCAGACCCACCATACTTGCTCCGGACACTGCGAGAGGGCTGTACAAGCAATGATCACACGCACGGCACAGCGGACACACCAGGAACCGCGGTGTTGGCCGTCGAATGGCGCTAGCTGCGCAGCATTTGTGCACCGCCGCCGTCAGTGTCAGCCAGTTTGCCGTGGCATACGGAGCTCCATCGCAGTCTTTAACACTGGCAGCATGCCGCGACAGCGTGGACGTGAACCGTATGTGCAGTTGACGGACTTTGAGCGAGGGCGTATAGTGGGCATGCGGGAGGCCGGGTGGACGTACCGCCCAATTGCTCAACACGTGGGGCGTGAGGTCTCCACAGTACATCGATGTTGTCGCCAGTGGTCGGCGGAAGGTGCACGTGCCCGTCGACCTGGGACCGGACCGCAGCGACGCACTGATGCACGCCAAGACCGTAGGATCCTACGCAGTGCCGTAGGGGACCGCACCGCCACTTCCCAGCAAATTAGGGACATTGTTACTCCTGGGGTATCGGCGAGGACCATTCGCAACCGTCTCCATGAAGCTGGGCTACGATCCCGCACACCGTTAGGCCGTCTTCCGCTCACGCCCCAACATCGTGCAGCCCGCCTCCAGTGGTGTCGCGACAGGCGTGAATGGAGGGACGAGTGGAGACGTGTCGTCTTCAGCGATGAGAGTCGCTTCTGCCTTGGTGCCAATGATGGTCGTATGCGTGTTTGGCGCCGTGCAGGTGAGCGCCACAATCAGGACTGCATACGACCGAGGCACACAGGGCCAACACCCGGCATCATGGTGTGGGGAGCAATCTCCTACACTGGCCGTACACCACTGGTGATCGTCGAGGGGACACTGAATAGTGCACGGTACATCCAAACCGTCATCGAACCCATCGTTCTACCATTCCTAGACCGGCAAGGGAACTTGCTGTTCCAACAGGACAATGCACGTCCGCATGTATCCCGTGCCACCCAACGTGCTCTAGAAGGTGTAAGTCAACTACCCTGGCCAGCAAGATCTCCGGATCCGTCCCCCATTGAGCATGTTTGGGACTGGATGAAGCGTCGTCTCACGCGGTCTGCACGCCCAGCACGAACGCTGGTCCAACTGAGGCGCCAGGTGGAAATGGCATGGCAAGCCGTTCCACAGGACTACATCCAGCATCTCTACGATCGTCTCCATGGGAGAATAGCAGCCTGCATTGCTGCGAAAGGTGGATATACACTGTACTAGTGCCGACATTATGCATGCTCTGTTGCCTGTGTCTATGTGCCTGTGGTTCTGTCAGTGTGATCATGTGATGCATCTGACCCCAGGAATGTGTCAATAAAGTTTCCCCTTCCTGGGACAATGAATTCACGGTGTTCTTATTTCAATTTCCAGGAGTGTATTTACCTTGCACCCTCACACTGACGACGGTATCCGCGTTACTCTTTCGGTGAGGAGTCGGTATCGATCATTTTGTATTCAATAGCGATGCCATTTCCGTGTGTCTTGTCTATCCAATATGTCTATCACTTGTTGAAGGGAGGGATTGACGAGTTTCAAAATCTGTTCCCTTATGCGAACATCAGAAACGTTCTGTGCAATTGCATCACGCACCATAGTGTCTGAATAAGGGAGTCCACAGTCACATTCAAATGCACAATCCCTAGTAAGTCCTTGCAAAGTTGCAACCCACTCCCGATTAGTTTGACCGGCCGTACGTTTTGTACGAAAGAACGCATACCTTTTTGCAACGACATTTACTGTTTCCTTGAAATAGGCATCTAAAGCAGACAAAATTTCTTCGTATGATTTTGTTGCTACGTCGCGTCGGGGAAACAATTTCACTATCACACGGTAGGTGGACACACCTACACACGAAAGCAAAAACGTCTAAGTATGGAACATCACTTGGGAGTCATGTATCGTTTTTCCAGTGTACCAATGCCAGTTTACTGTATGCCTCGTAACTACACATTGACGATTTAACACAATAATTGTGTCGCTATACAACACTAAAGGATCGATGTTGCGTCCTACCCGTGAATGTAATGCGGCTATGTTCAAGTACTGATCTTCTCCTTCCAGTCACGTAGCAGTTGTACTGTTCACCACCACCAATTTACTGTATTTTTTGCAACCTCACACCTCACATTGACGATTTAACACAGAAAGTGCGTCGCAATCCAGTACTAAATGATAGATACCGACTTCTCCCCGTGAGAGCAAAGCAGCTACCGTCAATGTATGGATCTTCTCCTGGGAGTCATTTAGGTTTCCGGTACAGGACTGTCAGGATACTGTATCCCTTGAAACCTCACATTGAAGATTTAACACAGAAATTGTGTCGCTGTTCATTACTAAAGGATCGATGCCAACTTCTCCGGAGTGAGTACCACAGAAACGGTCAACGTGTGGATCATCTCTTGGGAGTCATGTAACTTTTTTGTGGTGAATCACTGTAAGTTTACTGTATCCCTCGCACTCCCACATTGAAGATTTAACTCAGAAATTGCGTGGCTATTCAATTCTAAAGGATTGATGATGACTTCTCCAATAGCGCTAAATGGTTCAAAATTGCTCTGAGCACTATGGGACTTAACTTCTTTGGTCATCGGTCCCCTAGAACTAAGAACTACTGAAACCTAACTAACCTAAGGGTTATCACACACATCCATGCCCGAGGCAGGATTCGAACCTGCGACCATAGCTGTCACGGGGTTCCAGACTGTAGTGCCTGGAACCGCACGGCCACACCGGCCGGCAATAGCGCTAAATTCGATAATGGTCAACGTATTGATGTTATCCTGACAGTCGTGTGGATCTTTTCTGGTGCTTCACTTCAAGTTTACTTTATCCGTCGCACCCTTGCATAGACGACGTAACACAGATATCGCGTCGCTGCTCAATACTATAAGATCGATACCGACATTTCCCCGAGCGAGTAAAGCAGCAACGAGCAATGTATCGATATTCTCCTGGGAGTCATGTAGGTGTTTTCCGGTGTATGAATCGCACCCTCACATTGACGATTTAACTCAAAAATTGCAACGCTATTAAATACTAAAGGATCGATGCCGACTACTCCACGAGCGAGTATCGCGGCTACAGTCCATGAATGGATCTACCATGAGAGTTATGAACCTGTTTTCAGATGCAGAACTGGCAGTTTACTGTATCCCTCGCAATCTCACATTAACGATTTACCAAAGAAATTGCTTCGCTGTTCAGTACTAAAAGATCGATGGCGACTTATCACCGAGCGAGAACTGCTGCAACGGTCAATGTATGTATTTTCTCCTGGGGGTCATATACCTTTTTTCCGGTGCACCAATCCCAGTTATCAGTAGCCCTAGCCCAATCACATTGATGATTTAACACAGAAATTGCGTAGCTATTCAATAGTAAAGGATCGATGGCGACATCTCCCCAAGCGCCCCAAGCGAGTAACGCTTCTACGATCAACGTGTGGATCTTCATTGTGAGACATGTAGCGTTCTTCCGGTGCACACTTCCAGTTTTCTGTATCCCTCGAACCCTCATATTGGCGATTTAACACAGATATTGTGACGCTATTCAACACTAAAGGATCGATGTCGAATTCAACCCGACAAAGTAACGCGGCTATGGTCAAGTATATACCTTCTCCTGCGAGTCACGTAGCAATTTTCACGTTGACCACTGACAGTATACTCTATCCCTCGCAACAACACATTGAGGATCTAACACAGAAATAGCGTCACCATTCAATAATAATGGAACGATGCCGTCTTCTCATCGAGCAAGTAGTGCGGGTACGGTCTACGTATAGATCTTCTCCTGGGAATCATGTACCTTTTTTTCCAGTGGACAACTGAAAGTTCGATATATCCCTCGAACCCATCCATTGACGATTTCCCACAGAAAATGCGTCGCTATGGAATACTAAAGGATCAATGCCGGCTTCTCTCTGAGCGAGATACCTTCCAATTAAGTCATGTACCGTTTTTCTTGTTTACAACTGCCAGTTTACTGTATCCCTCGCACCATCACATTGAGGATTTATCACAGACATAGCGTCGCCATTCAATACTAATGGAACGATGCTGACTTCTCACCGAGCAAGTAACGCGGGTACGGTCTACGTATAGATCTTCTGCTGGGAGTCACGTACCTTTTTTTCCGGTAGACAACTGAAAGTTTGATATATCCCTCGTACCCTCACATTGACAATTTCACACAGAAATTACGTCGCTATGCAATACTAAAGGATCTATGCCGACTTCTCACTTGGCTACAGTCTACATATGAATCTTACCCTGGGCGTCATGAACCTTTTTCCCGGTGCACCACTACCAGTTCACTGTATCCCTCGCACTCTCGCATTGACGATCTAACACAGAAATTGCGTCGCTATTCAATACTAAAGGATTGATAACGACTTCTTCCCGGAGCGAGGAAAGCAGCTACTATCAATGTATGGATCTTCTCCTGGGAGTCATGTTGCTTTTTTCCTTTGCACCACTGGCAGATTACTGTGTCCCTCGTAGTCCCACACTAACGACTGAACAGAGTAATTGCGTCGCTATCCAATACTAAATGATCGATGCTGTCTTCTCCCTGAGCAAGTAACGTGGCTATGGCCAACGAATGGATCTTCCATGTGAGTCATGTAGCTTTCTTCCGGTGCACCACTGCCATCATATTGATGATTTAACACAGGAACTGCGTCGCTATTCAATACTAAAGATCGATGCCGACTTCTCCCCGAGCGAGTAACGCTGCTCTGGTCTACGTACGGATCTTCTCCTGGGAGTCATGTAGCTTTCTCCGCTGCACAACTGCCAGTTTTCTGTATACCTCGTAACCTCAAAATGACGATTTAACACAGAAATTGCGTCGTTATTCAGTACTAAATGATCGATGCCGACTTCTCCCCGAGCGAGTGTTGCCGCTACGGTCAACGTATGTATCTTCCATGTGAGTCATGTAGCTTTTTTCCGGTGCACCACTGCTGCTTTATTGTATCCCTCGTACCCTGACACTGACGATTTAACAGAGAAATTGCGTTGCTACTCAATACTATAGGATCGATGCCGACTCCCCGTAGCGAATTTCGCCGCTACTGTCAAAGTACGGATCTTGACCTGGGAGGTTTTTTGTTTTTTTCCTCTGAAACACTGCCAGCTTACTGTATTCCTGGCACCCTCACGATTTAACACTGAAATTTCGTCGCTATTCAATACTAAAGGATCGATGCCGACTTCTCACCAATCGAGTAACGCGGCTATGGTCAACGTACGGATCTTCCATGTGAATCATGTAGCTTCTTTCCGGTGCCCGCTGACAGTTTACTGTATCCCTCACCCCTCACATTGACGAATTAACACAGCAATTTCGTCGCTATTCAATACTAAAGATCGATGCCGACTCCTCCCCGAGCGAGTAACGCAGTTACAGTCAAGTTGTGATTCTTCTATTGGGAGTCATGTACCTATTTTCCGGTGCACCACTGCCAGTTTACTATATACCTCATACCCTCACATTGACATTTTAACACAGGATTTGTGTCGCTATTGTACACTAAAGGATCGATGACGACTTCTCACCGAGCAAGTAACGCGGCTACGGTCTATATATGGATTTTCTCCTGGGAGTCATGTACCTTTTTTCCTGTTCACAACTGCCCGTTTACTCTATCCCTCCAACTCTCACACTGACGTTTAAACACAGAAATTGCCTCGCTATTCATTAGTAAACGATCGATGCTGACTTCTCCTCAAGCGCGTAACGTGACTACGGTCTACGTATGGATTTTCGCTTTGGATTCTTGTACCTTTTTACCGGTGCAGCACTGCCAGTTTCCTGTATGCCTCCCACCCTTACAATGATGTTTTAACACACAAATTGCGCCACTATTCAGTGCTAAAAGATCGATGCCGACTCATCCCCGAGCGAGTAACGCGGCTACTGGCAAAGTATGGGTCTTTAACTGGGAGTCTTTTAGTTTTTTTCCTGTGAACCACTGCCTGCTTACTGTATTCCTCGCACCCTCACATTGACGAATTAACACTGATATTGCGTCGCTATTCAGTACTGAAGATCGATGCCGAGCGAGTAACGCAGCTACAGTTAACTTATGCTTGTTCTAGTGGGAGTCATCTACCTATTTTCCGGTGCACAATTGCCAGTTTACTGTATCTCTCATACCTTCTTATTGACCATTTAACACAGAAATTGCGTCGCTATTCAATACTATAAGATCGATGCCGACTTCTCTCCAGTACGTTCTTTCATGTCCCATTAGCAGTTCTCCTCACTTTACAGCTATTTCATTTTCATTTTCTTTCTTTCTTTTTTTTTCAAGGTATCGAATATATGTCGTTCATCTCATAGGTTGCAATAAGGTTTAGCCTTGGACTGATGTCTTACTCCTTAATTTTTAGTGTTTCAGTTGATTTAACTCGTGTTTCTCTTTTTATTAGTATTGTGTGTACACTGAAAGCTGTTACATTTTGATCTTTGTTTTGAATGATATTAATCGTATTTACACGGAATCCTACGGGAACTTTTTAGAAGTTCTGCCGAAGTCACAATTGTCTTATGAAGGAAATTCACTGATATTTCACTTGCAGCTAGCAGAGGACACAAACTATGATTGTATAATTGCTAAGTGATACAACATTTAGACATCCTTACACCTCACTTCTTATGTAGAACGTGATCTCATCATCGCCTAATAGAACCTAATAAAATCTGGAAAGCTATGTAAAACTAATTTACACGGACAGTTTGTGGTGCTAACAGTCTTTATACGGGTGAGAACAGAGTTGCAGCAGCTTAAAAATTACACATGGTATGAAATATTTTTAGAGGTTACACGTATTTTAAAACTTCTGAAATGTGTGGCTACTAATACGAGCAGTAGACGAGGGCAATAAAGAAATTCTTAGGTTGAACTAAGATGCTGCAAGCTTCCATAGTGATGCACGACGATGGAGTTATTAGCTGATAAAGAATTCACTGAGAAATTATTCCTGCATTTTTACCGATTTCTTCGTCGATTTAGGCGTACTGATAGATCTGAAACTAACATGATATCGATCTCACAGTCATAAGCGTACGCCGCCTGGTACAATTTTGGACAGGGCATAATTTAAATATCGCCAATAATAGACTTAAGATCATGAAAGAATGTCGTACTTGTGGAAGAGACTAGAAAACACCAGAAGGTTTCAGTTTGATTCTGTAATGTAGAGACAGAGATTTTGGAACCAGATTTTAAGTAGTAAGGCATTTCCAGGAGCTGGTGTGGAGCCTAATCACAATTTATTGGCTATGAATTATAGATTAAATCTAAAGAAGTTCCAAAAAGGTCGGAAATTAAGGAGTGTACGTTGAATGAACCTGAGGCCTTCGCGAGTTTCAGAGGGAGCATAGAGCAACTATTGCCTAGAACAGGGGAAAGGATTACAGTAGAAGACGAATAGATAGCTTTAAGAGGTGAAATAGCGAAGGCAGCAGAGAATCAAATACGGAAAAGGATAAAGCCTAGTAGAAATATTTGGATAACACAGTATATCTTAAATTCAACTGATGAGAGGAGAAAACATAAAAATGCAGCAAATGAAGCAGGCGAAAGGAAATACAAACGTCTAAAAGATCAGACTGACAGCAAGTATAAAATGGCTAGGCAGGGAAAGCTAACGGAAAAATGTAAGGATTTGGTAGCATATATCACTAGGTAAAAGACAGATACTGCCTACAGGGAAATTAAAGAGACCTTTGGAGAACCTAAAAGCAGCTGTCTGAATGTCAAGAGGTCCAAGGGAAAACTAGTCCTAAGCAAAAAAGGGAAGGCAGAATGGTTCTAGGAGTACATGGACGTTCTATACGAGGAAAATGATCTTGAAGGCAGTGTTATGGAAATGGAAGAGGATGTAAATGAAGAGGAGATGGGAGACATGATACTGCCAGAACAATTTGAGAGAGCAACGAAGGACCTAAGCCGAAACGATGTCCCAGGAGTAGATGACTTTTCGTCGGACCTAGTGATAGCGTTAGGAGAGCCATGACAAAACTCTTCCATCTTCAGTGCAAGATATATGAGACAGGGGAAATACCTACAGACTTGAAGAGAAACGTAACAATTCCAATACCGAGGAAAGCAGGTGCTCATGGTGGGAATATCACCGAACTATCAGTTTAGTAAATCATGATCGCGATCTACTAACACTAATTCTTTACAAACGAATGAAAAAACTGGCAAAAGCTGACCGCGGTGAAAATCAGTTCGGATTCTGGAGAAATTTGGGTACACGTAAGTCAATACTGACGCCACAACTTCTCTTAAAGGATAGGCTTAGAGAACACTTTTGACAAAGTTGACTTGAATACTCTCTTTGAAATTCTGAAGGGCTCTTGTTTTTTTCAGTCATCTGACTGATATGATGCAGCCCGCCACGAATTCGTCTCCTGTGTCAACCACTTCATCTGAGGGTAGCAATTGCTACCCACATCCTCAATGATTTTCTGGGTGTATTCCAATCTCTGTCTTCCTCTACACATTTTGCCTCTACAGCTCCCTCTAGTAGCATGGAGGTCATCACCTAATGTCTTAATCGATGTCCTAACATCCTGTCCCTTTCCCCTGTCAGTGTTTTCCACATATTCCTTTCCTTTCCTATTCTATTCAGAAAGTCCTCGTTTCTTACCTTATCACTCCACTTAATTTTCAAAATTCGTCTGTAGCACCACAACTCAAATACTTCGAGTTCATTCTGTTCTGGTTTTCTCACACTCCATGTTTCACTACCATACAATGCTGTGCTCCAAATGTACATTCTCAGAAACTTCTTCCTCAAATTAAGCCAACCACAAAATGAGAATTTAACACAGAAATTGCGTCGCTATTCAATACTAAAGTATCGATGCCGACTTTTCCCTGAGCGAATAACGAAGCAACGGTCTACGTATGGATTTTCTCCTGGGAGTCATGAACCTTTTATCCGGTTCACCACTGCCAGTTTACTGTATCCCTCACACCCTAATATTGGCCATGTAACACAGAATTTGAGTCGCTATTCAATACTAACGGAACTATGCTGTCTCCTCCCCTAGTAAGTAACTCGGTTATGGTCAATGTACGGATCTTCCTGTGAGTCTTGTACATTTTACCGGTGCACCAATGCAACTATACTGTACCCCTCACACCCTCACATTGGCGATTGAACACAAGTTGCGCCGCTATTCAATACTAAAGATCGATACCGACTTCTATCTGAGCGAGTAACGTGGCTACGGTGAACACATGGATCACCTCCTGGTAGTCATGTACCTTTTATCCGGTGCATCACTGTCAGGTTACTGTATCCCTCGCAACCTCACACTGACAACACAGAAACTGCGTCGCCAGTCAATAGTAAAGCATCGATGCCGATTTCTCCCCGAGCGAGTAACACGGCTATTGGCCACGCATCTATCCTCCCTGTGAGTCATGTAGCTCTTTTCCGGTGCACAACTGCCAGTTTAGTGTATGCCCCACCCTCTCATTAGCGATTTAACACAGGAATTGCGTCGCTATTCAATACTAAAGGATTGAAGCCTACTTCTCCCCGAGCGAGTAACGCGGCAACGGTCAACGTATGGATCATCCCTGTGAGTCATATTGGCAACTGTCGTAGTGGAGGACTTTCATTTTCGGCAGCTCGGTTCCGCGCATGCTCGATTCTTTACAGGTGTGTTCTTTTGTGCTTGCCGTGAGCCGATCGAATTGACGAGGATGCTGGCTCTTACTGTGCAGTTGAGAACCTTGTGCCTGATAATTGCAACTAGAGAGCTGGTACTCACGGAGGTACAATAAGAGCTGTAATTATCGTATGGCAGCGAAAGTTGGTAAATATGCCAATAAATTAAATTGGCTGCGATGTTCACTGGAAAAAAAATTATTCCAGTTTTGGCCAACAGGTGCAAATCTCGCACTGTGTAGCAACTCTTTGATGTCTCGGGTGTTTATAATGAACATATTGTAAAAGCAACGGGTAATAATGAAGTCAACATTATGACATTCTCACCATTTTCACTTGTTTGACGCTCGATGCTCACATCCCGCTCCTAATCCAACACACATGAAAACTTTTCTATACGTCTTTCTTGTATTCACAGCACCAGATTTACACCTGGTGGCCAAATTTTGAACAATTTTTTTCAGCATAAATCGGTTCGGCATTAACGCATTAGTATATAGGCCACGTTTCACGACCATACGATAAGTACAGCTCACACTGGCTTCTGTGAGTAGCTGCACCTTAATTAAAACCACCCGGTTGTCCCCGCCTCAACTCTACAGTGCTCGTCTTGCGTTTGATGTCGCCGCGTGCTGCATCCTCCTGGCTGGCTTCAGCAGTCAACGCTGCGCTACTTCGGGCAGCCATGACTTGCTCATCAGTTGTGTAGTGAAATTCCTTTATTCGGTCGATTACACTGGCAACATGTGTGGTGTAAGACAAGCTTTATTTTGCGACTGTTGCTAAACTGTGAATGAATCTTCGAAAGTGAGTTTTCTCACTTCCAAAGTGTGGATGAGATTATCACTTTGCAATACAGTACCATCTTGTTCTTGAAAATTCCATTATGTGACGAATACTCTTTGAGAGAGTGTGGTTTGGAGGCTCAAAACTCTTCCTTGACACTCAATGACTCGTAAGAAGATCACTCAGTTATGTCATCCGGTGAGATAAAATCCGCTGTATTGAGAAGCCCAATCTTCTCCGTGCAAGTTATCTGCTACAGGTTTGGTGCATTGTTGAGCATTACTCATAATTACGTGAAGCATTTCAAAGTACACTGAATAAATTTTTTGCAGCTTTGAGCATAAGTTAAAGATAATGATGTCTATTTTCAAATGTATTCGGGTCTACTCTGGGATATATTTACCATTCATTGGATCAAACATAATGGTTCAACATACTGCAGCAAACGTTTCAACAAATGATAGTATATATTTAGTGCTTTCATCGCGGCATGTGACTAATATCCTTGGCTCGTTTTTATGATCTGAAATCTAACTATCGTGTCTTTATCTTCTTGTCAGCATATCTTTAATTATGTTCACGAGCCGTAAAAATGGCGAGTACAACTAGCAGACATAATAGTAGGTGATAAATCTGCGAACATTTAAATTGGGGACACAGTGACATTAAATTTTTCAGTGCCGTTAATAGAAGATTCAATCAACTACTTAAACCTTGTTATTAATATTAGCAAGCAAAACCATTTACTTAAAACGTACAGGAAAGTAGTTTGCAGACAATGTAGTATTTGGCAATAACAAGCGCCATGTAACACAACCATAGGCGTAGACTTTACCGTGCTATCTATTCCACTAAACAATTCATGTTTCGTAAATAAATTAAAACTAGAAAGGATATTGCGTATATTAATGGCTTCAGTTGTCCACCAATTGATAACATACTTAGTAGAAAGAGACACAGAAGGAAACAGTACCTCTGAAACCTCCACAGTGGGTATGAACTCACACAGACCACAATTGGGTCCCCATGTTGTATAGTGTAGGACTTCATCGGTACTTGCCGGAAAATTAAAGCCCTGGAAATATGCATCAGCTTTTTCTAGCGGATAACTGTTCGCCATGTTCTTACAACAGTAAAGACGAGATTCGAACTTATAAAGAGAGTTCCCGAAAATTTGTATGGCAAATAAGTAACAGCTATAGCTACTAGATTGAATGGACATGAAAGGAGTCGGAGACAAGAAAGAGACCAGATTTGCTAAATATAATCTGGATGAATATAATTTTTACGATATTAATGTGATGTCCTCCATGTAGTAAATTCTTCAAACTCTGTCTCTCGGTAAACAGCAATCACAGAATTCTGAGTTACTCGTTAATGCAGTTCCATAATTCACAAATGATAAATTAGCAGAAGCCGGTTGACATTTCTCTCCATAATATATTATTTTATCACATTCACCAGCTATTTATTCCATATATCAAACCGTCTATGCAGTAGTCACTTGCATACTGATATGACCTGTACGATTTTATAATGTAATGTAAGGCTCACTTGCTCATACCTTTCTGGTGTTTTTAATTGTGACTGTGTGCTCCATATAGATATACAGGATGTTGCGACAAAGTTCGAAAGAATGTAGAGGGTATTTTAATCCTTTGTGCGTCACATTAAAAAAAATGGCGAAAATTTTTTTGTGATGAATATTTACTGTATATGTTGCACATATGCCATATTCATTGCAAAAGTTCTTTTGAAGCTATTGTTTAATAAATAAAATAATGATTCCAAATGGAATCATTAGAAATTACATAATAATTGCTCCAAAAAATGCATACATAACTGTATCGTAAACTTACCGTATTTCTTTCCCTTGCCCTTGAGGAACTACGTAAAGTTGGTTCCATAACCAAGAATTTCACTATACACAGAATAAAACTAAACACAAGAATTATTGTTTACTCACAAATACAGTAGCACAACTCACGACACTTCTCTGTTGTGCACTTCAAACAAACGGCGAATCACGAAAGCAAACGCCACTGTGATCTGTTGGCCAAACTTGGAACTACGTGAAGCGATGCCAAACGGTATCATTGAAGCATTGGGAAGCTCAAAAAATCAAGTAATACTTAATGATGCCATTTGGACTCGCAGACGCAGAAAAGGTTAAATAGTAAATCGAGGATACGACGAAGTGACCGAAAACATTATCCAAGCATGAAGCTACAGACGCCGCCCACCGCCACTATGCCACACCTTTGGCAGCAATTCTAACTTTGTACGCTGACGGACCACTGGAAGAACATCTCGTGATGTTGTTTGTTATTCGGTAAACACGACTGATTGCCGCGATGGTCAGTCGAGAAGATGGAGTTAGCCGCTGTGTAGACAGGCCTTGACTTCTACCAGTGCGATGCCATGTTGGGTGAAGGTTTCGGATACGGGTTTCCATGCACAGTTTATTTTTCTCATGTAGACCAAAGACACTGGAGGTTTTAGAGGCTTGCAGGAGAAAAATACACGTCGAGTGGATTCCCACATCCGAAACCGTCATACACCGAGGCAGCAGATCATGGCATTTGTAGGAAACATGGGTTGTCTACGTAGCAGTTGGCTCCAGCTTCAGTACTGGCGATCGTGCCAACCAGTCGCGATCATTAAAAATTAATAACGAGCACTATTACGAGACGTTCCGCCTGCCTACGGTCCGTGAACGTACAAAGTCACGTTTCCTTCCCAACGGGTTGCCTAATGGTAGGCGCCGGCGTCTGTAACTTCGACGCTCTGTAGCGTCGTTAGATGACGTTTCCCGACACTGGTTCGCCGACCACAACCGGCGACAACGAACAGGGTGTAATTGCAGGAGCACAATATTGCCAATTGCTGCTCCAGCCGCGAATTGCTGTAGCTCACACAGACATTCTGCAGCAGGCGGTTGATCACGCAGATCGAGCCCAAAGTGCTGTCAACGGAGAAGGGCGAGGCGATGCAGAGCCAACTGCCTCAGCTCACCCGCCGCTACCCACCGCTGCCCTCCGCAGGTCGCCGCCTCCTCCAGTTCCGCCTCCCTGCGCAGCGGTGACCGCACACTCCTCAGCAGCTGTGAGCAGAATGGCGCCCATCCGGTCTAGCACAATCAGCACAATGCCGAAGAACTGCAGTTACCAAACAAAGCTGAACAGTACTTCGAAACACACAGTCTTCTCCTCCATTTCCCCACGCACTTTGTAAGTAGGCTGCATAGGTTTTTATGTTGGTAACGCCACGTAGCGCTCTGTATGAAAATCACTGACTGTGCTGTGTGCAATCTGTGGCTGGTTGGTATTGTTGGAATATTCACTATTGTAGTGTCAGGCAGTTGCATGTGAACAGCACGTAGCGTTGCGCAGTTGGCGGTGAGCCGCCAGCCGTGGTGGATGTGGGGAGAGAGATGGAGAGATGGATGAGTTTTGAGAGCGGGCGATCTGGACGTGTGTCCTTAACAAAAAGGATATTAGTAAGATAGGATGTCATGAACTGATATATATATGTATATATATATATATAATGACTTTGAACACTATTAAGGTAAGTTCATTGTTTGTTCTCCATCAAAATCTTTCATTTGTTAACCATGCCTATCAGTAGTTAGAGCCTTCAGTCGTTAGAATCATTTATTTAGCTGGCAGTATTGGCGCCGCTGTATTGCAGTAGTTTGAGTAGTGAAGATTTTTGTGAGGTAAGTAATTCATGAAAGGTATAGGTTATTGTTAATCTTTTGTAGGGATTATTGAAAGCCAGACTGCGCTGCGCTAAAAAAAATATTATGTGTCGGTTTACTGTTGATCACAATATGTAAACAGAGAAATGTCTGTGTACGTTCAGTTTTGCTCAGCTGTTTGAAAATAAGAGGTTTACCAGCACTGTCATTCATAATTTTTCTAAGGGGATGTTTCATATGTCGACTCATAGCCGAGGATACCTCACTGGAATCTTCTGGTTTTTTCATGTATTTTGTGTAATTAGTGTAGCTATTGTATATTGCTAGCGCTTAATTCTAGAGAGAATCTTCTTTGTAGTCATAGTTTTTCATTATTGTACAGTAATACAGATGTGGAATGCATGTAGATTTGCACCAAATATTTCGCAGCTGTGCTTGCAATTAATTAGATATTATTTTCAGTGCTATTTTAATGTGTTTTCTTATTTTCTTTTCAAATTGTGCTTTTCTGTGTTATCGTGTGAAATATATTATGGCGTGTGAAACACGTAATACTAGGCTCCAAAGGAAACTGAGAAAGGACAGTGAAGACGAGAGTAGTGTGTTAGCGCCACTGTGTAATGAATTAATTAAAGTTTAACATAGTAATTTGGTAATTGTGCATAGGGAAATGGACCATGCGGCTAATAATGGTTTAGACATTTAAACAATTGGTGATCATGGAAGCATTGTCGATCTATCGGTCAGCAACAGCCGCCTCAGGATTCCGAAATTACAGAACAAAATTTTGCAAAAACTGTAGATTCAGGTTTTGTGTCCTCACATTTTTCTCAGTGAAGTCAAGACACATCTTCTGATTTTCCAAATCGAATGTCGTCGGTGCAAATGCACTGCCGAAAAGCATAGGGGAACAGATTCCAGACACTAATACATTATTATTGCAATTAATGCAACAAATTAAACAAAATCAGATACAAACACAGCAACAGCTCCAAATTTCAACAAATGGAACAAAATCAAAAACAAATTAAAGAAACACTTCAATAAACACGCGAAGATTGAACTACTGAGTTACAAAACATCGAATCGATATGTCAAAAAGTCTGTAATGACGTAAAAACACAAATTTGTGAGCATTTTCAACCTATTTTTCCGCGGCATGAAAATGCATTCCAGAATCACGAAGCAGCCATAAAAGAACTGCAAACTATAGTTCATGAAAATCACGACACCTTGCGGGCTAAAATTGACTCAGTTGCATCTACCGATTCTGTTACGCAACTTGCAAACACTCAGAAAAACTTAAAGGACACAGTAGATACTCTGAAAATTGGTTCAGAAAGACACATGGAGGATATTAGTTCATTATCAGATAAAGTAGTCGAACTTTCGTATCAGCTAAATAATTTATCTAAGAAGGTAGATGATAATCTGAATGACACAACACCAGTAGTCTTATAATAACATATAAGAGTACGAACAAATTACGAAATTTAAACAAAATCCGAATCAAATTAATACGCAACACAAAAGAGAAATACGGGAAGTGCAAGATCAGTTGGCACAAGTAATACAAGAATTACATATTTCAGAGGACACTCTCCCTCCAGCATGGGGAGAGGGGCTTAGAAATACGGAAAAGCTACAAAATAGTAACACAGGGCATTTCGGAAATTATGAAAGAAATTGGCAAGGTTCACCGAATTTTGAGATGGAACCGCGGACACGACGTAACAATGACCGATATGCGACTCGCCGACACGATGACTTTGACTATAAGCTGTTCATAACTACACGTAAATTCAAAACATTTAAGAGTTCTGGCAACGACATTCATCCACAAGCGTGGCTTCATCAATTCTCTCATTGTTTTCCTCCCAACAGGTCATTAGAGCACAGATTAGAATTTATGTGTGGCTATTTAGAGAATGAACTAGCTGTATGAATGCGATCGGTCATTCACAATTGTCACAGTGAAGGAGAATTTTATCATGCCTTCCTCTCAGCATATTGGTCTCAAGCTACTCAAGACCGAGTAAAACATAGCATCATAATGATGAAACATTTAGAACAATCTGAATTTTTCAGACTCGTCAAATATTTTGATGACATGTTGCACAAGAATCAGTACCTGTGAAACCCATACAGCCCCTCATAACTCATCGTCATTTGCTTAATAAAATTTCCTGAACATTTAAGACATATCATTTTGGCAGGACGTTGCAAAGACGACACTGAAGCTTTCCAGGGACTCTTACAAGAATTGGAAATTGACACAGACAGTCGCGGGATGCGAAAACAGGAAAAAAATCATTACAGGTTACATATGTCACAATTCCGTGACGACAGAAACAATAACTGGACACGACAAGGCTATTTTTACAACGCAAATCGTGACCAAACCAGACACCACCCATATGACAACCATTGGCAGAGTAATAATAATTACAGGGAAAGATCACCTCTCCGCAGTAATGACTATGACAGAGACAAACAGAGAAACAGCCAATATGACAACCAACATAATTATTATCAACGGAGACAAAATAACTTCAGACACAACGGTACGATTCCGAGAGAAATTCTCCACCGCATGACCGACAAAAAAGAAACTATGGAAACTACCGACATAACGATTGTCTTGAATTTCATAAGAACTGGTGGGATTCAAACAGGGCGGGGCCCTCTCGGCAAGGTGAATTTATAGAAGTTAGGTCTCCTAATCCCAATAACGACGTGCGCCAGCAAAGAGCCAGTTGCCAATGACTCACACCACTGGCAGCAACAAAACATGCTTATGAAGCTGACGATGTAGCTCCCGTGGCTAGTAATTACGTAAAACTGGAAGACATTAGGGACATCTTACTCCAGGAACACGACGTAAAACATAACAACATTGTATATCCTGTAATTCACTTTACAGTAAATGAAGTAAAATTTTCGGCATTACTTGACTCTGGCAGTCCCATTTCAGTAATTAGTGAAACAGCATTTAACAAATGTAACAAATCGAACGATTTCCCCACACTGCCGTTACGTAAGATTAAATTACAAGGTGCAATCGTTGGAAAACGTGTAGATGTACGCCAACAAACTAACTTAGAATTCTTTTGTCAAAGCCACAGTTTCTCTATGAACTTTCTTATTGTTCCATTACTGTCGACGGAAATTATATTGGGA
The DNA here is from genome assembly GCF_023898315.1 of Schistocerca nitens. Taxonomy (NCBI): domain Eukaryota; kingdom Metazoa; phylum Arthropoda; class Insecta; order Orthoptera; family Acrididae; genus Schistocerca; species Schistocerca nitens. The sequence continues at coordinate 1,169,614,629 of NC_064614.1, forward strand.
GTAGACTTTTTGAATGAATACAAAGTAGTTTTAAACTTTCACGCTGCTGAAATAAGTTTAGAGAAAGAGCGAAAGTAAATAGCTTTGATATTTGAAGATTGGCTCTCAAACCATGACGAGGAAATTAATCGACTTTACCTCCTGTTAGACAATAGTTCGGAATTTTCAACGGAACTTGACACTAACAATCACTCTGCAAGTATTGACAAGGATGATATCGACGGCATGTTTGATACTAATGAGTTAATTCAGAATAAAACTCAAACAATTGAGAATCGTAATGACACTGACAGGCAGGACCGTTTTGAGATTTTACAAGCATAGTAAACAGTTTTTACTCATAAAACAGGAGTAATTACGGGATTTCAATACCAATTTCATGTTCGTGAGCATATTAAATTTTGTGTTAAACCTTAAGTAATTCCGGCACATTGTGGGGACCGTGTTAGAACAGAAATACACTCTGTGCTTGACAAAGGCATTATTGAGCCTGCTATAGGCTCATACAACAATCCATTACATGTTGTTGAGAAGAGAAATGGATCGACTAGACTTGCCTTAGATTCGAGACAAATCAATACTACCATCATTCCTGAAACAAACAGGCCGCAAACGTTGGAAGAATTTTTTCAAAATTTTAATGATGTAAAAGTGTTGTCTTCTATTGATGTTAGATCCAGTTTTTATCAGATCGAACTTTATCCAAAATGTCGAAAATAGATAGATATTTTTTGTTTCGACGTTTGTCGTCAGTTTCGGAAACTTCCTTTTGATTTGAACATTTCTTCCGCAGCGTTCATTCCATATCACCTGAGTTCTTAAAACATCACATCACCTTATATACAGACGATATTCTAATAGCAGAAGCCTCATAGGAACAACATAATCGCATCCTCAACAGTGTGTTACGTATTTTTGCAGAATCTGGAATTACAGTTAACTTGGAAAATTCTGAATTCGGTAGGTCAAAGATTAAGTTTTTGGGATATATTATTTCTTCTGAAGGCATTCATCCGGATCCTGAAAAGTTAGAAGCAATCAGAGCCATTCCAGTTCCATCCCCTAAAAAAACAAGTCCGCAGATTTCTAGGTCTCGTAAATTTTTACCGTCGTTTTCTGAATATGCAAATTCTAGTTACACCAAAACTTTGTTCTCTCACTGGAAAAAAATATACTATTTTTAACCGGGACGAAAAGACACAGTTGGAATTCCATTCCTTGGAAAAAGCGCTAGTTAACGCGCCAATACTAGCTCATCCAGATCTGTCACAAGATTTCTGCCTTAGCACGGATTCTTCTAATGTTGGTCTTGGTGCCCATTTATTTCAAGAAGCCATAGAAAATGACACTACTGTCCAGAAAACCATTGCTTTTGCTAGCCGCGTGCTAGCAAAATCTGAAAAAAAATTATTCCGTTACTGAATTAGAAGCTTCAGCTTTCGTTTGGGCATTTAAAAAATTCCGTTTCTTTCTTTCTGGTGAACACGTAGAAGTTCACAGTGATCATCGTGCATTATAATTTCTTATGTCTTCAAGATTAAATCATGACAGGTTAAAACGTTGGGCATTGTTTCTGCAAGAATTCCACTTCACAATAGCCTACATTCCAGGCAAGGACAACATTGTTGCGGACGCACTATCACGTGCACCGGCTGGGCTTGAGAAAAGTAACACAGAAGGCGGCAGCCTCGAGAAAAACTTCAGTATTCTTTGCATTCAGAAAGTGTCCTTTGAAAACTTCATCACCACGTCTTTAAAGGACATTTCTTATGACCAAGATAAAGATCCGATTTGGAAAGACATCAAAAGTAAATGGCATGAAAAGACACACACGCAGATTCGGCATTATTATCTGGTTAGAAACAACATACTCTTCAAACGCTGCACTGTTGATGACAGGCTGTGGATACTTTGCATTCCTGATGATTTTGTTAATAAGCTCATTTGGTACATTCATTTCAGCTACGCACATTTTGTTCCACAAAAATGTTATCATATTCTTCGGACGACTTGTCATTTTAACAATATGGAAAAGAGAATTCAAAGATTCTTGTTTATTTGTAAAGTTCGTCAAAAGGCCAAACCATCTCCTATCTTGCATCGTTCTCCGTTGTTTTGTATCATTCCTTCTAAATTAAAAAAAATTGCTGCTGTTGATTCTTGGGACCCCTTGTCACAACATTAAATGGATTTTCGTACATTTTAGTCGCTGTTGAACTTACTTCAAAATTTGTTTCTTTCACGCCGATACGTAAAGCCACTGGACGGTCTGTACCCAATACCTTTCTTAAAAATTTCTTACGTGAAGTTGGACACGTTAGTAAAGTCATTTCAGGAAACGGACCGCAATTCCGATCTGCTGTTTGGTCACGCATGCTTTGGAAGCGTAAAATCAAACCTTTTTTATTTCACTGTACTCACCACATTGTAACCCATCTGAACGGATTATGAAAGATATCGATAAGCTTTGCAGACTTTATTGTCACAGAAAGCATCAGTATTGGGACAGATATTTTCACTTATTTCAAAACGTGCAGAATGAAATGCCTCATGACTCCACTGCTTTACCACCATTTCTTGTACTGAAGAATGAAGAACCACCTGACAGAATCAGAGAGCTTGTACCTTTTCCAAATACACGTAAACTTCGACACAAAGACATAATGGATTGGGCTATTAAAATATAAATTCTACTGCAGACAAAAGGAGAAAACTATACAGTAAAGCAAATGCAAAAAAACTATATATTTGTCAGAAAGTTGTCATTAAAGCTCATTCTTTGTCACATAAGAAGGAACACTTAAGTCACAAGTTCTTTCTGATTTACAATGGACATTACAGAATCTGACGTATACCACATCATAATTGCGTTGAAGTTGAAATTCTGCGTACTAGGAAGAGTAAATGATTGCACCATATTTCACATGTAAAACCGTTTATTGAGATATAGTCTGCTTTTTAACTTAGTATTTGCCATAAAATTTTTCACTTCACGTTACTAGTACGCTTTCTCACAATTAGAAACTGTTAACATGCAGCAATGTTTTGAAGTTAACTATCCAGTCTAGAACCTAGGTAACATAATTAGACAGTAATTACGAATGCATTGTTAAAGTGAACAGACGACACAGTGTTATTGTGTATGTACATTCTTGCTTGTTAGCTGCACGATGTAATGACTATAAGGCCTACATACTTAGAACATATACTGGTATTGCTAATGACATTTTGATGAAACATTTTGGTTTGCTTGAAAATACATTATGGATTTAAAGTACTTTCTGAGAGATTACAAATGACTTAGTATTTGGCTTGTTTGACAGCTACACGATTATATCATGATGCTACTAATGAGTAACAGAATTTATATTACTGATTTTGCGCTGGATATGTTTTATATCTACACAGTTTTTCTGATTTCTTCTGGAAAGTAAAACACGATTTAGTAGTAACTTTTGTGGTATAGTTACAGTGAGAGAGCCTTTTCCGTAGCACAACAATACGTTACATTATAGTACTTTCTTGATCACGGAAATGTACGTAATAACTACGATATCTATACGCATAGCATTTCACATTTGTTTATTATAAGGTAAGTACATTGACTTCTACAGAACTTTGCTTCCAGACGACGATTATTACATTTGGCCCATTTTTAATGTTAAATAATGACAGGGGTTATCTTACAACAAGACACACAGTTTAGCGCTACACTACATGTATTTGAGTGATTAATTTTGTACTTGAAACATTTATTTTTAAACAATTTTGAATTACAAACATACAAAGGTTTTCTGTGATACATTTCATTCCATTGCTGTAATATGTAACACCTGACGGTATGATTACATTAATCCTCAGGGGGTACACGCCTACTTTGTGTACTAAGCTTGTGGCAAGCGCTAGGAGCCCTAGCTAATATGGTATTTGCTTATACAACCTTACACATCGGTACCATATTTCTCTAACACAGAATTACAAAGCTATCCGATTATTTAACAGAGAAACAATAATTTTTTTACTATGTCAGTGACACATATTTAAGCTATTACTCAGTTGGGTAACTTCACACTTATGAAATTGTATTTTGCCTGTACTTTCTGAACTCTTCATATTTTTTCGGAATCATTGTGATACTATGAGAGCTTTGAATGATGTATTTGGTATGGGATCATGATTTTTAATTATGTTTGAGGTAGATGACAATATTGAAATGACCAGAGAATTTTTTTAGGTTTTGAAATTATTGAAATAAGCTGCAATGATGATGTTATTACGACAACGCTGTGTATTATGCTGTTAAGGTATGTTTATGTTGAATAAGCTGATGCTATAGGAATAATTTGATAATGCTACATATTTAATATGATGAGATATTGAAGAAGTGTCAATGAATATGTATACGTGTAATAAGGTAAGGAATATTGAGTTGTGATTAGGGCTCTGGTTTGTGAAAAAGGATGTTGGAAACCAAGAATCCTACTTTAAGAGTTATGAAATGTGTGTCCATGCGTGAATGTACCACAACACTGCTATTCATGAGATTTCGTTTCTATGCATTTCTACTGTTATTTTTCGATCTGTGAAATTTTTATATGAGACTGTCACTGTAGTGGAAACTGCTGTCGTAAATATTTCAGTAAGAAAGGTAAGCGACCTTGAAGTAATGCACTGTAGGCACCCAGCTACGCAACAATTGCCTGGAAAAAAAGCTGTGCCTTTCAGAGGCACAACAAAAAAAGGAGAGGCCATTAACCACACAATTGAAATTCCTTTGCAGAAAGCACCGTTAATACTACGCACTCATACTTGAAGACTTATAATTACACTAGGGAGCTCGTAATTGCAGATATGTACCTAAATGCCATATGGCTAGTGAATGACGATTAATGCTTTGGTTTATATTTACAGTTGCTCATTTTGTTTAATATCTAGTTTCTAGTTTCACTGTGGCATTGGTTAAAATAAAATTTAATAGTTGTACTAATATCACTATTTCCTGTCTACAGATGCATCAAATAATAATTTTATGATCTACTTTCTTAAAAAATGGAGCACAAATAGACATTTGACTTCACAGGAATTGCATACATAATTTTTTCAACGATTTGGTAATTTTTTTGGCAGAGTAAGTTTTTGTGATGCATCACTCAAGTGTTAAGATCTGACCTAAGTATTAGAAATTTCCTATCTTTAATGTAATATTTTTTTCTGCCTGAGCTTTGTCGTATTTACATAGATGTTATTCCATTTGCTGCTGCTGTTTGCCAGGCATAGTGCTACTGAATTTTACTTTGTGTTATTCTGCTAAGCCAGTTTTACTACTGCTTTATTTTTCTTATTGCTGCACATTGGATCATATTAGTTGCAATGTTGCATTTGCTTTGCTAATTTAGATATACTGCTGCTTGCTTTGCCAATTTGCATTTTTTTATCGTTCCTGTTTGTGTTAATGTTCTCGCAGCTCAGTAGGTTTAAGTTAGCTTCAGAGGGGAGGGATTCTATATAAGAAACTAACTATGAAGAATAGGGAACGAATGGATTGAGAAGTTACAGGAAAAAGATTTGGGCCAAAATGAGTATGGTAGAATGAGAAATTATTATTTTGAAAAAGGATATGAACCAAACAGTAGGGTTTAGGGACAACAGGTATAGATAGGACTTTTTGGTAATAATGACTAACTAAGGGAGATCTCCAAGAAATAAAGAGAGTTTTTTTTTTTTGCAAATCAAATACGATAAATACTGCAGTACCAAATGTCATACTGTAAACAAACCCTGTCCTTTCCTTTTGTGTTATTCCGCTTTGTGTTTGGTACCCTTGTGTATTTGTGTTCTTCTGGTCTTTATGAGTTTATCTGATAAGATTTATGTTGTACAATTTTTCTAATAATATGTTATTTACTTTGTAAAGATGCTTAGACATTATTTATAATGTTTTGTTTTAATGCTCATGTGTGAAATTAATGTTTCGAAAGCTCTTCTCACTTTTTATGTATTTACTTAGGTCATAATTCCTGTAACACTGATGTATATGTTTATTTCTATTCTTTTGTGAAGCCTGTATTACTACAAATGTTATCTGTACTATTATGTTCTTTAATTATGTATTTTGTACCTTTGTAATTCTACTCTTATGTTGTAAATTTGTAATTGTATAGACTCCAGTTCTTCAAATTAAGTTTCATTTCACTGCACACATTTCTGTTGGTCATAGTACATGCTCAATATGTGAGAAGTTAAAAAAATGGGGGGGGGGGCTGTTAGTGGTTGCTCATGTGTTGATAATTCAGCAAGGGACTGGTTAACAGCCATCTCTACAAGGACTACAGTGGGTCTACAGCTTTGGTGGCCCACCAATACCATTATCTCTACAAGGACTACAGTGGGTCTACACCTTTGATGACTCACCAATACCATTATTTCTACAAGGATTGCAGTGGATGTTCACCTCTGGTGGCCCACCAATACCATAATCTCTACCAGGACTACAGTGAGTCTGCTCTGTGATGACCTACCTACCAATGTTCTTCAAAACTTCGACTGACTCTGCTGTGGGTTTGCTCTGTTGTGGCTCATTACATGTCTGTATGTCAAGAGTCAGCACTGCCTTTCCGTTGGAAGGACAACACTACTTCTTCAAGACTGCATGCAAATCCACTACTTCCATGTGCATTTTCTTTTACTGCTCAGACTTTGAGAAAAATAACTCCAATTACTACTGTGATGAATGATCAGGACTGTCTTTATGGACTGTTAGAAAATCTTTACTTTTGACCAATAGTGTATCAATAAGTGTGTGCATTTGATATCTTTGTTATTGTAATTAGGAAAAATTTTATCAAATCGTTATTGGCCACTGCCCACAATAATTTGTAAAACATTTTTATGGGGAGCATGGGGGCTATGTAAGTAGGTTGTTTAGGTTTTTATGTTGGTAACGCCACGTAGCGATCTGTATGAAAATCACTGACTGTGCTGTGTGCAGTCTGTGGCTGGTTCCCATTGTTGGAATATTCACTATTGTAGTGTTGGGCAGATGGATGTGAACAGTACGTAGCGTTGCGCAATTGGAGGTGAGCCGCCAGCCGTGGTGGATGTGGGGACAGAGATGGCAGAGTTTTGAGAGCGGACGATCTGGACGTGTATCCGTCAGAAAAAGGAAATTTGTAAGATTAGATGTCATGAACTGATATACATATTATGACTTTTGAACACTATTAAAGGAAGTTCATTGTTTGTTCTCCATCAAAATCTTTCATTTGCAAACTATACCTATCAGTAGTTAGAGCCTTCAGTAGTTAGAATCTTTTATTTAGCTGGCAGTATTGGCGCACACTGTATTGCAGTAGTTTAAGTAACGAAGATTTTTGTGAGGTAAGTAATTCATGAAAGGTATAGGTTATTGTTAGTTACGGCCATTCTTTTGTAGGGATTATTGAAAGTCAGATTGCGCTGCACTAAAAAACAAATATTATGTGTCAGTTTACTGTTGATCAGAATAAGCAAACAGAGAAATGTCCGAGTACGTTCAGTTTTGCTGAGCAGTTCGAAAATCAAATTATGTAAGAGGTTTACCAGCACTTTCATTCATAATTTTTCTAAGGGGATGTTTCAACTTGTTAGCTTTACTTCGTAAGCCACGATCGGCAGAGGACCGTAACAATCAAGTAACAAACACAAAAGCCACTATTTTTGTTTTCATTAAATTCTTACTGCTCGTGAACGGCACTCGCAAAAGTATTTTATCCACTCTTTCCAGCAGCTCAAAAGTTTCACTTAGGTGCCGATTCCCAGGAACGAAACACTTCATTACCGCTGCAGCTGACTCCGTCTGCACAAACAGTTAAACCAGTACCACAAGAATCCTCACTGCTGGTAAATATCTTGGAATACATTACAGTCGTTACAAGCCATCCTTTCAAAGTGAAGCCTTTCAATTTGCTATCGCTTTTAACAGTCGAAGCGGGATCCCATTTTCTGCCATGCTTATTATTAATTTCTTGCTGCATTCTAGAAGTTGTCTTTACTCATAATAAGTCGTATGCATAAGAAGAACGATAAGAGTCTATCCAGTTTTAAGCAGCTTAATTTGTGGTTGAAACTGTAAACTTGACACAATTTAACTCATTATAGAACACAATTTGACCGTTATATTCAGTGTTTTTACTTTACGAATAATATATGTTCTAGTGTACAGCCATATTTTTTTACATTTTTATTTTTATTTTTTCCTACTGGCTAGCAGTTTTGTTAGACAGTATCATCCTCAGGCCATCCCCTGGCGTGCTGTCGTCACACTCGGTTCCAAAGTAGGTGTGTCGAACAATCAACCCTTCACTGGAAAGAGAGAGTGGCGACTGCATGCACAGAGCGTGGTCTGAAGATGGTACTGTGTACGTTTTATTTAAGTGACGTATCATGCTGCATTACTCAGAGAAACTTGTTCAAACTATTTAGTATATGTCGCAACGCTGTATGGATGTAATTTGATGTCTTGTGAATCAACATGCTTCATCTCTTCACATCTGTTGCATTAGAGGTGACGTCAGTGACAGGCAATATCAAAAAGTAAGTGTGTAAGATTATGACTAATAGCAGCTGGGCAGTGACATTTTATAGTTAGCGCATAATCAAAAAAGTCAAAGTTGTTCCATACTCAGGTAGTGAATGCAGTGGAGCAGGTACAGGAATCGTGCATCACGGCTCATGGCAACGTCCTAGGGCAGGCGGCTTTCCATTGTCTTCCTCCTACCTGTTGTGAAGCGTCAATAGTGTATAAGTGTCATGTGGATGACTGTGATGAGTGGTTAAATGGTATACTGTTAGATCTGTGCTGTTATGTATGAAGGGAAAGAAGGCGATGAAACCCACTGCATACGAAAAGCATAAAGGATTCCTCCGAGTTTAACGACCCCACACGCCAGAGCGGGATCAGCACCAACAGCGTCACGTGCCATCACTCCATGAGAAGCTACGAAGAAGTTTCGAATTTTATACAGGACTCTGGAACTTCACTCCAGCGCCTCTTCTCCCTTTCCCAACAAAGTACGGCAGTGAAGAGTTCGCTCCACCAGAATTTGAACAGCCGTACCTCCCAGCGTAGCGCCACTGCACAAGTGCGCGTTAACAGGCGTGGTTACAGAGATCGCTGCACTTCAATGATAGGATAAAGTAGCTCTGATTTGTCCTTTAATATAAAAGCTCACTTTAGGTTTAGATACGGTAATATATACATTTCTATTCGTTTAATGTATTCTGTGCTTTCTGTAACACTTAATTTTCATTGTTACAGAATATATGCAATTAATTAAGATAAAGTTGAGACATATGTCTCCAGGAAAATGTAATTCAAATAATGGTTCAAATTGCTCTAAGCATTATGGGACTTGACATCTGAGGTCATCAGTCCCCTCGACTTAGAACTACGTAAACCTAACTAAAATGTAATTCCATCAGATCATTAATTAAGTACATATTATTGGTGTGTGCAAAGTAATGAGGACATTTTTTAGGTCTGGTTGTCGCTGTTAGTCTTGGTTTGGTGATTACAAACAACTGCTGATGTTGACTGTGGTTCAGTACAACAGGCTACTTTGTTGAAGTGTGCAAATGCAAATAACAGTTCTGTAGTTTCAGGTGTCACCAGCTCGTTAGTGGTTGAGTCCGTTTCTGCCTGTTTCATGGACCTATACTCTCATCAAATACTCAGTGTTCGTTAGCGGAAACGTCTGTTCCTGGAGTGGAACCAGTATACTGTATCGTTCTCATCCACTTGCCGTCTAGGTATGTGCTGGTCGTGTGTGGTGAAAATCATTTTCGGCCAATCAATAACATTAGTGACACAGCTTTTTCATTAATATAAAGTACCATAGAAAAGAACGTAACGATGTCAGCCACTGAGACAGAAACGGTATGGGCATTGTTCTCCGTGTGGGCCAGTCTCAAGAATAACCAGTAGATGATGTGTTATAGAGGCCAGACGTGATGTTATCTGTATCATGTACCAAATGCTGAAAGGAAATTTTAGCAGCACCAGATGGCACAAAGACGAAATAAAAATGGTAACTTATGCTCGAACTATCATATCTGAAATGACACAATAACTTAATTCTGTTCAACAGGTTTGTATCAGGATCGATTCCAGTGCTGAACTTCAGTGATTGAAACAAACCAAGTTACAGCTACATTCATTAACCAGCTGTAGACAGAAAGATAATAAATACACAGGTTTAACACATAACGTTGAGACCCCATTTATTGGTATTTGTCTCGTAAAACACATAATTCACTCAACCCTCTGCACAATACAAACGCTACAAGTGATAAAAGAACAACCTCTACCTTTACCTTCCGTGTAGTCATTAGGTAGACGTAGGTAATATGTGACTCAATTTATTTGCAAAAAGAAGCTTGCCGAGGAACAGTGTCCGGAAATAGCACCTCGAGGGCACACTGCGAAGATAAACACCATATACTTTACCTTATTTATGAAATTGTAAAAGTATCACGAGATAGGCGACGGCTGTGCAGATGGTGTTTATGAAGATCTGGAGGTCGATGTCGCAAAACCCCATGGCGGATACTCGCAGTCTGTCCACCGGAAGCTGAAGGACGTCCACTGCTGGACCGGGACGCAGCAGCGGCCGCAGCCTGGTCAGCAACAGACCAGCTCTGTCGGCGCGTTCAGCCGCCGAGGAACACACCCAGCACACCAACAGCTGGCGACACAGGACGTTAGCGAGGCACCAACAGCTAGGGAGTAATGTCGCACTCCTGTCCATTAACTGGAAATGTACATCAGTTGTCGCAACTGTGAGCAAATAGGCACAGCAAGTCATGACGACGAAATCGCCCAAGACGGACAGCAGAAGTGCGGGCCCAAAGTGAAGGCTGCAGAGGCGGGCGCTGCGGTGGAGGGCCATCCTGGCGCGCTGCAGCCGCCGCACCTCCGCCCCCGCCGCCCACGCCGCCCCCGACTGTCCTGCGCGCGTCGCCAGCTCCTCCAGTTCTTCCTCGCTGCCCGCCGGCGGCCGGGTACTCCCCAGCAGCTGCCCACAGACGATGCCCATCCTGTTCCTGAGTACCAGCACAACGCCAAAGAACTGAACTCTCCAGATCGTAACGAAGCCTTGTAGACACACAATGATGGCAGTTGTTTTATCGCGTGTGAAGAAATACGCTGCTAACAAGCTAACTGGTGCAGCAATATAGATAAAGACAGTAAGCAAAAGTACCACTGCCGTATGGTGAGTTTTGCGACATATTTCCGATCTGTAAGTGTAATCTCGCATGGTAAGCAATGCATCAATATGTTCCAACAATTCCATGATGCCACTGACTATGTGGTGACCAGTGTATAGGCATCTGCATAACACTGCAGCCGGCTCCAACAAAGACAGTAATGGAAATAACACAAGCACAAAACGCATCGTCACAGGGGACCACGGACTTATCATGAACTTATGCATCAATATATAACAGGAATAAAGACCAGAGGCACTAATACCAATAAGCCATATTAAAGATATGATGAAGCCCGAGAGTCTATTTAATGAAAGTCTGAAGCTACGTGGTACAGTATCTTTATGATAAGTGATGACGGGAGCCAGGCCAAAGATTTGGAATATGAGATAAAAGGGTCTAACAGCGTTTTGGAAGCTGTGGGCACTCGTGTGAGAGGCCAAGCTGTACGTACTTCTCATTGTTCAACGAGTTACACTCGCGTTAGCGAACAGTTCTCAAGACTAAGTTGCAAGCCAGCTGTCAGAGCACAACATGGATATTCCAATTTCGTTAATGGAATAACGATCGAAACGTAATTTCGCGAACACCAGTAATGAATCATTAAGACTAATGAGTCTGTAATTTGAGAGGTTTGTTAACCCACAAACATTTCGACGTGTATATATACTGTGGCGAGATGTTTCTCGGTCTATCTTACTAGCACAATCAAAGACCAAATAACTTTTACCAGTGGTACGATTAAAAATATTAGTATTCGGAACTTGTGCAGCACTCTCTCTTTCTCTCTCTCTCTCTCTCTCTCTCTCTCTCTCTCTCTCTCTCTCTCTCTCTCTTTCTCTCTTTGTAAAGTTAGTGTGTTACTATCTCTTTCAGTTCTGTAAAAGCTTTTAGATCACCAGTCAGTTTTAAATGTGAAATTCTCTTTTATATGTGAAATACTCTTTCAATAAAACCATTAGAACAGTCTTCTTTTAGGGATCTAATGTTGACGTCACTTATTCCTCAACTGTATGATACTTTGTGAATAGAAACTGACATTTTGATATACACAAACAATGACGTACCAATATTTTCCAGGTCGACTACGTATGGTATTAAGTCTTTTACAATATATTATGTACACATTGCTGCTGCCTAGGGAGTCGAGTTCAGTGTTACTTATTGTCAAAGTATCGGTGGTACCGGAAATTCTTACAGTGCCCAATCTGCTTTCCCGATTCATCAGATTACTTTAATAGCAACTAAATTGCAAGCAAAATATATAGACTCAGGAACAGTGTCTGTGGTACATCTTTTGCAAAAACAGCACCTGTGAAGATAGTGTTGACACTCTAGTACCTCAGCATCAACTAAAATCTTACTACCGTGATATTCCCATGTTGTATAGTCTGACTACCTACTGTATCAGCAGGAAAAACTGTGATAAATATGCCAAATGTCATCAGTAAGCATGTCTGAGCAAGTTTATTATCTTTCTGGTTTTATCTGAGCTCCCATCCCGCCCCAGAGCACAAGCTCTCGAGGTACCTGAATCTCTTTGAGACGTATATATAGATTTCGCTTCTGTACGTCAGAACTTCGCGTGACGGAAAGAAATTGCTGTGAAAACTCTCTCTTAACGGGATTTTAATGTGCGCACATCATTATTAGACAAGTGTTTTGCCTTTATTGTGAAGCGATGATAATGAGAGCCCTCTCAGCACTCGCTGCGGCCTTGTGAGAGACAAACTGCCTCTCTCACCCGTTTGCCAGTCTCATGCTGTACACTGTACATATAAGACCGGGTCTATTATTTGACTAATATTTTAAATTCTTCAGCAGAAGATCATAATACAGGCCTATCTTTGTTACTAGTCGACTTCTCTTGTCCAGAAATACCCTTTTGCCAGTGCTAGCCTGCTCTGTCCTCTTTGATCTGTCCATCATTGGTTGTTTTGCTGCCAACATAGTAGAATTCCTTAACTACATCTATTCCGTGACAATCAATCCTGATGTTAAGTTTCTCGCTATTCTCATTTCTGCTACTTCTCATTACTTCCGTCTTCGATTTACATTCAATCCAAATTCTGTGCTCATTAGAGTGTTCATTCCATTCAGCAGGTAATTCTTCTTCACCTTCACTCAGGATAGCAATGTCATCAGCGAATCGTGTCACTGGTATCCTTTCACCTTGAATGTTAATGCCACTCGTGGACCTTCAATTTACTTCCGTCATTGCTGCTTCGATGTACAGATTGAACAGTAGGGGTGAAAGACTAAATCCCTGTATTACACCCTTGTAACCTGAGCACTTTGGCTTGGTAGTCCAATCTCAATATTCCCTCTTGGCTCATTTACATATTGTATATTACACATCTCTCCCTATAGCTTAACCATACTTTTCTTAGAATTTCGAACATCTTGCGCCATTTTACATTGTCAAATGCTTTTTCCACGTTGATAAATCCTATGAAAGAGTCTTGATTTTTCTTTAGTCTTGCTTCCACTATCAACCGCAACGTCAGCATTGCCTCTCTGATGGCCTTACCTTTGCTAAAGCCAGACTGATCGTCATCTAACACATCATAAATTTTCTTTTCCTTTCTTCTGTATATTTTTGTTTTCAATAAGTTGGATGCACGAGCTGTTAAGCTGATTGTGCGATAGTTCTCGCACTTGTCGGCTCTTGCAGTCTTCGGAATTGTGTGGTGATATTTTTCCGAAAGTCAGGTGCTATGTCGCCATGCTCATACATTCTACACACCAACGTAAATAGTCGTTTTGTTGCGAGTTCCTCCAATGATTATGGAAAACCTCATGTCATGTTATCTATCAATTCTATCTTATTTGATCTTAAGTCCTCCAAAGCTTTTTTAAATTCTGATTCTAATACTGGATCCCCTATCTCTTCTAAATCAACTCCTATTCGTTCTCCTACTACATCAGACAAATATTCCGCCTCATAGAGGCCATCAATATACACTATCCAGCTACCCACTCTCTCCTTAGCATTTAACAGTGGATTTACGGTTGCACTCCTAATGTTACCACCGTTACCTTTCACTTCACCGAAGGTTGTTTTCACTTTTCTGTATGCTGAGTCAGTCCTGAAGTTAAACAATATTTGAGAAAAAACTGGTACTAGGTAATTAAATCGTTAAAAGTACCTTGATGAAAACAGCGGATTAAGACACAGGGAACTGCTAGTAAAATTTATAGAAGACAGAATTCGTTATTTTATCACACAAAATTTGAATATAAGAACAGGTATTTTGCTAAATGGGAGAAAAAGATTGGCGCGAATGTAAGAAATATTCCAACCAGTCCATTAATTCAGTTTAAAAGAAGTTCATGACCGAGAGGCATCTGAGCGCTTATTCCAGAAGGGTAAGCTAATATATGAACACGATAACGAGCCTTGGATGCGCAACACCGGCATGTGACTAGGCTCTCGGTTGGCAGGGTTTAAAGATACGCAGGAAAACTCCAAGCGTGTCAAATACAGAGGGCCTCACGCGTTAAACTTGTGATCAATCACACACACGCACGAAGCAGAATCGACGAACCTTCTAGCAGTAGTGCTGACAGCACTTGATGCCATATAAACAGGACCCTCCTGTGATACTGGAGGGAGCAGGACGAGTTACTAGCAGATGAAGCCGTCTCCACGACGCTGATCAGTCTAATTAGGACCTAGTTTATTTCGACAGCCTCGACTAAAGTGAAGGACACGTTGGACTTAGAGAATGTCGAGTTAGGACGTCGTAGATGGAGCCTCGTATCAGGAAATATATGTCGGGGGGGGAGGGAGGGGAGGTACCTCCATGTAATGGAATCACATCGATAGTTAGCCACTTCCACCCTTCTCCCTGAGCAGTCCTACCAAATTCCGTTCTCTGAATCACTCAGAGCTTGCTTGTTAGCCGAGGTAGCGCAATCGACAGGTGGTCCACCACTAGTTAAAGTCAGAGAATTAAACGTCACGTGGTAAGCTCTTTCGTCGTTGTTATTCCCTCCCCGGACACGATAGGGGTCACGTAAAAGTGGTAAGAGGTATGGATTGCACTATTTTGAGTGATTTCAGAAAAACTCAGCCCTGATCCAAGTCTGGATGCAGGGCTTGATGATTTTTCAAGTTAAAGTAGTACGAGATGTGGGACGGGCTATCTAGAGTGATGCGATAGGAGATTCGGAGTATGAGTACAGGAACAGGTAGTGGGAGAAGGGATTTCCGTAGAATATGGCCCTGATCCAAGTCTGGAGGCACGGCTTGACGATTTTGAAGTGGGAATAGAGGGCGTGGCACTGCGCCACAGCAGACTTGATTACGAGCTCACCGCAACATAAGTCGTCGCACAGTACTGCCGCCGGCATACGCGCCAAACTCACCACTCGAGGTTAGCGCACAGCACCAGACCCGGGAGGGCTGTGGTGAGGGGCGGAAGGGGTGGGAAGAGGAGGGTGAGAGCAGGGCGCGCAAAGTTCACCTCAGTTGCGCATCTAACGGCTCGCAAAGTCAGCAAGGTCAGTACACATGGCGTCCGATGCCGATTCAGAAAATGCGCCAACTTGCGACGGAAATAGGCAGTGCTTTACATCCAGCGAGGCTACTACACTAGTCATGAGAAAATCCAATGAAGACAGGCAACAGCTTTCGAAATTTTTGGGCAATTAGTGGAACCCAAGGCTAAGGAAGTGTTTCTTACGTGTGTCACTGATCTAATAAAAGACTCTGTCCGAAGTAAGTTGTTAGTTAGAGATCATACTGAAACTTGGTCTGCCATGAGAGCAATTCTACTAGACAATTTTGAGAACGAGCTGACTCTTGATTATTAGTCACGTACTATGTTCGATGTCGGCAAGAAAATGCAGAAAGAGTGGTTCAGTGGGACTCCGGTGTGGACACTACGCGTTATCACTTTAGACAAACTAAGAGGAGAGTTATGCAGGAGGTTGAAATTAATTCGTTAGTTAAAAAATTATGCGTTTCTTCAGGGATTATACAATGAACTAATTAAGACAATGGTACGAGCTCAGGGTGAGATACTAACACTGTCAGAGACAAATGAATTAACCACGACAAAGGAATGTGCGATTACGTCTGAGAAAGAAACATAGAGGGGGGTGACTGTACCTCAACAAGGACTAAAAACTGGTTCCAAGTGCTTTAATTGTGGCAACGGGGCCATTTAGCACGAGAGTGTGGGTTAAAGTACACTGTCCGCAAAGTAGAGGCCGTCAAAGCAACTCCATCTAAACCCGAACGTACACGGTTACCTCTCAAGGAAGACGATGTCTGAGTATTTCGGGGAAACGGTTTACGGTCCCAGTGCCCCCGTAAGGTGCACGCAATGCAGTGCGACAGGGCACAGTCCTCCATGCACTAAGCAGAAACTCGTCTTTTTTTTTTCACGTGTCATTGGCCTGGCCATTACGCTCGAGAGTGCCAAGAGAGTAGTTGGGCCAACATAGAAAAATTAATTGGGAAACGATCAACGGGCGTAATGCTGCAGGCCCATTATGCCACGTCAGGTATCATGAGTCTGGAACAGTAGAGTTGATAGCTCGGTTGATTTACGTGAAATGCGTACAACTACAGCCGCCTCGATCTCCATCACGCATGAAAATCAGTCGTTTATTGTTGTTCTCAACAGTCTGGTGTTACATCACGACACGTTGAAATCTGTTACTATACATCGATAAGGACTTCTAAGCTCCTCGATATGGGCAGATCTCGAGAAATCTCCTGCATATGGATCGATCAGGACTCGGAAAGCTGAATTCATTCAAGAGACTTGGAGTGTAGCTGTCTTCTTCTGGATGGTTGCAGATTAATTCGGTAACGATGCTGTACGAAAAGTTGGTCAATGGCAATGTGAGGATGGTCTTTCACTGGCTAATTTTACCTTGAGGCAGCAAGAATGCTCCGTGACTCCCATACGCATAGAGATAGATCGTAAATGAATCACTTTGTTCGATGTGTTAGAAATACGTCGAGCGCTGTCTGGTGTAATTTGACCCTTTATGTGTTCGAAAATCAACACTGAATGGACGTACTGAACAGTGATCTATCCTCGATTGTAATGATACAGAGTGGAGAAGGGTTCGTTTAGCTATGATACTGAAATTGGGGGGGGAGATGCTGTCACATCATTGGCTGGTGTTGAATTTACTGTAAAATTGTTCGCACTATCAACTGTGATGCTTATTATTGCAGTACATCGGCGGTGTCTTTTCCATCTCATCCGTACACTGGTTACCGCATAATGATTGACTGATACCGCTTGTTTGAGTTGGGGAAAAAGTTTAGGTGGATGGACAGCGACATCTGTAGTGGATAGCACCGAAACACTGATCGCGTACCTGACTGCAATACGAGGAATGAGTCGAAACGGAACGTACAGTTATCAGCTATTCCGTCAGTGTGAGAGAGGAGTATAAATGTAGAGCTCTTGAATGACCTCCGGACTGTAGTTCGGGGGCTCTGCACAAAGCGAGCAAACTCTTCCCTTTTCCTTATATTGTAATTATCTTTTACTTAGAACCAGTCGATGTGTGGCGTGTTATGTTATCCCCCATAAGACACAGGAGGTAGTAGCAGAAGCAGTTTGAGGTTTAAAGTCGGAGAGGGACTGTGTATAACGTTAGGACTGCTTGGGTGACTGCACGCTGCTCTATTCTGGGGAGTATTGCGAAATTTATTTCTCTGCGCTGGAGCCCTACCGCAGCTATGCGTCGGGGAGCATTGTGAAATCTTTTTCTCTGTGCTGGGCTGCACTGCAGCTATGTGTAAGTGCGCTAACATTGGTGCCTAGTTGACTTCTAAATAGGATGAGATTTTGTAGTTAGTAATTTTTCCCTGTTGGGGGGTAGAGAATAACGCTGATAGCATGTTGGGTTGACTGATTTGAATGGGTACGGATCTGTAGTACTTGTATGTAGTTTAAGTACGTACCACAGTGCGCGCATTTCCGCCGAATAGTCAAAACAAGGTCCTGTTGCACAAACGCAGGTCGTTCTGTTTCTACATGGGTTGAAGAAGGTGGCGGATATGTCTGTCTCCGACCTTTGCTCAGCTACGACTTAAACTGCAACGATCACATGTGGAAAGCTGTAGAAACGGGAGCAGTTGCACGTTGTGTAGGGGGTGGCTAAAACCATGCTGGAATTTTACTGTAGCAGCTAGGTTCGGGAAAGGTGACTTGCTTCGAGGTATGACAATGCCCGATATATTACTGAGTAGCGCTTGTAACAATTATAAGAATTTTCAGTAGGATTCAACCCAGGTATGTGCATGAATGGAATGACCAAAAACTCACTCATGGACATCATTTCTAGCGGATAGTGTAACACTAGAGATCTGTGAAGCTAGTGTACATTTTCTTACGATTTCAATCCGCACATCATCAAAGAGGTGCATTCAAGTTCTAAGGCCTCCGATTTTTTTTTCTAATTAACTATTCACCTGAAATCGATGAAACTGGCGTTACTTCTCGACGTAATTGCCCTGCAGACGTACACATTTTTCACAACGCTGACGCCATTATTCCATGGCAGCGGCGAAGGGTTCTTTAGGAGTCTGTTTTGACCACTGGAAAATCGCTGAGGCATTAGCAGCATGGCTGGTGAATGTGCGGCCACAGAGAGTGCCTTTCATTGTTGGAAAAAGCCAAAAGTCACTAGGAGCCAGGTCAGGTGAGTAGGGAGCATGAGGAATCACTTCAAAGTTGTTATCACGAAGAAACTGTTGCGTAACGTTAGCTCGATATGCGGGTGCATTGTCTAGGTGAAACAGCAAACGCGCAGCCCTTCCCAAACGTTTTTGTTGCAGTGCAGGAAGGAATTTGTTGTTCAAAACATTTTCGTAGGATGCACCTGTTACCGTAGTGCCCTTTGGAACGCAATGGGTAAGGATTACGCCCTCGCTGTCCCAGATCATGGACACCATCATTTTTTCAGCACTGGCGGTTACCCGAAATTTTTTTGGTGGTGGTGAATCTGTGTGCTTCCATTGAGCTGACCGGTTCTTTGTTTCTGGATTGAAAAATGGCATCCACGTCTCATCCATTATCACAACCGACGAAAAGAAAGTCCCATTCATGCTGTCGTTGCACGTCAACATTGCTTGGCAACATGCCACACGGGCAGCCTTGTGGTCGTCTGTCAGCATTCGTGGCACCCACCTGGATGACACTTTTCGCATTTTCAGGTCGTCATGCAGGATTGTGTGCACAGAACTCATAGAAATGCCAACTCTGGATGTGATCTGTTTAACAGTCATTCGGCGATCCCCCAAAACAATTCTCTCCACTTTCTCGATCATGTCGTCGGACCGGCTTGTGCGAGCCCGAGGTTGTTTCGGTTTCTTGTCACATTATGTTCTGCCTTCATTAAACTGTCGCAACCACTAACGCACTTTCGACACATCCATAACTCCATCACCACATGTCTCCTTCAACTGTCGATGAATTTCAGTTGGTTTCACACCAAGCAAATTCAGAAAACGAATGACTGCACGCTGTTCAAGTAAGGAAAACGTCGCCATTTTAAGTATTTAAAACAGTACTCATTCTCGCCGCTGGCGGTAAAATTCCATCTGCCGTACGGTGCTGCCATCTCTGGGACGTATTGACAATGAACGCGGCGTAATTTTAAAACAATGCGCATGTTTCTATCTCTTTCCAGTCCGGGGAAAAGAAATCGGAGGCCTTAGAACTTGAATGCACCTCGTACTACTACTGTTTGTGTTCCTGCTCAATCAGTCATCGCTAATAACTCAGTGGAAATTCTTATATGGTATCGAGATTTAATACGCTAGAAATATTATAGAATTATCAGTTTGAGGAAGTGGCAAATACTGCTTACATACTACGTTCTTTATCCGAATCACTTTCAAAATGTGGTAATTTTATACAGAGGGTGCACTGTGTGCTTACACACTTCTACAATCGCCGTGACGGTATTTGTCAGGAAAAAAACCACCTCATTCAGAGGTAATGTCGTATCTAGATTCGTAAGGCGGGTATAGCTTTTAACCTGGATACTTGGGTGCATCTGTAGAACTAAGATCGCTTGTGACAGTAATGTACAGTGGTTGTCGCGATCGGGTTTTTCTTTAACATCTGCCCGATTACGTCTCTCTCTCTAAGACACAGTGGTAGCAGTCGCAGGGAGAAATTTAAGAGACATGCACAAACATCGTTGATTTTGGGTCAGTATTACTTCCTACAGTATGCAATCATCCATTGACAAAGTATTATAGTTAGAAGTAGTGGTGGGTGCGTGATATGTTTGCAGTTGAGCATAAGGTTTATGAAGTTTGTGTTTGTGTAAAGGAAATGACTATGTCCGGTCGCAAGGAGGGTATAGATTTGACTTGGAGTACTGCGATATCAAAGGGAAGAGTATATTGAGTCAAAAGAAAGGTACTGATATTTATATATCAAGACCCACTCCCGACAGCATGGTGTATTTCCGATACTTTGCTCATTGTTGAATGACGTTCAATTGAAACTGCGATCGTAAGATTGGCGGCTTTTGTGATCAAGTGGAAACTTGAGAAGATTGTGTATGGAGGTGCGTTTGCGCTGGACCGTTATTCGGTCCGATGTAAACTGTTCACTTCACTCCTTGTGCACATTTCACTCCCTTATTTAGTTGAGAGAAGATCGATTGTGGTGTGTGCATCTGGCATGTGGACGACATGATTGCCTGTTCTCCAGACATGGGAAAGACCTTAGTGGGCTTGTAAATTACAGAGATGATTTGTATTCTGTTACATCAGCGGGATTGGTATTTCCTGGTGGAAATATGATTTTTCATCTGTTTGTTTCTAGTTACTAAGTGGTCTAGAGCACACTCCACCTAACTAAAGTTTCAGGTTTGAGGGGAAATAATTTCCAGTCTATATCTTAGGAATCATGTTGCAATAGCGATCGGTAGGCTACTGCTGTGTGTTTAATATCGAGAGGCACCGCGAAAATGTATAATACTATGGGGAAAATACGTCTGTTCTTCTAATCCCAGAGTCTGGAGATGTTTGAAGTAATGCAAACAAGTAGGCACGTCCGGACAAGAAACAGTAGCGCTTTTGTACCGAGGGGGAAACAAGTATGTCTTTGTACATCAGTTGTGAGAGTGACTCCGATTCACGGAAGGCGTTCTGATGTAAAGGGGGTGATGATTATGTATGGTATAGGACAGGAATTTTATGTTCACTGCTGAACCGTGAAATTACTTTTAAAACTTTTTCTTAAGGATTTACTTTATTTACTAGCGATTCATCAAGAACATTAACACATTTAATCACACTATGTGAGCGTGGAAGTAGTTGCCAGGGAGTAACTGATGAAATCAAAATGAAATTGCTTTTAACAAATGCGAATTTTAATCCTAAACGCCTTTTCTTTAAAGTAACAGATTTAAAAATATAAGCAGAAAGCACCCTCCAAGTATCAAGTTACAATTTATTCAGAGGCAGAAAGAAACAAATTTTTGAGTATATGAGCTTTCGGGCTGAGAACCTTGCCACTCCCTTTTGACATGGCCATAGTCACGACCACTCACAACAACCTCTGAAAGACTACACAGGAGACACCAGATTACCTTAAAGTAAAAGTCTTAACAATTTACACAAGCACACAAACTATGCACCCCAAAGGAGGGATGGAAATGGTACAAAACACTAAAATTAAAAGATTAACTTGCCTCCAAAGATGCAGCTTGGTTTTAACGTCTAAGATAGGTCTTACGGTGAAAGGGTGGCAACTTTATATACTAAAATGACCATTTAAATAAAAGCCCGTGATCTACAAACTTACATAATATTATACAAGGATGGCCAAACATTCTCTACAGTACACGTATACTGCCTGTCAAGATGATAAGCAAGACAAAAACATATTTCAGGAACTAGGCCGTTACACTTCGAGCAATAATTTCGTTAACACACTGAATCCGACAAACATGACAATGACAGCTATTAACGTACAGCAGATTGATAGGGAGATTATTGAACAACCCAAACCACAGCTTGTTCTAACCCGCCCCTACTCCACAAGGGAAAAACAGACCACCCAATTCATAAATAACCACCTTCCCACAGATGGGCAAACGGAGAAGAATGGTGGGACAACTCCAAAACAAAGTGGCTGGGGACCTCACCAAGAAAACAAGTTGAATTTAACAAGTAAATGAAAACGTATCACCAATCGCTTAACATCTAAAAAACTGCGATTTCTGGCGAAGACCTGGCGAAGCACCCCCGAAACGCTCTCCTGAATTGTCCACTGCCAGCTGCTTCAACGGATGCAGGAAGGAGCGCCGATCTCCCATCTCACAGCGTCGCAGCTCACACTGGCCAGACCGATGTCGTGGGTTGACTCCTGTTGCTCTCGTGTCAGCCGTGAAGCCACTACCCCTCGCTATACGGGGCGGCCCACTGTACTCACTTGGCGACCCCACATGCGCCGACGCTCAAGGCGGACAAATCATCTTGTGTCTCAGTGCGCGACCGACCAACCGATCGATCCAACCGCCAATGACCATTGCCTGAGCAACTCGAGCTGACTGGCAGATTAACGCGCAGACTCAGATGCAGGGAGTAAGTCCCCGACCAGGTGACCACTCGTTGAGTTCTCTCACTGCGCCACAAATTCGGACAATAGACAGACTAGCAAGCTGGGGATCAGAGACTGACTCCAGACTGACTCCGAACTCACCCAGACTGACCAACTGGCGAGCTCATAGCGCCCCTTAAATGCATGTGGAAAGGCAACCTTTCCTCTTTCCCACCAGAGGGAGACACCAAAGCTGTGATTGCCAAAGCGGCGCCACCACCAGAAACGGAGGGCGACTTCTCCACACAACACGCTGCGGCGTGGCCTTCAAAACAGCAATTTTTACCACGACTCAACTACAGTACGTGTTGATATATTGCTGAGTTGGAGATCGGTTTCACGCACT
Source organism: Schistocerca nitens (assembly GCF_023898315.1). Classification (NCBI taxonomy): domain Eukaryota; kingdom Metazoa; phylum Arthropoda; class Insecta; order Orthoptera; family Acrididae; genus Schistocerca; species Schistocerca nitens. Next base: position 1,169,637,819 of record NC_064614.1, read on the forward strand.
AATATTCAAGCTCCTGGACCAATTGGGAGGAGAGCGTAAATGAGTAGGTAGCTTTAAATATTTGAAGATATGTATTTCACTTTGCGAGGTTTAGTTGTCGGTGCAATATAGCGATCTGTGTAAAATAGTCTATTGCGGCTGAATATGAAGTCTGTAGGAAGAAACGAAAGGTGGATGGTACTTCCCTAGGACTGAGGAGCATTGTGGTCGAAAGTATATGTGTATAAGCATACAATAATTTTTTTGGGTGCTGTACAGATATAAAAGATAACTGCACTGTTTATGTAAAATGTGTATATATTGCATTGTAAAGTTAATGTGGCTTATGTTGTGTAAAATGTATATATATTGCATTGTAAAGTTAGTGTGGTTTATGTTGTGGTTTGACTAGAGAGGATGACTGTGTGTCCTATCGTGAGGGATGTATATATTCAGGACATGGATAAGGGAGAGAGATTTCTTATATGGAAAATTATGTGCGCTATTGATCATGAGATTGGTTCTAGAAGCACAGCCATCAAGAGGAGACATTAGCTGTGCAATGTTTAGTGTCAGACTGTAGCAGCATTGGTAATATTTAATTGTAGTTACACTGGTAGATATGTCCCTGGCTTCCAATATCCTTGTGAGTTTGGTATGTACTTGATCATCTATAGACAAGTTTATGAGTTTAACAGTCAATGCACTTTAGCGATCTATGCAAAATAATTTTAGAGCTGGAAGTCTGAGAAGGAAGAGGTGGATGGTGTTTGGATACTAGTGGCATAAGTAATTCGTCAGGTAAACTCTATATGAGTCAATCAGAATGCTCCATCATTTGTGCTAGCAAGAAGGCTAGCATTTGATGGAGTGGGTACCATGTTAGGTCTGCGAGGAAGACTGCATTTGATGTTATTTTCGCAAACAAGTTCTGTTAGGGTAAGAATTTCCGCACATACAAGCTGAGGCATCAAGAAAGCGAGCGTTAACTATTTCTGTGACACTATATAATTGCCTGGAGGTCGACTTGGGTCTTAGTTTTTACAAGGCCTTGTAAGTATGAATAATATTGAGAACGTTTTAGATGGCGAGTCGCTATGCAGATGTTTTGCAGCGAGGTGAGAGCCACACTGGGGTGGGTACACACAGCTGAATGAAACTTGTATGTTCCATTAGATGCTAGCAGCCTGTGCTGTTCTGCCATCCATGGTAAAGATGTGTGCTGTCCAGAGGTGTCTCAAATACGAGGGCTGCGCCTTGGAAGTGTCAACTTTCACCTGCGTTGGCCGCGTCGACCACATGCACGTGTGGCCCAGCTTGGAGCATATGCACTCTGTATGTAAGACATCACTCCCATCCGATCGCGTTTAATCGGCGTCTAGGTGAACAAGTATTGCGTTAGGAATTTCTCTAGTGTCAAGTATGAAAAGGATGCATCCATGTCATGCCTGTGGACAGCTGTGTGTGGTCTGACAGCTGAAGGCTGTGTCACTTGGTGGGGCTGTCAGTAGCCTCCTAAGCGCTCTAGTGGACAGGGTGCAGTGTCTGCATTCATTGGTTGTGTGTCTGTTGCATTATTTTGTGAGCAGGTCTGTAGCCTGTGATATGCCTTATTTGGATAGTTTACGAGTACTGAGCGTGTCTACACACCACTGTGCTGCATTATTTAGGAGGAGACTGAATGTCTGTACTTAAATTATTTGGGGTAATTAGGAGTGGTTTGCGTGTCTGGAGAGTGTTATTTAGAAGTAGTTTACAGATATGTGGGCTGTATGGTCTGAAACCAAGCATATGTTTTCTATCAGCAAGATACATATACTCCATACCTAAATAAAATGTTCCAAAATAAATATAGTGCAGTGCTTCCTTACTGTCCCCAGCATCCCAGCGCAGCCTCAGTCATTTTCGCGCCATTTTCACCCTACAGACCACCATCTAGGATTAGGTCATAGGAGGGATGTCATCACCCTCTGGTGGCAGTAACTAGTTTTAGGTCAGTTGGACACTAACTCTCATGGTAGAGACACTGCCTGCAAAATATAGACTTGTGTCCACAGAAGTTTTCCCACCATTTCGCCCTAACATCTTGGATGACATCATGCGCTGTGCACGTTAGTACACGTTAATGGACGTTAGTGTACGTTAGCCCACCAATATGGGGGGATGTGACCGTCGGTTGAGAATCATGGTGGAGACTTCAGCTATTTCCATCCATGTCGAGGTGGGTGTGGCATTCGCAAAAGTTCATTCCAAGTAGCACACTCTTGTGGTGTCAATATGTACAAGCCTTGTGGTGAAAACATGATATACCTCCATCTTGAATAACGGTACTTGCGTCATCGCCTGACGTCACGACAGTGCCCTCTGGCGTTGGTGATGTGTACTAAGTCAGTTGGAGTCCTGACCTTGTGGTGAACACAACTGCATCGATTTGTTTAAATAAAGACTTATGTCCAAGTCCTTTTTCCACAAATCCTTTGGAGGACATGGCGATCTCGCGACTGAGGCTGGTACAAGTGTCTTTTCTTTCACGCCATTTTCTTAGATTAGTAGAGACACGGGAACTGAATTTTGTTTACTGCCAAAATTAAAACTTGGTGCCAGTTTGTAGGAAGAGGTCGCGGTCGCGTGACTTAGGTTAGTGTAGGTAGGCTAAGTGAGCTATTTTCCAAGGATTTTCTTTGCTTAGTAGAGATAACAGTGGTGTGATGCATTATCTTGTTGGAATTCGAAGGTGGTGCCAGTTCGAAGGAGGAATTGGCGGTCGAGTGACTTAGGTTAATGAAGGTAGGCTAAGTGTCCTATCCTCCCGCGATTTTCTTTGCTTAGTACAGCTAAGATAAGCGTGGTGTGGTGCATTATCCAGTTGGAATTCAAAGTTGACACCAGTTCCTAGGAGGATGTGGCAGTCGGGCGACTTAGGTTAGTGGAGGAAGCCCAAGTGACATTTCTTCCAGCCTTTTTTTTTTTTGCTTAGTAGATATAACTGAGGTGTGGTGCATTATCCTGTTGGAATTTGAACTTTGCGCCATTTTTTCCGGGTGGAGGGGCGGCGTGGCACTATTCCACCATAATTCAAACTTCCTGCCATCTTGCCATCTTGAATGACGTAATGCCCACCATCTTGGATGACATCATGCACTGTCGCCAAGACTACACCACACCATCTCGGATGATGTCATCGCCACCATCTTGGATGATGTCATTACCGCCATCTTGGATACATCTGGCGAAAAAGTTGACTGTCCAAGACTGTTGCCCCAATACTCATGAGCCCACTAAAGTACTCAATGGACAAAGCGATTTTGTGCCCAATGCCTACTTTGCTTTGTTTGATAACATGCTACAATAACCAATTAATGCCTCACATAATTATACTTCGCCTTGCTTGTCGATTTGTGTTGAAAACAGTAGGTACTTGCCTTACTTCCATACATTCGTCGCTCTAATCCTGTTCCCTTTCTCCAGCACACCCATCCTGAAAGCAACAGCACCCTTGATTTTGTCACCGCCTCAACCAACCTCCTTTGGCATATTGCTGTCGACCCCACAGGTAGCGACCACCTCCCTGTCCTTCTCATGATAACATCTGCTCACCACACCCCTCTGGCTCCCCACCCTGCACCCCTTCAATGGTCATCCATGACTAATGTCATGCCAACTGGGATGCCTAATGGAAATCCAAGTCGAAAGCCACCCTCCTACCTGTCACTATCCTGACATCATCCACGCCTCACCCTCTCTTGAGAAGGTAATTACTGACAGTGTGAAGGCCCAGGTTCCTTCTAAAACCATACACCACCACTGTACCACTCACACCATGGGCTGTCCTCCTCCTCTGGGTATCCCGCCACCTCTATCACTTCGCGCACTCCAGGGATACACTCCTACGCCATCGACAAATACAGCAACATGTATGGAAACTTAATACAGCAAAGGAACGCTGGGGCAGGTGCCAGACTTGTACACGACTCAACACCACTATTCCTATCTACTCCTCCAAGTACTGGTCCACCTTCCATTGCCTTACTAGTTCCCATTCCACACCCCATTACCCCCTCCTCTGACAACTTCAATAACGCCAACCTCTTTCCTTCCCACCTTTCTGAGGTCTTCTCCATCCCTGATCATCCCCACTTAGATTATTCTCTTTTCCCCACCATCATGGAACGTGCCGATACCTTGTACTACAACGACGCTGTGCTATTGTTACATATAAATAATATTTTTTCTTCTGATTTTTCGATAACTTGTGTAATTGAATTGATTGGCGACCCCATAGTGTCCTGTGCACTACGACCAGATAATGGGTATACTTGAAAAGAGAGACAGCATTGGTCGTATATTTTTATTATCGCAAAATCGATTTTCTGTCACTGAGTGACCATCTTCAGTGCTGCATTATATAACTTAAATTAATAAGCACTGGTGTCAATAAGCTTACGGCAATCACATAGACTGAGGTTGATGTTGTGATTTCATTTCTTTTTTGTTTCATGCCATTGTGTTAAGAAAACTGTAAACAAGTTTCAATGTGAATATTAATGTTTACGTGAAATGTCAAGCAATATTATAATATAATTGAAATGTAACAAACGTTGAGCTGTTGTAAGATGTTTGAAATTGTAACTGTGCGTCTGGTCCATACGTAGACAATGTGTTAGAATATGTACTCATAGAATGCAAAACCTCAGGTGAATACCCGGTTTGTTAATGAACCAGTAAATGAATAAAGAAGGTGTAACGAAGTTGAAAGATAACTTTAGTACTGATATAGTAATGAAGTTTATTATTTCGAGACAGATATAAAGGCATTTAAATGAGCAGTAAATAAGATGAAAAGAGTAGTAACGTATATACTGGAAATCTTGAACGCATAATAAATTCAGTAATCATTTTTTAATACAGCCATCATAACAGGTTCCCCCCCCTTTTTATTTATTTGAATTCTGAACTGTTTTAAATTGGTTTGACCAGCAAAAGTTGAAGTCAATATAAAAGTCAAAATTTATCAGTGTTTTATCTTCATCAAAATTGACATGTTGTGTGTGGCACGAAAGTGATATTTCTAGGGTAACCTGCCTGATTTTAATCAGATTGATAGACAGTATAAAGTTTTGTAGTATACATTATAGTGTAGTGTTATGTATTCTTGGTTTTTCCAGATCAGTACCGAACATCAAACCATCAGTTCAATAGATTTTGTGGTTCTAAAATTCTACTTTATTATGCAGAGTTACTACTTGTTGTTTTGCATGAATAAATACCAACTTGTACAGGGAAGAAACTCAGTTAATGCCTAACTAGGCTGGTGACCGTATTATTAACAAATTGGTAGCATCTTCAGGGTTGCCTTTGGTCCATCTGGACGTGTAATTGCATTTCGAACTTACTTGACGGATCATTGTTATTACAGAGCGGATGCAAGTCTGATTTGCCACCATTCAGGCACACTCGGTCGATAACTATACGAAAATCCTTTCTCATAAGGTGAATCCCGCTCATGTAGCATAGCACAGGCTTTAACGAATACTGTGTCATGCGGAGGTTACAACCGCAATCGCTCCACTTGCTCCTAGTCTCCAGTACTTTGGGCTAGTTGCCAACCTCCAACATCAACAGTCCAATCACAGCGCAAGACATTAACAATATCCTCCATTCCATATGCAATACGACCCCTGGTACCGAATGTGTCATATACCGCCACTTTAGAGAAAGCCCCTTCTCCTTCCTGACTGTCCTTGCCAATCTCTGTGGCGTCATCCTCCCTACCAGCTTCTAACCTGACCTGTGGAAGACTTCCCGCATTCTCTTTTTCCTCAAACCCAACAAACCCTCTTCTGTCGCCTTTTCCTATTGTTCCATCTGGCTCACCTCCATCTTCAGTAAGGTCTTCGAATCCTTCCTCTTCCATCATATCAATCGGCACCTTAATCAACACCACCTACTCCCCCTTACCAATTGTGGCTTCCAACCCTCCTTCTCTGCTGAAGACCAACTCTTTAAGCCTGTCCACCTTCTCTCCCTCCAGCTTAACTACCGTCGCTCTGTCATTTTTTCCCCTCGACATCCAAAATGCCTATGACAGTTTATAGCACTCTGGTCGCCTGTTTCAACTCCAAACCTACGCCCTGCCTATCAGTTTTGCCCATCTGCTCGCTTCCTTCCTCTCACCGCATCCTTCCTATATCACCCTCCTCAACACAAACTCCTGTATCTTTTATCTCACTGCTGGCGCCCCATGGGCTCTGTCCTCTTCCCTCTCCTCTCTCTCCTGGACACTGCTGCTATGCCTGACCCTCCCCACCCGCCCTCCTTCTCCAATATGCTGATGACACCCCCTTCCTTGCTTTCTAACCCACTCTCCGACAGTCCCAACCCACCCTGCAAACCCACCTTGACCAGTTCACCACTTGGTGTAACTAGTGGTTCCTTTGTCTCAACCCAACCATAAACCAGGCAATCATCATTGGCCGCACCTTCCACTCCATGATTTCTACCTCACCATTCATGGTCATCGCATCTAGCTCACCCCACCCTGAGGTACCACCCCACCCCTGACTATCACCTCACCAGGACCCCTCACCTCCTGATCATCCAGGAGAAAGTCTATTCCCGCCTCTACCTCCTGAAACACCTGAAGGGCTGGACATAGTGATTGCATCCTTCCACCATCCACCACACTTACAAATCCCTCATCTGTCCTATCCTCTGTTATGCCAGCGTTGCCTGGATCTCCACACCCACCCACATTTACAAGGCCCTCCAAATCCTTGAACGCCATGCACTCCATCTTGCCTACCACATCAGGAGAGGGATATATATCTTGATATCATAGCAGTAGACCATCACCTTAACCGTCTCAGGTAATGTGTCACCCTTGAAGGCCAAGATGAAGCCACAGGTGGCCACCTGATTGTCCCTCGGACCCTGATGGACATCCTGCATGAAGTGAACACTTCGCAGCTCTATATTGGTTTGCAGCTCGTCATTAGACTGTAAAAGAAGGACCCTCTTGAATATAATACCCAGGAACACATTTAAGCTCTTATGGGGGTGATGGAAACAGAAACATCCCCAGATTGTCACAGGCGGATAATGCCTGTGACGGAGCAGCAAATGTTGTTTTTATTAAAACTGACCCAGAGCGCATTTTGGACAAGCACTCCACCTCCCAAACCTTGTCATTTAAATGCTCGACAAGAAACTGAGGCTTCGTTGACATGAATGATTCCCCATCAACTCTAGTAGAGACGAGGTACCAGGGTGAAGCTTTGCTGCCATCCTTAGCCATCTGCTCCTCCCATGTTGTGGTCATGGAGGGAAACGATTAGGGGTCACACTTTTGCGCATTTAATTGAGCCCTGAAACGCTTAGAGACTGTTTCTGGGTTGCCACCAGCAAGAGATGACGTACCATGCTTCACTGCATGTCATCCATCCTGATGCCACCTGCTCTGACGAAGGGCCTCCCCACGGGGGCTACCCAGCCTCAGCAATGGCCACCTGGCAGGATGGCTAGGAGACCTAATGCCCCAGGGAAATAGGCATCTACTCCTTGGCAACAGCCGAGCGACCCCTGTGTTGTCAGGGGGCTACAATCAACAGGGTACATGGTGGCCGCACCACAACGGACTGGCTACCGGGCTGGATAACAGGTGCAAAGAAGTGCATGGTCAACGTCGGCGCAGAAAGCGGCACTGCATAGCGCATGGTGGAAAACGTACCCTTGAAGGTGCCCTCGCTCAAAGGACGGAGAATAAGCGGGACTGCAATGCAGTGATGTGAAAATGTGCTAAAGATCTCAATACACGATGGACATGATGCACCATGTAATGCGCCCTTCCCCAATTGGGAACGCTCTTAGGAAAATTTTAGAGGAATGGAGGTCAGACCCTACAGGAACCAACACATAGAGGCCGAAACGTGTGAGACTTCTTTTAGTCGCCTCTTACGACAGGCAGTAATACCTTGGGCCTATTCTTACGGTTGCTTGGAAGCGTTCCTCGTTGCTACAGATTCGTCCTATTTCCATATGGTGAGATGCCTGCGCGTTTCTATTTTTATTTTAATTTTATTTTCACCAATGAGATAACTGTACCTCTTTTTATTTGCGCTATCTCGCGTGTGTTATGAAGAGCGCCTTCTGGCGATGGTCAAGACCGGAACAGTAATCATGTACATGATTGCAAAATGAAGAAACGGAGCACCGAGACATTCACCATCCTGTCGATGGGAAGATGAGATTAACAGTACAGGTAATCACCTTCGAATAGCTGTTGGAAGCGCTCTACAATACTGCAAACTTTTCCAGGTTGCATATGTTTCGATGTCTTCCACATTTTTGTCAATGAGAAACATCGCCTCTGTGTTTTCTGTCTACATGTCTGTGTTATGGTAGCGATATAGTTTATGCCATGTGATGGTCAGTTCTCTGTGAGAGCCAGAGAATCGAAACGTGTTAATGTCAGTTTAGCAGCAGCTGACATGGATCTCTAAGTTGTGGTAGAAGAAAACATAGTGTATGGCGGTGTACACTGATTGGGCGTATTACAAGAAAAGAAAAACAACGTATTAAACTGTTAATGGAGGAACAACACAGGAACCCTCTCGTGTGATTGATAGCCTGTCTTAAGTTCAAATAAAACAAGAGTCCTTTACACCTTATGTACCCTTCGAATCAATAAATAAAATAAAATTATAGATTTGAGAACGCTTACTGGAGGCAGAGCTTCTCCTTTTCGTTACATTTGCCTGTGTTATGGCACAACCTAAAGTGGTTCTGCCTCAGTTGGCAGCGAAGGGATATGATGTTTAATCGTGTATTGAGTTCGCAAGTATGGCAGGAAGCTTAAACTAGCTGCTGCCGAATTCCAGTCCACTAACATGCACCACTACAAACAACACATGGTAAAACGGAAAACATTAGAAGTTATTCGTGTAGAAAATAAGTTCCCAGGTATGGTAATGCACTGGCACACACCAATCTCCCTTTCCCTATGCAGATGTATTTCATCCACTGTAGTGGACAGCGGACATGCGTCAGTAAAATCAAGGGAAGGAAGCGAGTGGTGTTTGCAAGACAACATAAATGTGACGGGTTTGATTTCTGAAAGGTGGTTGTACTTACTGACGACAGTTGATCTGAAGTGATTTTGTCAAATGGGCGATTAACGGTGTGGAGGAGAAAGAATTGTGAATCTCAATAGAGAAATATAGCAGCTTCAGCTAGACATGGAGGCGGTACTGTCTTTTTATGGGGCTGCATGAGTGCAAAAAGTGGGCGGGATTTGTATTTTATTGATGGAAATGTGGTCCACGACGTTTACATAAACATCCTGAAAACACACTCGTATAATCAGAAGCGTGAACAATATGGGTCTTTCTGGGTATTTTCACACAAGATAATCATCCACAACATACAGCTCTAGATGTGAGGCTATGACTGTTGTACAAAATTTTCAAGATTCACCCCAGGATGCTGACACATCCGCAATCCCTATACATTAAGCCAACACAGAATTTATGGAATGAACTCAACAAAAATATGAGAAATCATAAGATATCCAATAGAAATTATTCTAACGCTCTAGTAGAGTAATGACGTGAAATTACAGTGCAAACAACAGAATCTCCAGGGAAATCCATGCCAAGGAGAGTGCAATAAAATTTTAAGAGGGTAGGACGACCTGCAAAGTACAGACGATAACATTCCATGTTGAGGGTATCATTTTCAATGTTGCAGACGTATACTTATTTAGCATCCCAAATTGCCTGTCCTTAATTTTCAATGTTTAACTATGTTTACGTAAATAGAAATCTATGTCACTTTATTGTAGTCCCCTATTCACTGATTAACAAACCTCTCCCTTCTGCACTGCATTTCAACAGTTTCCCACTAACTGTACACCGTTAAACATAAAATCATGTTGGCAGACGAATACTTTTCGGAGTAATTGTACAGCTGCGACGCTGTGCACCGTTCACCAACTGTCGGGGTTTTCGGCAGGCCTCGGTTGTGCAAAACAGTACTCTCTCTCTCTCTCTCTCTCTCTCTCTCACTCTCAGCACCACTGAAAGCAAGTAGGGTCATAATGTCAAGTAGGGCATCACTGATACTGAAGGATATTAAATAAACTGTCTTCATGAACGCTTAGGTGGTTTTCTTTTTTTTTTTTTCTTTTTTTTTCTTTTTTTTTTTTTTTAATAAATCGGTGGTTCTCTAGACTGGGGTACACTGGTGTGCTGACTACCGTGGGAGGCAGCACTGACACGAACAAGGAAGGAGGGATGTTGATGTGGGCAGTGGCAGGAATCCCAAACGATCTGTTCACAGTACTTACAAATTCGTCGAACTCTGTAATTCCAAGGAGGAAAGAAACATAACCTATTATTATAAAGTAGGCCCATGTGCCTCTAACGTGCGAATATTTTTCACACTTTTACTACTCGCAGAACGCAGGCTAAGTATCGTCTTCCTATTACTCAGTACTGATGCTCCCTAAGACTGCAACCGAACTGCGGCCACCAGCGATGGACGGCTGGTTAAGTCGGCGTTGACAGGGGTCACTGAACTCTTTCCTGGTGGCGTGGCGCTGCCCGCTTTTTCTACTGGCGTGCGGGTCAGCGCCGTCTTCTTGCCGTTTCTGGGCGCTGCGCTGGTCGGCCAGAAGTCGATGACTAAGGACTGCACATTCCTCCCCCTCTCATATGCCCCCAAAAAAAATGGCGCACCTTTGTCGTGTAGGGAGCAGTCTTTCGACAACGGTGAGGGGGGCGGGAGGCAGGAAACTGGATGGCGTGAGGAGCCCGGAGCCACAACTGAGACCGACGCCCAACATCCTGAACGGTAGCTCAAGAAAACAGTCGGTAGTCGCCAACCGCAAGGTGGAACGAGTATAATATCTTTGAGTAGGAGGATCTTTGATGGTTAAGAGAGCCGCGCGCGTTGAGTAGGAGGATCTTTGATGGTTAAGAGAGCCGTGCGCACGCAGTAAAAAACCGGGGAGTCGCAGGTAGGTGCCCGGAGGAAGCAGACGTGTGGTGACAGCATTAAGGTAGGTCGCGCTCGCTGCCCCTGAACAAACTTTTGAACGTAAATGAGAGAAGATATATAATGATTTCAAAATGGTTTTTGTTAGATAATGTTCAGAGTTCGGATTTGTATGTCCGCGCAACTAGCGTTATTCAAGACAAGATATAATTTCATTAAGTAAACATCAGGCCCAAAAGTCAATTTTCCAGTACCATCTTAATGCCAATGCACAGACAGCATTATTCTCTTAAACTTGATCGCTTAGTCTCGTTTGTCCGTCCTCTTTTAGAATACTGCTGCACGGTGTGGGATCCTAACCAGACAGTATTGACGAAATACACCGACAGTTTTCCAAGATAGACAGCACGTTTTATATTATTGCGATATAGGGGAGAGAGTGTCACTGAAATGATACAGGATTTGGGACGGACATAATTAAAGAACGGCGTTTTTCGTTGCATCGGAATCTTTCCACGACATTTTGCATCACCAACTTTCTCCTCCGAATTCTAAAATATTTTGCTGCCACCGAAATATATAGGGAGAAACGATCAACGTAATAAAATAAGAGAAATCAGAGCTCGCACGGAAAGATGCAAGTGTTCACATTTTTCGCGCGCTGTACGAAATTGGAATAATAGAGATTTATTGTGAAGGTTGCGAGGTGCCGGGGCTAGCAGTGTATTTAACACAAAATTCGTCTAGAATCTTCGTATGAAAATGATACTCTATGCCCCCTTTATAACTCCGACTTTTGCTGTTGCACATGGATTAAGAAGAAACGCGAACTGACTGTAATCGTCCCTGCATACATTACCAAGCTGTCTTCTTAACTACAAGGACATGATCTGGCGTACTGGAGGCGTTGGCTGGTTGCTTCGATGTCCCGTCGTGGTGATGATAATGTCGCGAGTATAGCTCGAAACAAATTATCCTGGTCTGGTTGTTCCAGACTAAAGGCTTCCTGACAATACAAATGCGCCTCTGAGGGAGACGAAGAACGCTCTCCACACAATCACTGACGGTACAGTGATTAATTTTAACAAGCGAAGTCACACAGTAACTCCGATACAGTCAAATTTAGCCAGTACTGCTCAAGACGGACAACATATGCCGCTTGTACGCAGAACGCTCAATTGCCAACTGTAGTCGGAAAGTTACCTTGAAGTCGGAAACTTCAGCAACTTCGTCAAACAGTTACAATTAAATGAAAGTATATTAGATAGCCAACGGAAGGCAGGTTGTCCAGAGCAGGGAGGGCTCAATCTTGTAACCTACTCCGACCGCAAGGCGAGAGCCGACTCCCTCAAGAGCACCCGTACAAGTCGAACACAGAACATTCCCACCCCCACGACAGTGGCCGTGGTTAAAACGTGCCAATCAGCAACTCGAAAACCGGCGGAAAATTCCACTCTATTGCCGAAGCACTACTATTCCACCAATGGTGATACTTGGCGCCAATTTCTACGCCGATTTTACTACGTCACGGAGCTATCCTCTGAGAAACCCAATTGCAGTTATGATTTTGCAGAAATCGCGGGAATTTGCCCGCCAAGACTGCCTGGGAACACAAGTCATTTCTACACTTCGCTGATAGTCTGTCAGAAAGTGTTTTCACTAAGTTTCTGCGAAGTAACGGAATCTCTAGCCCCAGCCGCTCCTTCAGGCCCCTGTGGGCATGTCGGCGTCTGGAAAGCATCCACTCGACTCCCTCACACCCGTCGGCATAACTCTTTGAAGATCAGCAGAACCCGCCTGTCACCGGACCATGCGGGTGACGAGAGACACTGCGTGGGGATGTCTGCGTGTGAAGCAATAGCAACTTTTCAACACATACAATTAGAGAGGAAAATATTCATATCTTCTGAGTTCTCAATACAAGCCTTGCAATAACAATACTCGGCCATACTTCCCCAAATCGAATTACTCAGAGTAAGATATGTATATGAGAAGGGGCAAGTCAATGTGTGCATCTAAAGGCATACCACCTCTCAAGGTGTTTGGCTGAACCCTCTGACAGGCACTTAAATCTATTTAGATGTTGGTGGGAAGGGGGAGAGGAGAGAGGCAGCCCAGGTGAGAGCTCTGTGTGTCAGCCCTGCACGGGCCGTCTCTGTCACAGCGCTGTAGCCTATTTTTAATAACCGGAAAACAGCGTCAAAACAAGCGTTGAAACTAGTACATGGTGATCTGAATGCGGTTTAGTTACTTCCCTTTGGTTATTAACCATGATTTAGCGTATTGTCGTGGAACTAGTCAGTTTACGGAGGATTATGTGACTGCGCCACGTTTGTTTACAGCTGGTCAGATACCTCAAAACAATGTTCAGTTTAAGAGCACGAGAATCAGTGTCGCACTCCATAAGCTAAAAGGAGCAGAAACAATTATCCAGAAGATATAACATCGGCTTATTTTCAAATGTACCACAATCGGCTCCAGATAATTGCAAGAGCTAGCTTACTTACAAGTTTTTACATTGTTACTTATAATCCGTCTTGATTGCAAAGTGTTTATTCATATGACCGGTTTCGGTTCATCTAGAACGATCTTCAGATCCGTAACGATAACAATACTAATCTACTATTTCACGAATAAAAATCTTTTTGATCCTATCTAATCAACATCAAATGTACCAGAACATACCTGATATTGCGGTTACAGGAGTAACCCGTCCAAATCCAGAAACTTTCAGAAGCTGCGTCACATAAAATTGGTTGGTAGAATGCACGTCATTTATATTAATTATAACACTATTATCGACAGGTGGCGTCTGGTACATTTGTTACATTACATATGCACATACTGTATTCACTAGATTTATCTGATTAACTTTTATCTCCAAAAATACTTAATTAAAATCTGCAGAAGTCAAGGTTAAAATCTGGACTTGTCGAAATTAAAAAAAAAAAAGAACACAGTTAATTTATCATTTTTATACGACCTAAAATCACAGGGCGGTCTCTATATCTATGGCGCTGGTGTAGACTTGTTTTCCTCTACGGTCTGTTTCCGTGCTTCCCGCCACTTCGGTGTTGTGCCGCGATCCGCTCAGTTGTCTGGTGTCCATCGCCGTGGGCAAGAGGGCCCCGTCAACGACGCCAGCGCTGCGCGCATTTTCCAGGTCCTCCATCACGCGTCATCTGTCATCCCTCGGCCTGAATCTCCACACGCAACATTTGTCATCTCAGTAAGTCGTCATAAATACTAAAATAGGCGTTATGATTGAACTCGCTTTGCTCGTTGAGGATGAAATCCGGATCTTTCTTTATGTGGGTGTATATTTCAATTTCTTAGAAAATGTTAAGAAACCGTCCCTTATGAGCTCCAGGCAGGATGTCTAAATTTTTTTCAATGTTCTTGACTGAGTGCTTTGAGGCAGTCATTTGCGCCCAAACGCTGTTTTGTTTTCAGAGTAGGTGTGCTCACTGAATCTGGACTCCCCCAGTCTGCCCTATATATTGTTTACAGCAGTCATCACATTCGATCTTACATACACCTGAATCCTGAAATTTATTCGTAATATTACATATTTTGTGCCGGAGCTTCAATTTTAGCGTATTATTTGTTCGGAGCCCTATTTTAACGTCGGATTTACGAAAGCATCTTTCAATTTTATCTATAGTTCTTCCACTGTGAGAGCCACATATTTTTTTCTTGTTGTTCCTCTTAACTGCGACTTGACTCCCTTCTATTTGTTTCATTTGCCTCTTCTTTACCTTATTATAAATATTCATCGCCTGCTTACACGTATATCCGTTCGCTACGGCCACTTGTTTTAAAATACTTAGCTACTTTCCTACTCAGTGGCAATCTTTGTAGCCTGAATACCATCGAGGTAAAATATGCCCATTTGAATCGGGGTGGGTGACAAGGGCGCTCATTGATAACTGAATCTGTACACGTAGGTTTTCTGAATATGCTAAATTCATGCTTCCCATCTTTATTAGTGTTAAATCTGAGTAATCTATACAGTTCTCTTCTTCAGATTCCATAGTGAATCTAATTTTCGGGTGTTGATAGCTCATATTTTGTGCTACGTTTTCGATATTCTTATCTCTTTTGTATAATAAAATAGAGACGTCCACATATCTCCTGGAATGTACAATTTTCTCACCGATATCTGGATTTTCAACAAAGAATTCATTTTCCAAGTGATTTACAAAAATGTTAGCCTGCGTCCCAGCTAAACTGTTCCCCATTGCCAACCCGTCTTTTTGTTGATAAATTTTACCATTTAAAGTAAAGTAATTGTTCCAACATTTCCACTAGTTCAATTACTTCCCCCAATGCCAATTTACCATGAGTAGGGAGATTGTTCTTAATGATCTCAATTGTTTTTTTACGGGAATGTTTGTGTACAGATTGTTGATATCCAATGAAGCTAGTGACTCATCCTGATGCTACGGTCGCAGGTTCGAATCCTGCCTCGGGTATGGATGTGTGTTCTGTCCTTAGGTTAGTTCGGTTTAAGTAGTTCTAAGTTCTAGGGGACTGATGACCACAGCTGTTAAGTCCCATAGTGCTCAGAGCCATTTTGAACTCATCCTGAGGTATAACTACGTCTTTAATTTCATCGGCAAATTCGTAACTGTTCCTAATGTTAAAAGTCCGACAATACGAGTATGCCGCGTTCAATCTGTTGTTTACCTCTTTATTTAATTTGACTTGGGCTATTGGTATTATTGACGATAGGGCTAATCGATTTTTCAACCTTACGGAGCTTTATTTAAGACCGTAATTCGGAATTGGCGGATTCATTACTTTCAGTTTAAACTTTTCCTCCTCCGTGAAGAGAAACACACTGTTATCTATTTGTTTCCTTACGTCTGTTTGAAATTTCCTGGTTGGTTCTTTATTGACCTCTAGTATTACGTTCTCCATAAAGAACTTTTCAGTTTTCTCCATATAGTCTGTATCGTGTATTAAAGCCATAGTGCCGCCCTTATCTGCGTTTGTGACTATCGCCTTACGTGATTCTAACTTCTTATTCAAGCCCTTAAGAGTTAGTAGCTCGTTTCTGTTCTTGTGAGCAGAATGTGTTTCATCTATAATCGACTTCTTTACTTTAACTGCCGTGTTGAACAGATACGAACAGACCAACACCAGACGCCACCAGTCGGCAATAGTGTTATAATTAATATAAATAACGTGCATTCTGCCAACCAATATTGTGGCGCAGCATGTGAAAATTGCTGGATTAGGACGGGTTACTCCTGTAACCGGAATATCGGGTACGTTCTGGTACATTTGATGTTGAATAGATAGGATGAAAAAGATTTGCAGTTGTGAAATAGTAAATTAGTATCATTATCGCTACATATCTGAAGATGGTTCTAGATTAACGGAAACCAGTCATATGAATAAACATTTTGCAATCAAGACGGATTATAGGTAAAATTGTAAAATCACTGATTGCGGCTATCCTATCAGTCATAGTCTGTTTTTGCATAACTTACAAGTGACTCCATAGATTACAAATATGTGATTACAGAATTGGCCTCTGGTCTGAGATTCATTGCGGTGTGA
Source organism: Schistocerca nitens (assembly GCF_023898315.1). NCBI lineage: Eukaryota > Metazoa > Arthropoda > Insecta > Orthoptera > Acrididae > Schistocerca > Schistocerca nitens. Next base: position 1,169,654,358 of record NC_064614.1, read on the forward strand.
AGTCCTTTCATACTCTAATCAGCCAGTAAGCGTTGCACCATGGGTCCAGATAGCCGCTATCCATTCTTGGGAAATTCGCCAGTCCTTGAGTGTGCAGTGCCACGGGTATGGAATTTGATCTGCACAGCGTTCGCAGTAGCGTCATGGGCAGCCCACTGCATGTTTTGAAAGCAGTGTCTGTGCGTAAACTGCGAGAAAAAAAGATGGCTCTGCGCGTAGCAAGGACTAGGTACAATTTATTACTACTTGACTCATTCTACCCATCGGTCCTGATGGTTTTCGTACCAGTTACATCTGTTTGGTCCTAGCGCAGCCGCTTGCCTGCCTCAGGCTGCACTTGGGTCCGTGTTTCCCCTTCCCTATCCCTCTCTGCTGCAGCCAAAACAGTGTCGGAAAGCGCCATTTGAAAATAATCACTCGGAGGTCACTGCCCCTCCTAAACACAGACGAGGGAAGGACAGGGCTCTCCACCTCCCTGCCCCCCCCCCCCCCCCCCGCTTCCCGTCTGGGTTCACAAACATTCTTATCTACTCTGTGGCAGGTGTACTATCTGCCATGCTGCCCTTACATTACGACGATCCTGGCGCGCGACTCTGCTGCATGGAAGTACAGAACCTTATCTACGGGTATGTGAAAATTCACGTGACCACTTACACCAGCATCTCAGAAAGGTCCATCCCGACACTCGGAATGCCACTGTGTAACCTCTTCCGAAATCGCTCGGTTGGATGCAGGAAGCACGACTGCACTCCATGTCATGATTGCCCGTTTCTTTCACACATTCGCACAACACTGAGCATTCTGGCTGTGAGCATAGCCTGTGAGAGGGGGAGGATGACGTTGGCCGATGTTGAAATCATTACCAGTTAATCTATCGTCCACATATGGCATATGCCGTCTTCGGATCGAAATCGACGCCATCTTTTCAGGTGTACTAACTTTTTTCCGACAGTATATAATCAGTCTGAAACCTTCTAGCATCTACACATGTCTTCCACGTACTTTCCTTTTTTTCCATAGCAGGGAATTCGAATCACCGATCACAAATTTTCCCGTCCCTTGATTACCTCACTATTTCTTTTATCTTATCATACATTCTTTCAGTTTTACCATCTGCGGAGCTATATGAGTTACACACGACGCTACCGTGCTGGGTGTTGGCTTGCTGCCCATCGTGGCTACGATAATGCGTCCACTATGCTGGTCTTAGTAGCTTGCCGCATTCCTGTTTTATTATTCATTATTTGCTCTGCTCCTGCGTTACTTCTATTTGGTTTTGTGTTTATAACCCTGTACTACCGTGACCGGAAGCCCTCTTCATCCTGGCGCCAGACATCACTAATCACTACTGTATCTAATTTCCAGCAATCCATTTTCCTTTTTAAATTTTCTAACCTACCTACATTATCAAGCGATCTAACAGTCCTCGTTCCGAACTGTAGATTGCCAGTTTTGTTTTTTCTGATGACGATGTCTTCGTGGGTAGTCTCCGACAGGATATCTGAATTGTGGACCATCTTTCCGTAGAAAGATGTTACCCAAGAGGATGCCATCGTCATGTAACCATACAATACATCTGCATGCCCTCAGAAAAAGTAACGGCTGTTGTTTCCCCTTGCTTTTAGCTAATCCCTAGATAATTGTTTTCTCGAGCTGGTTATAGTCCTACTGGTATCTACAGAAGGTTGATGTCGCTCCTCGGTCTTTACGTTTCTACACGTGGGGGCGCTGCAGTCAGTTGAACTTTTATTAAGTAACAACGGCGCAAACGTCATTCACTCTGTTCGTAAAGTGACCAACATAGGAGGCATCTTAATGTTAGTTTGCTTTAGCCCTTGGTCCATTGCTCAGCTTGAAAACTGGCGAATACTTCTGTACGTATGAAGACGCCTTTGCAGTCCCGAAAGTTTTATTTATGTTAAGGGTCTACTACTAGTCTCTCCACTACGCAACTATCCTCGACAGGGCTTCCTGCGTATCATTAAATTCTCCTTGCGATAAGAACACAACACCATTACCCGCGAACTTGTTCACCATTTGACAGTTTTTACAATAGAATGGAGGAGATGCTGTCATTTAAACACTTTCGGATGAGTGTGATCCCCAATAAAGAATAGATGCTGTAGATGCTTATTCTCCTATTCATGTACAGGTCTCCTGATTAGTAACAGCCTTGCAATATTCGCCTGGGGTGCACTCTGTGGGCAGTCTAGAGATCTAGCTGGCGAGTCCTCACTCCCTGTGCCCAGCTAAGTCGCAGGAACTCCTACAGGCTATTCCCTAGGCCTTTCACAACGCGCCTCTGAAGTCAGTGGCGACACAGTGTTCATGTAACCCCAAGGGATGCTTATTTTGTACTAAATAGATTAACTCTATACGAAATCAGCAACGAAATCATATAAAATAATGTTTCAGAACAGAATATTGGTACTAAACCACAAGTTACAACAGTAACGTAATTTGAAATAAGATTAACTGGTCTCCCAATGAGAACAGAATGCAGTTATTATTTCCCCCGGAAAGGGATTATGCCTACGAGGCGATTTGAGGTGAAATGACGATCTGAAACCTATGGTGGGAACAGCAGGCGTCAGACAGATTCACTGGAACAATTCGAAGAAAGTGTAATCCATACACCAAGGAGGTTACTTACAAAACCATTGCTTGCATTATGACTGAGTATTGCTTCCTCTTTTCGGAGGACTGGTCGAACAAACAGAGAAAACCAAAACAAGATTAGCGCCTTTGGGCATGGAATTGGTTAGCAAGCACGAAAGCATTGCGAAGAGGTTCATCCATTGCTATGGTCTCAATTCCATTTTATATTCCACACAGCGTACGCTCTTAGGAGGGCCAGGAAACCTCCCTTCCTTCTACACATGTCTCGCGAAAGAGGTCACGACTATAAAGTTAATGAGGTGACACGGAAACCCACGAAAGTCGTTCGTCCCACGTAAAATTCGCGACTTGTAGAAAAATGACGTAATTGAGGATTGTACACAAAGTATCCCCTCGCCACACGCCACTGTTGATGCAGAGGGAACGATAAAATGTGATGACCTGTCAATGCCGAAAGCTTTTATGGTGTCGTCCGAAGAACGAGATCCCATGTCAAGATTCCTACCTCACGTAAGGACAATCGCTGCCGGACGCTGCTACGATATGAGTAACGTCGGCGTATACGCGTCCTCAAGAAGTTCCACACGCCACCGCTGCCAGAAGATTAGTTATATCAGTGCGCAGCGCCGCGCAGCCAATTCGTCATCGCCTACAACGACAGCATCATCTTAGATCATGCTGCATGAATGACCTCCCCATCATTCACGTATCGCTGCGAGCGAACAAAACTATTAGTCAGAACTGTGTATCGAATTTTATAGTACCATTGTACCATTCTGCATCGTATCAAGTCATTGTGATCAGCGAAAGTAATAAATACAGACTGTCAATCATGTGGACTTGGATTGTTTTAGAGACCGGGTAGAAGCTCGGACAAAACAACAGACCGGTATAGTAGTTGTCTAAAATTATTTGCTGAAACGAAATCAGTATGTACAGACAGGAATTTTCACACGACTCCTCACAAACACAGTTTGATTATCTACCGGTTATAGGCGATTCAGTCTGGAACCGCGTGACCTCTACGGTCTCAGATTCGAATCCTGCCTCGGGTATGGATGTGTGTGATGTCCTTATGTTAGTTAGGTTTAAGTAGTTCTAAGTTCTAGGGGACTGATGACCTCAGATGTTAAGTCCCATAGTGCTCAGAACCATTTGAACCTTTTCTTTTTTTGTTATCTATAGTCGGGTGGTGCCATTTGTACGATTTTAAAGGATGATCTTTGTCTTCCACATTGCTTGTTAGAGCACAGTGTTAGCCACACTGCCAGACATTACAAAACGCGCAAGCCGAAATCAAATCGAACATCGAGGTATGTATTTGCATGAGGGGTGTTTTATAAGTAATGCAACACTTTATTTGTCGTGCAGCTTCAGATAAAAAGCCTCGGAGTATGTTTTGGTACACCGTAGAATAATCATGCTCCTGCCGTTAGTGTGTCATGAAGTTCCGGTAGGTTGCGGCGATAAACGTAGGCTTCGAAATGGCGTCTGTAAGGGGGGTGATTCCCTGACGCAGAGCTGTCTTTGAATTTGTTTTTGCGGAAAGCCAGAGCATAGCAGATATTCACAGGCTGTTGCAAGATGTCTACAGAGACCTGTCAGTGAACAAAAGCACGGTGTGCCGTTGGGCTAGGGACCTGAGATCATCGCAATAGTGTCGCGCAGACCTGTGGGTACTCTCGCATGCCGGCCGGGCGTACGCAGCTGTGACTGATGCAATTTCGGACTTCAGCGTGTTCCTCGCCATAAAAATGCAAACGTAATTCTTCTGCTCCATAACAACTCAGCGTCTCACACACGTGTGCGTACCCGAGGGGAACTGACAAAACTGCGTTGGACTGTTCTTATTCATCCACTCCACAGTCCGAACCTCTCACCTTCCATCTGTCTGGCCCAGTGCAGGATATGCTCTGCTGGAAGCAATACGTTAATGATGACGAAGTTATTCATGCAGCAAGACGTTGGATCCGACGATGACGAGTGGAGTGGGACCATTCGGGCATGTGGGTCGATGCAATATTGGTAACAATTCGTGCTTCGTATTTTCGAAGTATCTATTTACTTTTCCTTATTGAAAAAAATACAATGACGTTCCAATTGAAAACTTTTGTACTTTCAATATTTTCAACTTTTCCAACCAAATTATTTCATTCAAATATTCATTCGTATTGTATATTGAAAACTTTGTGCATGGGAGAATAATATTCATATTTTCTTCTGGTAAACCTTCCGAGATGTAAGGTCGTGGTCCATGAAACTCTTCAGCTCCTAACGTTTCGTCCAGAGCTGCGCTGGATATCTTCAGAGGGGTGTTTCTCCTCCGGTGAGTCTTGCCGACTGACGGGTCGGACGTCTGAGAGCTACTTATACATCGTAGAAAGTGGGCGTGACTAGAGTTGCACCTGATACGCAGAGATAATCTTTGTCAGAGATAAAACTTAACTATCGATCGTAATCTCGTCACGGATAAAACTGTCTACCAATTCTGTAGTGCTACTGTCCAAGTATCACTAAGTTTCAGGGTCTCTTCTTTCCGATTAAAATTATCCCTATGTTTATATACACTCCTGGAAATTGAAATAAGAACACCGTGAATTCATTGTCCCAGGAAGGGGAAACTTTGTTGACACATTCCTGGGGTCAGATACATCACATGATCACACTGACAGAACCACAGGCACATAGACACAGGCAACAGAGCATGCACAATGTCGGCACTAGTACAGTATATATCCACCTTTCGCAGCAATGCAGGCTGCTATTCTCCCATGGAGACGATCGTAGAGATGTTGGATGTAGTCCTGTGGAACGGCTTGCCATGCCATTTCCACCTGGCGCCTCAGTTGGACCAGCGTTCGTGCTGGACGTGCAGACCGCGTGAGACGACGCTTCATCCAGTCCCAAACATGCTCAATGGGGGACAGATCCGGAGATCTTGCTGGCCAGGGTAGTTGACTTACACCTTCTAGAGCACGTTGGGTGGCACGGGATACATGCGGACGTGCATTGTCCTGTTGGAACAGCAAGTTCCCTTGCCGGTCTAGGAATGGTAGAACGATGGGTTCGATGACGGTTTGGATGTACTGTGCACTATTCAGTGTCCCCTCGACGATCACCAGTGATGTACGGCCAGTGTAGGAGATCGCTCCCCACACCATGATGCCGGGTGTTGGCCGTGTGTGCCTCGGTCGTATGCAGTCCTGATTGTGCCGCTCACCTGCACGGCGCCAAACACGCATACGACCATCATTGGCACCAAGGCAGAAGCGACTCTAATCGCTGAAGACGACACGTCTCCATTCGTCCCTCCATTCACGCCTGTCGCGACACCACTGGAGGCGGGCTGCACGATGTTGGGGCGTGAGCGGAAGACGGCCTAACGGTGTGCGGGACCGTAGCCCAGCTTCATGGAGACGGTTGCGAATGGTCCTCGCCGATACCCCAGGAGCAACAGTGTCCCTAATTTGCTGGGAAGTGGCGGTGCGGTCCCCTACGGCACTGCGTAGGATCCTACGGTCTTGGCGTGCATCCGTGCGTCGCTGCGGTCCGGTCCCAGGTCGACGGGCACGTGCACCTTCCGCCGACCACTGGCGACAACATCGATGTACTGTGGAGACCTCACGCCCCACGTGTTGAGAAATTCGGCGGTACGTCCACCCGGCCTCCCGCACGCCCACTATACGCCCTCGCTCAAAGTCCGTCAACTGCACATACGGTTCACGTCCACGCTGTCGCGGCATGCTACCAGTGTTAAAGACTGCGATGGAGCTCCGTATGCCACGGCAAACTTGCTGACACTGACGGCGGCGGTGCACAAATGCTGCGCAGCTAGCGCCATTCGACGGCCAACACCGCGGTTCCTGGTGTGTCCGCTGTGCCGTGCGTGTGATCATTGCTTGTACAGCCCTCTCGCAGTGTCCGGAGCAAGTATGGTGGGTCTGACACACCGGTGTCAATGTGTTCTTTTTTCCATTTCCAGGAGTGTATTTCAATTGCTTCTCTACAAAGCCATGGGTAATAGTTCGTCGTCGTAGATAAAATTTTTGTTTCGGAAAACTTCACTTGATGATTTCCTGACTGAAAAGCGTGTTCTGCTACAGCCGATTTATCTGTTTTTCCTAATCGGCAAAGACTTCTGTGTTCTTTTAACCGTGTATTGATGCTTCTTTTTGTTGTTCCAATATAAACTTTACCACATGTACACGGAATTTTACACTTGTTTTAAGAAACTCGTATGTGTTTTTAGTCAGCTTTCAAAATTTTGATGACGGCATAATGACGTTCTTGTATGTTTTGGCGTATTCATCGGTCGTATTCTGGACTCGGGGTCCAAATGCACCTGTTGTCTCCTGCAGGCATACGAAAACACTCGGCAAGACACGTCCAGAAAAGTAATGGCATATTGTGCTGTATATGAATGCGTAACTTTCTTCATGTCCACTCTCTTCACAAGTACGATCTTGCTTCCTTTGTGGATGAGAGTCCGGTTGAAAATATTCTGGTACTGACATCCTGGAAGCAAATGAAACAGCACGTTGTTTAATGACAGAAACGATTGTACAATTACATGATTACACAAGAGAATTATTCAAATGTGTATTCGTTGTCTGAAATACCATTTATAGAATGTGATTTCATTTTGTGTCACATACCTGTTTGATCCGTGTTGATAATACAGTCCGTGTCAAAAGTGGGTATTAAATTTCGAGTTAGTAGCCGGAAAGTTTTTGCAACAGCCGAGGTTTCATCAAATGTCTCTGTTTCCTTTCGTGATAGGAATTTTGTTACTTTCCGTTGACGAATTCTGTGCCGTTGTTTAAATCTCGTGACCTGTCGACTAGAAGCTTTAAATTCAAAGTTTACATATTTTGCGCCAGCTGCTAAAGCCCTTTGTTGCAGATTTCGAATGGTAATTTGGTGGTAATTGTGCCTAGCTTCGAAAAAAACGATCGTAAGTCATCGAATCTATCGCTGTGTATTTGTCAAATACAGATCCACCCTTTTTAATTTCGTCTTCTCATAGCCTGCAAACTCCACTGAGGATGTGCTTTCGCAATGTTGACGCATTGTATTTTGTATTCTAGCGGAATATACGTAGGCTCTTTGGATTTTTTCCCTGGGGGTTCATACTCTTCCGAAGAATCGTTTGTTGTAACCTCTTCGAATTCTACTTCACCAACTTAATTCTCGCAAAGTAGCTCTTCATCAACCACGATAGTGATTTCACTCAAGAAATCTATCACAGTGGTGAACAACCTCTGTGCCATCAGCATAGCTTCGTGTGAAATTGACGGCGAACCTTCTGATGATAGTAAATCGTTTTCAACCAGCAGTACATTGAAATGGGTAACTACATCTTTAATCAGCAACTTAGCTTTATCGCTGTGTAGAGAATCGTCGGTAATATCTTCTACAAGTCCCTCAGAACTCGCGATGTGTTCACTTCGAAGCACTGTAACCACAAAACGTTAGCGACAGGAAAAACTTTCATTCACGTGTACTCGTTCCAAGCGCGCGAAAGCAACTGCTAGGCTCTTCTTCCCTGATGGTAGTGCAGGGAGTGCTGATGCGTGGCTATCCCTTCGTTCTCCCTTTTTGGGGACCCTCGTTTATAGCGGTCTCAAAAAAAAAAATGGTTCAAATGGCTCTGAGCACTATGCGACTTAACTGCTGAGGTCATCAGTCGCCTAGAACTTAGAACTAATTAAACCTAACTAACCTAAGGACATCACACACATCCATGCCCGAGGCAGGATTCGAACCTGCGACCGCAGACTGAAGCGCCTTGAACCGCACGGTCACACCGGCCAGCATAGCGGTCTCAAGACATTGAATTTGATCGTGTAACTGAACTAGTTGGATAGAAGCCGTACGCTCCTGTTCGACGGATGTTATGTATAATATACATGATAGAAATGAAATATTGTCAGTATACAATACGAACGAATATTTCAAGGAAATAATTAGGTTGGAAAAGTTGAAAAAGTTGAAAGAACAAAAGTTTTCAATTTGAACATCACTGTATTTTATTTTTCTATAAGGAAAAAGCAAATAGAAACTTTGAAAATACGAAGCACGAATTGTTATCAATATTGCATCGGCCACCGCGCCATTCGGTTCAGTGAGCGGACGCATGGGTATTATATACTGTAGGAATGAAAGTTTCGGAGCGTTTTTCTCGTGAATGGCTGACCATCTGGCCGTATGGCTGGGGAATTGTAACTCTATGGGGCAGTGATGCAAACACGCGCCGTTCCACTCCGAACTTCATTTCCCAACCCTGGGTCTCCCCATGTTAGCCCCGCGCCTCCAGCACACGAGTCCAGCGCTGTGGGCGCGGCACCCCCTCGCCCCTGCTACGTACTGTCAAGTTGACGTCTTGTTTGAAATTTAGGTCTTTCAATTCTGTAGCACTTTTTGAAAGCTTTGCAACCGTCTACCGCTTCCCTTGAAATCACTGTAACCTACATCACGCCCAATTTGATGTGTGTAACGTAGTAGGTGACTGTCAAACATATCCTGTAAATTGTATCGAGCATCCTTGAAACGCGCAAAACCACTTTTCGTAACAAGTGCGCCTTGTCCTCACTCGAATATCCGTAGCTTTTCTTACGCACTACACGAGCATATTGCTGCGGACTTATTCAAAATATGATCGTAATTATTTTTAATATACAGCGGATAATCTTCCATGTATATAATTACATTTAGTACCCTCTCCTTGGACCACGATTGTCGTTTATTACGATTCGCTGGAGACGAGATTTGCGCTTTACTGTCCGACAAGGATGATGAACTACTAGACTCGACACGTGTTTCAGTATCACTTTCACTTGTTAAGCAAGTATTGTCATTACTGTACTCTTCGTCCGCACCGTCGACAGTATACGACAGCACACATTCACTGACTCGTCTTTCAAAAACGCTAATATTTCATCTCTTACTTGTTTCTCATTCCGTGTAATTCCTTAGGTTCCTTAGGTGAACTTTAGCAACCTGTTGTAGATATGACGCAATGTTTGCCTTTCTTTATCTTTGCCATTGCTTTGCTTTGTGTCGACATCACTAGCACCGTAGAACTGTTGTGAATTATTCAGAGACTAAGCAGTTCAACTAAGCTCCGTAGCTTCATGCTATGGTCACAATTGGATACCTCCAGTCCCGCCTCCTCGTTGCCATTAGGAGCCATTATTCAGGTTGCGTCGTAGACACTATGTGAGGCGTCGAATGCTGCAAATATCATTGTCCTTTTGCGACCTCGCACTCACAGGGTTCCATGTTAGCAAAAATTAAAAAAAGAGGAAGTGACGAAAATGGGCAGTGGCGCACCGAGGGTTCCATATAGGTTTAATTACGTATACATATAGTTCATCTAGCCAGTAAATCGAGAATTTCGACGGTTTCTGCCTGTTATTGATATCGATACTGGTAGGGTACCAAAATGTAAGAAATAAATGTCCTTACTTCTTTATTGCTCTAACGCAGAAACCTCAATGTTTTATATCGCAAAGGCAGCGTCGAGCTTTGTATGAGACACAAATTGTGGCATGATATGTCTACCGGTTCCTAAGAGAAAGCGAACGGACGGACAGACAGACAGACAGACAGACAGACGGACGGACGGGCGCAGTCACTCTGATATCAAACGAACTTTTTTTTCCACACAGATAATTACAAATTAACAACTGTCGGAATTTTTCCTTTACTTTCACCGTAAAAACTAGAATCTTGCCAAACATCATACATCTAGGTTAACAGGAAGTACGCTACAAGTGTCGAAGAGTGAGTTTGCGTATATCAGTATATATGACATAAGCGGCAGTATCTTTTGACTGACGATGTTGTTGTTGTTGTGTTGTTGTTTCCTGAGACTGGTTTGATGCAGCTCTCCATGCTACTCTTTCCTGTGCAGGTTTCTTCTTCTCCCAGTACCTACTGCAGCCTACATCCTTCTGCATCTGTTTAGTGTATTCATGTCTAGGTCTCCCTCTACGATTTATAACCTACACGCTGCCCTCCAATACTAAATTGGTGATCCCTCGATGCCTCAGAACATGTCCTACCAACCGATCCCTTCTTCTAGTCAAGTTGTCCCACAAGCTCCTCTTCTCCCCAATTCTTTTCAATACCTCCTCATTAGTTATGTGATCTACCCATCTAATCTTCAGCATTCTTCTGTAGCACCACATTTCGAAAGCTTCTGTTCTCTTCTTGTCTAAACTATTTATCGTCCATGTTTCACTTCCATACATGGCTACACTCCATACAAATACCTTCAGAGACGACTTCATGAAATTTAAATCTATACTCGATGTTAACAAATTTCTCTCCTTCAGGAACGCTTTCCTTGCCATTGCCATTCTACATTTTATATCCTCTCTACTTCGACCATCATCAGTTACTTTGCTCCCCAAATAACAAAACTCCTTTACTACTTCAAGTGTCTCATTTCCTAATCTAATTCCCGTAGCATCACCTGACTTAATTCGACTACATTCCATTATCTTCGTTCTGCTTTTGTTGATGTTCATCTTGTACCCTCCTTTCAAGACACTGTCCATTCCGTTCAGCTGCTCTTCCCAGTCCTTTGCTGTCTCTGACTGATTTACAATGTCATCGGCGAACCTCAAAGTTTTTATTTCTTCTCCGTGGATTTTAATATCTACTCCGAACTTTTCTTTTGTTTCCTTTACTGCTTGCTCAATATACAGATTGAATAGCATCGAGGAGAGACTACAACCCTGTCACACTCCCTTCCCAACCACTGCTTCCCTTTCATACCCCTCGACTCCTATAACTGCCATCTGGTTTCTGTACAAATTGCAAATAACCTTCCGCTCCCTGTATTTTACCCCTGCCACCTTCAGAATTTGAAAGAGTGTATTCCAATCAACACTGCACTGACGTAGATGGTTCAATTGGCTCTAAGCACTATGGGACTTAACATCTGAGGTCATCAGTCCCCTAGAACTTAGAACTACTTAAACCGAACTAACCTAAGAACATCACACACATCCATGCCCGAGGCAGGATTCGAACCTGCGACCGTAGCGGTCGCGAGGTTCCAGACTGAAGCGCCTAGAACCGCTCGGCCACACTGGCCGGCACTGACGTAGAAGCATCAACTTTCTACATTGGGAATGGATCGTAGATCTTAGTATGCGGCATGAATTTCAACTTGCTGCGTCGACCCGTTCAAGTGAAAAAGGGTTTCTAACAGTCGGAGACACAGACAGACAGATGGTCAAAATAGTGATTTACTGAGATACAGAACGCTAAAAATGGAAAAACATACGTGCCGTTCAGTTGTCCTTAGTTTAATTTACGGTATACGTACACGTAGTGTACCTTGCCTCTCAGCAAACAATATATTTAATTTAATGGTTTAATGAATAATTCTGGTGTTTGTGAACAAAAATCTGCGATAATATTCCAATCGGTAGAAATTCTGTTTAATAAAAAACACAAATGAAGTGGCCAGAGCCTACATAACAAGAACAGTTTTCATGCCAGCACTCCTCGCTCTTTAGACATTGAATGCAGTCTTCTGTTGACGGATTTTTTTACTTTTCAGAGCAGTCTGCACAGCAAAAAGGCTGTATCTTTTCTGTCGACATATTTAAGTTTTGTCTCTTTTTTCCTTTTGTTTGCTTGACCAGAATCAAACAGTTTCCTCTTTGGTTTATTTATTTCTTTTCTCTTAACTGGGGTTCCACTTGCTTCTTGAATGGAGTCCCAGATGCTACTTCCGTCTTATTCCCTCTCTACTGTCTTTTCTGACAATCTTTTCCTCTAGGCAAAGAAATTATTTCTCTTCGGGAAACGTACGTAGCTAGTCTTCGTTGTGGTTCACTAGTACACAATTGTGAATTTTGGGTCTGGAGAGATCCAGCTTCAGCTGTGGACACTTAAGTACACCATCTTGAGGTCTCAAGTGACGCTGAGGGGTTAACACCAATCGTATACATGATTCCTTAGTGGTCAACATCTATAAACGGATTCTCGCAGACTACCTGCAACAACGATGTTGTCTCTCCTCCTTCAACTAGTTACGAAGTCCCTCAAACTTCCACCCATAAGAATGGACATACAAAAACATCGTAAAAACTGTCACTCTGGTTTATAAGAGTGGAAGGCAGGAAATAAGAGGCATTCGATTTGATGAGTGCCACTAATCTTGAACAGTTTCGTTGCTTCCGTCATTGTGGCCGTCCTTTGATAAGCAGTTCCAAACTCTTTGGAGTTTTAAATGAAATAACTATTACTGAGGTGAAAAAAGTATTGTACTTTGCCTTGTATCTTGTACAAGGTAAATTCATAATTGGTACAGCCCAAAAAAAATTTTAACACTCCAAACCTCACACTTTTCATTGCTTGGGGTCAATTGCTACTTCCAGCACCATGCAGATATCTTGTCTTAGCAATATTACAAGTCTTTTTAATCGTCTGTTGACTTTCCCAGACGGTAAGCGATGGCATCATCTGAAAACAAACTAACAGAGTTGCTTAGATTGTCTCCTAAATCGTCTATATAGATTAAGAACAGTAAATAAAGTATAACGCACGTAACCTCGGGCCTAAATTTGGTTTACTAGGACGACTTTGCGACTATGACTACAAACTACGACCTTTTTAAAAGGAAAGCACAGATTATGTCTCACAGCTCAGAAGATCCGCCATGGGCATGTCTCCGAATAGTATCCGTTTGTGAAGAATGACGTCAAAACTTTCTAGAAACCTAAAAAGGATATTTAACTTAGGAGCTCCTGTCGATAGATTTCATTACTTCATGCAAATAAAGAACCAGCTGTTTCGTAAGAATCAAATTTCCTAAATTTGTGCTTTTTGCTTGTCAAGAGACCTTTTTCTAAGAGTCATTTTGTAATGTTCGAACATGATAGTTTCATAATCCTACCACAAACCGATGTCAGGTATATGGGTCATTAATTTAGCAGATTACTTCTATTTCATTTCTTCTGTATTGGTGTGAACCGTACAAGTTTACAGCCTTTAGATACGGATTATTAGACAAACAAGAGGCCGTAAATGATTGCTAGAAGCGGAGCTATTCTTCGATAAGAAATTTTGAAGTTCAGTCCTTACTGAGTAATTTAAGAAAACGCTTCCTCACACAACCATATTATTACCTGACTTGTATTGCGAAGTAACTAAGCTTCCTGTATTAATTTTCAGGTGATGTCGGTGATGTCCATCACTAAAATACACGAGGAGACACGCCGCAGCAACGAGAATTCTCGGTAAGGGAGAACACTCTCAAACGGACTGTACACTAGTTTCTAAATTCAGTTCGTGTGGCTGGTTTGTTGAGCAACACGACTGAACAGTGCAGTGGAACTGACCTACTATGGTTTTCCTTAGATGTTTCTTATCTGGGAAAACATTTCTACACATGTGATTCGAGAAATTGAATAGCGTGTCGAATAAAGTGAAGCTTTTGAATGAGGAGGGATCCGCAGCTACGAAGAACTTTTTGAATAATTTCTTGACACCCTCAGTTGCCATTTTCTTTATTTCCTGTGCGATTGTACAATACAATCATACATGAAGTACTTAAAAATGGCGTAAGACTGAATTTGTACTTGAAGGCTTCAAGAAATCATTCAAAAAAGTTAAGCTTCTTTTAAGAATATAAACGAAGTGCGGCAATAAGAATCATCCGATTACGCGTATAAGCATATACTGGATTCTAGGATCACGCTGTATGAGAAACGCAGCCGTACAATAAACCCTTCATTACTTTTGCTATATAGGGACAGTTGAATGCTTACTGTTTCTTATTTCATAGTTTCCGCGCTCGCTGTATTATTTGCAGAATTCATCTCCATGTTGACATAACTTGTATAAGCGTTACCATCAGACAAGTGTCCCAGAAAAGACTTTTATAATGGGCTATCCTCGACTGCGGACCCCATGTGCTACTTTCTGGACAATATAAGCACTGGGTGTGTGAGGAGCAGAAATACGCGGACACCGAGTTACTAACCTCACCACTTTATTCACAAATATATTTTACAATAACACTAACGCTACACCGACTCGCTACACTATTTCCGTCACCGTGACCGCACTTGAGTACAGATATGTCGAGACTCGCCATTGTGGAAGACTGACAACTCGTTCGAACCTCCCTGGTTGAGCGGCTCTGCCAGGGACTCCAGCTGTGGATGCGTTTTGCCTCTGGGCGTTCGCTTGCCATCTCACGACAAGCTGATCAGCAATCCAAGATGGCGGCAGCTTCCCGCGTTTGTACGCACGAGTCGCCCCGTGCATACCTTTAGCCCTTACAGCCGCTTCATTAACCAGTAACAGAAAAATGTAGAGTATCCGTTGTTACAGTCGCAAACTTTCTTTTTTTCAGTTGAGTCTTTCAAGCCATCTTCCAGTATAACGTCACTGAAGCGTAAGTGCAAAGACAGCCTGCTCTCGAGGACACCAGCACGGGCGTGGCAGTGTTGTGAGTGCGGTGAATTGGAATTCCTGGTGCTATCTACTTGTTTAATGAAAGTAGAACATACACCAAACAAAAACATATTTCTGAGATTGTGGACACAAAACCAAAATACTATGGGAAAACAAAGACGGAACTTAAAACGTTAATGGGCACTAGCTACTTCTGACCTTGAACATTCTCCCCTGAAAATTTATTGGTGTTGTTAAATTCCCGGCCTGGACACTACAGATGACGTACTTCAAATAGTATCTGAAATACAATAAATTAAAGTATACCTACAACAAGCATACTGCCTCTTACAAGTAAAATTCTGAAATAATTATCTGTTTTCGGTGTGCATATACAAGGCATCTCATGATTTAGTCTGTCGGTAAATTGAAGAGCGAGCGAGGGAGTGGCCACACCGCCATTGCAGCTACGTCACAAGGCGCTTCTACAGGCTGTTTCACAACGTAGTACCGGACCTACCGCGGCGCGCGCTTTAAATCTGTGGCGACGCCGTGTACAGATACGTCTCGGCTGCGTTTATTTTTAGACAAACGTATTAAGAGCATAAGGAATACAATAAACGATGGCTTCTTCCGAAACACATTATAGAGTAAATATTATTAACATAAGAACGGAAGTCAGGATTCTACTACAAACACATAACCAAATGCCTGTTCATGTGAATGTATATTCCTCTATTGCTATTCGTAAAACGAACCCCATATAATGCAATCAATCTGTAGAACTTAAGGCTTGTTCTTATTTTTTGTTTCTACTAAAAGGTAGAAGTTTTCTTTGAAGGACTGCATTGAAACTTAACAATTCTTGCAACACGAAGAGTGTTTAAAAAGTAAGCAGAAATTTTTAATTTTGTTTGTTGTATAGACCGATTTGCACTACTTTTTTGTTACTGTCTCTGTAAACACGCCTGAAAAGTATATGTACAATGTTATGCATGTTGGGTATGTACTCTGTTGTCAGCTATCAGAAAGGTTACATGTGTTTTGGTAGCATCAACGATTATTTGCTTTGTATAAAAATAGATCAGAGAATCGGTATAAAATTTTGTTATAAGAATGAAATTTTTAGAAATGGTAAATATTCCTTTTGGTGAGCCTGTTACGAGTAAACCAAGGACGGACAAGCGATATAAACATCTCAAAGCAGGCCTTGAAGGACAGCAAATTTACAAGCATGGATGAGATTAAAAATGCACAGTTCAGAGACCTATAAACTGTCCCAATGAAACAGCCCCTAAAGTGTTTCGGGAATTGGAAAAAGCACTGCTATAGTATGTATTGGGGAATATTTGGAAGAGGATATCACTGCTGTAGATTAACAAAGTTCTTACCAAAAACTAAAAATGAGCATGTGAACGCATCTCGAATGTCAAACTTTTGGCTTAGAAGTCCAGAATCGGTGTACATGTTTCGAAGGAAATTTCAGCAGTGTTTAGAATAGCTATTGCGCACTTGTTTTAAGCAATATGTCTTAGAATCAGGTGAATAGTGACCGAGATACAGATTTAGTGTTCCATAAGCATCAAAGGTTTTATATCATTTTGAAACTGTCTATAACGATGGGTTTCCACCCAAAATTATTAGCTTTCCTTCGTGGCGATTCCAGTAAACCATGGGACTTACTTTTCCGTTCCTTGCTTATGTGTCCCATTGCGTGAGGCTGACGTTTTCATGGATTGAAGCCCTTTAATTGGGAATAGTAATATTAGCCAACAGTTGTTTTTGGGCCACTTCTATAATACACGCTGTAATAACATTAGAGACGATCGAACGCTCGTTGTTCCGCAAATAACTCCACTTCTTCGTATTCTGCACATTTTCTTGCAATGCTAGACGATTATCCATCACTTCCGGGCATCGAAGTATATCAGTAAGTATACAAAGTTAGCTCACTGACACTTGCAACTAAAATCCCACGAACAGAAACGACGTATATCACTGCACCCCGATCTACACCGTTTGACAGGTAACGGGCAACAGATTTTGGATGCCCCTGTAGGCCGGCGGCAGCGTTCTTCCGGGAAAGGCCACTTCCCCCACCAAAAGCGCTGCACGCTCTTCAGTTTACAAACAGATTATAAATAGTCAGTATTGAGGCGTATTGCAGGAACGATCACTCGAAACTAAAAATTTAGTAAACATTGGCTGAAAATGCAGACCTTCAAAGTTACGAGTATTTTGTCATCTTTTATACTCTTAAGCAAAGGTCTTCCACTGTAAGGTCCGCCCCGGTAGCTGAGTGGTCAGCGTCACTGATTGCCATCATATGGGCCCGAGTTCGTTTCCCCGCTGGGTCTGGGATATTCTCCACTTACGGACTGGGTGTTGTGCTATCATCATTTAATCTCCATCTGGCACGCAGATCGCCCAATGTGGCGTCTAATGTTATAAGACCTGCATCAAGGCGGCCGGACCTGACGCCAAACGCTCATTTCCATTTCCACTGTAAGCCCTTTGCTTTCCATATTTTGGGAGAAGGTAGTATGGACGAAAACAAGAAAACATCTACTAGTAAATATACGCTATAAATGCGTGCCTTAAAATGTATGACCTAGTTTGGTGGAAGAGAGATGTTTCACAGCAGCAAAGATGAACATGTACTCATAGGCCTGACTCCTAAGGTATGCATTTTTTTAAATCGTATGTGACTTAACTGCTAAAGTCATCAGTCCCTAAGCTTACACACTATTTAACCTAAATTATCCTAGGGGCAAACACACACACCCATGCCCGAGGGAGGACTCGAACCTCCCCCAGGACGAGCCGCACAGTCCATGAATGTAGCGCCTAAGACCGCTCGGCTAATCCCGCGCGGCTATGCATTTTTCAGCCGGTGTTTACTAGATATAATTTTCTTCGAATGATCAATCCTGAGGTATCTCTGAATATGGATATTCCTCCAGGAACTCTCTCTATACATAAATTCTTCGGATGCATTTATTATTTAACACCTTGCTAGAGCATCTCTGGATAAATTACTGTGAAGGAAAGGGACTGGAGGATGATTCAAGATCGCAGATTGGCCTACCACAAAATAAATAAATAGAATAAAGGTTTAACGTTCCATAGAAGATGACGTCATAGACGGAGTAACATTTTCAGAAGAAACATTCCAGCACTTGCTTTAAGCGCCCCACAAAATCACAGAAAAACTGAAACTGGAAGGCCAGACTGATATTTCGACCGGCGTCCTCTCAAATTCGAATCCAATAAGCCACGTCAGTCGCTGTATTGTGTCAACAAACGGACGACACAGCATAAGCACTACTACGTTTACTGCGTTTGTTTCAAATACTGTGTAAAAGCAACAAACATTCCGCAACCCACAGTGAGAGAAAGGGCATTGAGCTATTAGAGGTGCATAATAAGTGATTTCGAAATTCGAGCAACTAGAATTAAAAGCCATTAGACATGGCGTCGAGATAACTACCATGTGGACACATTTTATACGGGATCAGGATTACGGATGGTAATATTCGTGTTCTGTGAGCAAGCGCTCTGTCTGCAGCTGTCTAACTAATAAATTTTACACGTATCTCTGTACAGGTTGCATCACATATATTCAAAAAAGTAGCCGCTAAGAGATCATGGTAGTTGTTCGTTGTTTATTAGACTGATATAACATACGGTCTGCATACAGAACAGCAAATCGTCCGCTGAGAATCTCGAGAGGCACAAATAACGATCAAGAAAACAGTTTATACTTTGTCTCCCCGTTTAGAAATCTTTGACGGGAGGTTTTTGCTGTATTGTGCAAAGGCGAGACCGGCTGCCGCCGTTAGCAGTTGCAGGTATCGCGCCGGACGGGGGGCGGTCATCGCAGGTAACGGGATTACAACAGGAGATAAGGGCGCATAACTCGGGGTGGCGTGTCGCAAACATAGCTGCAACAGGCAGTGTCAGAGCAAAGAACTGCATAACATACAATGACAAGACGTGAACGTAGAAGCAACGCAATAAGGGTTAGAATTTGCTGAAGGTGAAGGAAGCATTGGTAAATATGCGCAACCTCACTAAAAAGCACAGTCTGTAAAGTAAATGTTTACAAGGAAAAGATAAGAAGGGTGCTAGAACCGGTATGGATTTTCGTTCAGATGGTAGAAACTGACAGAAGTCTATCAAGTAAAAGAGAAGTGATACGTCGCATTCCCCAAGGAATTGTTATAAGGCGTCTGCTTTTCCTTATCTATATGTGGCAGTCAAACCAAAAAGAGACAGACGGAGAAGAAAGTACGTAGACTCACTACTATTTCACAAGTAATCGCCGTAAATGTTAAGGCATTCATTCCAATGTGACACAAGGTGGCCAGAGCCTTGACGGAAAAATATTTCACTTGCCTACGGAACCAGATTGTATCCTGGCGTGCACCTCCTCTCCGAAGCAAGTCGACCGTCACGAATGTCTTCTCCAGGGATCCAAAAATACCAGAAACCACGTGGACAGCGATCGGAACCGAATGCAGGATGTGTAAGGGCTGTCCAGTGAAACTTCTCCAGCACAGTCCAACCAACCTTGGCAGCAAGTAGGCCCGCCATCAGTGGCCGTCGATTTGTTTTGAACGAAGGCTGAGTACAATCATCGTTCCATAGGCAACCGCAAAAATTTTTCCATAAAAAACTGGCCGTGTTGTATCACAGTGGCTTAAATGTGTAAGCATTTATGGCGATTACTTTTGAAATAATAAACAATTCACTAACTTTTTTCGCATGTATTCCTTTGATTTGATTTCCTCTTATACACTCCTGGAAATTGAAATAAGAACACCGTGAATTCATTGTCCCAGGAAGGGGAAACTTTATTGAAACATTCCTGGGGTCAGATACATCACATGATCACACTGACAGAACCACAGGCACATAGACACAGGCAACAGAGCATGCACAATGTCGGCACTAGTACAGTGTATATCCACCTTTCGCAGCAATGCAGGCTGCTATTCTCCCATGGAGACGATCGTAGAGATGCTGGATGTAGTCCTGTGGAACGGCTTGCCATGCCATTTCCACCTGGCGCCTCAGTTGGACCAGCGTTCGTGCTGGACGTGCAGACCGCGTGAGACGACGCTTCATCCAGTCCCAAACATGCTCAATGGGGGCAGATCCGGAGATCTTGCTGGCCAGGGTAGTTGACTTACACCTTCTAGAGCACGTTGGGTGGCACGGGATACATGCGGACGTGCATTGTCCTGTTGGAACAGCAAGTTCCCTTGCCGGTCTAGGAATGGTAGAACGATGGGTTCGATGACGGTTTGGATGTACCGTGCACTATTCAGTGTCCCCTCGACGATCACCAGTGGTGTACGGCCAGTGTAGGAGATCGCTCCCCACACCATGATGCCGGGTGTTGGCCCTGTGTGCCTCGGTCGTATGCAGTCCTGATTGTGGCGCTCACCTGCACGGCGCCAAACACGCATACGACCATCATTGGCACCAAGGCAGAAGCGACTCTCATCGCTGAAGACGACACGTCTCCATTCGTCCCTCCATTCACGCCTGTCGCGACACCACTGGAGGCGGGCTGCACGATGTTGGGGCGTGAGCGGAAGACGGCCTAACGGTGTGCGGGACCGTAGCCCAGCTTCATGGAGACGGTTGCGAATGGTCCTCGCCGATACCCCAGGAGCAACAGTGTCCCTAATAATTTGCTGGGAAGTGGCGGTGCGGTCCCCTACGGCACTGCGTAGGATCCTACGGTCTTGGCGTGCATCCGTGCGTCGCTGCGGTCCGGTCCCAGGTCGACGGGCACGTGCACCTTCCGCCGACCACTGGCGACAACATAGATGTACTTTGGAGACCTCACGCCCCACGTGTTGAGCAATTCGGCGGTACGTCCACCCGGCCTCCCGCATGCCTACTATACGCCCTCGCTCAAAGTCCGTCAACTGCACATACGGTTCACGTCCACGCTGTCGCGGCATGCTACCAGTGTTAAAGACTGCGATGGAGCTCCGTATGCCACGGCAAACTGGCTGACACTGACGGCGGCGGTGCACAAATGCTGCGCAGCTAGCGCCATTCGACGGCCAACACCGCGGGTCCTGGTGTGTCCGCTGTGCCGTGCGTGTGATCATTGCTTGTACAGCCCTCTCGCAGTGTCCGGAGCAAGTATGGTGGGTCTGACACACCGGTGTCAATGTGTTCTTTTTTCCATTTCCAGGAGTGTAGTTTAAACGATTTAGGTGTTAGTCTGAGCAACCCTTCTGGAACTTTTGCATATGATACCGACATTTACCATCTAGTAAAGTCACGAGAAGATCCAATTGCAAAATGATATAGCCAAGATCTCTACGTTGCTAAAGCTGGCAATGGACTCTAAAAAGCGAAAAGTGTGAAATCATCCACACGAGCAGTGAAAGGAATCTGTCAAATTTCGGTTACACAATAAATCACACAAATATAAAGGCTGTATATTCATATACATTCATAGCAATTACAGTAACGAAAAACTTACATTGGAACGATTACATAGACAATGTTATAGGGTAAGCAACTAAAGAATCCTTTTCATTTGCAAAACTCTTAGAAGATGCAACAAGTTACTAAAAGAGACTATCTACACTACATTTTTCTGTCCTCCTCTGGAGGATTTCTGGGCGGTATGGGATCCATGTCAGATAGAATACAGGAAACCATCAGAAAAATTCAAAGAAGGGCAGCTAGTTTTGTATTACAGAGAAAAAAATATATCATATGCCAGTTGGAGCGGTAATCATTAAAGCAAAGGCGTTTCTCGCCACTTAAGTAGGGAGAAATGATCATCGTGTGTATATATATATATATATATATAAAAATCAGAGCTCACAAGGAAAGAGTCAAGTGGTTTTTTTCCGTGCCCAATTTGAGGAAGGAATGCGGAGAAATAGTCCGAAAGTGTTTCGATGAATAGTCTAACAGGCACTTAACTGTGAGTTGCATAGCAATAGTCACACTGATGTAAATGATATCACATCTTTTAACATCACTCTGCTAAACGCTATTTCAGTATCTGAAGTACAATTTATAACTAACAAGAATCGATTTAAAATTTGGATAACTAATCCTAAAAACGAAACTCTGTTATCAAGAAAACTTCAGTGTAACCCATGTCCTGTTAGTCACACTGGACTTCGATGTGAAATGCAGTGTCGCTGTAAGTTAAGGAAATTATAACTTCGAAAAGATATATACGTATACGGCACTTGTACTACCATATACGAGGTCTGTACTGAAAACTAAGATACAGCTCTTTGAAACTAGTCCGCCAACGCTTATCTATCAGCTGCATCACAGAGTTTCTTATACATTGACTTGCTGTCAGGTTATAAGGGAGGGCAGCATTCAACTTGACACATGCTGGTGCTCGCCTCGACAGCGCTACCGTCGCAGACTCGCATTCCAGAAGTCTGGAGTACAAATTACAGTCGGGCCATCCACATAAGGATTTCCCAGAGTTTTCTTGAATGAAGTACTGCGAATGTCAAACAAAGATTATGCCGATTTTCTTCCCCGCCATCTCCGGGTTTGTGCTGTGGCTATATTGTCGTCGTCGACATTCCAAACACCTTGACCGTTGGTCCAACCTTCGAGTCCAGGTACCTAGGGGGATGGGGAGTCTATTCACGCGGCGCCGCTGGTTTCGCAAACAACTCTTCGAAATTTCCAGCGCGTCATCGCCTCCACTCTGCCACTAACCCACCCTTGCAGTACCATTACTAGTCACAGGTACTGCGTGTGAGCCCACAGGTCGGTGGTTCAATTGCTGTGGTGACACGAGGTGAGCAAGTCTCTGGTCGACGCAGCATCGGTTAATATCGTTCTCAGAGCAGTGAAAGCCGCGTTGGAGATTAATCAGCAGACTTCTTCACATCGAGGATCGGCGGCAAAGCGACCGAGGAGGGAATCGTCACCAGAAATGCAGGCTGCGACGTCTCCGACCCCACACTACAGCCGTTTCGAGGTGAGTGCGCAGAGACTTGGGCGGTGCTCGGTTACGTTCTGGTGCTTACAGAGAAGCGCCACAAGCAGATTTAGCACTCAGTTCGTTTCCTGGCTGTTCGGAGATGTAGAGTAGGTCACTTACAAGAATCTATGATTCGCAGTGTGGTGATTTTCATAATAACAGTATTTTCACAAGTAATCCGTCGTTGCCTTCTTCGTAACAGAGTTTACAGGCTCGCCACAAGACACATAAGTTTTATTCACGTCTACAGTACTTTGCTAACCTTAGACTGCAAAACTGACTCCATAATTGTTAAAGTTTCTGTCTGTTTTGCCATTCGAAACGCATTTTGAACGGTATTAATTGTACTTTTTCCCGTTGTTTAGTGAGAACAGTATTCAGTCCGGATCCTATTGGTAGTGGGAATCAGGTAACGAGGAAACGAAAAAAATTCCGATGCATTATGCAAGCAGTCTTCGTGAATCGGTACCCAATGGGTTTGTCAGCAGCAAAAGCTCTGTTTCTGGATAAATGTTCTTTTTAACTTTCCTCAGTGAGCCTTGTAAAAAGTATATTATAATAGTGTCAAGTTGTGGTTGATTTTCAGTTCTATTTTATGACTCACTCATCATTAGATTAAGTATGCCTACACCTGAAGTCTTTGTTTATGGCTGCGCTCGCTGTCTATTAATTTATCAGGAGCTTCTTCGCACCATCGTACTCCCCACATCTGAAATTCACAGACAATTTTTTTCCCTAGTTTGAGCAGCCATCCTGATATTCTTTATCATGTAAGAATACTGAGCTATAAGTGATCGTTGAAATAACGTAGGAGATGTAAATATTTTACAAAATTCTCAAATTTCATCCGCATAGCACGGGATCTAGGCCTACCTAACAGGATATCGTGTAATCTTTTATTTTATTTTTCACCTTCATCATTGACAACTGAAAATGTCTACACAGCAGCTACACATTTTGTTCAAACGAGCGTCGAAACGATTTGCGGAAGATATGAACGAAAACATAAGAAAGCAAAAGTATATTGCTACTTTTAAAACCGAGATGTTGAACGGGTTGCGAATATCGACAACTTGGGGGAGGTGAGATATGACGTGTGGACAATTACTTGTTTACAACGAGGTGACGACTGTAATACAACCAACTTTTGTGTCCGTGTCTGAATCTAGCAAGCCACCTTACGGTGCGTAGAGGAGAGTACTTCGGATGTCGCTACTGCGTTTCATTGAGAAAAGCTCAGTGCGAAAAATGTCACAAAATTTTCGTACGAAATTCTCTGATTATCTCGTAATGGCCATTTAGTATGGTGCGACTGAAAGGGAGTGATATTTTGCCTGACACAGCTTCGGTCTAAAGAGCCTGGGAACCAAATTTCTGTGCCAGTCAGGGACCCGACGCCGAGTTACCTGTTTGTCGCGAACTCCATAATCATGCCTTTAAACATCTTAAATTCTAATTCAGTAAGAAAAACTGCCCTGTCACAGTACAGGACGAGTTTGCTACTTAATAAAACTAAATTTCTAGTGTAAGAAACCTTATTGGTGGCAGACTTTCTACCTGCCGTGTCCCTCGAAAGTGTTTTTTTCTTTCAGAGACCCTACTGTACCCCTTTTTGCTGCAATGATGCTTCCTTTGCCTGTCTTCATCTCCACTTCCTTAAATTGGTTGTGCGTTGTTGCGTAGTACATTATTCTAATTTGAACAGAAGAGCTTCTGCCGTTTCTTCGTTCAAACGCGACAACAAATGATACGTATTACACAATTGTAACAAAATCATCTTCTTGTAATATACTTGATTTTCTTCTACACAAACTACTAAAAAATTAAATGCTTATTTCTTCGTCAAGACTATAGCAATCCTGTATTAATGAAAAGACTAGATCGTGATTTTACTCAAGTAAAAAGTCTGATTATAATCTTAATTTTAGTTCCTGTAGCCCGAGCAATGTCAACTTATTTCACTTTGTTATGGCGATGTATTGACAAAGTAGTTTTTAAACCACTGTTCCTATCTGCGGAATTTCTGTATTTTAAAATGTTCTGCTTCTATATAAACTGCTGTTTTGTTTTTAAATACGTTGTTTGACAAATCCCAAGGAGGAAGACATAAAAAATCATTACGCTGTCCGAGCATCTCTCTATACGTGACGATATAATCCATTCTGAATGGTTTTGCGATGATATCGTTTCTTGTCACTGCACCTTCACTGACTTCCCTCAAATGGAGTCCCCTCGCTTCCTTTCCAGTCAGTATATCCAAATCTTGTCGGATGGTACGCTCTCAGAAAGTCAACAGGAAATCCCTCCGTGATGTTAACGCCTCTGGCGTTTGTGAATATCTATGTGATGCTCTTGCACTTATTACAAAATTCTGTGACAAAACGCGCAGCGTCTCGTTGGGTCTTTTAACTTCTTAACTCATTTCTCCTCAACGATTAATAGAAATACGCAGTACCCGAGACTCAGCAGAAGAAGCTGCGGGTAAATTATTTTTCCCCAGGCTTTTCTCATGAATCTCAATCTAATGTTTGCTTTTGCTACACCTAGTTGTATGTGGCCATTACATTTCAGCTCGCTCCTGTCGCATACCACTGGTTTCCCGTTATTAAGGTATGGAGTTACTAATAAACATTCATGTAACATTGGATGTTTCATCCTGTTTATGAACTATAAATTACTATAATTTACATTGATCTTCAACTGTTAGTCGCTGTAACAAGCTTGGGTAATTTGCTGGTCTTCCTGCATTTCGCTACAATTTACTGTCGTTCCACCGGCAGCCTAATAGACCTTACACGTTATTTCGAAAATTGTTTAACAGTCCAGAATAGTTGCCGTTTAAAATTTTATTTATTTGGGGGTATTCAGTCTCAACGAGTTTTGAGAAAGAAAACTTGGTCCATTTAGGCCATAATCTCTTTATTATCCATGCAATTGGCTAGTTTCAACCGCGGGTCAGTTTCAAGCGCATATTTTAAGCTTCAAGCTTCATTTCATATTCTAACACACCACTGGTACATAAAGACCGGTATAAATCATACTTCTGTGTGTATGAGGTACAAAAACCATTCAACAGTGCAGTAAAATTCAATACAGATCTGTGTAGCGGCTGAGGAAAGGAAGCATGAACAGTATTCTATAGCTTTTGTACCACATACAGATGTACGACGTATGCCTGTCCACATGTACCAGCAATATAGTAGAACGTGAAATGAAGCATAAAGCTTAAAATATGTTCTTGAAAATGATCTACAGTTGAAATTGGCCAGTTGCATGGACGATAAAAAGAATACAGCGTTTTTGGACGATGTTTTCATTCCCAAAGTTTTATGTTTTTTTATTTTTTTCTCAAAGTTCCTTATAGAAGCAATTATGATTTTTAGCTGTCGGCTGCAATGTGTTCCGCGATTGGTACTGTTAGCGTTTCATATACCGTTACGACGCATCCAGCGTTGATAACCGGGCTTCCGTCTCCCTCGAAACACTCCCCAATCCAAATCAGGCGCGTCGGTCAGCAATGTACGTTGATCGCTGGCATTCAGCAGAAGAAGGCTTCCTGACATTGCGTTTACCCTCGTAAAGCCTGCACCTTCTACTACACGGCTACCACCACTAACTTTGTGTGTTGTTAAACTATCTTCTCTTTTCAATCTCTCTGCACCATGCAACCATATAACGAAACGGCGAATACGGAAGGAACCGTAGGGGAGAGAGCGGTTACTTTACCAGAGAGTAACTATGTTAAATACCTCTGTCTGTTCCAGTTATCAGGGCGAGGCACTGAAATCTCACCCTCTGTCAGCAAAGCTGGTTGTGCTCTGAGACAGATGGAGTCTGCTTCGTCATGTGTTGAGACATCCTGAGGAATCGACGGTATCAGCAGTACAACCAATGATTACTTGCTATAATAAGTGGCTCTGGATAGTTGATTGATTCCGCAGATGTAGAATTAGTAACTGATTTAATGCAGAGCGAGTTGCACGTTGGACGCCATAACATACGTATACACTTGCTTGAGACACAACTGTACACTTCATAAAGTAATTAACTGATGATTGTAACTGAATTCTCCTTCGTTGCTTGACAGAACACGACTACTCTAATGAAAAAGGAAACAGTTCCCCGGTGTTTTCCTAATTCTATTTATTTGGTTGCGAATCAGCTTTCTACCATCGCCATACGATAACTGAATGTCGCAATCACAGATGAAGTGGCATGCCTCCTATACCCGTACAGATACAGAAGATACATGGAATCTTGAGATACAGATTTTCTACAAAGGATAGCATTATTCCCTTTACATTGTATCAAAATCAATACATACAACAAAAATGAAAGATGAAGTTAAATTCTTATTGTAATTTAAATTTGGCATGTCTGAAACTTAATTTAATAGAGGAAAAAAGTACATTGTATTTTGTCTTTTAAAACTAAGCGTCCATTTACTCATATTAATTGATTTCATGTGTTTTTGGTAACGTCGTCTTTTTGCGAATATTTAAAATGTCGCAGTCC
Source organism: Schistocerca nitens (assembly GCF_023898315.1). NCBI lineage: Eukaryota > Metazoa > Arthropoda > Insecta > Orthoptera > Acrididae > Schistocerca > Schistocerca nitens. The sequence goes on from NC_064614.1 coordinate 1,169,681,914, forward strand.
ATACCGTAAGTGTGGTTTTCTGTTAAAAACGTTCCACAGAGGTAAAAGCTGTCTTTCCTGATCCCTAGCTAATCTCACGTTCCGATCATCTAACTGCTACAGCTCTGACTGACCAACGTATATCCCTCAATATTGCTTGCTGCTCATTTCATACACACCACTACAGGACAAAGGTTATTCTCTTCCTAGAGAGACTTCCTAGCACTCGCCCCAGTTGTACAGCCGACTTTGCTAGCGATGCTACACTGACAAATACGCTCTCATTTACCGAGACGGTAGTTAGCATAGCCTTCAGCTACGTCATTTGCTACGACCTAGCAAGGCGCCATTACCAGTTTATATTGAGATCATAATTATGTATCATCAAGTGCGGATTTCTCCAATTATGGATTAAAGTTAAGTATTCCAGAAGTTATGTACTATTTTTGGCTACTATAATTCCTTGTCATGTTCCAGACCTCACGCCAGTTTACGTGAGCTTAAACGCGTGCATTTCGGCCTCCTCTAGCAACACGGTGTTGGCTCTTCTACCAACACATCACAAAAACGAGTTCGAAATTGGCCATTAAAACTTCAAATATTTCAGTACTAAGACGAAAATCCATAGCTAGGTTATCGAACTGTTAATAAAATTTTTCTGGAAATGGAAAAAAAAAATCATTTTACGGATATTTGCTTTTCGACGATTAATGTCATAACATTTGAGGAAATTTACTTGATCTGTTTAGGCAGTCATCGGTGGGAACATTTGTAAATAACCTAGTAATATCACACGTTACCAGTTTAGAATTAGATGGTACTAGTATATATTTAATTTTTTCCTCAGGAGCTACAGAATGTCTGATGCTAAATTGAAGTTAAAATTTTATTCGTTTTTGATAAAATCTTGTTGCTAGTCAGTAGCTTGAGCATCGAACTATTAATTGAAGAGTGTGAATGGAAAAGGCTCTAAGTGCAATTTTTCACAAAACTTGTTGTCAGTGCTGTTGCGCTTCTAGTACTTTGTTGCATGTTCCTGGGTTTGATTCAGGGGCCAAACAGTGGAGGAAGTCTATAAGATACGTGTTAATTAGTAGATGGGACGTAGTCTTACTGCCAAGCTGTACTTCCCTCTGAAGTCCCGAAATTTAATATACAGGAGGAGAGGTTTTTGCTCATTACGGTTCTATTATTTAAAGCTAATGCTGTATTTCTGTACTTCACATGAAACGTAGTAATTCAGTATTAATAGCACTTGGTACAAAAACTACCCTCCGGCAATTTTATCGACACTTGACAGTTCTGTGACTATGACTGTGTACAAAGTACATGTTGATACTTGCAAAGAAGAAAACAGTAATCAGCTATCGACAATAACGCTGTCTATTTATACAAATACCCTGTTATCGGTTTCGAACTGCCGGTTCATCTTCAGGCAGCCGCTGTTTTTTATATTAAACCTGTTGTTTAAATTAATTGTTGGTAAAACAGCCAACGACTGATGTAAACAATAACAAGTGCAAAATAAACGCGAACATCCGTTGATGTACCAGTTTAGAAACTGGTAACGGTACTGTCTGTGTAAACAAATTGCATTATTAAGAGTTATCAGTTCATGTTTCCTCTTTACAAGAAACGACTTTTAAAAGCTTTGTTACTGGCATTCTGAACAGCTAATTATGCTGTTATGGCACTTAGAATGTGATGAATAAAGTATTTGCCTACTAATTTAACTCATTATTCTTTGGTATAATGTGGAAGGCATCATAAACCTGTGGTATCGGAAAACCTACTCATTTTATGGACACCAATAAGTTATGTACAATCAGAAGTTCGTTTCCTTCACTATCCTGAGATATGTCAAGATTTGGAACCTGCGACCTTTTTACATTTCCTCTGTTCAACTTTTCTTAATAGTGCGTAAATGTCGTGGAATAAAAATTGTATTTGGACTTTCTCAATATGCTAATACCAAGAAAGCTAACTTGTAGTGAATGCTATCGAAAGACTTTTACGGTAGTTAAGGCAGTAGGCTGGCACCCGGCTATCCTTTCAATTGCCCCGTCTTTTCCCGAAGTGGTACCCGGGTGATTTCTCGGAAAAGCTCACGGTCCATTTTGTCTCCATTTCTTGTGCAGCGCGAGCTGCTGTGATGTCCCTAATAACCTCAGCGTCAACGGTATATTCAGCCCTGTACTCATTTTCCTGATTTAATGTTAAATTGCCCATGATTATATTAATAGCAATCTAAGGCGAGATTAGGTTCTTCTAGTACTCTTTTCCTTCGGTTCTGCCTTAGAAGACGGGTGCTGTTAATCTTTGAGCCTTTAAATGTCGCTTCAAATCACACACTAAGATAATATTATGACCATTTGTACTTTACTATGGTATTGAATTACATTGTTTAATGTAGTAATAGGTATTTTATTTCAATATTTATTTATATGTGGCTCTTTCAATGTCTATGCTATTTTGTTTTTAAGAGATTGATAACCCCTGCGTCACTCCTTTTGTAAACAGTAGCACTACGGAAGGCAAAAACTGAATGATCGAACTATGTTAAATTAGTGGAGGGTTGCGGGGATGGAAGGGGAGTGTGGAAGGGGGAGGGAGTGAGTCGAATCTTACTCGTTCTTCTTACACTTAAATTTCAACTTGGGACGTTGTTACTTTCTTCTTAACCACTCCCTTCTTGGCACCCCCTCCTCGCATAATCCGAAAAAAAAGAAAAATAGACAAACAGAGTTAAGCCTGAAGAAAATCTTGTTGAATCCTCTACCACCTAAACAACAATCTATATCTGAAATCTTCATTTGTTTTGAGCATAACTTATACTATGCTGTTAGACAAAATAAGCCTGAGATTAAAGGTTACAATAAACCGTGAAAAGTGCGTGGTTTCACATGCAGACACCTGAGGCACTAGAGGTGTGAAAGTCACCGCGATTCCAATGTCGACGGGACGTGGATATGCTTTACATCCTTCCTATTTGTCCCTCTTTTTATGGTGACGTTAATACGACCTCCTGAGTTACATTCCAATTAGAAAATATGTCTGGTCAGGAGAAATACAGCGGCATGTTTGTATCTGCTTACTTTACTCATCAGTTCTCGGGCCGAATTATATTTCATCACTAAACATCATGCCTGTAAGGATGATTTCCACTACAGAATACGATGGTGATGCTAAAAGTTATTTTTGAAAGAGAAGTTCAGTAATTTACATCCAGTCATTCCGCTGTTGTACAGTTATTTCGTACGTGAAGTGAAATGGTTAAACTAACATTCAGGTTCTCGTTTTGAACTCCTATGTATCAAATGATCACTCGAATTTTATTCGAATGTCACCTTTTGAAATACTCCTAATATTGAGCCGGACCTGGAAGAGTAGCTGAACGGAATGGACAGTGTCTTTAAAGCAGGATACAAGATGAACATTAACAAAAGCAAAACGAGGCTAATAGAATGTAGTCGAATTAAATCAGGTGATGCTGCGGGAAATAGATTAGGAAAATGGTTCAAATGGCTCTGAGCACTATGGGACTTAACATCTGTGGTCATCAGTCCCCTAGACCTTAGACCTACTTCAACCTAGCTAACCTAAGGACAGCACACACATCCATGCCCGAAGCAGGATTCGAACCTGCGACCATAGCGGTCACACGGTTCCAGACTGAAGCGCCTAGAACCGCACGGCCACACCGGCCGGCAATTAGATTAGCAAATGAGACGCTTAAAGTACATCGAGTATAGATTTAAGTGTCAGGAAGAAGTTTCTGAAAGTATCTGTACGGAGTGTAGGCATGTATGGAAGTGAAACTTGGACGATAAGTAGTTTGGCCAAGAAGAGAATAGAAGATTTCGGAATGTGGTGTTACAGAAGAATGCTGAAGAATAGATGGGTAGATCAGATAACTAATGAGGAGGTATTGAAAAGATATGGGGAGAAGAGAATTTCGTGGCACAACTTGATTAGAAGGAGGGATCGCTTGGTAGGACACATTCTGAGGCATCAAGGGATCACAAATCTATTATTAGAGGGTAAAAATCGTAGAGGGAGACCAAGAAATGAATACACTAAACAGATGCAGAAGAATGTAGTTTGCATTACTGGGTACTGGGAGATGAAGCAGCTTGCACAGGACAGAGTAGCATGGAGAGCTGCATCAAACCAGTCTCAGGACTGAAGACCACAACAAAAACAATGAGCCGTCGTGCTGCACAAAATTTGCATCACCGGTACAATGCTCATAGGTCCAAACTTTTATTTTAAGGCCTCTAAAGTAGGGAATCCGGTGGGTGCTGTTTCGAAACACTTTAGTTTATCGAACCTGACCATTCCAAAATACTCGTCGTTAATTGTTGATTGTTTACTTATCGGATAGATAGACGTAAACTGCGTTGTAAGCAGTCTTCAGTTTCATATTATTTTTCACACAGTTCTAGATTTGAAAGTTATTAGTTCTCTGACCTGTCCTGAGGATAAGATTTGAAGTGGAAGTTAGTCATACCCCTACGAGAACTAACAGTGCAGTTCAAGCTAAACATGACTGTCCAACGGAACATTTTATTAAAATGTGAAAGGTCTTTTCTCTGAATTTTTCAAATGACTTGATATTCAACATTGACTGTACATGTGTTGCGATACCCATCATTGCAGTTTCGACCTTTTGGACATATTCAGGTGGTTACAAGTGCTGAAAACACTGCAGTTGCCAACATTACTAAAAAGTATACTGCGAATTATTGGTGAACTGCACACCACACTTGTACAGTGGCATCGTAGAAAGCTGTTAGATGGGAACATAAGTGAGTACAAGTTGATTCACTGCTAATTGCTTCAGTCTTTCTGGTCTTATGACAGTGTCTCCGGTGATCATTGAGGGATGAAGTGAGTCATAGCCTCATACCTGGCGGCCTTGAGTATTCAGTCTCCAAACTTAAAGTGGTTTTGTTGCCTACTGGCTACCGAAGTCGTCTGCTAATGTCCAGCGTGTGTACCGCTGGAGAGCGGTCAACTCTCTCAGCAAAACAATTTTCGCAGCAGGACTGTTTTAATATGCCAACATCGTTCTCGCCTGGGCCGCTAGCATTACCGTCCAAAAACAACTTATGAACTTCATTTCATTAACAGCAACATATCGGCCCGCGGTATTCCTGCCTGTCGTAAGAGGCGACTAAAAGGAGTCTCCAACGTTTCGGCCTTATGTGATGGTCCCCTGTCGGGTTTGACCTCCATATCTCAAAATTTTTCCGAAGAGCGAGCCGATTGGGGAAGGGCGCCTTACTTGGTGCATTGTGTCCATCTTGCGTTGAGAACTTTCGCCAGCTTTTTCGTCGTTGCGTTGCAGTCCTGCCCGCTCTACATCTCATGGGCATGGATACGCTCCTGTGTGCACTTTCTGCCAAGCGATGTGCAGGGCCACTTTCTGCACTAACGGCGACCATGGACCACATGTCACCTAACATCCAGCACGGTAGCCAGTCCGTTGTGGTGGGGCCGCCATGTACCCTCTTCGTTGTAGCCCCCTGACAACACAGGGATCGCTCTACTGATACCTGCGCCGTTAACTCCCCACGTATGCCAAGGAGTAGATGCCCATCTCCCTGGGGCATCGGGACTCCCGGCAATGGCCATCCTGCCAGGTGGCCTTTGCTGTGGCTGGGTGGCGCCCGTGGGGAGGGCCCTTGGTCGGAGTAGGTGGCATTAGGGTGGATGACACGCAATGAAGCGTGGCACATCTTCTCTTGCTGGTGACCAGCCACCAGCAGTCTCTAAGCGTTCGAGGGCCCATTTTAAAGGTAACGTTTATGACCCCAAATCGTTCCCCTCCCTCGCCACACCATGGGAGGAACGAAAGGCTATGAATGAGAGCGACAGGTATTCGCCCCGGTACCTCGTCTGTACCAGAGCTGACGGGGAATCGTTTGTGTCTGTGAAGCCTCAGTTCTTTGTCGAATATTTAGAGGACAAGTTCGGGGAGGTGGAGGGCTTGTCCAAGATGCGGTCAGAGTCAGTCTTAATAAAAACGGCATCCTCTGCCCAGTCACGAGCCTTGCTCGCTTGTACGAAGTTGGGGGATGTTTCTGTTACTATCACCCCCCACAAAAGCTTAAATATGGTCCAGGGAATTATTTTTCACCGCGATTTCCTTTTACAGTCCGATGACGAGCTGCGCGCCAACTTAGAGCGACGAGGTGTACATTTCGTCCGGCGTGTTCATCGGGGTCCGAGGGACAATCAGGTAGCTACCGGTGCCTTCATCTTGGCCTTCGAAGGTGATATCGTACCAGAGAAGGTCAAGGTGATGGTCTACCGGTGTGACGTCAAACCCTATATCCCTCCCCCGATGCGGTGCTTTAAGTGCTGGAAGTTCGGTCACCTGTCCTCTCGCTGTACTTCTAGCCTCACATGTCGAGATTGTGGACGCCCATCTCATCCCGATACTCCATGTGCTCCACCTCCCGTCTGTGTCAACTGTGGAGAGCCTCATTCCCCTTGCTCGCCGGACTGCAGTGTCTTACAGAAAGAACGCAAAATCATGGAATATAAGACCCTGGACCGACTGACTTACACTGAGGCTAAGCGGAAATTTGAACGGCTACATCCCGTGCGCATGATGTCATCTTATGCCTCCACTGTCACTCCTGCTCCAGCTCCTTCAGCTGCAAGATATACAGTCAGCTCTCAGAGTCAGAGGACCTCACCTGCCCCCTTGACAATGGGGGCCCCTTCTCTCGCTGTTGCTCCCACACCATCTACCTCGGGAGCAGCACCCACTAAACCATCGGAGACCCCAGTCCCCACTTCTAAGCCGGAGAAGCGTAAGTCTTCTTCGGCTTCTCTCGCTCGGAAGGGATCCCTTGGGTCACTCCCTTCCCAGGTTCCTACCAGCGGCACAGCAGACACCAGCCAGTGGCTGAAGAGCCACAGGTCGCTGGTCGACGGGCTTCGCGATCCTCTTCGGTCCCGGAGACTGACTCCAATAAGCCCTCTCACCAACGGCAACCAAAGGAACAGCGAGAGAAAACGAAGACCCGTAAGTCCAAGACACATGCGGTGGCACCTACTCCACCGCTCCCTAAAAGCTCTGCATCTGAGGATGAGGTGGAGATCCTTGCGTCCGCTGAGGACCTCGATCTCGCCGATCCCTCAGACGCAATGGATAGCACTTGCACGGGTGCTCCATCGGATGCGGCAGGTGACCCAGCGGCGTAATCTGCCTTCCCAGTCCTGTCACGCCTTTCTCCGCAATGGCCAATACCATCCTCCAGTGGAACTGCAGCGGTTTCTTCCACCATCTAGCTGAGCTCCGCCAACTTATCAGCCTTCACCCTTTCTTCTGCATTGCTCTCCAGGAAACTTGGTTTCCAGCAATGCGAAACCCCGCCCTCCGTGGCTATCGGGGTTATTATAAGAACCGAGCAGCTTATGAAAGGGTGTCTGGTGGCGTCTGCATATATGTCCTTCACACTCTGCACAGCGAGTCTGTCCCTCTCCAAACACCTTTAGAGGCTGTTGCTGTACGGGTGTGGACGCCACAGGCTGTTACCGTCTGCAGTCTTTACCTTCCACCGGATGGTGATGTCTCGCAGCATGTCCTGGCTGCACTGGTAGCCCAATTGCCGCCTCCTTTCTTGCTATTGGGAGACTTCAACGCCCATAACCCTCTGTGGGGTGGGTCAGTGGCAACAGGTCGAGGCGCCATCGTTGAGCATTTATTGTCGCAGCTCGATCTCTCGCTGTTAAATGATGGTGCCTACACACACTTCAGTGTGGCGCATGGCACCTACTCCGCCATTGACCTTTCAATCTGTAGCCCTAGCATCTTACCGTCTGTCCAGAGACAGTGGTAGTGACCACTTCCCGATCTTTCTGTCACTACCACAGCGTCACTCTACTGGGCGCCCTAGCAGGTGGGCTATGAATAAGGCTGACTGGGACTTGTTCTCCTCCACTGCCGCTCTTGAGCCTCTCTCTAATGATAACATTGATGCGGTGGTTCAATCGGTCACCACCGGCATCGTTACTGCCGCCGAATCTGCCATTCCCCGCTCCTCTGGGTCCCCTCGGCGGCGGACTGTGCCTTGGTGGTCGCCTGAGATCGCTGCAGCGATTACAGATCGCCGGCGGGCGCTACAGCGTCACAAGCGACATCCCTGCATTGAACACCTGATCACCTTCAAACGGCTGCGTGCGCGGGCCCGCCGCCTTATCCGCCAAAGCAAGCAGGAGTGCTGGGAGCGTTGTGTGTCCACCATTGGCCTCCATGTCACTCCATCGCAGGTCTGGGCCAAGATTCGACGCGTCTACGGCTATCGGACACCTGTCAGCGTCCCTGCGCTCTCACTGAATGGAGCAGTTTGCACTGACTCCGACGTCATTGCAAACCACTTAGCAGAGCATTTTGCTATGAGTTCCGCTTCTGCGAATTACCCTCAGGCCTTCCGCTCCATTAAAGAGCGGATGGAACGTCGGAGCCTTTAGTTTCGCACCCACCATCCAGAATCGTACAATGTTCAATTCAGTGAGTGGGAATTCCGCAGTGCCCTTGCCGCTTGTCCTGATACCGCTCCTGGACCAGATAGCATCCACTGCCAGATGCTGAAACACCTCTCAGTGGGCTGCCAGCGACGGCTCCTCGACCTTTACAACCGTATTTGGCTCGAGGGTGAGTTTCCGTCGCAGTGGCGGGCAAGTACCGTTATCCCCATTCTGAAACCAGGCAAGAACCCTTTGGAGGTGGACAGCTACCGCCCCATTAGCCTCACCAACGTTCTTTGCAAGCTTCTCGAACGGGTGGTGAGCCGGCGCTTGACTTGGGTACTGGAGTCTCGGGGCCTTCTGGCTCCATCTCAGGGTGGGTTCCGTAAAGGCCGCTCCGCCACCGACAATCTGGTGAGCCTGGAGTCGGCCATCCGTACTGCCTTTGCCCGCCGTCAGCACCTGATCGCTGACTTTTTCGACATGCGGAAGGCGTACGATACGACATGGCGTCATCACATCCTTTCTACGCTTCATGGATGGGGTCTTCGGGGCCCTCTGCCGATCTTTATCAGAAATTTTCTGTCGTATCGTACCTTCCGCGTGCAAGTCGAAGCCTCAAATAGTTCCACCCACGTCCAGGAGAACGGTGTGCCACAGGGTTCTGTTTTAAGTGTCTGCCTGTTTTTAATAGCCATTAACGAGCTCGCTGCGGCCGTGGGAAATTCTGTCTCTGCTTCCCTGTATGCTGACGACTTCTGCCTTTATTACAGCTCTACTGGCATTGCAGCTGTTGAACGTCAACTACAGGGTGCTATCCGCAAGGCGCAGTCTTGGGCTGTAGCTCATGGATTCCAGTTTTCGGCAACCAAGACCTGCGTAATGCATTTCTGCCGGCGACGCACTGTCCACCCGGAGCCGCGGCTTTATCTTGCCGGCGAACTTTTTTCAGTGGTTGAACCACACAGGTTTTTGGGGGTGGTTTTCGATGCCTGGTTGACTTGGCTGCCTCATATCCGGCAGCTTAAACAGGCGTGTTGGCGGCATCTAAACGCTCTGAGATGCTTGAGCCACACCCGCTGGGGCGCCGACCGATCTACCCTGTTGCGGCTCTACCAGGCGTTAATCCAGTCCCGTCTGGATTATGGGAGCCTGGCTTATGGCTCAGCATGCCCCTCTGCATTACGGGTGCTGGACCCAATACTACACAGCGGGATCCGACTTGCCACTGGTGCCTTCCGCACCAGCCCTGTGGACAGCATCCTTGTTGAGGCAGGTGTCCCTCCACTGCGGTTACGACGCCAACAATTACTGGCTGCTTATGCTGCCCATGTGTTTAGCTTGCCCGGGCATCCAAATTACCGTGTCCTGTTCCCGCAGTCAGTCGTCCATCTGCCAGGCCGTCGGCCCCGGTCGGGTTGTCCGATCGCCGTACACGTCAAGGAGCTTCTCTGCGGGCTTGGGTTTTTCCCTGTTCCACCTCCTTTCCGGGCGCCTCTGCGTACACCCCCGTGGTGTGTTCCCCGCCCTTGCCTTCGGCTCGACTTGGCACAGGGCTCGAAGGACTCGGTCCCTCCAGAGGCCTTCCGCCGCCGCTTTTATTCCATCCTGGTCACGTATCAGGGCTCTGAAATTGTTTACACCGACGGTTCGATGGTTGCTGGTCGTTTCGGGTATGCGCTAACTCTAGGGGACCATTCGGAACAACAGTCCTTGGCGGCTGGCTGCAGCGTTTACACTGCTGAGCTAGTCGCCATCTTTCGAGCCCTAGAGTATATCCGCTCCTGCTCAGGTGAGTCCTTCGTTATCTGTAGCGATTCCCTGAGCGGTTTACGAGCTCTCGACCAGTGTTTTCCTCGTTCTCGTCTGGTGATGGCCATCCATAAGTCCCTGCATACTCTTGCGCGTTGCGGCCGCTCTGTGGTTTTTGTGTGGACCCCCGGTCATGTCGGTATCCCGGGCAATGAACATGCTGACCGCCTGGCGAAAGAGGCCACGAGACAACCGTCTCTGGATGTTGGCCTCCCAGAGACTGATTTGCGGGCAGTCCTCCGCCGAAAAGTTTTTGCGATTTGGGACGCTGAATGGCACGATCGGATCACGCGTAATAAACTCCGTGCTGTCATGGAGACGACAGCTGCGTGTCGGTCATCCCTGCGAGCCACTCGCAGGGACTCAGTAGTCCTTTGCCAGCTCCGCATTGGCCACTCCCGGCTGACACACAGTTATTTATTTACTGCGGCGGGAGGACCCTTCTCTATGTCGCTGTGGGGCGGCTTTGACAGTGGCCCACATTTTGATGGCCTGCCCCCTTTTAGCTGTGGTCAGGCAGACATTTGCGCTGCCTGATACGCTCCCTGCCCTTTTATCCGATGACCCTGTTATGGCTGGCTTAGTTTTACGTTTTATTCGGGCAGGTTTTTTTTTATCGTTTACTCTGAGTGTTTGTTCTGTTCTTCTGTGTTGATTCTGGCCATTGGCCTACGACTTTACGCTGAGTTTTCAATGTGTTCTCGGTGGTTGGCTTTTCCTTTTTATCTCTATGGTCGGCCAACCACCGTCACACTCTGTGTGATTTTAATTTGTCTTGTCTGATCTCTGTAGGAGTATTTCTTGTCCTGTGTCGTCTGACGTTTCTCCTGCTGTTCGTTTTTCTTCTCTTTGGGTGGTTTTAATTTTTTGGAAAAAGGGACCGATGACCGTCGCAGTCTGGTCCCTTTAATCCCCCAAACCAGATCTAACCAGAGCAGGGTCTACATATGCAACTGAAGTGACGCCTCAGCACGCGGTAATCTGTCGTGGCCTCTATCGTTCACACAGGCAGTGACAGCTACTACGCAGCGCCGGTAGTTTTTAACCCCCGACGCAATCAGGGAGGTGTTATATGTGTAACGTTTGTATCTGTTTACCTGTCTCTGGTACCGTAGCTCCCAAACGAAACGTGTCATTTTAGTGCAGTTTCTTTGTATTTGAAATCTTCTTTAATCAGGACGGTTCTTAGCTGCGTTCCATCAAAGTCTGTTCACCCGTTTAAATCTCATCAGCTAAATGAAGTAAAAATGTTTTCCACCAGCGTGCTGTCTAGATATACGCTGAGTAATACACAAGAGTTGCATCAAATTACGTAGTACTGGATTGTAGAGGTCAAGAGAATCCAAACTGAAGTGAGTGGTAAGATTTGTTTACCTCTTAAAGCTGACCAACAGTGATGATTTTTGTCTTTTCTGGCCGCCCGTTTTAGCACCTACAAAGCAGAGAAACGGTGATTGTGACTCAGGTGTGAAATATAAACATTCATTCTCGCCCGAATTTTTGTAGTTGCATTTGAGATCTACAAATCAGTACTAAACGAAATGATCTTGTCCTATTACTCTAGTCAGCCTACCGCAATGGAGTGCACTGGGAGCCCACTTTCTTGCGACTTCATTTAGAACTATCGCCACTGCTTATCGCTTTTGTTACCTAAATTAGCTTAATATATACTAAAATAGTCAAGGACTGCATGTGTAAATTAAGAAAAGAAACACGTAAATCGCATACGTGAACAAAATATGAAAGAAAATAAAAGAAGTGAGAATAATAATTCCAGGCGGAAACGCAAAATTTCACGTGCGATATTCCATTGCCAGAACCTTGAAACTGTAATGATATTCATAAAAATACACCTATTGTCAGAATAAGTACAATTCGGCGAGTAAGCATCTCTTGACACAATTTCGTGTTTCGTCCCGAAAAATATTTGTTGATTGTGGCGATAGTGTGTCGAACGTACCGTGTCTACTAATAAAATTAAAATTTAAAAAGTTGAAACAAACCTTAAAATTTAAGAGACACCGACACATATAGTCTCTTAAAAGTAAAAAAAAAGTATTGTCTCTAAGTTTAATAAAACTGGTATTATTTTGATCCAAACGTCGTCGCGTCGCGAGAACGCTAAGTAAGTGAAATAAATACAGAATACACCTACAATTTATAAAATATGGAATTGAAGTGCAAGTAAGTAACCTGGAAAACGCAGTTAAATATCAAAACAACAATCTCAAATCGTATCAACACACACACACACACACACACACACACACACACACACACACCTGCGGGCTCGCCCACGCAAATTTTCCTAAATAAAGTTTAATGTTAGTATCAAGTCACTCTTCGCGTAGTTACACAAACTGCGAACTGACGGAAAATAGTCGTAACACTAAGACAGAGTCGGTAGGCGTGTTTCTACATTTGAAAGATGTTGTCTATTCAAGTTTCGCGCCAGTTGCACAACAGTGGTGATAGTAGGCCACTACGAGGATGCAAATGAAGTTTGCTGTATATGCACGCTCTTGGAGTTAGTTATCTTTGAGATTGACTGTAGCGAGTTGATGCTAGTCAAGAACGCTTTTAAGGTGACTAAGATACCGTTATCAACACCTCACTGTGTTTCAATGAGGTCGTGTAATAGGGCTACAAGGAGCTGCATATTCCTTCTGCGATATTGCAGAAAGTCTTGGTAGGAATGTAGCCACTGTACATGACTGATGGCAGTGGTGGTCACAAGAAAGTACCGTCTCAAGGAGACCCCTCTCCAGACGGCCACGTGGCACTACTTAGAGGGAAGAGCTTCGGGTTCGGCTTCTGACTCTGGCGAACAGTACTCCATCTGCAGCAGCAATCTGAGCAGTAGCTGGCACCACGGTGACACGAAGAACTGTTACAAATCCGTTACTTCGATGACAGCTCCGAGCCAGACGTGTTATAGCATGCATTCCATTTACCCAAAACCACTGCCATTTGGGAATTCAATGGTGTCAAGCGAGAGTTCATTGGAGGACAGAATTGAGGTCTGTTGTGTCATCTGACGAAAGCCCTTACTGCCTCGCTGCCAGTAATGTAAGTGTGTTGGTTAGAAGTAAACCAGCTGACTGCCTGCAGCCCACCTAGACACATTGTACCTATACATGGAATTATGTTCTGGGGTGCGATTTCGTACGACGCCAGGAGCACTATAGTGGTTATCTCAGCCACCTTGACCGCAAATTCCCCCCGGGGGCTCAGCATTCATTTGCTGGGTACGGGCTTGGCGACCCCGGGGTTCCTGAGCTGGGGACTGGTAAGCGCCGCCAGTCCCCTGTCACCGTAAGCTCTGAGCATACTTCAGCGACCACCGTGTGGCGCGGCGGTGGAACGTTGTGTGTCTCAGGGAATGGGGATCTTGGCTTGACCGCCCGGATCGCGAGGACGGAATAAACCTCTCTAAAAAACCCCTCAATCTCAAGGTGTGCTGCGCGCCGATGAGATGCATGGCTGTTGAGGTGGAACAGTCGTTAGCGGGCAACCTCTGGGGAGCCTGCCGCACCTCAGTTGTATAAGGCTTACCTAGGCACGCGGGGCTCTGTCTAGGTGGACTCCTAGTTCCCTAGCTGCTCGTGGGACCGAGATGGAACCCTCGAAGTTTTCTTCTTCTCCTCCCAGCGGAAAGGGTGGGCCGCTGGTAGGTTCTAACACCCAATCTCACAAGAGGGCTCGTGTAGCCAGTCCTCCTGATTCAGGTAGTAACAGAATGCATGCTGCTTCGCAGAATGTGTTTCTTATAATTAAAAGAAAAGATGGGAGTTTCGAAAAAGTTTCGCCATTTTACATCCAGAAAGGCTTCGAAGGTATTGCTGGTACATTGAAATCTGTAAAGCGCTTGCGAAATGGCACCTTGTTGGTTGAAACATCTAGCTTCCAGCAAGTCCAGAACCTTCAGAAGGCACAATTTCTTGGGGAGTTTGCGATTGAGACTGAATTTCACAACACCTTGAACTACAGCAAGGGTGTTGTGACTTGCAGAGATCTCGTTGATATTCCCCTAGACGAACTGAAGGCTGAATGGTCCCGGGAAGGAATTGTCGACGTGCAACACGTTATGAAACGGGTGGATGGTGCTCTCCTGAAATCTGACTCGTTCATCCTTACGTTTAACAGCACCAAATTGCCCGAGCATGTGAAGGCAGGTTTCCTGCGTCTCAGTGTACGGCCTTATTACCCCAACCCCATGCGGTGTTTTAAATGCCAACGCTTTGGACACACTACTCTCGGCTGTAAAGGGGAAGCCACATGTGGGAACTGTGGTAAAGCTGCCCATGAGGGAGTTGGTTGCTCCTCTCCTCCCAAGTGTGTCAACTGCTCTGGGGATCACCCTGTGTGGAGTAGGGAATGTAGAGTTTTCCTTGAGGAACGGAAGATCCAGGAACTTAAAACCACCAAACGCATCCCGTACGGTGAGGCAAAGAAAATTTACAAGTCCCTGCAGCCGCCCACGTTCGCTGCTTCCTTTTCTTCCGTTCTGAAACAGCCAGTCTTGAAAACTGATGCCGCTACACAAACGGAGGTTGCTACTGTCAGCACTAGCACCTGCGTTTGTCAATGTACGTGTGCTGCTGCTGTTCCTGTGAAGCCTGCTGCTCCTCCCCGGCCTTCTGACCAGGCCGTGGTAGGTGACGTCGTGGAACTTCCTGCCCCTTCCCAGGTCCAATCTTGTGCAATGCCCAGCGCTGCTACACCCCCTACTGCTTCTGAGGTTTTGGCTCCACTGCCCCCTCAGGCCCGAAAATCGAAGCCCAAACCAAAGGTGAAGACTCGACCGCTCAAGGAGACTGAAGTTCTACAGTCTGCTGATGTTGACGTCATTCTTTCTGACGTCTCTCTCGACTCCTCTTCAGAGGCGATGGAGGTTGATGTCAGACTGGGGCAATCATCTCGCCCCAAACCTGAGCCTCCACCTGTTGTGGGCTCTCCTCCCCGACAGAAAGTGAGAATGAAGGTACTCCCACCCTGATCAATGGCTCCCATTATACAGTGGAACATGAATGGATTCCGGGCACATGTGGAGGAACTGCACCTCCTAACACGGCAACGCCCCCTGTGCTTGTGTTTACAGGAAACACATCTAAAACAATCTGATGCTCCTGTACTCCGGGGCTATACGTTGTATCGTAAAGATGACCTGACTGGAGACAGAGCCAAAGGAGGAGTCGCCGTGTTTGTCAATAATGACCACCACTCCTCTGCTCTCCCCCTGGATACTGACCTGCAAGCAGTTGCAGTTGAAATTCATTCCCGTCGAAGGCTTACTGTTTGCTCCCTTTATTTACCCCCTCTGGATGCAATGACCTTAGACGCTCTCACAGGTCTTATCGAACAACTCCCCCGCCCCTTTCTCCTCCTGGGAGACTTCAATGCCCATCATGTGCTGTGGGGCTCCACTTCTCTTTGCACTCGAGGTCGAATTTTGGAGAGCCTCCTAACATCTCAAGTGTTGTGCATCCTCAACACAGGTACTCCAACTCATTTCTCTGCTGCTACTGGGTCATTCTCAGCCATTGACCTATCTTTCTGCTCTCCCGCCCTCACCGACTCTGTTCACTGGGAGGTCATTGACGACCTTCATTCCAGCGATCACTTCCCCATCCGCATTCATCTCCTGGATGGTGTATTGCTGGAGCAGAGGCCGCCATCGTGGATGATTGGCAGGGCTAACTGGCCTCTGTTCACTCGATTGGCTGTCTTTGAACGCCACAACAGCGCACAGGAATGGGTGGATCACATCACACTTGTGATCCATCATGCTGCTGACCTGTCCATACCACAGTCTTCTGGCCCTCCTAAGCGGCGCCTTGTGCCTTGGTGGACGGAAGAGTGCCGTTCAGCCATCCGGGACAGGCGTGCGGCTCTTCGCCGATTTAAATGCCGCCCAACAGCAGTCAATCTTACCGCCTTTCGCATCGCGAGAGCCAGGGCACGCCGTGTCATTAAAGAGAGCAAGAAAAGGTCATGGCAGGAGTTCCTGGACTCCATAAACCGTTCCACTTGTTCCACAAAAGTATGGGAAGCCATCCGGAGGATTTCCGGTAAACGCAGCCGTCTACCAATAGCTGCAGTCCTGAACCAGGGATGCCTCCAAACAACACCCAGCGCCATTGCTCAGACGCTGGCAGAGCATTTTGCACAAAGTACTGCCACTGCAACCCAGGATCCAGCATTTCGTCGCTACCGTGCGACTGTCGAACGAGCGAAGTTGGACTTTCGGTCGAACAATTCTGAGGCCTACAACTCCCCTTTCTCCATGTGGGAACTTGAATCGGCACTTACTGCGACTTCTGACACTGCCCCAGGTTACGACCGCATCCGGTACTCCATGCTTCGCCATCTGCCAGCGGTGTCAAAGGAAATCCTCCTCGAATGTTTTAATCTCATATGGCAGACAGGAGTGTTCCCCACCTCGTGGAGGGAGGCAATCCTCATCCCTCTCCTCAAACCAGGAAAGGACCGCACATGTCCCAGTAGTTATCGTAGTATCGCCTTGACAAGCTGTGTCGGAAAGACCCTGGAACGGATGGTTAACCGTCGTCTGGTCTGGCTGCTAGAGACCAGGCAGCTCCTTAGCCGCTTTCAGTGTGGATTCCGAAAATTTCGGTCCACAGTCGACAACCTGACACTCCTCGAGGCGGCTATTCAGCAGGCTTTCCTCCGTCAGCATCACTGTATCGGTATCTTCTTTGATATCAGTAAGGCATATGATACTGCTTGGAGACACTGTATTCTTGCACAACTGCATCAATGGGGCTTTCGTGGCCGCCTCCCCATTTTCATTCGGTCTTTCCTGTCTCAGCGGTTTTTTCGGACCCGCGTTGGTAACACGCTGTCTGATCGCTTTGAGCAAGAGAACGGTGTCCCCCAGGGCAGTGTTTTAAGCGTTACCCTCTTTGCCATAGCCATCAACAGTATAACGTCTACAGTGAGGAGTCCAGTACAGTGCTCCTTGTTTGTGGACGACTTTGCTGTTTTCTGTTCCTCCTCCAGTGTTGCAACCGTGAGCCGTCAGTTGCAGCTAACAGTGCGGCGGTTAGAGGAGTGGGCTGCAAAGACAGGTTTTCGGTTTTCTGCCGATAAGTGTGTTGGTGTTCATTTTAATCGTTCTCGTCGTCTTTTTACTTTGCCTGCCTTGCATTTGGGGGATGCTGTCCTACATTTTAGAGACGCAGTGCGGTTTCTGGGCCTAATTTTTGACTCCAGGTTGTCATGGCTGCCACACCTACGTGACTTGAAAGCCAGATCCCTGAAGGCACTGAACATCCTCAAGTGCCTCAGCCACAGGTCTTGGGGAGCGGACAGGGCGCGTCTCCTTCAGTTTTATCGGGCTTTCGTGCGTTCACGGCTGGACTATGGGTGCACAGTATATGGGTCAGCGAGGCAGTCTTATTTGCGGATCCTTGACGCTGTCCACCATGCTGGGATTCGATTGGCCACGGGTGCTTATCGGACCAGTCCCATACCCAGTCTCTGTGCTGAGGCTGGCGAGCCGCCACTTACCATCCGGCGGCAGCTCCTTCTGGTGCGCCAGGCTTGTAAGTTTCTTGCGGCTCCCAGCTCGCCTGCTCACCGCCTTGTTGCCCATCCACCTCTGGACCGCCTTTTTTCCCACCGTCCCCGGGCTACGTTGCCATTTGGGATCCGTGTGCAACGTGTTCTAGAGTCGCTCGGTGTGGAGTCTGTACAACCCCAAATCCAGGGTTTTAACCGCCTGCCACCCTGGTTACTGAAGAGGCCCAGCGTGATTTTAGATTTATTGCAGTACAAGAGAGGTTGCACTCCTGCCATCGTTTTTCATGCAGCATTTTCTGCTGTTTTATCTGAGCACCACGACTATGTAGCGGTTTTTACGGATGGGTCGAAACAAGGGGATTCCGTTGGTTGCTCAGTTGTTTTTCCGGATCGTGTCCTTAAGGTCCGACTGCCTCAGACTTTTACGGTCTTTGATGCAGAATTGTCTGCGATCTTGCGGGCGCTGGAGCAGATGAGACGTTCTTCCTCTCCTAAATTTCTTGTCTGTTCCGATTCCCTCAGTGCCCTTCAATCATTGCACCATTTGTATCCGGCAGATAAAGTAGTCCAAACCATCCAGGATGCCCTCCTCCGACTACAGCGACTGGGGAAGGTTGTAGCTTTCTGCTGGGTTCCGGGGCATGTTGGCATTGCTGGGAATGAAAGGGCAGATCTCGCAGCCAAGGAGGCGTGTCTTGATCCACACGTATCACAGTGTGCTATCCCCATGCACGCACTCACCTCGCTGTTGAGCTCCCGAGTCATGTGTCGGTGGGAGGACGAGTGGCTGGAAGTGACTGACAATAAGCTCCGTCTAGTCAAGCCCACAACGCGTGTGTGGTGTACTTCCTTTCAGCCCCATCGACGGGACGAGGTTCTCCTCACTCGGCTTCGAATAGGCCACAGCCCTATGACGCATGGCTTCCTGCTCCGGCGAGAAGACCCTCCATTGTGTGGTGCTTGCGGCGTCCAGGTCACTGTGCGCCACGTTTTACTGGATTGCGTTTTATTTTCTGACCAGCGGGCCGCGGCTGACTTGCCAGCGGACCTGCCAACTCTTTTAGGCAACACTCGGACGAATGTGGATAAAGTTTTAAAGTTCTGTGCCATGTCAACTGTTTTTACAAAGATTTTAGGGAGAGGATTTTAATTTGCTCACTGTGTGACAAGATCGCCCATAGTTTATGTTAGTGGCCAGCCAATGACAATTTCCTGTGTCATTCTTGTTGCTATATTTTCCCTCTCCTTAGGTTTTACATTCTTCTGTAGTATTTTCCCTCTTTTTCTGCTTTCCTTGAGTGTGTTTTTTCAGTTTTATTAGGTCTCTCCACATTCGTTCCTTTTCATGTGTGTCAGGGCGCTGATGACCTCGATGTTGAGCGCCCATAAACCCCAACACACACACACTTGACCGCAAATTTGTACGTCAGTCTGAAGATTCGACCTGTCGTGATGCCAAACGTGAGCAGTATACCACAGGGGTTTCCCAACAGTATAGCGGTCTTCCACATACTATTGTTGTAACTCAAGCTGCTCTACAGAATATCGACACGTTGAATTGTCCTGCTCGATCACCAGATCAGTCTCCAGTTGAGCATATATGAGACATCAATTCCAGCGTCATCCGCAACCAGCTTTAACCGTCTCTGTATTGACGGATCAACTGCAACGATCGTGGATCCCCATCTCACAAACCGACATCTGGCACCTCTACAACACGAAGCGTACATGTCCGCATGCTTGCACTTAACATTTTGAGGTTAGACTAATTATTAATGTACCAGATTTTCAAATTTCTAATGGATTATCTGTCGCTTATATTCACCTGCGATCTTGCAAAGTCAATGAGTTAAATATGTTACCCAGATGAAAGCACTCCCAAAATTTCATTCCTCTACATAAATAATTTTTTGGTTCAAGAATGGTTCAAATGGCTCTGAGCACTATGGGATTTAACATCTGAGGTATTCAGTCTCCTAGAACTTAGAGCTACTTAAACCTAACTAACCTATGGATATCACATGCATGCCCGAGGCAGGATTGGAACCTGCGAATGTAGCGGTGGCGCGGTTCCAGATTGAGGCGCCTAGAACTGCTCGGCCACCCCGCCCGCTATTTTTTTGGTGTTGTGATTTTTTCAGTCTCTGTATAAATGTTATGCCACAACAGTACACAACGAGAATGCGCATGCATGAATGAAATCCTACTGCTGCAGTACACATCCTATGATTGTGTGTTCGTCTGAAAATGGAAAATCAGTATCATCTATAAAACTGATGCTACTGGAAAGAGGATCGGCTATATGTTTAGGAAATGGTACACAGTGAACAGCTTGTGTCAGCTGTAAACAGCTGATGACCATAACGTGGCAGAGCAGATAGCCTTTGCAGTTATACTTTATTTCACTCAATGTCCAGCGGAAGCCGCTGTGGAGTGGGCCAGAGCAGGAAGCTTAGAGCTGAATGTCTCATCAGTGCTGAGGTCTTTACACCGAACAAAAAGGGAGAGAAAGTACACGACAGAGGCCTCTTTAAGAGGAACCATCCCAGCATTCGTTTCAAACGGTTTACCGATACAAGTCGTCATAGCCAAACTGTTACCTGAGCTCCACTGCTCAGGAACATGATCCTACTGTCCAGAATTGTATGACTTGTATCATGTTTGTGCTATGTAAATATTAGTACTGAATAAACTTTATCGTGTGGAATGCTTGTTACAGCATCGTCAAAGTGAAAATATCAGACTTTAATTACAATGATGCAGTAACTTCAGATACCGTGACATACATCTTGAGAACATTTCACAATCAATAAATATTACAAATTTTAAACGGACAATAAATATATATTCTATAGCATTACGGCTTACAAAAATGTGCTTTCATCACACAGAGCAAACGTATATCGTATGTAATGCTGGACACACCAAAAAAAAAAAAAAAAAAAAAATTCTAATGGATCTGAGCACTATGGAAATTAACTGCTAAGGTCATTAGTCCCCTAGAACTTAGAACTACTTGAACCTAACTAACCTAAGGACATCACACACATCCATGCCCGAGGCAGGATTCCAACCTGCGACCGTAGCGGTCGCGCGGTTCCAGACTGTAGCGCCTAGAACCGCTCGGCCACTCCGGCCGGCTCTGCTCACACCAGAAAACACGTTCGCCATGTACAGTGATAGCTGTATCCGTAAGTAAGCATTCCGTGAACCTATTTATAACGACAGCGTTACGTAAATACTCACAACAACATAAACAGCTGTAAGTTTTTAAGCTCCAGGAGATTGGAGGTCACTCAAACTTTTTTTTTTTTTTTTTTTTTTTTTTTTTTTACTTCGGGTGAAATTTCAGCAGGACAAAATGTGGTTTTCTAGTTTCTCTAACGCATATTGCCGTACATGGTAATGCGCATACTACAGTGTCTAACACTGTACCTCTTTCTCCCGCCGCTTGCCCCCTCGCCCCATACTCCATATTGACTGACTAATCAACCAGAAGCAGTATCATGTTCATAAGATTGTGTACGGAACATCATCAGTTTTGTTCTGTGTCTGGAGTCATGTCATTGTATCCGATCTTGAGTGTTGTGACATTGCCTGGCTGTTCAGATGAATTCTGCGAGAGGGTGATGACGTGTGAAGACGGTGTTGTTTTTTTTTCCGTAAATCTGTGCCCTCACTGCCGCATTTTAGATATGTTAGCTGGAGCTAATGTATTACGATTTCTAACCATGAGACGTACCTGATTTTAGTATTACAATATACCAGAAGCACGGCGATGAAAAGTTTTATTTTAATTTTTGAACTTAATTCCATGTAGAGGATAAATGTTTTATGTTTTTCAGCATGCATGTATCCTCTTTTGTGTAACTTAAACCCGTCAAGTAGTTTACTGGTTTATATTATGAGATCTGTGCAGACTGCTTTGCTGATCACGATTTGTTGTATATCTCAGAAAGGATAACTTTCAGCTACGAGACCTGCTTTTATCGATTGTATCCTATGTAAGACGCTGATACGATCGTAAGTGTTTGTCGAACGCCAAGCCAAATAAACAGTCCCGTTCCCCTTCCTGGTAATGGCTGTGATACTCCAAAGATCACACAGAAAACACAGTAGTGTTACATTGTAACTATTTCTGAAGTGATTTTGACAAATGTTGATGTTAGTTGATGTATGGACGTGGTATATGCACGTCACAGCATCGTACCGTAAACACGGCACACTTTTGATGACGTGTTTCTGCTCTGCTGACTGTCAGCCGCGTTATCTATTTTTAACTCGAACCCACATCCTGTAATGCGACGCCTGGTGTACATGACCTGATATACATTGTAATATATTGACGATAAGTGTCATTCAGACATCTTGTGATCTGTGAGTAATGCTCTTTAAATATGTAACAAATTTAATACTCTCTGTAATATGCTCTTCACTGTATTATATGTGTGTTTTATTTTAAATTCACATTTGCCCTTGATAATGGTTACAGAGCTGAAATATTAGTAAAACTTCATTTAAAAAGTAGAGATCAAACATTCACGTAAAAAGCAGTGTATCGGTCTTAATAATTTTTGATATAATGCCTCTATTCTTGATCTGCTTTGAAGGTTACAGTTAGTAATCAGTACTTGGCGTGAACGAAACTGCAATTCATCTGTTATCATCGTCAGGGAACTGCAAAGGTCCCGTCTGTGTTGAATAATGTCTTTTCATGTTCCTGATAACGTCTGAACAAATTTTGTTAAGTAATATGTTTCTTGTGATGGTTTTCAGGTTGTCTCCGTGCACGCTCTGGAAGAAATTTATGCGGCGACACCTTTCAGCAACCGAAACCCACGGTAAGTGGCAAATTTATCAGATATTTATAACGAATTCAGCACAATTTCGTTGAAGCTCCCTGCTTGGTTGCGTGATGTTTAGTAAATTCGTGGTGGCTGTAGACTGTAGAGAATAAGGTGTGCAGCGGGACTGACCTTCCCCGATGTGCTGATGAACTACAAAAATTCCTCACTATTGCATTACTCGCTAGAACATATTAACACACTGCAGCGCCAAAGAAACTGGTTTAGGCATGCGTACTCAAACGCAGAGGTATGCAAAGGGGCAAAATACGGCGCTGCCATCGGCAACGCCTATATGCGACAACACACGTCAGGCGTGATCGTTTATTGCTGCTACATTGGCAGTGAATTTGAACGTGGTCTTACAGTCGACGCACGAGTTATGGAACACAGTATAGCCGAGGTAGCGACGAAGTAGGGACTTTCCTGTACGACCGTTTCAGGAGGGTACCGTGAATATCAAGAATCCGATAAAACACCAAATTTCCGAAACGGCTGCGGCTGGAAGAAGATCCTGCAGGAACGTGACCAACGACGACCGAAGAGAATCGTTCAGCTTTTCAGAAGTGCAACGCTTCCGCAAACTGCTACAGATAACAGTGCTGGGTCAACAACAAGTGCCAGCGTGCGAACCATTCAAAGAAACTTCATCGATATAGGCTTTTGGAGACAAAGGTCCACTTGTGTACTCTTGATGATTGCACCAAACAAAGTTTTCCGCCATGCCTGGGCTCCTCAACACCGAAATTGGACTGATGACCGGAAGCATGTTGCCTGGTAGGACGAGACTCGTTTCAAATTGTATCGACCGGATGGTCGTGTACGGGTGTGGAGACAACCTCATGAATCCTTGGACACTGCTTTTCAGCAGGGACTGTTGAAGCTAATGGAGACTCTGTAATGGAGCGCGGCGTGTCCAGTATGAGTGATATCGGACGACTGACACGTGTAGGTACGATTCTTACCTGTGATATGTACGTAAGCATCCTGTCTGATCACCTTCATCCATTCACGTCCATTGTGCATTCCGACGGATTTCGGTAAATCCAGCAGGGCAATGCGACACTCCACATGTCTGGAATTGCTACTGGGTGGCTCCAGAAACACTCTTCTGAGCTTAAACACTTCCGCTGGCCACCAAACTCGCCAGACATGAACATTATGCCTTACAATATGCTCTTACTGATTTATGGACAGCCCTGCAGGGTTCATGGTGTGAATTGGCTCCAGCACTACTTCAGGCATCAGCCGAGCCCATGCCACGTCGTGTTGCGGTACTTGGGTGTGATCGCGGGGGCCCTAGACCGTATTATACGGGCTCTTCGGTATCGAAATAGCTTATGGTTGTTTGAATATAACTTGTTCCAGTCTGTAATGGCACATCCAGGTAGTCAGCTTCTCTGTGAATTTACTTTCCTTTTTAAATTGCAACGCCAATCGTTAAGAGTTCAGTATACATTTCGTTCTGGAGCAAATGAGACGTCTAGGGAATGGAACGACAATTTACATTCTTGGACATTTTATTGCCAAAATCAAGCACAAAGTGACCAAACACAACCGTAATTGACTTTGCCATCGGAAAGGTGGTTTCGTTTTTACGATAGGTTGCATAAATATTTCTTTCTAGGTAGTATAAAAGAGAACCGCTATCTGTATAAGTAAGATCCTGAAAGTGGAGTAAGTTTCAATGAAGATAGACGCAGTAAGCTACTTCATAGTGTGTGTCGGACGCTACTACGGGTCTTTCTTTTTATTTCACCCCTTTTTTATTCGATCTGCAAATGTTGCCCGAAAACAGCAGTCTCCGCTAAGCAACATTATAAGGTCAAGTTCAAAAGATTTTTTTACATTCAAGTCTTTTTGCCAGATATGCAGAACAAATCGTGAGGTACTGAGAAACGCAGAATAGGAATGTACTTCATAGACAGAATGTGGAAGCAGCCGCAATAAGAGGGTTGGAAATTTACGTCCCTCGTCTTGATGTGCCTTCACGTACGAGGAAGGTCATAATCTACAGAATTCTCAGATGAAGTCAGGTGCTGCCCATATTCGCGACTAATGTGGCTCATGCAGAGAAGATTTTCATTAGAGCATACGGCTGTTTCCAGTTGTAAGGTTAAGAAGAAAAATAAGAGTGAAAAATTAATTCTGTGAGAGTGTATCATAAGAAGTAGTATATTGTTTAACTCTTCCTCGAACGACCACTCATAGAATTTCACAGCAAACGTTTCCGTGATGCAGACCGTGTTTTTTGTTCCTCTAGCTTTGTCCAAACGTACTCATAAAAAACGTACGGCTCTTTTTTTTTTTATCTCTTCCCTATCCTTACTATCCTATCGTGTAATGGTCCCGGGCTAACGAGTAATGTTTTAGTATTTGTAGGAAGATAGTTTTCCAACCTACTTATTTCGGAGATGAACAATATTTCGTAATGATTATTCCGTGAATTTGTCTGGCAGCTGCTTTTTCTGCAAACAGTTTCATGTAATCATTCCAGATGTATACTCCTCGATATTTTATGGTTGTTACTGTTAATGATTTGGTCCCCAGTCTCTTAATGAAACAACATTGTGGCCGTGTAAAATTAGATCTAGGAAATGTGATGCCTTAGAGAAGTTATGGAAAATGTTTTCCATCACTGAGAAAAACTTCTCATATGGTTAATTTTAGTGTGCCCCTATTTCCAAGTCGAGCTTCCGCCACTACCGTGGAAAAAACGTCTGAAGTTTCCAACTTTTCTGCTACTGTTCTCCTTTTTCTCAAAATAATCGTTTTATTCAAAAGTACACAAGTATATAGAATACATGGTATTAAATTCTCAGTCGCCGGCCGATGTGACCGAGCGGCTCTAGGCGCTTCAGTCCGGTACAGTGAAGTTAGAAAAAAAGAAACTAGTTGATATGGCCTCTAAACACTATGGCATCTCAAATCAAAATTCTCGGCAAATGCTGATACATTTCGCAGAGCTGACTTCCACAGGAAAACCAATGAACAACTTCAGTAATATTGTCTGTACGAGTTAGCCCCGTATCCTTTCTCTACTGGATGATGTATCTATTATTAGTTCTGAGTTCTATGATTTGGTCAATGCTGTTTAAACACCAGTTTATTAGAAAAGGTGGAGTTCGTAATAAATTGAGAATTCCTTTTACGTATAGGAAGTAATATACTACTGCAACAGGTGAACGCCCGGGGGACTGTGGAAAAAGAAAGTTCGCCGATGTCGGGTTTGAGTCAACGTGAGTTTAATCGGAAAAATAAATCATTTACAAACCAACAAAACGAATACGGTCCTATCACTTCCAGTTAAAAATCTGCAAGCTAAACTGATGATGTAGATACATTAATTATGGTTGATGCTGCTGATATTGCTCAGTGTTCTGACTGTTTTGTTGTCGCTGGAGAGAACACAAATCTTCCTATTGAATTTTAGGCTGCACTAGGGACCAAGTTCTGCTAAAACCGTTTTTACTGAATTCCGGTAGAGGAGATATTAATGTTTGTAGCCCCAAAAAAATTTAAGTCCTCCTCCCCCCCCCCCTCCCGCCCTACTTCTAGGTCAATATATTTTTTCTAAATGCACTTAGCAACTACGATTAAACTTAGTCACTTTTCTGAAAAGAAAAACTGCAGTTACCTAAGTCGTTAGGCAGAAACAAAAACTTGCAGTAACAGGCAAACGTATTTAGCAGACCTGCTACTACTGCTGATGATTTGGCTGAGACCGAACATTAATTCATTGCTCCCTACATCCTCATTATGAGACGAAGTCAGTATGTGCTGCGCTACGATATCTTTGAAACATCTCTAGCCAGGGAATCGTTTCACCTCGCTTCTCTGCAGTCTATACAATGGTCATTCATGTACTGTACCTGTGCCCAGCCCGATGAACTTATTCTTAGCACTGCACAGATGACCGGGATGCAGACCATTACGACACCAAAGTAAAAGAAAAGAGAGATCGAGATAATGGGTTGAGTACGGAAGGGATTAAGTTCCTTCTCTTCCAAAAGTGCAAAAGAATAAACACTAAATAAATGAGAAAAAGCTACTGCAATATCACATTACTTTTAAACAGTAAGCGACAAACGGTTGCTGTCTGAAGATGCTGTCATGGTTGGGAGGGCAAGGGTAGGAATCGAGATGGTCATCGCTACGTTCTACCATGAATTAGCCGAGAGTTGCACAATGTTCGATAATATCTACATCGTACTGTTGCTGTAGAAAAACTTTCTATACAAATCATTTGGTGCACAATAAACGGTACCCTAACTTTAAAGAGTGCGCTATGAACGTTACAGATTTTTTGTTCTGTTTCCTCTTGGAGTTGTTTGCATGGCTAAACTTTATCGTCTACAATTATGATCGTAAGGTATTTTTATTGAAATATGCTAGTTTCATAGATACTGTGGGTGCGGTGGAGGTAAAATAAGGTTTTCCGTCAAAGCAGGTGAGATTATCTTCTTTTGAGATAATGTTTCAGAAACATGCCCTCATCTAATTGAAAGTTATTAGTACCTGATCGAATCTTTTGTTGCTATGTATTTTATGTACTTCCCAGCTTTTCAATCAAAGGTTTAGTTTGAAAGAAATTGGAGGAAACTTCGAAAAACTACGAAAATTCGGTTTAAAAAAATATTAAAGGTCTGTATCACCAATCTGTGCTATATTTGAGGAATATGTTGTACGATGGGGCATTACGATCTTTCCAGTGCCACGTAAATGATATAAGTCTCAATTGAAATAAAGAAAACTAGAAGTCAGCGTCATAAATGAGCAGTTGTGAAGGTTAAATTTACTTGCGTACTTGAAATAATTCGACACACCGCCCGTTGTTGCCAGTAACTTTACTTATATATGACATATTTGAGGTGGACCTTGTAATAATCTAGTGGATAACTTAGCAGACAGGTGGAGGATACCAGCGAGCTGCTGGGAGCTCCACTTGGAAATCGCGTCAAACTCAGATTGATCGTAAAGCGAGCATGTGAGTGTGATCAACACAGTTTCTAGAATTCCACCAATTTTGCGGAAGCTTAACTCTAATTTTACAGGTATAATTAGTCTTCTACAATAACTTACGTTATATTAATTTATATTGAATTTGTGTTAACTTATGTTGAATTCCAATTCACAATTATTGTACTAAGTTATCCACTAGATTTTTAACGCGGCCGTTAGCTATTTTGTATTCTACGTCGATTTCTTATCTCCACCATCGTCTTCAATTATTTGATTTGTTCTGTATTTCTTATTTACTGTCTTTCTCCGCAATCACCCCCCCCCCCCCCCCCCCCCGAGCACCCAGTAGAGTGATTTTAACTATTTGCTGATTTCTTAGGACGTGTTTTATCATTTTATTTACTGTGAATTTAATAATTTGAAAAAGGCAATTAATGAATGAAATATTTGAGGCAGATTTAATTGCGCATATTCCCAACATTAGCAAAATTTTGGCCTCTGCTGCGCTGATAAATGTCTACTACTAGTTTTTGTCAACAGACCATGTGTGAGCTAGCAGCCAATAGTTTTTTAGTGTTGGTTAGACTAAACCTATCTCAGAGCATTGAAACGAATCCAAATTGAAAGACATCACTTGAAAGCCGGCATATCTTAGCAGAAAAGAAGCTGGTAAGACAGGTGGAGGATACTAGGCGGATGAAAGGATGAAATTCCTTAACTCCAATAGCGAGGCCAATGTGCAGTTAGAACATTAGAAAGTAAGACATTACTCAATTTGTCCGCTCTTTTCCTTGGGATAATTAGCTGTGGCCGCTGATCAGGCCAAGGGAAAGTCAGTTTCGGGAGCTCCGTCAGAGCACAAGATAAAAAGCCTGAGGTTTTCGTAAATCTGACTGATATTTAATACAGACAGCAACTGGTAAAGCTCTTTCTTTTATTCTCTAAACAAAACGCTTTCGAGATATTCTTGCAGGAAGAAATATTGGTGTTTGAGGGCCCATCGATGAAGTCATTAGGGACGGGCTGCTAGGTCAGATTGGAAAAGAATAGGGCAGTAATTCATACCTTGCCTGTAACGAGGAGACACCCTTGTATTCACATTGAGTCAGGGAAACTATGGATAGCCACAGTGCCGGACGAGAATCTGAACTTCCCTCGTTCTCTGCCAGTCCAGTAAACAGGCCAGTGCACCCCCACTGTTGGTGTATTCTTTCAGTGAACTGGAGTGCTTTGTGACAGAAATCTTTGAGGCTGCTCCTCAAGACCGGTAGTTGATATTCTCAATCCTTATTCCCGCCAGATGTCGATGAAAAAGCGCATATATTTATACTAAGTGAGATCTGGATACTGTATTTTCCTAGGATCTGCCTTCTCTGAGTGGGACCAATAACTTGACATAAGAAGTTACTGCCCGAGGAAAAATCTCGGAGATAGTTGACTTTCTGAGGTGGTTACTTTCTCCAGAATTTGATTTATTTATTGCGTTGCTCACTCCCTGTAGGAAACCGTCCAAGTAGGTATCATTTTGGCACATGTACGTTTATCGTGTCAGATGTACTGTGCGAGCAGCCATGATGAGTGGGTGTTGAAGGTACGTCGTGTCGTGTTTGTGTCGTTGCTGGTGATAATTAGACGGAAGGCAGAGCGTGGAATTTTGATTCCGTCACAGACTACTACTGCGGAATCTCAGCGTGCAACGGACAGACCTTATCGTGTTGTTTCTACACCAAGAGACATGGTCGGTATGTTTTGAATTTAATCTGGCAAATTGGTAAAAAATCCAACGACCAGGAATTGTAGACCATCACTTCTCAACTTCCCATCAAAATTAAGGCTATGAAAATCTGTTTTTTTTACCAGTCGGTTACTTAGCACTCGAGCCTAACCACACACATAGGTGTCAGCGACTGAACTTCCTGGCGGAATCCTTCTGGGAGAAGAGATGTCCATTAGTTGCTTATGAACTCCTTTGGTCTTATTTAGATCTGTTCATAAAGCCTTCTTTTCTGTCAGTAACTGTTTTCAAGATAATGGCTAGCATCACATTCTTTCTCCAGGTCTTCCAAATCTTCTTTTTGGTTTCAGTGGTTAGCATTACATCGAGGCATGCGGGAAAGATGTTTCTCCCAATGGCAAATTTGCATTAATTATTCTCGGCGTTCTTGAGGTTTCAGGTGAGATCTCTGCCTTTCGACGGTAATCTCACTCGCCTTCGTCAGTAACAACTTACTGTTGTGCTGCTAGAGGTTGAGTCGACGTGTGCGATGCTAGTGCCGGACGTGGGAACGCGAACCGAGCAGCGAGATGCTCCGTACGGAGACTTCCCCAGCCGTATGGACTAGCCTGCCAAAGCCGCGACATCGCTGCTGCAGCAGAACATGTATTCCCGGGCATTCGTCGCATTAATTTTGGTTTGCGTCAGTTTATTTTGGCTGCGCTGGCCGCGCGCTACAGTACTGTCACTGTGGCGTTGGGATTTCACTGTGTACCAAGACTGCGGGCTTGTGCCTGCTAATAGCCAAAACATTAATTGCGCGATATATCTTTTCAAGGTGATAAAACTTTGAGTATCGCGTCTCTCGAGACCGCTTTCATGCAAATCTACAATTGCAGCTGCAATATCAGTATTAACGTATCAGTCAGATCTCTCCCCTATCTTTGACAAGTGTCCGCGAAGTTAGTTTGGACGAGATTCTGGTTTTATGAAACCCAGTTGTATCATTATCTGCGTACGCATTTAAGAGATAAAATAAATTTCACGTTTGTCCAAGAAAATAAAAGTACTTCTGCAATCTTGGCCTAAGCCTCCCTGGACGACGCAGAATACCGTAGTGCAGATGCAACTATATCGGTTAGACACCATTTCCATGTGTCGTGCAGAACAGTAGCAGCATATTGAAAGTTGAGATAAAGAAAAATCGTCGCTTGCTGAGAACGCTCTAACGAATAAAAATTATTTGATGAAACAAAAATCCGATCTTACGCATCATCGTACTGGGACTATGCAACAACATCTCTTACCGGAACAGTGACAGTATACCAGTGGTGGCTGGGGCTGACTCTGGACACTGACCGAGAACCGCAAAATCCAGCCACCTGTTTGCACTCTAAAAGGTGCCGTTAGCGCCGCAGATATCGACAGGACCTCTGACATCATGTGACGTCGGGAAATTTGTACTGGCGAAGACGATGGAGGTTCGGCCGCTGTGGCCGAGCTGTTCCAGGCGCTTCAGCATGGAACCGCGCGACCGCTACGGTCGCAGGTTCGAATCCTGCCTCGGGCATGGATGTGTGTGATGTCCTTGGGTTAGTTAGTTTTGAGTACTAAGTTCTAGAGGACTAATGACCTCAGATGTTGAGTCCCATAATGGTTAGAGCCATTTGCCAACTACTTTTTCTTGTTAAATAAAAAAAGAAAACATTTCTTTAATGGCAGTTAACTTATTTTCCGAACATCCTGCATGTAAACTAAAAATATTTCTGTTAATTTAAACGGAATGCGACCTTCAAACCTTTTCAACCGTTTTATCTTCTTGAAAAAATATATTCTTACCTTAGTGAAAGATAACCAGTTTTATGTATGAGTCACTAAATTTGATTTGGATGTTTGGTTCACACGCATTCAGAAGGTGAGAGAGGTGGGGCAGTTTCCTTGTCATCAGCATTTCTAAACTGTCTCATTACTGACAGTTGCCATAACTTTCGTTTGGTTTTACTTGGGTACACCGAAACTTGCTGGCGAAGAAAGAAACCAGACGATCTTGATTGCCGTGACTCTTTTGTTCATTACATCGAGGAAGTTTGCCGTCTCTTGAATGTGAAATCCTGACTAATATACATATTCCTCTTTGTTTTCAAAACACAGTGCATTCCTTGACAATGATGAGGTATGGCCTAATGTCGACAGCTTCATGCCTGTTTCACATACACAGTTATGTCATTCACTGACCTAATACAGCTACAACAAATACGATGGATACAGACATAGTTTAAATGCAATTTTCTGTCTAGCTTTAGTGTCACTTTGCTCTTCTAAATGATATAGCATTCGCAGAGGAAGAAGTAAGGAACTGATAACGGCAGGGAACTGTGCCAGAATATAAAGAAATCCATAAGAACCAAACCTTCAATTCTTTTAGCAGTTGAACCCCTGGGTATAAAACATCATATGTCCTGAACAATGCCTAACACAATGATACAGCCGTGCTGAGTGGCCACGCGTTTTGAGGCGTCCTGTCACGGACTGCGCGGCCCCTCCCGCCGGAGATTCGAGTCCTCCCTCGGGCGTGTGTGTGTGTGTGTGTGTGTGTGTGTGTGTGTGTGTGTGTGTGTGTGTGTGTGTGTGTTTTGTTCCTGCATAGCCGATGACCTTACCAATGTAGTCCCTTAAGAATTCACTCACATTTGAACATTTTACTATGATACAACTTTGCAGGTATGTACCTTTAGTGTTGCATTAGGTACTATCAGCAAAATGTGTTGTGAATGGAGTTATTAGTCCAGAGGTAATAAATTAAAACAACATTCCGGATGCTGAGGTTTTGCTGCAAGAACAGCGAAATTGTGGTGACAGGTAAACTGTTTTTCCTTTCGTTATATTATGTGGGTTGTCAACAACAAAATGTTTTGAAAGGGTTTGAAATTCAGTGTTAAGATTGTTTACAGACGCTAAGTGCTCCCATTGTCAACTGCTGGACGCAAATAACCTGTGTACATTGTGCACCATTAGTTGGTCTGCCTCTAGATATATACACGATGTCTAACTTTGATAGTTAAATTATTTTGTTACACGTTTGAGGTAATATTTTACCTGTCAGTTAGTAGATTCAAAGCATTTGAAAATTTTAAATTCAATTATAAATTGTATGGCGTAGTGAAAATAAAGTTTTCTTAATTCTGGAAGCCGTAAAATAGACAGCCTGTAACTGGGACTGTGCACCATGTTGAGAAATGTAGGTCAAGGTCGTGAGAGCCTTTAAGCATCCGTGTGTTTCTGTTACACAGGTGGATGGAGGTCAGGGTCCAGAGGCTGTGGCTGTGTGCCATATTTAGAAGTGTAAGTTCCAGGTAGTGGGAGCCTTTAAGCAGCCGTTTGTTTCTTTCACACAGGTGGATGGAGCTCAGGGTCCGGAAGCTACGCAGGGACCGCCGGCAGCGCTGCAAGGATGGGCGGCTGTCGCTGCTGGTGGCGCTGCAGAGGAGCTCCGACGAGGCGAAGAAGCAGAGGCAGAGGGAGAACTGTGAAGAGGTGGAAGAGGACGAAGAGGTGGAAGAGGGTGAAGCGGTTGAAGAAGGCAGAAGAGGGTGCAAATTTAAAAGAGTGTGAAGAGCATGAAGAGGGTGGTGGCGAAAGCTGCGGGAAGGCTCAGGTATATCCCAACTCCAGCAAACCAGCAACTGTCGTGGGCACCTCCCTACCCACCAGTGAAGCACAATGCAGTCCACCTGTTGCCGAAAATGATGAAGACCTCAATGAACTGGCCATGTTAACTAAAGATCAGGATGTGTATGAATGGAATGAGATGACTGACAATCAGGATGTGTGTGAATGGAATATTATGACTATAGACCAGGATGTGTGTGAGTGGGATCCAATAGTATCCACACTGTTGCAGGCTACACCAGCGGTAGAGCACGACCACACGCCAACATCCCCAACTGAAGGGATGAGTTTGAACGTGATGGACACTTGGTCAGGGTTTGATGATGTCCTGATAGATCTGTAAGTCGACAGACTATCTCAACACTGTGTGTGTGTGTGTGTGTGTGTGTGTAGTGTGTGTAGTGTGTGTAGTGTGTGTAGTGTGTGTAGTGTGTGTAGTGTGTGTAGTGTGTGTAGTGTGTGTAGTGTGTGTAGTGTGTGTAGTGTGTGTAGTGTGTGTAGTGTGTGTAGTGTGTGTAGTGTGTGTAGTGTGTGTAGTGTGTGTAGTGTGTGTAGTGTGTGAGATTCATATATGGCCTTGTTGTTCGACTGATGTAGCCTGCAACATAGTAGACACTTTTGGGTCCGACTTGCACGATACCTGATCTTCTGTGAACATGGCCAGCTCGTTGAGGTAAGATTCATTCAAGCCAGGCAGTTGGAAAGTAGATCAACTGTTGAATGACGAAAAATAGCCATTGACAAGGGTCCTCATGTACCTGAATTAATTTTCAAAGATATATTTGAACGTTTGCACTGTCTTATAACATTCATCTTGTGCTGTGTTAATTAAAACAAGTTAATTTGGTAACTGTGTTGAAATTAGTATTTCTAGATTCCTTCTTCACTGTCACTGTCCTACGTACGTCAATTTGCGCTGTTCAATTGCAAGAAAGTTCACATTACAATAAATGCACGCACGAAAATTAATAATAAGCGACCTCTAAAAACAGAAAAACTCTTACAGTGTATGAACATTGTTTGATGACGACGACTTCTATCGCATGCTGTGAGAACGCATTTTTCCTTTAGGGCAAGAAAGACAGTAAATGACCAGTCGCGACAGCGTTCACCACGCCCATACCATTTTAACATTTAACCACTGCCATTAAACACAATACGTTGGAGATATGCCTCGCACAGATTGTCCATGGTGAATAATCCCCGTTTAAGACTGCTAGCCACAGATTATGACTCGAAGGTAAGCAGAAGAGATAGCAGCACAATTGCGCACAGTCGCCACTGACAGTTCAAAAGCTTCTCCAATCAAACATCTGGTTCTGCAGATGACCATTACCAACGACAGTACTACAGTCTTACCATCGCACGAACTGCGCAGGGGGTTGAATGTAGGCGTAGCAAAGTTTCAGCAGAGAGGTGGTTCATACATACAGTGTGCAAACAGTAGCTGTTAAGATGTATCACTGTAGTGTAGAGGAAGTCTAGACGACAAACTTCATACGGAACACTTGTCCACCAAGCTTGCAAATCACATCAAACTGGCTCTCGGAGACCACCTAATCTACAGCCCGTGAAACTGTGGAGTTTTCTCGTCTTCATACACTGTAGGTGTTAAAGGGAGCCGGAACGATGAAAATGACAAAATTAACGTTCTTTCGTTTTTGGAGTTTTCTGAATAAAACAAACCAAGTTTCAACCTTCTAAGTGAATTCTAAGTGTGTTTTTTATCGCTGCAAAGTTGATGCGCCACGTAAACGGTTGTAACGACTTCATGTGTCACCTCTGACGGCGCCGCTCGCTGGCTGAAAGTGTATCTTTGCGGAATTAGACAGCGTTTTATTTTCCAACGTTATATCGCTTTATCTCTGTGACAAGTGACTGTTCATGTCGGTAAACATAAACGCTATACCGTGTGTGTTGACTTGTGGAGTTGGCTTTGTGTTGTTTAGCTGTTCAATTTTGCATATTTGACGAATTTTGCTCGTACCTGTTTTACGTACTTGCTTTGTGGATACCAATATGCCCACTTTCAGCAATCGAGTGTTTAAGAAAAGGCACAATGAGTGGAAGAAGAAATCTTTTGATGTTTCGAAGGGAGATGATTCTCAGACTGCTTCACCGACTACTCCACATGAATGTGATAGAACTTCTTCCAGCAAGAAACTTGGTGACAGGAAAGATAAATTTGAAAACTATGAAAATGACAGTAATGATGTGAATGAAATAATTATCATTTCCTTGCTCTCTAATATTTTGAAACATAACGTATTATGCCATGTTTGCAAAGAAAGAGGACGGAATTGAAAATAACTTCACACATTGCTTTGGCATGTAAAATGTTATTGAAGTGTAACAAATGTGCTGCAGAAGTTTCGTTTTCTAATTCTAACAGTATACCTCGTAGTGGTAATAGTGGAAAGAAGGTGTATGATATAAATGTTAGGCTAGTGTATGGCTTGCGTTGCATTGGCAAGGTCAGTGCTGCAGGGACAATGTTATGTGGAATTATGAACTTGCCAAAACAACCAACCAAGTTTGGATTTTATAATGAATTGTTGGGATCTTCTGCTGAAGATATTGCTCAAGCAACAATGAAGAAAGCAGTGGAGCAAGCAGTGACAGGTAATGGAAACTGTGGAGATTTAACTGTTGCTTTATATGGATATTGCAACGTAGAGGTCATTGGAGATAGTTGCAAAGTAATTGATGTAGCTATTCTCTCAAAACATTGTAGATGTTAGGGCAATACCAAGGACGAACATAGTGAAAGTTGTCAAGCAAATTTTCACGGTACGAGTGGAGCGATGGAAGTAGAGTAAAAGCAATTTTTTCCAGATCACAGGAGTGGTATAATGTACGATACACTAACTTTCTAGGAGATGGTGATTCTAAGGGATATGAACTTGTAGAGGAACTCAAACCTCACGCCAATGAAATTCACATTAAAAAAACACGAGTGCATTGGACATTTGCAGAAGTGCATGGGGGCTCACTTGCACAAACCAAAACAGACATTAGGATCCCAGAAACTTAGAGATGGTAAGATCCTTGGAGGACGAGGAAGATTGACAGATGAAGCAATTGATAGATTGCAGAGGTATTATGGGTGTGCAATTAGGCAAAATACAAGAAACATTGAGCATATGAGGAGATCAGTATGGGCAATAATTTTTCCTACTGCATCAACAAATGAGCACACACAACATTGCACTGTGCGCCACAGGTGATGACTGATGCGGTGTAAGTACCAGTAGGGAAAAGAATATGCCCATAAAAATAGTTTCCCAAATGCTGTAATTCATGTAATTAAGCCCGTATTCAGAGAATTATCACGGCCAAGTTCATTGGAAAAGTGTTTACATTGGAAAACACATAATCCAAATGTAAGTGTAAATAACATAATTTGGATTAGGATTCCCAAAAGAGTGTTGGTACAGATTAAAGCATTGCATTTTCGAGTGTATAATGTTGCGGCAACATACAATGAAGGAGACATTATCAAATGTGATGTATTGAAACGTTTAGGTTTCCAACCAGGACACAACACCATTTCCACAATGGGCCTAATTGATGAAGAAAGACTAAGAGGTGCAAGAAGAAAAGACAAAAGCCTACAAGATGCAGCGAAAGGGAAGAAAAGACCAGTGAAAAGGAAACTAACACTGGAAAAAGAAGAGGATGCTATTAATACATCATATGGGGCTGGAATGTATTAAAAAATTTTGAAAGCCATTTCCCGTAAGTTTAAAATTTTCATCTTTGAGGAACATTTTCTCAAAAAACTACTAAAAGCATATAAATGAAATTTATACACAATATTGTTTATTTCTTTGCCTTCATTTTTATAACATATTGTAAAAAAATATTGTATAATTCAAGAATTATAGAACAAAAAGTGCAAAGTTTTATAGAAAAAATAAGCATCCGTTTAAAAAAATTATAAAACAAAAACCAAAAAATATTTCTTAACATGGTGTTATAACTTTGCAGAGAAATATTCACTGAACGTGTAGTCCAAAGTTCACAGTAATATTTTTAATTGTTTTAGAAAAAATGTTCCTTCAAATTGCTAAAATTAACATGGAGGACATGGATCGTTCCGGCTCCCCTTAAGCTGGAGCGCATTCGCGCCGCGTCGTATTTGCAGTACCCACTCACCCGCTTACGCCGTCGGCTTAGTTGGTCAGATTACTGAATTTTTTTTAAATTTTGTCAACATCAGTAATTTGATAT
Organism: Schistocerca nitens; assembly: GCF_023898315.1. Classification (NCBI taxonomy): domain Eukaryota; kingdom Metazoa; phylum Arthropoda; class Insecta; order Orthoptera; family Acrididae; genus Schistocerca; species Schistocerca nitens. The sequence goes on from NC_064614.1 coordinate 1,169,719,156, forward strand.
TCCGCTTGAGAGGAATGAAAGAAAAAATACTTTTGTGAAAATTATGAAAAGCAAATTACGTTTAGAATTCGATCAAAACTTAACCCTCATAAGCACAGTACTCTCACAGCAAGAAGGCTAGAGAAACAAATCCATTTGATTGTCCAATTTACACTGTTAAAATTCGCAAAACTTCCAGAGAAAATTTAAGAAAACGTCAGTTGTGCAATGGGCAGGCTCAAGAAGCAGGATTCTTTAATGTACAATGTCCATTTTAGCGAGAAGAAATGAGATTCAAAAGGTCAACACAGACTCGTAAAGGAGTAAAAGGACATTCAAAATGTCGTTCGGTCAGCATACACAGCAGTTCAGGTGTTTTGGGGTTGTTTCTCAGCTTGATAGACCACAAGTGTTCTACATTAAACTGTTCGTCTCGACCTTCCCTACACTGCTACGGTACGTTAAAAACAGATATCGTTTACAGCGTCTAAACTGCACTGTATAAAACTGGAATGCGGCTCTGGCCCAGCAGGCATTACACCACTCTGATAGAGGCCGCTTGCAACAGTGGTTCAAAAGTTGGTGTATATGAGAACAAAACGAAGCGGCCAGGTAAACGGAAACGTTAACTACATGTCATTTGAATTCGACCTATGCCATGCAGTTAAGCTGAACGCTATTGATTAGATCAATCATGTATTCGTAATCTTTATAAGAATGACTGTGTGGCACACGTGGAAAGGGTGATACGAGTGGAATGAACGTTAGCTGCAAAATAAGTTAGTAGTCATTTACAAGGTAAACCCATTGCTTACGAACAACCACCCTGCTTGGAATTTTCGAGTACGTTCAATGGTCTCAGTAATTTGCACTGCATGAACTCAGTCAGCGTCGGCAGAACTCCCAAGGGACCATCAGAAAGACGAAAGGACAGAGGGAACGTAGTATGTGGAGAGGGCGGCGTCACGCTCATCATCCACTACTGTCATGGACAGTGTATCGTGAGCTGCAGGTAAAACAGCGTGTACTGCATGCAGGGCAGCGGGATCTGTGCAGCGAACCCTGGGAAACCACACGTTGCACATTCCTTCTTCCTGTATCTGAGATTGGAATATAGACTGCCTGATATAGTGAAGCACCCACAAGGGGAGGAGGAAACGAAATGACACTTCATCAGCAGAGCTGTAACGTCATGTTATTTTAGTGATTACCAAATTGAGTCAAATTTGCAGCTAACTTGGAACTACAATCCCACTTATCAGTATGTTGGTGCACCCTCTCTGACCTGGATGTAAGCACTGAACCTTTTGGGTAGGGTGTCACAAGGCTGTTGTGTTTCCCCCCAAGGAAAACTGGCCCACAACTATGCAACTAGACACCGCCACTGGGACGAAATGTCTGAGCTGGTCCTATACATTGCGGATCTTGCTGGCCGTGGGAGTACCTCAACATTACGCAGACAGTTCAAAGAGGCGCGCACGACCAATACGCGGACTACATTCTCCTGACCACATTATTGTCAGATGGAATGTAGATCACGAAGGCGCAGGATCCTTGTGACTTACCACTGTGCTGTCAGAGTTCCTTCAATCACTTCCAATCATAACCTCAAGTTTTCCCCGATGGCTTCGCACATCATGACGCCAGGAGCACCGCCCTCCTCTTTCAAAGATGGGAAGGGTGAGACCTCTCCTCAGGTCGCCCTACTCGCCGTCGGTGATCACACGAGGTTGGGCAGAAACGAGATTCTCGCTGAGGACAATGCGACGCCATTCGTCAGCAGCCGTTGCGTTCTGCCCATGGCACCACTACGAATTCAACCGTATGTGTTACAGTGTTTGGCTACTATTAGTTTATGATCAGGAGGATGATTCAGAACGTCGCAAGGAGTCCACTACATGTTCTCGGGTGGTAGGTGCTGACATAAAGAGATTACAATGAGTCTGGTGTACGGTATGGTGATCCTTCTTTGTTGTGGTCGAACGTGGTTGACGCGAGACTGACGACAATTATAGGTGTCGTCATGTCCCCGTGAGGGTTGGACCACTGTCACATCTGAATGTTCCGTGGACATTAATATTGGACTATTCGATCAGCTGTCCAAACAGGGGCCTACGGTGACGTTCATTTTATGCTCTGTCAGGTACTGATGACCGCCTCACACGTGTACATGACTTTCCCGAGCGATTCACATTTGACGTTGTTTACTCACTTTATGCATCCCACCATGCTTACTAATAGCGCTAAAACCTAAGAGCACTTATGCGCTTTGGTACCAGCTTTGCCTGGCACAGAGCACATTCTGGTACGCTAATTAGATATACACAAACATCAAAAATTGTTTTGCATCACCCCGGTTCCCAGAACTCCTGAAGATAGACGTTGACTGTGAATATTCATCACAGACTCAGTCCCTTTCACTGTTCAGAGATGTCACTAAACCCGCCCGAAGATGTGAGCAGAGCCTATTAGACGGAGGGGGTCCGACAGCCGATGAGTTCGAGTCATTCCACCAGGAAGGACGTACATGGCTCGTGTTGCCTGTACTTCAACCATGCCTAGACGGTCAACGCAGCGGTTCGATCGCATCCGCATTGATACTTTGTGCCAGGAGGGGCTCTCAACAAGGGAAGTTTCTAGGCGTCTCGGAGTGAAACAAAGTGATGTTGTTCGGACTTGGAGGAAATACAGAGAGACAGGAACTGCCGGTGAAATGCTTCGCTCAGGCCTGCCACGGGCTACTACTGCAGTGAATGACCTCCACCTATGGATTATGGCTCGGAGGAACCCTGACAGCAACGCCACCCTGTTGAATAATGCTTTTCGTGGTGCCACAGGAGGTCGTGTTACGACTCAAACTGTGCACAATAGGCTGCATGATGCGCAGCTTCACTCCAGACGTCCATGGCGAAGTCCATCTTTGCAGCCACGACACCATGCAGCGAGGTACAGATTGGCCCAGCAACATGCCGATTGGACTGCATAGGATTGGCATCACGTTCTCTTCACCGATGAGTGTCGCATATGCCTTCAACCAGACAATCGTTGGAGACGTGTTTGGAGGCACCCTGGTCATGCTTAACGCCTTAGGCACACTGTCCAGCGAGGGCAACAAGGTGGAGGTTCCCTGCGGTTTTTGGTTGGCACTATGTGGGGCCGACGTACGCCGCTGATGGTCATGGAATGAGCTGTGATGGCTATACGATAAGTGAATGCCATCCTCCGACCGATATTGCAACCATATCGGCAGGATATTGGCGATGCATTCGTCTTCACGGACGACAATTCGCGACCCCATCGTTCTAATCTTGTAAATGAATTCCTTCAGGATAACGACATCGCTCGAAAAGAGTGGCCAGCTTGTTCTCCAGACATGAACCCTATCGAACAGGTCTAAGATTGACTGAAAACGGCTGTTTATAGACGAAGTGACCAACCAGCCACTCTAATGGATCTACGCCGAATCGCCGTTGAGGAGTGGGACAATCTGGATCAACAGTGCCTTGATGAACTTGTTGATAGTATGCCACGACGTATACAAGCATGCATAAATGCAAGAGAACGTGCTATTGGGTATTGGAGGTACCGGTGTGTACAGCAATCTGGACCACCACCTCTGAAGGTCTCGCTGAATGGTGGTAAAACATACAATGTGTGATTTTCATGAGATAATTAAAAATTGCGGAAATGATGTTTACATTGATCTCTCTTCCAGTTTTCTTTACAGGTTCCGAAACTCTCGGAGTCGAGGTTATTAAGACTCTTCTTGAGATATATATACTCCTGGAAATGGAAAAAAGAACACATTGACACCGGTGTGTCAGACCCACCATACTTGCTCCGGACACTGCGAGAGGGCTGTACAAGCAATGATCACACGCACGGCACAGCGGACACACCAGAAACCGCGGTGTTGGCCGTCGAATGGCGCTAGCTGCGCAGCATTTGTGCACCGCCACCGTCAGTGTCACCCAGTTTGCCGTGGCATACGGAGCTCCATCGCAGTCTTTAACACTGGTAGCATGCCGCGACAGCGTGGACGTGAACCGTATGTGCAGTTGACGGACTTTGAGCGAGGGCGTATAGTGGGCATGCGGGAGGCCGGGTGGACGTACCGCCGAATTGCTCAACACGTGGGGCGTGAGGTCTTCACAGTACATCGATGTTGTCGCCAGTGGTCGGCGGAAGGTGCTCGCGCCCGTCGACCTGGGACAGGACCGCAGCGACGCACGGATGCACGCCAAGACCGTAGGATCCTACGCAGTGCCGTAGGTGACCGCACCGCCACTTCCCAGCAAATTAGGGACACTGTTGCTCCTGGGGTATCGGCGAGGACCATTCGCAACCGTCTCCATGAAGCTGGGCTACGGTCCCGCACACCATTAGGCCGTCTTCCGCTCACGCCCCAACATCGTGCAGCCCGCCTCCAGTGGTGTCGCGACAGGCGTGAATGGAGGGACGAATGGAGACGTGTCGTCTTCAGCGATGAGAGTCGCTTCTGCCTTGGTGCCAATGATGGTCGTATGCGTGTTTGGCGCCGTGCAGGTGAGCGCCACAATCAGGACTGCATACGACCGAGGCACACAGGGCCAACACCCGGCATCATGGTGTGGGGAGCGATCTCCTTCACTGGCCGTACACCACTGGTGATCGTCGAGGGGACACTGAATAGTGCACGGTACATCCAAACCGTCATCGAACCCATCGTTCTACCATTCCTAGACCGGCAAGGGAACTTGCTGTTCCAACAGGACAATGCACGTCCGCATGTATCCCGTGCCACCCAACGTGCTCTAGAAGGTGTAAGTCAACTACCCTGACCAGCAAGATCTCCGGATCTGTCCCCCCATTGAGCATGTTTGGGACTGGATGAAGCGTCGTCTCACGCGGTCTGCACGTCCAGCACGAACGCTGGTCCAACTGAGGCGCCAGGTGGAAATGGCATGGCAAGCCGTTCCACAGGACTACATCCAGCATCTCTACGATCGTCTCCATGGGAGAATAGCAGCCTGCATTGCTGCGAAAGGTGGATATACACTGTACTAGTGCCGACATTGTGCATGCTCTGTTGCCTGTGTCTATGTGCCTGTGGTTCTGTCAGTGTGATCATGTGATGTATCTGACTCCAGGAATGTGTCAATAAAGTTTCCCCTTCCTGGGACAATGAATTCACGGTGTTCGTATTTCAATTTCCAGGAGTATATATATATATATATATATATATATATATATATATATATATATATATATATATATATATATATAGTGTGTGTGTTCCTGCAAAACCAGTTACAACAATTTAAGATCACCTGTAGTTTGTAGTGATACCTGGACTGGAGAATGCCGTTATGTTTTTCCGAGGAAAATCTTTTTCTTATGGCTTTCACTGTCGTTTGATGAGCAGCTGTACAAAGCAGTAACCCTTCATCACTTCTCGACCAAGCCGAAGAACTCTTCTAGTTATTTCAGGCGTTGCTTTTACCCTTAGGTTTTCTAACACGTCGGAAATAGTACGAGTATTTAACAGATCACGCCTTATACTATCTCTTCACTGTTCGTGAATTTAATTTCAGGCTTGTAACTACAGAAAAATATTTTTTACTACAGACACTTCCGAAGTTATGGAGTGAACCTGCAGACAAAACGACGTAGTGGCCGAATAAAAACTTAGTTGAATATGTAAGTAATGCTTCTCTTCCTTCTGTTTCGTAATCATCCATGAACACATCTACTATTTGAGCAGATGGGGACCTAAAACTAGATTTTCTTCAAGTATGAAGCTTACAGAGTAGATCTGTGCCTTTTACGTTTCAGAATGTCTACCGTAGTATACACAGTAACAGAAAGTCCACTGGCAAACTTTGAGAAGCGATAGTCCGGACCAAAAGAAGAAATAAGTGCCTAGTAAACATGTACTCTAATAATGAATAGCTTTAGAGGTATGACCACTTGCTCCCCTTCGACAAGGCGAAACACAGCTCTTTTGTTGCAAGCTCTTTGCTCTACATATTTTGGACGAATGTAACATGTTCTAAAACCAGAAAAATGTTATCCAGAGAAGAAGGTGTCTAAAATCTGAAACTGAAGAGCTATGATCAATTGTTTAGTAGATGAGATGTGTTTCACAGAAGCGAAGATGAGTAAGTGCTCAAATTTTTAAGGCATGCTCTCTACAGCCCATGTTTATTCAACTTTATTTCTTCTTGCCACCACTGAAACTTTGTCGATGGACTTCTAATTCAAGCTGTAAACTGGAAATATAAAATGCAACTGTCTAATCCTGCCGCAACTTTCATTAATTTATTGCACAAGTGGTCTACCCTGATTTTTCTCTGTATTTCGATGAGAGCATTGACTTATAGTGCCTATAAATATTCATGTTGTTTAAAAATGCCGTCTTTGACACAGGTTCCGAAAAAACGATTAATAATTTTGACTGTTTGCCCCTTTTAAGAATACTTTTTCTGTGCTCGTACGAACGGGATGACGATTCATGAAATTCCCGGCAGTTATATTAATGGTTTTATTACTTTTGATGCCCGCATCTCGTGGTCGTGCGGTAGCGTTCTCGCTTCCCACGCCCGGGTTCCCGGGTTCGATTCCCGGCGGGGTCAGGGATTTTCTCTGCCTCGTGATGGCTGGGTGTTGTGTGATGTCCTTAGGTTAGTTAGGTTTAAGTAGTTCTAAGTTCTAGGGGACTGATGACCTAAGATGTTAAGTCCCATAGTGCTCAGAGCCATTTGAACCATTACTTTTGATAGAGGGTTAACCACAGAGCATGTTTGCTTGGACACAATGATCCTGAAGTGGAAAGTCACTTAGCTTTTATTAAAAAAAACTTTTTCACTTTTATTGTCATAACAGTTATTACAGTCATGCCGTGTAAGGCATTTTGATCTAGAATGGCAATGGACAAACTAGGTTGGTGAGGCTTCATCGCCCGAGTTTTGCGGAACCTCTCTGCTTCTGCTGGGAGAACGAGTGAGCTTTCGGAGGAGAGGGAAATTGGCGACTGGGTAAGTTAATCGTTTTGTCGGTGGACTCTGGGGAACGCTACGCGGGCTTCGCAAAATAGCGCCGCTATTTCTTTTCTGGAGGCTTCGCTGGACAGGGCTGTTAGCTGTTCGCACGGTCTGTGTGGGAGTCACAGTGGCTTGCAACAGGCGGCCTGCACATAACGTGTTTCTGGAGGACAGATGCGGGAAGTGAAATGCAACGGTTGTGTGGACGGAATATTTTCTACTAGTTCTGTCACTCGGCAGTAACGTTGTCGTCATTTTTAGCGATAGACTATTAAATGGTGTATCCATTTTTTGCTACTGATCTTGGTGATTAAAACTGGTGTTATTCAACTATGCAGCTTTATTTGACAGATTAGATAGCTTGTCAGGACATACTTGCTAAACAGTTTTGTGTAATGAGAATGGTACTATACGAGCCTCTAGGTCACGTTTACTATTTCAAACAGTTATTAATACGCTGGTATTAGGTCCCGGCTGTGTCTAGAATGATTAAAGTTTGGACAATAATTGTGGTAGCGCGTTCATTGAGATTATTTACGCAAATGTGTAATACTGAGCTGTTTCAGGTGTAGGGCTGATACTGTGTCGTATTTTTGTGGACTGATATAGACTAGTGCTGGATTCTCAGGGACCTGTTAAAGATAAAGCGATGGGTGGGATACGACCACTCATTCATAAAAAATGGAAGCTATGTTCGATCTCAGGTTATGTACTACTTAGTGTGCTTTACCATCTAGTGCTATAGATTCTTTTCTAAAGACTGAAACTGTTCATTGGTTACTGACTTGTGTTGGTAACAGTAGCCAGTGTGACAGAGAGACCGTTCTTCACTATTTGTGTAAACATTGTTGAAAGTTGTTGTAGGATAAAGTTCTGGTTGATTTATTAAACGGTGAAGATTATTGATATAATTCAGAGTATAGTTCTGAGGTTGTTAAAGCCTTTCATAGCTTTGTTTCAGAACTAAAGAATTGTCTTTAAATATTTGCTTCTGAAAGTAATTGTTGTTTTAATGTTTGATACTGTGTAGTGGCAAGAGGCAGAAATCACCGTATTAGGACTCGTCCGAGCTTTCCAAGTTATTTATTGTTTCCAACTACAGAGCCGCATTCCCTTTGGTCTACGTCACTGGGCCCCACGATGCTGAGTACACCATTTCGCTGACTGCGAAATGGCTTGGCGCGGAATGGCTGCCTCAGCGACCTGTGCAGTGCACATCTGTGTGTCGGACTTGTGCGGCCGCGAAGTCAGGATGTGCCGACAGTGGACTCAGGCAGCCCACAGCACGCTTCTTCCCCGTCGTGGTTCAGATCACAGGTGACAACAAGCGCCTGCAATGCGACGTCCAAATCTGTGGCCCTCGCCTTGGGATGCCTCCAGCATTGGGGCCCAAGACGACTGCTCGCAGTAGCGAGCCGTGGCGTGGCCTGTCGCTGCCTGGCTACGGACCCCACGCCGGCCTCAGAGGGTCGAACCAGCGACCCGCCGTGCACTGGAACGATGGCGCCCCATCGGCTGCCTCGTGTAGCCAGTGGTGTGACATGCCCTGCCACACTTGAATGCCGTGTTAGGAAACCGGCACCTATTTATACGTGACTGTGTGCCTCTGTTTTGCTAGCGTGCCGCTCTGAGCCACGTACTCATAATACCTAGGTAGGCCGGACCGAACATTAATTCATTGCTCCCTACATCCTCATTATGAGACGAAGTCAGTATGTGCTGCGCTACGATATTTTTGAAACCCCTCTAGCAAAGAAATCATTTCACCTCGCTTCTCTGCAGTCCATACAATGGTCATTCATGTACTGTACCTATGCCCAATCCGATGAACTTATTCTTAACACTGTACAAATAACTGGGATCCAGATCATTACGACACTATAGGAAAAGAAAAGACAGAACGTGATAATGGGTTAATTACGGAAGAGATTAAGTTCCTTCTTTTCCAAAAGTGTAAAAGAATAAACCATAAATAAATGAGAAAAAACTAATGTAATATCACATTACTCTAACAGTAAGCGACAAACGGTTGCTGCTTGAAGCTGCTGTCATGGTTGGGAGGGCAAGGGTAGGAATCGAGATGGTCATCGCTACGTTCTACCATGAATTAGCCGAGAGTTGCACAATGTTCGATATTATCTACATCGTACTGTTGCTGTAGAAAAACTTTTTATAAAAAATTATTTGGTGCACAATAAACGGTACCCTAACTTTAAAGAGTGCGCTATGAACGTTACAGAGTTTTTGTTCTGTTTTCTCTTGGAGTTGTTTGCATGGATAAATTTTATCTTCTACAATTATGATCGAAAGGTATTTTTATTGAAATGTGCTAGTTTCGTAGATACGGCGGCTGCGGTGGAGGTAAAATAAGGTTTTCCGTCAAAGCAGGAGAGATTATCTTCTTTTCAGATAATGTTACAACAACATGCCCTCATCGAATTGAAACGTATTAGTACTTGATCGAATCTTTTGTTACTATGTATTTTATGTACTTCCCTGATTTTCAATTAAAGGTTTAGTTTGAGAGTAAGTGGAGGAAACTTTTAAAAACAACGAAAATTTAGTTAAAAAAAATCTGGGAGCTCCAATTGGAAATCGCGTCAGACTCAGATTGATCATAAAGCGAGCATGTGTGTGTGATCAACACAGTTTCTAGAATTCCACCAATTTTGCGGAAGCATAAGCATAACTCTTATTTGACACGTATAATTAGTCTTCTACAATGGCTTACGTTACATTAATTTATATTGAATTTGTGTTAAGTTATGTTGAATCCCAATTATTGTACTAAGTTAACCACTAGATTATCACAAGGTCCACCTCAAATATGTCCTATACAAGTAAAGTTACTGGCAACAGGGTCGGTATGTCGAATTATTTCAAGTACGCAAGTAAATTTAACCTTCACAACTGCCGATTTATATCGCTGACTTCTAGTTTCTTTTATTTCAACTGAGACTTATAGCACTTACGTGGCACTGGAAAGATCGTGAAACCCCATCGTACAACATGTTCCTCAAATATAGCACAGATTGGTTAATTAAACTAATCTATGCGACGACCTTTCTTAAAAACAGGAATTATCTGCACGCCTTCAGAATCCTATGGGACGCTTTGTTTCCTCAGAGACCAATGATAAATTCCTCCAATTACGGTAGCAAGCACTTCTCTAACCCTTTACACGAAATCGTGCAGTGTAATGTGTATTCTTTTTTTTTTTTTTCACGCGGCCGTTAACTATTTTCTATTCTACTTCAATGTCTTATTTCCGCATTACTGTCTTTCTCCGCATTCCCCCCCCCCCCCAAATAGAACACTCAGTAGTGTGAATTAATCTTTTTGCGGATGTATTAGGACGTGTTTTATCATTTTATTTACTGTGAATTTAATAATTTAAAAAAGGCAATAAATGAATGAGATATTTGAGGGAGATTTAATTGCGCATTCTCCAAAATTTGGCACAATCTTGGCCTCTGCTGCGCTGATAAATATCTACTAGTAGTTTTTGTCAACAGACCATGTGTGAACTAGCAGCCAAAAGCTTTTTAGTGTTGGTTAGACTAAACCTATCTCAGAGCATTGAAACGAATCCAAATTGAAAGACATCACTTGAAAGCAGGCATATTTAGCAGAAAAGAAGCTGGTAAGACAGGTGGAGGATACTAGGTGGATGAAAGGATGAAATTCCTTAACTCCAATAGCGAGGCCAATGCGCAGTTAGGACATTCGAAAGTAAGACAGTACTCAATTTGTCCGCTCTATTTCTTGGGATAATTAGCTGTGGCCGCTGATCAGGTGAATGGTAAGTCAGTTTCGGGATCTCCGTCAGAGCACAAGAAAAAAAGCCTGTGGTTCTCGTACATCTGACTGATATTTAATACAGACAGCAACTGCTAAAACTGTTTCTTTTATTCTCTAAACAAAAAGCTTTCGAGATATTCTTGCAGGAAGAAATACTGGTGTTTGAAGGCCCATTAGGGACGGGCTGCTAGTTCATATTGGAAGAGAATAGGGCAGTAATTCATCCCTTTCATGTAACGAGGAATCACCCTGGTATTCACATTGAGTCAGGGAAACTACGGAAAGCGACAGTGCCCGACGAGAATGTGAACTTCCCTCGTTCTCTGCCAGTCCATTCCAGTAAACGGGCCTGTGCACCCACACTGTTGGTGTATTCTATCAGTAAACTGGACTGCTTTGTGAGAGAACTGAGGCTGCTCCTCACGACCGGTAGTTCATATTGTCAATCCTTATTCCCACCAGATGTCGATGATAAAACGCATATATTTACTAAGTGAGATCTGGGTACTGAATGTTCTTAATTTTCCTAGGATCTGCCTTCTCTGAGTGCGACCAATAACTGGTTGCCATACGAAGTTACTGCCCGAGGCCAAATCTCGGAGATAGTTGTACTTTCTGAGGTGGTTACTTTCTCCAGAATTTGATTTATTTATTGCGTTGCTCACTCCCTGTAGGAAACCGTCCAAGTAGGTATCATTTTGGCACATGTACGTTTATCGTGTCAGATGTACTGTGTGAGCAGCCATGATCAGTGGCTGTTGAAGGTACGTCGTGTCGTGTTTGTGTCGTTGCTGGTGATAATTAGACGGAAGGCAGAGCGTGGAATTTTGATTCCGTCACAGACTACTACTGCGGAATCTCAGCGTGCAACGGACAGACCTTATCGTGTTGTTTCTACACCAAGAGACATGGTCGGTATGTTTTGAATTTAATCTGGCAAATTGGTAAAAAATCCAACGACCAGGAATTGTAGACCATCACTTCTCAACTTCCCATCAAAATTAAGGCTATGAAAATCTGTTTTTTTTACCAGTCGGTTACTTAGCACTCGAGCCTAACCACACACATAGGTGTCAGCGACTGAACTTCCTGGCGGAATCCTTCTGGGAGAAGAGATGTCCATTAGTTGCTTATGAACTCCTTTGGTCTTATTTAGATCTGTTCATAAAGCCTTCTTTTCTGTCAGTAACTGTTTTCAAGATAATGGCTAGCATCACATTCTTTCTCCAGGTCTTCCAAATCTTCTTTTTGGTTTCAGTGGTTAGCATTACATCGAGGCATGCGGGAAAGATGTTTCTCCCAATGGCAAATTTGCATTAATTATTCTCGGCGTTCTTGAGGTTTCAGGTGAGATCTCTGCCTTTCGACGGTAATCTCACTCGCCTTCGTCAGTAACAACTTACTGTTGTGCTGCTAGAGGTTGAGTCGACGTGTGCGATGCTAGTGCCGGACGTGGGAACGCGAACCGAGCAGCGAGATGCTCCGTACGGAGACTTCCCCAGCCGTATGGACTGGCCTGCCAAAGCCGCGACATCGCTGCTGCAGCAGAACATGTATTCCCGGGCATTCGTCGCATTAATTTTAGTTTGCGTCAGTTTATTTTGGCTGCGCTGGCCGCGCGCTACAGTACTGTCACTGTGGCGTTGGGATTTCACTGTGTACCAAGACTGCGGGCTTGTGCCTGCTAATAGCCAAAACATTAATTGCACGATATATCTTTTCAAGGTGATAAAACTTTGAGTATCGCGTCTCTCGAGACCACTTACATGCAAATCTACAATTGCAGCTGCTATATCAATATTAACGTATCACAGTCTGATCTCTACACTATCTTTGACAAGTGTCTGCGAAGTTAGTTTGGACTAGATTCTGTTTTCATGAAACATAGTTGTATGATTATCTGCGAAATAGGGTCCTAGGCAGACAAGAGATAAAATAAATTTCACGATTGTCCAAGAAAATAAAAGTACCTCTACAACCTTGGCCTAAGCGTCCCTGGACGACGCAGAATACCGTAATGCAGATGCAACTATATCGGTTAGACACAGTTTCCATATGTCGTGCAGAACAGTAGCAGAACATTGGAAGTTGAGATAGAGAAAAATCGTCGCTTGCTGAGAACGCTCTAACGAATAAACATTATCTGATGAAACAGAAATCTGATCTTACGCATCATCGTACTGGGATTATGTGACAACGTCTCTTACCGGAACAGCGACGATATATCAGTGGTGGCTGGGGCTGACTCTGGACACTGACCGAGAACCGCAAAATCCAGCCAGCTGTTTGCGCTCTAAAAGGTGACATTAGCTCCGCGCCGGCCGAAGTGGCCGTGCGGTTAAAGGCGCTGCAGTCTGGAACCGCAAGACCGCTACGGTCGCAGGTTCGAATCCTGCCTCGGGCATGGATGTTTGTGATGTCCTAGGTTAGTTAGGTTTAACTAGTTCTAAGTTATAGCGGACTAATGACCTCAGCAGTTGAGTCCCATAGTGCTCAGAGCCATTAGCTCCGCAGATATCGACAGGACCTCTGGCATCATGTGACGTCGAGCAATTTGTACTGTCGAAGACGATGTAGGGTCGGCTGCAGTGGCCGAGCGGTTCTAGGCGCTACAGCCTGGAACCACGCGACCGCTACGGTCGCAGGTTCCAATCCTGCCTCGGTCATGGATGTGTGTGATGTCCTTAGGATAGTTAGGTTTAAGTAGTTCTAAGTTCTAGCGGACTGATGACCTCAGATGTTAAGTTCCATAGTGCTCAGAGCCATTTGAACCATTTTTGGACGATGGAGGACACAACTGAAAGCTCAAGGAAGAGCGAACTGTTTTTCGTACTTTGTGTTGTGGTAGTGTTTATGTGACCCATAATTATTTTCTCTGAGAACGTGAATACATTTGTATGAGAATATTATTGCGTTTTTTGCGGCTCGGTGGGCATTGTCTCACTTCAATTTTAAACGTCTTTAGGTCAGATATGCAGTTGATGTTGAGAGAATTAAAAAAATTGTTCAAATGGCTGTGAGCACTGTAGCACTTAACATCTGAGGTCATCAGTCCCCGAGGACTTAGAACTACTTAAACCTAACTAGTATAAGGACATAACACACATCCATGCCTGAGGCAGGACTCGAACCTGCGACCGTAGCGGTCACGTGGTTCCAGACTGAAGCGCCTAGATCCACCCGGCAGACAATTTTTATATCACTCATTTTTATCGTCTAGTAAAATGGCTGTTGCAAGCTTAATGCCAGGAGAATGTTTTCCTTTAATATAACTAGCCTGGGCGAGCAACTTTTTCTTATTAAATCGATAAAAATAACATCTCTTTAATGACAGTTAATTTATTTTCCGAACATCCTGCATGTAAACTAAAAATATTTCTGTTAATTTAGATTGAATTGCGATTTTCAATTCTTTACAACCTTTAATACCGTTTTATCCTCTTGGAAAACTCTATTTTTATCTTAGTAAAAGGAAATCAGTTTTATGTATAAATCACTTAACTTGATTTGGATGTTTGGTTGCCACGCATTTAAAAGGCGAGAGGGGTGAGACAGTTTCCTTGTCATCAACATTTCTAATCTGTCTCATTACTCACAGTTGTCATAACTTTTATTTTGTTTTACTTGGATGCACCGAAACTTGCTGGCGAAAAAAGGAACCACTCGATCTTGGTTGCTGAGATTATTTCGTTCATTACTTCAAGAATTTTGCCGTCTCTTGAATGTGAAATCCTGACTCATATCCATACCCCTCTTTGTTTTCAAAGCACAGTGCATTCCTTGACAATGAAGGGGTGTGGCCTAATGTCGACAGCCTCATGTCTGTTTCACATACACAGTTAAGTCGTTCACTGACCTAACACAGTTACAACAACAAATACGATGGATACAGACCTAGTTTAAATGCAATTTTCTGTCTCGCTTTAGTGTCACTTTACTATGCTAACTGATACAGAATCCGCAGAGGAAGAAGTAAGGAACTGATAACGGCAGAGAACTGTGCCAGATTATAAGGAAATCAATAAGAACCACACCTCCAATTCTTTTAGCAGTCGAACCCCTGGGTATAAAACATCATATGTCCTGAACAATGTCTAATACAATGATACAGCCATGCTGAGTGACTGCGCGGTTTGAGGCGTCCTGTCACGGACTACGCGGCACCAACCGCCGGAGGTTCGTGTCCTCCCTCAGGCGTGTGTGTGTGTGTGTGTGTGTGTGTGTGTGTGTGTGTTGCTCTTGCATAAGTTTGTTTAAGTTTAGGAACCGATGACCTCACCAATTTAGTCCCTCACGAATTAACTCACATTTGAACATTTCACTATGATACAATTTTGCAGGTATGTACCTTAGTGTTGCATTGGGTACTATCAGCAAAATGTGTTGTGAATGGAGTTAGTAGTCCAGAGGTAATAAATTAAAACAACATTCCTGATGCTGAGGTTTTGCTACAAGAACAGCGAAATTATGGTGACAGGTAAACTGTTTTTCCTTTCGTTATATTATGTGGGTTTTCAGCAACAAAATGTTTTGAAAAGGTTTGAAATTCAGTGTTATGATTGTTGAGAGACGCTAAGTGCTTCCATTGTCAAGTGCTGGACGAATATAGCCTGCGTACATTGAGCACCATGAGTTGGTCAGCCTCTAGATATATACACGATTCCTAACTTTGATAGTTAAATTATTTTGTTACACATTTGAGGTAATATTTTACCTGTTGGTTAGTAGATTCAAAGCATTTTAAAATTTTAAATTCAATTGTAAATTGTATGACTAGTCAAAATAAAGTTTTCTTACCCCTGGAAGCCGTAAAATAGACAGCCTGTAACTGGGACTGTCCACCATGTTGAGAAATGTAGGTCAAGGTCGTGAGAGCCTTTAAGCAGCCGTGTGTTTCTGTTACACAGGTGGATGGAGGTCAGGGTCCAGAGGCTGTGGCTGTGTACCATATTTAGAAGTGTAAGTTCCAGGTAGTGGGAGCCTTTAAGCAGCAGTTTGTTTCTTTCACACAGATGGATGGAGCTCAGAGTCCGGAGGCCACGCAGGGGCCGCCGGCAGCGCTGCAAGGATGGGCGGCTGTCGCTGCTGAAGGCGGCGCTGCAGAGGAGCTCCGACAAGGCGAAGGAGCGGAGGCAGAGGGAGAGTCCAGGCTGCGAAGAGGTGGAGGAGGACAAAGTGGAAGAGGGTGAAGAGGGTGCAAATTTAAAAGAGGGTGAAGAGCATGAAGAGGGTGGTGGCGAAAGCTCCAGCATACCAGCGACTGTCGTGGGCACCTCCCTACCCACTAGTGAAGCACCTGTCGGCGAAAATGAAGACCTCGATGGACTGGCCATGTTGACTGAAGATCAGGATGTGTATGAATGGAATGAGGTGACTGACAATCAGGATGTATGTGAATGGGATATTATGAATGTAGACCAGGACGTGTGTGAATGGAATACAACGACTGATGATCAGGATGGTTGCGAATGGGTTCTGACTTCCCAAAATCAGGGCGTGTATGAGTGGAATATGATGACTGATGACAAGGACATGTATGATTGTGAAGTGACTACTGAAGACGTGGACATGTGTGAGTGGGATCCAATGGTGTCCACACTATTGCCGGCTACACTAGCAGAAGAGCAGGACCACATGCCAACATCCCCAACTGAAGGTATGAGTTTGAATCAGATGGACGCTTGGTCAGGCTTCGATGATGTCCTTTTAGATCTGTGAGGCGACAGACTAGCTCACAATGTGTGTGTGTGTGTGTGTGTGTGTGTGTGTGTGTGTGTGTGTGTGTTTCATATATGGCCTTGTTTGACTGGTGTAGCCTGCAACATAGTAGACACATTTGGGTACAACTTACACAAAACCTGATCCGCAGTAAACATGGCCAGTTCCTCGGGGTAAGATTCATTCAAGCCAGACAGTTAGGACGTTGATTAACTGTAGAGTGACGGAAAACAGCCCGTGTGGAACGCGTTGACAAGGGTCTTCATGTACCTGAATTAATTTTCAAAGATATATCTGCCCTTTCGTACTGTCGTGTAACATTTATCCTGTGCTGCGTTAATTAAAACAAATTAAATTTGGAACTCTGTTGAAATTAATATTGCTAGATTCCTTCTTCAATGTCACTGTCCTACGTACGTCACATTGCGAAAGAAAGCATAACAATTTCGTAATTAAGTACTCTCAAATGAACACATTTCTATGTACTCACATGACCTGACTTTTACCTATGGTCAAATTATTCACATAGTTAAATACTGCTTACATAACATACTAATTAAAAGCACTAAAATGATGATAGAATTATGAATGATATGCTACTCGTCATTAATTTGTAAATGACCACACTAGCAAGTTCTGTTTTTGTTCTGTGGAAAATGACCTGACCTTATGATCGCAATGTTGAATAGCTTTTAGGAACACTTAATTCGTTGCACATCTCACGCAGACTTTAGTAATGAAGGATGTACAAGTTGACGCTCTTGATATGATACAGTTTATCTTTCTCTCAGTGAACATTGCTTGTAGCAGTGTATCTGCAAGTCCAGGCAGTATTAAAAATGCCACATATAATGAACTGCAGAAACTGGTGATATTAAGAGAAAATTTAATGTTGTGTGATTTATTTTTATTTTGACAAAGGCAGATGAACAATGAAGTATGCAGAGTGTAGTTAGAAGATAACCGCAAGGGCACAATGAAGTAATGAAAAATACATCCTGAAATTTGTTGATTAAATTACTGCAAATAATGATATATTAGTACGACTAGGGAAAACAAATACTTATGCAAAAATGTTCAAGATGTGTGAGTTAACTATTTCAAATACAAAGATAACTAAGGGAAAACAACACACTGAACAGAAAATTTTTAGAGGAAATATTGGTACAGGAAACTGGAGGGGTAACTGCAAGGAATTCTAAGTAAAAACAGAGTGTAGCGCTTTTATATTAATTTGTTAAGATTTACAGGAACCACAACCAGGGATTTGAAGTATCAATTCTAGTAGCGGCTTAAGACATACGTAATACAGCATCGTGACAGATTTATGAATAAACGCCAACGAATATTGTCACATTGTTAATTTTCACCTGTCTGTATTTTGGTTCAACATTGTATGTTCACAGAAACCCAAGAAACCAGTAACTGCTTAAGGTCACTTATCGCTTAGGTTAAGTAAATGATTAGGTGTAATCTTTCAAAGACGTGAATTTGATTATAAGGCGAATAGTGCACAGCAGTACGTAGCGAAATAAGAAGTGTACATATGCCAAAAGCTACCTCTGACATTTTTAAACTGGTATTATCATCATCATTATACAAGAGAAACAGACCATCGTTGATCTTTCGCAGGTGTACATACAGAGGAACAAGTGAACTTACACTCCTGGAAATGGAAAAAAGAACACATTGACACCGGTGTGTCAGACCCACCATACTTGCTCCGGACACTGCGAGAGGGCTGTACAAGCAATGATCACACGCACGGCACAGCGGACACACCAGGAACCGCGGTGTTGGCCGTCGAATGGCGCTAGCTGCGCAGCATTTGTGCACCGCCGCCGTCAGTGTCACCCAGTTTGCCGTGGCATACGGAGCTCCATCGCAGTCTTTAACACTGGTAGCATGCCGCGACAGCGTGGACGTGAACCGTATGTGCAGTTGACGGACTTTGAGCGAGGGCGTATAGTGGGCATGCGGGAGGCCGGGTGGACGTACCGCCGAATTGCTCAACACGTGGGGCGTGAGGTCTCCACAGTACATCGATGTTGTCGCCAGTGGTCGGCGGAAGGTGCACGCGCCCGTCGACCTGGGACCGGACCGCAGCGACGCACGGATGCACGCCAAGACCGTAGGATCCTACGCAGTGCCGTAGGGGACCGCACCGCCACTTCCCAGCAAATTAGGGACACTGTTGCTCCTGGGGTATCGGCGAGGACCATTCGCAACCGTCTCCATGAAGCTGGGCTACGGTCCCGCACACCGTTAGGCCGTCTTCTGCTCACGCCCCAACATCGTGCAGCCCGCCTCCAGTGGTGTCGCGACAGGCGTGAATGGAGGGACGAATGGAGACGTGTCGTCTTCAGCGATGAGAGTCGCTTCTGCCTTGGTGCCAATGATGGTCGTATGCGTGTTTGGCGCCGTGCAGGTGAGCGCCACAATCAGGACTGCATACGACCGAGGCACACATGGCCAACACCCGGCATCATGGTGTGGGGAGAGATCTCCTACACTGGCCGTACACCACTGGTGATCGTCGAGGGGACACTGAATAGTGCACGGTACATCCAAACCGTCATCGAACCCATCGTTCTACCATTCCTAGACCGGCAAAGGAACTTGCTGTTCCAACAGGACAATGCACGTCCGCATGTATCCCGTGCCATCCAACGTGCTCTAGAAGGTGTAAGTCAACTACCCTGGCCAGCAAGATCTCCGGATGTGTCCCCCATTGAGCATGTTTGGGACTGGATGAAGCGTCGTCTCACGCGGTCTGCACGTCCAGCACGAACGCTGGTCCAACTGAGGCGCCAGGTGGAAATGGCATGGCAAGCCGTTCCACAGGACTACATCCAGCATCTCTACGATCGTCTCCATGGGAGAATAGCAGCCTGCATTGCTGCGAAAGGTGGATATACACTGTACTAGTGCCGACATTGTGCATGCTCTGTTGCCTGTGTCTATGTGCCTGTGGTTCTGTCAGTGTGAACATGTGATGTATCTGACCCCAGGAATGTGTCAATAAAGTTTCCCCTTCCTGGGACAATGAATTCACGGTGTTCTTATTTCAATTTCCAGGAGTGTATTTAGTCTGTGACCAAGGATAACACCAGTGAATGTCAGTAGCTCACAGAACATAATACGTAAGAGCCGCAGTGATATTGTTTTGCCTTTTTGAAGATTCATTATTTTTTGTACAATACAAAGTGTCAACAAATGTTTTAATATTCTTGACTAGCATCATGACTTACAGAGATTCTCATAATTCATTTATTTCATTAGTCAGGAACCTCTTTCTCAGCACATTTAGTTGCCAGGAAACTGCAACACAATCCCTCCCGTGTAATGAAGTTAAGAGTAAACCTGAAACTTCAGTTCTGTGGAGAAGAGCGCACTGGCTTTGTCGCGAATGGGGCGTCAAGGCTTGTATTGGCAGTAAACCTGTAAAGCGATGTAAGGTCGCTAGCATAGCTTTTGTAGTAGACGAGAGTGATCAGAGTTCTATTCTTATTCAATATATCGTATTTCATCCTTGAACTCTGGATGATTTTCGTGCAAAAGTCTTTAATAGTCCACATGGTACCTCACAAAGGTTCTGGGTACAAGTTGTCTGATCTTTGGTAGTCATCAGCTTGTCTCTGCCAATGTAGAACTCGCGTTTATTACGTTACACTGTCTGGTGTCTGTCACTTTGCTGAACTAGTGAACACACAGATGCAGATGGTGTTGGTTTTTGGAAATACCGTTTTGTAAATAAGGATTTTAGATATGAGAAGACAGACAATGTTGCCGGTGCATTGCTGCATTGAGAAGGGCAAACAGTCGGTGTGATTTTCCTTAATTAATTTCAGTAAGTTTAATTGTCGAGACGAGATTACAAGAATTTTTTGGTCTCATGGCTTGGGCTCAGTCATTGACTCACCGCTGCTTTACCAATTCATTAACGAGCTACATCAGAGCACAGTTATATATATATTTTGTAAGAAGATAATTTTGTAAAGGATGTATCGTTAAAAGCCAGAGTCATTATAAAGTTATTTTTAATGCTAGTCTCTTCTCTCGAGCATTCCTGAGTTCGCGGTGTCACAAGGTAAGTCACAAAAGTTTGTTACGGCTTGTTTAACGTCACTGTTTGGACACAATAAGATTGCTTATTCTGAAGCATTGAATCACAAATTATTATCGGGCTCAGATCTCACGTCTTTTGACCAACTTTCTTAGTCTTACAGTGCCACGTTACATGTTCGCGTGTGTGTCATGCAGGCTTCCGAGTTGTTTCGGTATTTCAATTTGCAGGGCATTTTAAATTAATAATAGCTGACCTCTAAACACAGAAAAACACTTACACGGTGCATGAACATTCTTTGGTGACGACGACTTCAATCGCAGACTGTGAGAGCGCATTCTTCCTCTATGGTAAAAAAGGCAGGAAATTACCAGTCGGCGTTCACCACGCTATTACCATTGTAACATTTAACCACGACCATGAAACACAATACCTTGGATATCTGCCTCGAACAGATTGTCCACAGTGAATCATCCCCGTTGAAGACTGCTATCCACAGATTATGACTTGAAGGTACGCCGAAGAGAGAGCAGCGCAATTGCGCACTGCAATTCTGGAGGTTAAGGGGGGGCGGCCTTCGCCGCTGACAGTTCACAACCTTCTCCACTCAGTCAGCTGGTTCTGCAGATGACCATTACGAACGACAGTACGACAATCTTACCACCCCACGAACTGCGCTGGGTGTTATATGCAGGCGTTTCAACGGTTCAGCAGGGAGGTGGTATGAAGTATCACTGTGGTGTAGAGGAAGTCGAGACGACCAACTTCACATGGGACACTTGTCCTCCTAGCTTGGAGATTACATCAAACTGGCCCTCTGAGGCCACCTAATCTACAGCGCCCGAAATAGTGGAGTTTTCTCATCTTCATACGCTGTCTATCTTAACCGTTCGACGCTCATTGACTTTTCTCGCTAAAATCATTCTTGAATGTTGACCATACTTTGTTCTTGCACTTACAAATAGGAAAACGGATGACTATAAATTTTCCCTCCAAACTCTGACTGACTAAGTCAAAGTCATGAGAGGACGAGAGGATATTCAAAACCTGCCGCCCACTGCTGGTTCTGTACTTTAGGTAGGCCAGGTTGAAGTTTTTATCTCGATTGTTACATCACAAGTGTCACGTATCAAACTGTTTGTCTCGGCTTCTACTACACCACTGTTGTACATAGTAAACAGTCAACATTTACGCACTGTATACCTACAACCGCTTACTGTCTCCCACAATATTTTTTCTTGGTCTCAGTTTCAATATTTCAAATTTTGCTGTGCTACTTTAATCATTATAGCTTATCCGACTCATCCACAAACTCTAAAATGTCTATTGCAGTGCTTCATTAAAGAGCCATCACCTAACCTTCTCTAATGTTCTACGCACGACACCAAAACTTTCAGCCACCACAAATTGATTCCAGCTCAAATTTCGTAATGAAGCTTTACATTCATCAACACAAGGGAACTATACCAGATTGCAAATAAAACTGTAAATGAACGAGAGAACCACTACCGTATTAATTTACAGTTCATTATAATCCTTTACTGTCAATACGAAAATTTAAATCAGTCAAGGAGCTATAGTGGACACAACTTAATTGGAAGAGAGATTGCGTAAAATAACCCATGAAATCTCAAATAATAACTTACATTTTCGTGACCCATCCGACCAAAAACATAGGAATTTTAAATCGAAATCATTTTACCATAGTATTTTAAATAGTGTTTATTTCACCACAAACCACCTCTCGACTTTTATACCATCGTCAAGTGAAATATAATTGCTGCAACCACAGATAAAAATAACTTACGATTTACATAAGTATTACCGATATATGAAATACCTATAAAATGATGTATAGCGCGTTTACAGAGGATAGAGTAACTTTTTGTAAAACATAGAAATTTCTACTTTGAACAGTGAAGAACTAAAGTTGCTTTCTCATATGGTAATCATTACGTGACAGTGGGTTTGTTGGTGTGTTTGAGGGATTTAGGAACCAAAGTACAGGGCCATCAGTCCCTTGTTCCAGATGCAAACAAGGCTCAGGATAAAACAACTCCCAAAATACGTTTGGGGAAAAAAGGGGGCAAATGAATGCGTAACCACACGTGAAAGAAAACGAATGGCACGAACAAAAAACGGGGAAAACGTACACCGTAAGGAAAATTAGAAGATTGTGTTAAAACAATAGAACAGTTGATCCGGGATGGCTCATCACAAGAATAAAAGAGGATGAGCCAGCCACTCTGCATCACACTAAAATCTTCATTCCAAAAAATACAAGGTGAGATAAACACATGAATGGAAAAAACAAACACCGAGACAAACAAATGCAAAGAAAGTGTGACAGAGTTCAAATGGAGGGAGGGTGGAGGCCCCAGAGACCAGACCAAACGATAACCCTCACCCCTTCTCCCATACGTGGAAACAACTAAGTTTCTAGGGCTCACGTTGGACAGGAAACTGTGTTGGTCTCCGCACATCTCTTATTTGGCGGCCCGTTCTACACGTTCCCTTAATGTCCTCAGAGTTCTTAGTGGTTCATCTTGGGGAGGGGATCGCACTGTCCTGCTTCGCTTGTATCGGTCCATAGTCCGATCGAAGCTGGATTATGGGAGCTTCGTCTACTCGTCTGCTCGGCCATCCCTCTTGCGCCGTCTCAACTCCATCCACCATCGGGGGTTACGTCTTGCGACCGGAGCCTTCCACCCTAGTCCTGTCGAGAGTCTTTATGCTGAAGCTGCCGAATTACCATTGACCTACCAGCGCGACGTACTGCTGTGTCGGTATGCCTGCCGGCTGTTGTCTCTGCCCGACCACCCCTCTTACGAGTCCTTCTTCGCCGATTCTCTCGACCGTCAGTACGGGTTGTATGTGTCTGCCCTGCTGCCCCCCGGAGTCCGCTTCTGTCGCCTGCTTCGACAATTGGATTTTGCCTTCCCTACCACCTTCAGAGAGGGTGAGAGCCCGACACCACCTTGGCTCCAGGCTCCGGTTCATATTTATCTCGACCTCAGCTCACTCCCGAAGGAGGGTACTCCGGCTGCAGTGTATTGCTCACGGTTTGTCGAACTTCGTGCTCGACTTGCCGGTCACACCTTTATTTACACCGATGGCTCCAAAACTGACGATGGTGTCGGCTGTGCCTTTGTCGTCGGGGCCGCCACCTTTAAATACCGGCTCCTCGACCAATGTTCCAGCTTTACGGCCGAGCTTTTTGCTCTCCATCAGGCCGTTCAGTATGCCCGCCGCCACCGCCATTCATCGTATGTACTCTGCTCTGACTCACTCAGTGCTCTTCAGAGCCTTGGAGCTCCCTATCCGGTCCATCCCTTGGCTCAACGGATACAGCAGTCCCTCCATTCTTTCGCTGATAATGGTTCTCCTGTCAGCTTTCTGTGGGTTCCCGGACATGTAGGAGTGCCTTGGAATGAGGCTGCGGATGCTGCAGCCAAGGCTGCAGTCCTCCTGCCTCGGCCAGCCTCCCATTGTGTCCCGTCATCTGACGTTCGTGGGGATGTTTGTAAGAGGCTTGTGTCGTTTTGGTGGGATGCTTGGTCTTCCCTCCAAGGAAACAAGCTCCGGGCAGTAAAACCGCTCCCAACTGCTTGGACAACCTCCTCCCGACCATCTCGGCGAGAGGAGGTCCTTCCGGCCAGGTTACGGATTGGGCATTGCCGGTTTAGCCACCGCTACCTGCTCTCCGGTGACCCAGCCCCGCAGTGCCCTTGTGGTCAGGCATTAACAGTGCGCCTTGTTTTATTGTCATGTCCCCGCTTTAGTCAATCTCGTGTTGTCCTGTCCCTGCCATCTACTTTACTGGATATTTTAGCTGATGACGCTCGAGCAGCTGCTCGTGTTCTGCGTTTTATAACTTTGACTGGCTTGTCCAAAGACATCTAACCTTTTTACTTATTTTATCTACATCTTTGTTAGGTCTTTCTGGTGTCCCCCCCTCCCCTTGACTTTTACTAGATTCCCTGTGCTCTAACAACAGTCACTGGGCGCTAATGACCTCAGTAGTTGAGCGCCCTTAAACCCCACCAAAAAAAAAAAAAAAAAAAAACAACAACCCTCACCCCCTCTCGAGTAAAACGTGAAACTAAATCTGCCGTTGAGGCATTGTCGCTCAACACCGAAGGTAGGTTGCTGGGAAGGTTAAAAGTCTCCCGCAGAGCAGCTAAAACTGGGTAGCCGTGCAAGATGTGCACGACAGGCGGAAGGGAGCCACAGTGACACCGAGGTGGGTCCTTGAGACGGAGAAGGTAACCATGTGTTAGCCACGTATGACCAGTGAGGATCCGGCAAGCGCAACAGATTCCTTGCGAGTGGCTCGCATGGATGACCGCCACAAATTCGTTGTCCCCTTCATAGCACTGAGTTTATTTGGTGTACTCAGACTGCACCATTTAGTATCCCAGATCGCGAAAACCTTGTGGCAGAAGACTTCTCGCAAATCGGTCTCTGGTAGGCCCATCTCCAGAGACGGTTTACTGGTGGCCTGTCTGGCCAGGTGGTCAGCAAGTTCATTGCCCGGTATCCCAACATGGCCTGGGGTCCAAATGAAGGTCACTGAGAGTCCACTGGTGCAGAGGTCGTAAAGAGAATCCTAGATTAACAGTACCAAAGGATGCCTAGAGAAGCACGCGTCGAGAGCTTGTAGGCTGCTTAAGGAGTCACTAAAAGTAATGAATGACTCACCAGAGCAGCAGCGGATGTGATGAAGAGCTCAATAGTTGGCTAACAACTCTGCAGTGAAAATGCTGCAACCATCCTGCAAGGGGCGTTGTTCAGTATGGCCATCATGAGCGTAGGTGTAGCGAACAAGACCGTCGACCAGTGATCCATTGGTGTAAACTATTTCTGAGCCCTCAGACTGGCCAAGAAGAGAGATAAATTAATGACGGAGGGCCTCCGATGGAACTGAGCGTTAGACGTTTTGCAATAGGTCCAGCCAAAGCTGTGGCCGAGGAATGGATCATGGAGGTGTACAGAAGTGGGCCTGCAGGATAGGCGGTAAGGGGGAAGCGCCGAATTCATGAAGAAGTGGCCGGATATGGACGGCAAAGGGAAGCCCAGTTTTAGGCCGCCATTGGTGGAGATGGACCGCTGTGTTGGGAAAAAGTAGACGGCAATTCGGATGGCGAGTCAAACTATGTATGTGGGCAGTATAATTTGCGAATAGCAGCTGCCGCCGGAGCCGCAATGAAGGAACACCAGCATCCAAAAGTAGGCTGTTCGTGGGCTAGATCGGAAGGCACACGTCGCAAGGCAAACTCCACAGTAGTGGATGGGGACTAGTAGACTCAGTGCGGAGGGGGCTGCCGAACCACATACCACACTCCCGTAAACAATACGGGACTGTAAAATGGCTTGGTACAACCACAGCAGTTTACGACGATCAGCACCCCAGTCAGTGTGGCTCAGGCATTGAATAAGATTAAGGTGCCACCGGCACTTGTCCTTAAGCTGATGAAGATGGGGAAGCCAACTTAAGTGGGCGTCGAAGACCAGTTCCAGAAAGCGGTAAGACCATACTACATGGAGTATTTGGTTATCGAGGTAAAGTTATGGATGGAGGTGAAAGGTTCGACGACGACAGAAGTGCATGACAAGTTTTGTCGCCCAAAACCTGAAAGACGTGAGTGATGGCCCATGACTGCGCATTTTGTATAGTTCCCTGCAGTAGGCGTTCAGTTGCAACAGTAGAAGAGGAGCAGAACGAAGTACAAAAATCGTCAGCATATAGGAGGGGAGATACTGACGATCCTACTGCTAACGCGAGACCATTGATGGCATTTAAAAAGAGTGGCAATCAGAACAGAGCCCTGTGGGACCCTATTCTCTTATACGTGGGGTGCACTATGGAAAGCACCAATGAGAACTCTGAAAGTACGGCGTGACGAAAAGTCTGTATAAAAATCGGGAATGGGCCACGAAGACCGCAGTCATGAAGAATAGCGAGGATGTGCATTCGTCGAGTGGTATCATAGGCCTTCGTGAGATCGAAAAAGACGGCATTTATGTGTTGTCGTCAGGAGTAGGCTGGTCGAATGGCCGACTCCAGGTACACTAAGCTGTCGATGGTGGAGCGTCCTTGGCGAAAACCACCCTGGAACAGAGCCAGGAGGTCCTGACACTCAAGGAGCCAACACAACCGCTGGCTCTCTGTTTGATGAGACGAAATGTGTTGTGGTAATTGTCCGACACAGAGATGCGAGCATAATGCTGAGCAAGATGCTCTGCAATTACGTCGGGATCGGCAGTTACAGGGTTCTGATAGCCGTAAAGTTGGTGGAGCTTGGTGCAAACCTGGGAGGGAGAGGCTCCTGTGCCAATGGTGGAGATATAGTGTTCCCAGCACTCCTGCTTCCTTCGGTTGATGAGGAGGCAAACCTGTGCTTGGAGCTGTTTCAAGGCAATATGGTTCTCCAGGGAAGGGTGGCGCTTATGACGTTGGAGGGCCCACCTAAGGTCCCTAACTGTCACAGCGATTTCCGGCGACCACCAAGGGACTAACCTCTTCTGGGGGCAAATGGACGAGGGATTACTGATTGGGCTGCAGCAACAATCATATTAGCAACGACATGGATAACTTCATCGCTGGTTGCCTGCAAGGGATACTCAGTGTTGGTAGTGGATGTGAAAGTGTTAGAGTCAGTCTTGAGAAGAACCCAACAGGGCGAGTGTCAAGATGAAAGACGCTGCGGTAGGGACAGGAAGAGTGGGAAGTGGTCACTACCACAAAAGTCATCATGTGCTCTCCAGTGGATAGACGGGAGTATAACAGGACTGTAAACTGAGAGATCAATGGCCAAATATCTGCCATGTGCCATACCGAAATGTTCGAGGGCTCCTGTATTTAGGAGGCAAAGGTCAAGGTGAGTTAGAAGGGCATGGGGTGGCATGAAGTGACCAAGGAGGCAAATTTGGCCTCAGCATTACCTGTCGTCACTGGGTTAGTGTTCACATCCAATAACATGGCATCTGAGGCGTCAGCGAGAGCTAGATCCGCAGTGGATGACAGAATCTCCACTTTCTCTTCAGATGGAGAACCATGGATGAGTGCTGTTGTAGAGGCACTGGAGGCTCCCGTTTCTTGACAGATTTTATCTTTGAAGTTATTCTGTCTCACCACTTCTTGGGGTCTCGCTGGGAGGGCTTCTCAGAAGTAGCTTCAGCGATGGAGAAAGACCATGAAGCCCTTTGACCATCAGCCAGGGGCTCTTTCAACCACTAGCTGGAATCCACTGGGATGACCATGGAAGGTAGAGTCCAAAGGGACACATTCCACATAAGAGGAGCAAGAGGATTCCATTGCTTCTCTGGCTGGGGGTAGTGGACTGATTTCCATGGCATTTTGGGTGGTAATGGTCCCAAAGTAGAAGATTTGGGAGCAACAGCAGAAGATGTCCTCCAAACCAACTGGATGTGGGAGGGAGATGGGCATCCCTGAGGCCCCACTGGAGCAACCTTAAAGAATGGGCGTAACGGCGTCAGTGATAGCGGCACTGTCGTGGTGGCAGCATATGAAGATAGCATGGGAATAGTGCATAGTCTTTCGTATTTGACTTTAGCCTTGTGATAAGATAGCCTATCCAAGGACTTAATAATTTTTCACTCCTTTTGGAGTGTTGGGCAGTCCAGTGAGCAGGGAGTTTGATGCTATCCGCAGTTCACACATAGAGTATTCGGATACAGTGAACGTCCATAGTCGTTGCATGTGGCACTGGAAGGGCACCGGGAGGACATGTGCCAGAATTTCCAGCACTTGTAGCACTGCATAGGAGGAGGGACATATGGTTTGATGTCACATTAGTGCATCATCACCTTGACCTTTTCAGGTAATGAATCATCCTCAAAGGCCAAGATGAAGGCACTGGTAGCAACCCTATGGGGTCCCCTGTAAATGCGCCAGATGAAATGGACACCCCACCACTCTAAATTGGCACATTGCTCGTCATCAGACTTTAACAGGAGGTCGTGATGAAAAATAATTCCCTGGACCATATCGAGGCTATTGTGGGGAGTGACTGAAACAGGATTATCACCCAGCTTGTCATAGGCAAGTGGATGCCGTATGAATCAAAATCTAAACATTGTGCATTTTGGACAGCACTGTCACTTCCTCAAACTATTTGCCTAGGTTCTCAACAAAAACAGAGGCTTCATTTCCACGAAGGAGTATCCATCAGTTCTGCTGTAAACTAATTAAAGTGCTGAATAGGGGTCCCATCACTCTGAAGACCTACGTTCCTCCCAAGGTGTTGCTACAGAGGGGAATGGCTAAGGGTCATATCTGTCAGTGATGAAATCAACTTTTCCTTTCTTAGAGACTGCTGGGGCCATTTGGTCCCCAGCAAAGGATGACTTAGTCCACTTTGTTGCAAGTCATTTGCCCTGATGCCACCCACTCCGATCAGGGGCTCCCCCCACGTGCGCCACCCAGCCTCAGCATAGGCTTCATGGCATGATGGCATTTGCTGGGAGTCCTGACGCTTCAGGAAGATGGGAATCTTCTCTTTGGCATACGTAGGGAATTTACAGCTCAGGCATCAGCAGTGCGATCCCTGTATTGTCAGGGATCTACCACAAAATGTGTACATTACGGCCCCACCAGAATGGACTGGCTACAGTGCTGGGTACTGGATGCAGAGAATCCAATAGTGTCATGGGGGCGAAAGAGTACAGGAGACAAGGGAAGTAGGTGACATACCCTGGAAAATGTCCTGGTCCAAATTGTTGAACTGAAGATTGAGATGCAAAGCCATGATGACAAGAGATTCAGGAGCTCGAATCTAAGGACACTATAGACAACTCATGCACCATGTAAGGCGTCTTCCCCATGTGGTACGCACTTCTGTGGAATTTGAAAAGTGGCAGATCAAACCATAGAATGGGACCTGAGCTTGTATATCCGAAACGTGTTACTCCCTTTAGTCGCCTCTTACGACAGGCAGGAACACCTCATGCCTGCTCTAACCCCGGGACCCGCAGGGGGTGCGACAATGGGGACAGCGGCTCTACACTAAACAATTCGTGCAAACGGGCACTTGATGTTGCTCAAAGCAATAAGCTAATTCGTCCACCATCTAAAGAAAGCAATGTCGCATTCCCAATAAATAGACGTGCATCATCCAGGTGTGCCCAATGTGCAGCCAGAAAAGTACAACAGATTCCTCATGAGAGGCCCTCAAGGAGGAGCACCATACACGGGTATCGCCTTGATGACACAAAGTTCGTTGGGTGAAAGCAGAGTGAGCAAATCATCACCCCAGGTACCAAGTACTTCCTGCCATTAAACTAAGCTGAGATCACACTCCAAAAGGCCAACCTGCAAGGACAATGCACTGACAGCCTGTTGGGCAGCATGTCAGCCTGTTCATTACCCGGGATGCCGATATGACTCAAGGCCCACACAGAGACCACGGTGCAGCCACAATGGGCAAGAGTATGGAGTGACTCCTAGGTAGCCATCACCAGACGAGAGTGAGGAAAACACTTGTCGATAGCTCGTAAACCACTCAGGGAGTCACTACAGATAATGACGGATTCACCTGAGCAGGAGCGGATATACTCTAGGGCACGAGAGATGGCTACCAGCTCGGCAGTGAAAACACTTGAGCCAGCCGGCAATGAGCGTTGTTCAGAATAATCTTCTAGAGGAATAGCATAACCGACTCGACCAGCAACCATCGAATTGTAGTTTTAGACCACGTCAGAGCAGTGAACGCGACAACAATTGAAAGAATGCGGCAGCAGAGGCCGTCAGGAGGGACAGAGTCCTTAAGGCTGTGTGCCAAATCAAGCCAAAGGCATGGGTGGGGCGCACATTACGGGGATATACGCACAAGGGCCCTGAGAACAGATGGAAGACGGAAAAACTCAATCCTAGAGAGAAGAGCCCAGACACGAATCGCGATCGTATACCCTGACCGGGACCAGCATTCTGGAAGATAGATTTGGGGAACAGGAGACGGTAATAGGGATACACAGACAAGATACAAACAGTACTGCATATGAAGCTAGTAGTTGTTGGCGTCAGATCCGCAATGGAGGGACACTAGCCTCTACAAATATACTATCGACAGGGCTTGTGCGCAAAGATCCAGTTGCGAGTTCGATCCCGCAGTGAAGTATAGGGTCAAGCAACTGCAACGCAGAAGGTGATACCGAACCATAAACGAGGCTCCCATAATCTTGACATTACTGAATTAACGCGTGATATAGTTGTAGAAAGGTAAACCGATCAGCACACCAGATGGTGTGACTCAAGCAACGAAGAGCCATAAGATGCCACCAGCACGTTTGTTTAAGCTGCCAAATATGAGGGAGCCAACTCAAGTGGGTATGAAAAACCAATCCCAAAAACCGACGCATCTCCACCGCAGCAAGAGGTTCGCCATCAAGATAAAGCCGTGCCGTAGGGTGAACAGTGTGACGCCGGCAAAAATGCATAACGCAGGTCGAAAACTGGAAGCCATGTGCTACAGCCCAAGACTGTGCCTTGCGATTAGTGCCCTGCAGCTGTCGTTCAGCAACTGCAATGCCAGTGGAGCTATAGTATAGGCAGAAGTCATCAGCATACAAGGAATCTGATACAGTCGTTTCCAGTGCTGCAGCGAGCCCATTGATAGAGACTTAGACACTCAGGATAGATCCATGCGGGACTCCATTCTCCTGGACTCGGGAGGAACTATGGGCCAGTCTAACTTGCACGTGAAAGGATCGAAGCGCCAGAAAATTTTCAATAAAAATTGGGAGTGGGACCCTAAAAGAACCCATGAAGCGTGGTGAGGATGTGATGTCGTCATGTCGTATTGTACGCATTCCACATGTCAAAAAAGATGACAACCAGATGCTGACGGCGGGAAAATGCTGTACGGATGGCAGACTCCAGGCAGATCAGATTATCGGTGGCAGAGCGGCCCTTACGGAACCCACGCTATGATGGAGCCAGAAAGCCTCAAGACTCAAGTAGCCAACTCAGCCTCTCGCTCACCATGCGTTCGAGCAACTTGCAAAGAATGTTGGTGAGGCTAATTGGGTGTTAGCTGTCCACCTCCAGGGGGTTCGTGCCAGGCTTCAACACTGGTATGATAAAGCTTTCCGGCCATCGAGATGGGAACTCACCCTCAACCCAGATACAGTTGAAAACGTCAAGGAGGCGTCACTGGCAGTCCACAGTGAGGTGTTTAAGCATCTGACAGTGGATGCGATCTGGTCCAAGACCCGTATCAGTTCAAGTGGCTAGAGCATTTTGGAATTCCCACTCACTGAATGGAGCATTGTACGATTCAGGGTGGCGTGTGTGAAATGAAAGGCTCTGACATTCCAACCACTCTTTCAGGGAGCGGAAGGCCAGCAGGTAATTTGCAGAAATGGAAATCTGACCCAAATACTCCAATAAGCAGTTTGCAATCGTGTCGGAGTAAGTACAGACTGCTCTATTCAGGGTACTCTGACAGGAGTCCAATAGCCATAGACTCGCCTAATCTTGGCCAAAATCTGCCATGGACAGGGACGGAGGCCCAGCACTCCTGCTTGTGTCGGCAAATAAGGCAGCGGGCTCATGCATGGAGCCGTTTAAAAGTGAGGAGTTGTTCCAATGATGAGTGTCACATATGACGCTGTAGGGCCCA
The DNA here is from genome assembly GCF_023898315.1 of Schistocerca nitens. Taxonomy (NCBI): domain Eukaryota; kingdom Metazoa; phylum Arthropoda; class Insecta; order Orthoptera; family Acrididae; genus Schistocerca; species Schistocerca nitens. The sequence goes on from NC_064614.1 coordinate 1,169,751,384, forward strand.
CCTGCGATCTCTGGTGACCATCAAGGCACAGTCCTCCACCGAGGGGACCCAGAAAAACAGAGAATTGCAGATGCCGAGGCAGACATGATGCGGGTGGTCTTCGTGTGAACCACCACACCAGTGGCATCAGTGCAAAGAGGCTCCATAGTGGCAATGGAGGTGAAAAAGCCCCAGTCAGCCTTATTTGTAGCCCATCTAGAGGGGCGCCCAGAAGAGTGACGCTGTGGCAGTGACAGAAAGATCAGAAAGTGGTCACTACCGCACTAGTCGTCATGCACACTCCATTGGACGGACTGTATAAGGCTAGGGCTGCAGATCGAAAGGTCGATGGCTGAGTAAGTGCCATGGGCCACACTGAAATGTGTGGAGGCACCATCATTTAAGAGGGAAAGGTCGAGCTGTGCCAAGACGTGCTCAATGGCAGCACACCAGCCTCTCACCAGCAAGCCACCCCACAAAGGGTTATGGGTGTTAAAATCGCCCAGTAATCCGGTGGGAGATAAGTACTGCAAATACAGCCTGAGGCGTCCACACCCAAACAGCGACAGCCTCCAAAGGTGTAGAAGAGGTACACACTGGCTGTGAAGAGTAAAGGATGTAGATGTAGATGCAGATGCTATCAGATACCCTCTCATAAGCTGCCTGATTCTTATAATAACCCCTATAGCCATGCAGGGCTTGGATTCGCATCACCAGAAACCAAGTTTCCTGGAGAGCAGTGCAGTAGAAAGGATGAAGGCTAAGAAGTAGTCGGAGCTCAGCAAGGTGGTGAAAAAAACCGCTGTAATTCCACTGGTGGATGACCTTGTCCCCGGCCAAAAAAGACATGATGTGACCGATTAGCCAGATTACGCCTCGGAGTCATATACCGCCACCAAAGGAGTGCCAGATCCGAGAACCATTGCATCTGAGGTAGAAGCAAGTTCGAGGTCGTCAGCAGACGCCATAATCTGCAGATCGCCCTCCAACACAGAGCTGGTAGTAACAGGTGCCACAGAGGCAACCTGAACCTCTACCCACCCATCCAGCAGTTTCTTCTCCTTCCTCTTCTTCATCTGCCCCTATGCCTGCACAATAAATATCCACGCGTCAGCCAAGTGTGGCCAATGCAAAGGCCGCAGAGGACCACAGAGTCCATGTGAGAAGCCCGCAGAGAAGACTTCCACTCACTTGAGCTCTCCTTGATGGTGCTGAGTATATTGGACTAACTGGGCTGCGCCATTCAGCATCCCAAATCCCCCATGAACTTTGTGGTGTAACACCAATCAGAGGTCAGGTTCGGGTATTCTAACATCCAGAAGCATCTTACGAGTAGCCTGTTAGGCCAGCCTGTCAATGAGCTCATTTCCAGGGATCTCAACATGCCTTTGGGTCCATACAAATACTACTGATCGACCAGGTCGTTCGAGGGCATAAACCGACTCCTGGATACTTCCTACCAGAGGATGGCGTGGGTAGCACTGATCAGTGGCCTGCAATTACACTCAACGAATCACTGCAGACCAGGTACGACACACTGGGGAAAGAACGAATATGCTCAAGGTCACGAGAGATGGCCACCAGCTTGGCAGTGAATATGATGCAGCCATCCAGCAAGGAGCGTTGTTCTGTATGGTCAACATCAGCGTAAGCGAAGCCAACAAGAACATCAACCAGTGATCCATCTGTGTAGATTATTTCTGAGCCCGCAAAGTAGCCAAGAACAGAGAGAAAATTCCGGCGGAGGACCTCGGGTAGGATTGAGCCTTTGGGGCCAAGCAATAGGTCCAGCTAAATCTGTTGCTGAGGTATGGACCATGGAGGTGTACACAAGCGAGTCTGCAGGAAAAGTGGTAGGGGGGAAGCGTCAAGGTCATGAAGAAGTGACTGGATATGGACAGTGAAGGGATTCCTAATTCTGGGCCACAGTTGCAGGAGATAGACCACCGTGTTGGAGAAAAGAAGACGGTAATTTGGGTGGTGAAGTGAACTGTGGATGTGGGCAGTATAGTTTGTGAGTAATATTTTCCGCCAGAGCACCAATGGAGGAACGCCAGCTTCAAGAAGGAGGCACCTGTAGGGAGGCGAACTCCACAGTGGTAGATGGGATCTAGTACACTCAGTACAGATGGGGTGGCTGAACCATACATCACGTTTCTGTAATCAACAGGGGACTGTACAACAGCTTGGTACATTGGCAGTAGTGTACGATGATCAGCACCCCAGTCATTGTATCTCAGGCATGGAATAAGGTTAAGATACCACCATCACTTGTCTTTAACCTGATGAATATGGGAAAATCAACTTAAGTGGGCATTGAAGACCAGTTCCATAAAACGGTAACTCCCCACTACATCTAGTAATTAGTCATCAAGGTAAAGTTCTGGATGGGGATGGGCGATACGACGACGACAGAAGTGCATCACACTTTTGCGGCCGAAAAGTGGAAGCCGTGATTGAGAGCTCACGATTGCATCTTCCACATAGCTTCCTGCATACGGCATTCAGCTGCAACAGTAGAAGAGAAGCATAACGAAATACAAAAATCGTCAGCATATGGGAGAGAGGAGTGGGATGCTCAGGACAGAGCCCTGCGGGACCACTTTCTCTTGTGTATGGGGTGCACTATGGGAAGCACCAATGCGAACTCTGAAGGAGCAGTATGATAAAAAGTTCTGTATAAAAATCGGGAGTGTGCCCCGAAGACCCCACACATGCAGAGTAGGGAGAATGTGGTGTCGCAAAGTAGTATCGTAGGCCTTCGCGAGATCGAAAAAGAGGCAATTAGGTGTTGTCGCTGGGAACAGGCTGACCGAATGGCCGGCTTCAGGTACACCAAGTTGTCTATGGTGGAGCGTCCTTTGCGAAAACCACCCTGGGACGGAGCCAAGTGGTCCCGAGCCTCAACGAGCCAACACAACCGCTGGCTCTTGGCTCACCATATGTTCCAGCAGCTTGCACAGGACATTGGTGAGGCTGATGGGGCGGTAGCTGTCAACATCTAGTGCGTTCTTCCCGAGCTTTAAAACCGGAATGATGACACTTTCCCGCCACTGCAATGGGAATCTGCCATCGCTCCAAGTGCAGATGAAGGCAGCCAGGAGGCAGCGTTGGGAATCCGGTGACAGATGTTTCAGCATTTGTGAATAGATGTGATATGGGCCAGCGGATGTGCCAGGAGAGTTGGCCTGGGCAGTAAGGAATTTCCACTCACAAACTGGAGTGTTGTAAGGCTCAGTATGGCGTGGAGCAAAAGAGAGGTGGTGTCGCTCCAACCTCTGTTTAAGGAGACGAAAGATTGGATGGTAATTCGCCAATGCAGAGATGCGAGCATAATGCTCAGCAAGTTGTTGTTGTGGTCTTCAGTCCTGAGACTGGTTTGATGCAGCTCTCCATGCTACTCTAGCCTGTGCAAGCTTCTTCATCCCCTAGTACCTACTGCAACCTACATCCTTCTGAATCTGCTTGATGTATTCATCTCTTGGTGTCTCTCTACTATTTTTACGCTCCACGCTGCCCTCCAATACTAAATTGGAGATCCCTTGATGCCTCAGAACATGTCCTACCAACCGATCCCTTCTTCTAGTCAAGTTGTGCCACAAACTTCTCTTCTCCCCAATCCTATCCAACACCTCCTCATTAGTTATGTGATCTACCCATCTAATCTGCAGCATTCTTCTGTAGCACCACATTTCGAAATCTTCTATTCTCTTCTTGTCCAAACTATTTATCGTCCATGTTTCACTTCCATACATGGCTACACTCCATACAAATACTTTCAGATACGACTTCCTGACACTTAAATCTATACCCGATGTTAACAAATTTCTCGTCTTCAGAAACGCTTTCCTTGCCATTGCCAGTCTACATTTTATATCCTCTCTACTCCGACCATCATCAGTTATTTTGCTCCCCCAATAGCAAAACTCCTTTACTACTTTAAGTGTCTCATTTCCTAATCTAATACCCTCAGCATCACCCGACTTAATTCGACTACATTCCATTATCCTCGTTTTGCTTTTGTTCACGTTCATTTTATATCCTCCTTTCAAGACACTATCCATTCCGTTCAACTGCTCTTCCAAGTCCTTTGCTATCTCTGACAGAATTACACTGTCATCGACGAACGTCAAAGTTTTTATTACTTCTCCAAGGATTTTAATACCTACTCCAAATTTTTCTTTTTGTTTCCTTCACTGCTTGCTCAATATAGAGATTGAATAACATCGGGAAGAGGCTACAACCCTGTCTCACTCCCTTCCCAACCACTGCTTCCCTTTCATAGCCCTCGACTCTTATAACTGCCATTTTGTTTCTATACAAACTGTAAATAGCCTGTCGTTCCCTGTATTTTACCCCTGTCACCTTCAGAATTTGAAAGAGAGTATTCCTTTCAACATTGTCAAAAGCTTTCTCTAAGTCTACATATGCTAGAAACGTAGGTTTACCTTTCCTTAATCTAGCTTCTCAGATAAGTCGTAAGGTCAGTATTGCCTCACATGTTCCAATATTTCTATGGAATCCAAACTGATCTTCCCCTAGGTCGTCTTCTACTAGTTTTTCCATTCGTCCATAATGAATTGGCGTTAGTATTTTGCAGCCGTGACTTATTAAACTGATAGTTCGGTAATTTTCACATCTGTCAACACCTGCTTTCTTTGGGATTGGAATTATTATATTCTTCTTGAAGTCTGAGGGTATTTCGCCTGTCTCATACATCTTGCTCACTAGATGGTAGGCCGGCCGGTGTGGCCGTGCGGTTAAAGGCGCTTCAGTCTGGAACCGCGTGACCGCTACGGTCGCAGGTTCGAATCCTGCCTCGGTCATGGATGTATGTGATGTCGTTAGGTTTAAGTAGTTCTAAGTTCTAGGGGACTTCTGACCACAGATGTTGAGTCCCATAGTGCTCAGAGCCATTTGAACCATTTTTGAACTAGATGGTAGAGTTTTGTCAGGACTGGCTCTCCCAAGGCCGTCAGTAGTTCTAATGGAATATTGTCTACTCCCGGGGCCTTGTTTCGACGCAGGTCTTTCAGTGCTCTGTCAAACTCTTCACGCAGTATCATATCTCCCGTTTCATCTTCATCTACATCCTCTTCCATTTCCATAATATTGTCCTCAAGTACATCGCCCTTGTATAGACCCTCTATATACTCCTTCCACCTTTCTGCTTTCCCTTCTTTGCATAGAGCTGGGTTTCCATCTGAGCTCTTAATATTCATACAAGTGGTTCTCCTTTCTCTTAAGGTCTTTAATTTTCCTGTAGGCAGTATCTATCTTACCCCTAGTGAGATAAGGCTCTACATCCTTACATTTATGCTCTAGCCATCCCTGCTTAGCCATTTTGCACTTCCTGTCGATCTCATTTTTGAGACGTTTGAATTCCTCTTCGCCTACTTCATTTATTGCATTTTTATGTTTTCTCCTTTCATCAATTAAATTCAATATTTCTTCTGTTACCCAAGGTTTTCTGCTAGCCCTCGTCTTTTTACCTACCTGATCCTCTGCTGCCTTCACTACTTCATCCCTCAAAGCTACCCATTCTTCTTCTACTGTATTTCCTTCCACAATTCCTGCCATTTGTTTCCTTACGCTCTCCCTGAAGCTCTGTACAACCTCTGGTTGATGTTCTGCAATTACGTAGGGATCTGCAGATACAGCTCCATTTTCGGAAACGCCAGGTACTCCTGCTGCGTTCTGGTAGCCATAAAGTCGATGGAGCTTGGTCCAAACCAGAGAGGCAGAGGCTGCTGTTTCAATGGTGGAGACAGAGCGTTCCCAACACTACTGCTTGTTTTGTTTTATGAGGAGACGAGCATGTGCTTGGAGCCGTTTGAAGGCAATATCTTTCTCCAGGTAGGGGTGGCGCTTATGTCGTTGGAGGGCCTACCTACGGCTTATAATGGCCGCAGAGATTTCATGTGACCACCAAGGCACTGACTTCCGCCGAGGGCAAATGGAGGAATGAGGGATTTCTGATTCAGCTGCGGCGAAAATGGTATTAGTGAAGATACGGATCATTTCATCGATGGCGGCATGCGAGCGATATACTATGTTGGTAGTGGATGTGAAGCTGTTCCAGTCAGCCTTTGGAAGAACCCACGAGGGCAGGCGTCGAAATGAGGGATGCTGCAGTAGGAACAGGAAATGTGGAAAGTGGTCACAACCACACAAGTCATCATGTGTTCTCCAGTGGATAGATGGGAGAAGGAAAGGAATGCCAACCGAGAGATCAGTGGCCGAATATGTGTCATTTGCCATACTGAAATGTGTGGGGGCTCCTGTATTTAGGAGTCAATGGTTAAGGCGAGTGAGGAGGTCCTCAACAACTGTGCCACAGCCATTAACTTTGGCTCCACCCCATACATAGTTATGGGCATTAAAAACACCCAGAAGGAGAAAGGGTGGGGGCACATGCGAAATGAGTGCACCCAAAATATGGGGTGGTGCTTCACCATATGGAGGGAGGTAGATGTTACAGGTGGTAAATTCCTGTGGTGTCCTTACCCGGACCGCCACAGCTTCTACAGGTGTTTGAAGGGGCACAGGTTCAGATAGAGGTAAGGACGAAAATACATACGCCACCCGACAATTTGTCACAGGCAGGACGGTTTTTGTAGTACCACCAGTAGCCACGAAGAGCGAGTGTCTGCATGACGCCAAACCAGGTCTCCTGAAGGAAAATGCAAAAGGCAGGTGTACTGCTTAAGAGTTGACATAACTCAGCCAAATGGGAGAAAAAACAGCAGGTTCCACTGGAGAATGACGCTTTCTGTCGTTTGGGGCGGCATGGAATGACCAAGGAGGCAAATTAGGCCTCATCATCACCTGTCACCATTTGCTGAGTATTGGCATCCATTACTATTGCATCCGAGGCGCCAGAGAGATCTAGGTCCTCAGAGGACGCCAGTATCTCCACCTTAGACGCAGAGCGATGGGGGAGTGCTGGTACAGAGGCACTGGAGGCTTCTTGTTTATTAGCGGACTTTTCCTTTGAAGTTTTGCTCTCTCGCCACTCCTTAGAGGCTTGCTGGGAGGGCTTCTCAGAAGTACCTTCAGGGACGGACGAAGACCCTGAAGCCAATGGCTCTTTCATCCAGTGGCTCTTTCAGCCACTGGCTGATGTCAACTAGACCACCGGGGGGGGGGGGGGGGTTGATAGTGGAAGGTAGAGACCAAAGGGGCCCCTTCCGCATGAGAGGAGCCAGAGGAGGCTGTTGCTTCTCTGGTGCGTGTTAGGGGACCAGTGTTCCCGGCGTTTTGCGGGGTGGTTCTCCCAAAGTAGAAGCTCTGGGAGTATCAGAAGAAATATTTCCCCCCAGCAAACTGGAGGGGGAGGAAGAGGGGAGACCCTGAGGGCCCACAGGAGCAGCTTTACATGGTGGCGTAACGGTGTCAGCGACAGCGACGCTGTCGCGGCAGTGGCGTAAGATGATAACATGGGAACAGGTTGAGCCTTTCAAATTTTAGTTTAGACTCACGGTAAGCTTGTCTAGAGTCTTGTAGTCCATAATTTTACACTCCTTTTGGAGTACCAGGCAGTCCGGTGAGTGCTGCTGTCCACAGTTCACACATATAGGAACAGGCACACATGCAGTATTCGGGTGAAGCAAATGTCCGCAATCGCTACATGTGGCACTGGAAGGACACCGGGAGGACATGTGCCCAAATTTCCTACATTTAAAGCACCACATAGGGAGAGGGATATAGGGTTTGACATCACAGCGGTACACCATCACTATGACTTTTTCAGGTAATGGATCACCTTCAAAGCCTAAGATGAAGGCACTGGTGGCAACCCTATTGTCTTTTGGTCCCCTGTAAACACGCTGGACGAAATAAACACAGCGCTGTTCTAAATTAACGCTGAGCTCGTCATCAGACTGTAACAGGATGTCGCAATGAAAAATAATGCCCTGGACCATGTTGAGGCTTTTGTGGTGAGTGACTAAAACAGGGATATCACCCAGCTAGTCACAGGAGAATAACTGCTGGGATTGGATTGGGAATGCTTCCCGAATAAAAACCGACCCATTGGGCATTTTGGATAGCGCTGCCACTTCCCCAAACTTATCTTCCAGTTGCCCAACAAGAAACAGTGGCTTGGTGACCAGAAAGGAGTACCCACCAGCTCTGCTGATAACTAAATAATGTGGCGAATAAGGATCCTGTCGCTCTGAAGGCCCACGTTCTTCCCCAGGTGTGGCCAGGGAGGGGAACGATTTGAGGTCATACTTCTGCACGTTTAAGTGAGCCCTCGAACACTTAGAGACTGCTGGCAGCTGGCCACCAGCAAGAGAAGAAGTGTCACACTTCACTGCGTGTCATCCGCCCAGATGCCACCCACTCCAACCAAGGGCCCTCCCCATGGGCGCCACTCACCCGCAGCAAGGGCCACCTTGCAGGATGGCCATTGCCGGGAGTCCCGATGCTCCAAGGAGACAGGCATCTACTCCTTGGGATACATGGGGAGTTAACGTCGCAGGCATCAGTAGAGCGATTCCTGTGTCGTCAGGGGGCTACAACCAACAGGGTTGAACCATGGATTTATTTTCAAAGAATATTCTTAAGAATTTATTTTATTTACTAGCGATTCATCAAGAACGTTAACACATTTAATCACACTATGTGAGCGTGGAAGTAGTTGGCAGGGAGTAACTGATGAAATCATATTCAAATTGCTTTTAACAAATGGGAATTTTATTCCTAAACGCGATTAAAAAAAAAAGAAACAGATTTTAAATTATAAGCAAAAAGCACTGTCTATATATCAAGTTACAATTTATTCAGAGGCAGAGAGAAACAAGTTTTTGAGTGTATGAGCTTTCGGGCTAAGAACCTTGCCGCTCCCTTTTGACACAGCCGTAGTCACGACTGCTCACAACAAACCTCTGAAAGACTACACTGGTGCAAATCTGCAACCCACCACATTACTTTAAACTAAATGTTTTAACAATTCACACAAGCACACAACTAAAAGTTTTAACAATTCACACAAGCACACAAACTATGCACCCTGTAGGAGGGATGGAAATTGTTCAAAACACTAAAATTAAAAGATTAACTTGCCATCGAAGGTGCAACTTGATTTTAACTTCTAAGAAAAGTATTACAGTGGAAAGGTGGCAACTTTATATACTAAAATGACCATTTAAATAAAATCCCATGAAATGCAATCTTATATAAAATTTTACAAGGTTGGCCAAACGAGTTAACATGCTCTACAGTACACATATAGCACCTCTCAAGATGATAGGCAAGATAAAAACATATTTCAGGAATTAGGCCGTTACACTCCAAGCAATCAATTCATTAACACGCCAAATCCGACAAACATGACAGAGGCAGCTCCGAACGACAGACAGACACTAACTGTCTAACAAAAGCGGACGAGAGACAGACGATCAAACTGGGGACGAGAGACTGACCAAGAAAACTAGTAAAATTATCAAGAGTAAACACACAACATATCACCAATCACTTAACTTCTAATAAACTGCGATTTCTCGAGAAGACCTGTCGCAGCACCCCCAAATCGCTCTCACGATTCGTCCGCTGCCAGCCGCTTCAACGGACGCAGGAAGGCGCGCCGATCTCCATTCTTTCCTGTTCCGCACCAACCGATCGATTGCCCGCTGCTCCGTCCGCCACTGCTGCTCCGTCGCGACTGCACTGCTGGTGCATCTCCCACTCACTTCAAGACACACAACGGCGGAAATACTGGCTCGGACCCAAACTTGCAGAGTAAACACGCCCACTGGCAAAACGACATCCCTGCACAAGGATAGGATCGAGCCAAGCTCCACAAGATAGTAACTGAAGGGATCCAGAAGCGCTCAGAGAACCAGTTACACCACGGCGTCGCAGCTCGCACCAGCTAAACATGTTGTGGGTTGACTCCCGTTACTCTCCTGTCGACCGCGAAGTCACTACCCCTTGCTATACGCCGCAGCCCACTGGGCTGACGTGGTGACCTCACATGTGGCGACGCTCAAGACTGACAAGTCATCTTGTGTCTCAGTGTGCGACGGACGAACCGATCGATCCAACCTCCAATGACCATTGCCTAACTCGAGCAGACTGGTGGCCTAACGCGAAGACTCAGATGCAGGAACTAAGCCCAGACTGGGTGGCCACTCGCTAAGTTCTGTTACTGTCAGAGTGGAAAGACTCATTTTGCTGGCTTTAAAGGTTGATCCAAACGACAGACATACTAGCACTCCGGACGACAGACACTAACTGCCTCACAAATGCGGGCGAGAGGCAGACTAGCAAGCTGGGGACGAGAGATTGACCCAGACTGACCCACTGACGAGCTCATAGCACCCCTTAAATGGATGTCAACAGTCAACCTTTCCCCTTTCCCAGCAGAGGGAGACACCAAAGCTGTGATTGCCACAGCAGCGCCACCGCCAGAAACGGAGGACTACTGCTTCACACTATGCACTGCGGCGCGCTCTTCAAAACAGCAATTTTTACCATAGCTAAAGGGTACATGGCGGTCCCACCAAAATGGACTGACTACCGTGCTGGATATCAGATGCGAAAAACAGTCCATAGTCGCCGTCGGCGCAGGAAGCGACACTGCATAGTGCATGGCTTATCCTCACCCAAGACATGGAGAATGGGTGGGACTGTAGTGTGATGACGAGAAAGAGGCTAGAGATCTCAATACCGATGTACAAAGTGCACCAAGTATAGAGCCCTTCACCATCTGTCTCTCTCTTCAGAAGAATTTTGAAATATGGATGTCAAACCCGAGAGGGGACCACCACATAAGGGCCAAAACGTGTCTGACTCCTTTTAGTAGCCTCTTACGACAGGCAGGAACACCGTGGCCCTATTCATACCCGGGACCTGCAGGGGGATCAATTTGGGGGTTTGGTCTCCCAATGGAGGAAACTTGGGAGAACCAGCAGAAACAGTGTCCCTCATCACGGACATTGTGGAAGAGTCCGAGTGGCCCTGAGGACAGTTTGGAGGTGTAACAACTGTAGGGACAGTCGTCGCCAATGGGGGCAATGAAGTCACAGTTGCAGCATAGGATGCAGTCATTGGAACAGGATGAAGTTGTTCATATTTTCTCTTTGCATCTTGATATGTGACCCTGTCAAGTGTTTTGATTTCCATTATTCGCCATTCCTTATGGAGAACAGGGCAGTCAGGCAGTCAGGGGGAGTGACACTTCCCACAGTTGACTCAAGTGGGAGGACGCCCACACGGAGCTCCCAGGTGCAGAGGACGACTACAGTCTCGGCAGGTGGCGCTGGAGTTACAGCGAGATGACATGTGGCGAAACCTCCAGCACTTGAAGCACTGCATAGGCAGAGGGATGTAAGGTTTCATGTCGCGAAGGCATACGATCACCTTGACGTTTTCAAGTAACGAGTCACCTTAAAAAGGCAAGATGAAGGCACTGGTGGTGACCCTGTTTTCATTGGGTCCCCTTTACGCAAGCCGGATGAGGTAAACATCCCATCATTCTAAGTTGGCGCGTAGCTCCTCATCCGACTGCAAGAGAACGTCACGATCTGAACCTAGACCCTGGACTATGTTGAGGCTTTTATGGGACATAAACAAGATGGGAATATCACCCAGCTTGTCACAGGCGAGCAACTCTCAAGACTGTGCTGGGGAGGCTGCCTGGATTAAAAGTGCCCCATTAAGCATCTTAGTCAACGCCGCCACTTGCCCAAGCCTATCTTCAAGGTGGTCTACGAAAAACTGGGACTTAGTTGCCTGAAAGGTCTCTCCATTAGTCCGGCTGCAATGCAGATACCGAGGCGAATACAGCTCTTGGGACCTTCCAAGGTGTAGCCAGAGAGGGGAACGATCGGGATTCATATGTTGCAGCATGAAAATCATTCCTAACATGGTTGGAGACTGCTTTGGCCGAGTGACCACCGGCTTTATTCGATTTAACCCGTTTCATTACAGGGTTATCCACCCTCACGCCACCCACTTCGACCAGGGGCTCTCTACACTGGCACCACCCAGCCTCAGAAAGGCCCACCAGGCTGGATGGATGGCCATTCCCATGAGTCCTGGTGCCCCAGAATGATGGATACCTTTTCCACGGCCTACATTGGGAGGTCTTAACACTGGCATCAGCAGTGAGATCCCTGTGTTGTCAGGGGGCTATCATCGAGAGGGTACATGACGTCCCCACCACGACGGACTTGCTACCAAGCCGGATTTTTGGTGTCGAAATGGGCCACAATTGTCGTGGGCGCTAACGATGTGTCTGCACAGGAGATAAGAAGGAGGGAACCCAGAAGACATTGCCGGGCAAAGCCCGCACACGACAATAAGTACCATGCAAGATCTTGGTGCATGATGGACAAACAAAAAACACCACATAAAGGCGTTCTTCCTCAAATGGCTCGCACTAACAACATAAATTGGAAAGGTTGGAGGTCAAAGCCGAGAGGGGACCAACACATAAAGGCCGAAATATTGGAATCTCCTTTTAGTCGCCTCTTACAACAGGCAGGAACACTGCAGTCCTATTCTAACCCCAGACCTGTAGGGGGCTCTGATATTCTCGTTCTGGTTGTTTCGTGAGACATTTGTGGAAGGAAGGTGTTGGCAGATTCTCTTTGGAATTTATGCCCCCGTAATTTCAACAGAAAACTACTCATTGGCTGCTTTCTTGCAACTCTGCCACTAAGGTTTCCTAAGTCTGTCCATAATCTTGCTATGCTTGCTAAACGATCCCAATATGAAACGCGCCGCTCTTTTTTGGATCTTCTCTACTCCTTATACCAATCCGTCCTGGTAAGACTCCTAGGCTGATACTTACTTATTTTTCCATGTCCGGGAGAAAACATCTAAACTCTATTCTTCCATAAGTCTGGAGGTTTAATGACCTTGTCATTGCATAAAAATATACCTTCCACTGCATAAGGAAACTCCATCCTATAGCATAGGAGCAAACTTACAACAGTCTATGTCTCTCCACATTCACATTGGCCATGTTCAGAGTAGCCCAACTCAAACATGGTCATTTTGCACTAGGCGACTCATGTTCTTTATCTATGCACTGCTCTCGATGTGCTATAGTGTAACTGCTGCCCTTCTGTTATTTCCTCTTTAGGGTGCAAGTCTGTATTTGGCAGAGTGTCCAAACGATAGGCGACGGGTCTCATTTTGGCCGTTTACTATCCGTTGGATAAAGCTCTTTCTTAAGACGAGTAGATACTGTTTGGTGGTTAGCCATTAAGTGCTAGTGGAGCAGTACAAAATGCAGAAATCGCCTGCATTCAGAGAACGTGAGACGGATGTCCTGACAGCTGCTGCTAGAACGTTAATGGACACTAAAAATAGAAACACTCAATACAGAGCCCTGAGGGACTCCATTCTCCTGGACATGGATAGAACGATGGGAGGCAGCAACGTGGACACGGAAAGTGGGGAGCGGTAGTAAATTTTGGATAAAAACCGGGAGCGGGTCCTGGAGACACCAGTCATAAATATGGCAAGGATATGATGTCCCCAGGTCGTGTCGTATGCTTTACATAAGTCAAGAAAGATGGCAACCAGGTTTTGGTGTTTGGAAAACGCTGATCGGATGGCAGACTCGAGGGACACAAGATTATCAGTGGTAGAGCAACCCTGGCGGAAGCCGCCCTGACATGGAGCCAGTAGGCCACGTGACTCCAGGACCCAACCACCCGCCAACACAATATACATTCCAGCATCTTACAGAGAACGTTAGTCACGCTGATGGGCCGATAGCTATTGACACCAAGCGAGTTTTTACCCGGTTTTAGCACTGGAATGGAGGTTCTCTCCCGCCATTGCGATGGAAAGACGCCATCTCACCAGATACAGTTGAAGATGACGAGGAGATATCGCTTGCAGTCAGACGAGAGATGTTTAATCATCTGACTGTGGATGCGATCTGGCCCAAGAGCTGTGTCGGGCCAATGTGCAAGGGCGCTGAGGAGCTCCCACTCCATAAATGGGGCGTTATAGGATTCACTGTGACGTGAAGTGAACGAGAGGACTTTCTTTTCCATCCGCCGTTTGAGGGTGCAAGGGGATAAGGGGGTTTTTCTCCAACGCAGAGGCTCGAGAACAGTGCTCAGCGACTTCTAGCGACCATTAAAGAATTGTCTTCCGCGGGGGGTACCTTAGAGAACGATGGATTGCGTTTTCCACCGCAGAAGCGATCGTTGTCGTGTGCTGCCCAACCACAACATCGATGGCACCATGTAGCGGAGATTCAACAGTGACAGCAGAGGTGAAGGATACCTAGTCCACCTTGTTTAAAGCCCAACTGGGTTGCCGTCCGTAGGCATGACGTCGGTTGAGTGACAGAAAGATGGGGGTGTTTTGAAAAAAAAAAGCCACATTTTGTCAATGGAGGGAGTGATTGTTTATTTTGTAAAACATTTTTTCATTATTTATAGACGCAATCACATCTTATGACACAGTCATAACTGGTTTCGGGCATACGATGACCATCTTCAGATTCTAAAGGTGGCATACACAGAACACAGGTTCATGCCTTGTCGACGCATGAATCTGTGTTCAGTGTATGCCGCCTTTAGACTGTGAAGATGGTCATTGTGCGGCAGAACCGGTTATGACTGTGTCGTAAGAATGTGATTGCGTCTATAAAAAACGTTTTTTACAAGTTGGGGGAGTGACAGGGAGATGGGGAAGTGGTCACTACCACACAGATCATCATGTGTTCTCCAGTGGATAGATGGGAGAAGCCCTGGGCTGCAGATTGATAAACCAATGGCCAAGTAACTAGCGTGAGCCACACTGAAATGTATAGCGGCCCCAGTATTTAAGAGTCAGAGGTCGAGTTGTGACAGTAAATTTTCGACTTCTCTGCCTCAGCCAGTAAGCATGGTGCTACCCCAGAAGGAGTTATGGGGGTTAATATCTCCCAAAAGTAGGAAAGGTTAAGGGAGTTGATGAACCAGTGCTGCCAGTGCATTCAGGGGTACTGCACCATTTGGAGTAAGATATACATTGCAGACAATTATTTCCTGCGTCGTCCATATCCTGACATCCACAGCTTCAAGAGAAGTTTGAAGCGGCACAGGTTCACCACATATCGAGGACATACACGTAAACTCCACCTGCAGAAACCAGGTGTATAGCTTAACCATTGCCGCAGCTGGGAAAAACTGCCGCAATTCCACTGGAGGATGACGTTATCGTGAGACTGGGAAGGCATGGAACATTCAATGAGGCCGTCTGCGCCTCTGGGTCAGCTGCTGCCACCGACTTATGTCCTGAGCAGTCGATGTCCATGTGTGTCTGATTGTCCAGAGAGAGGTAGGTCCTCAGCAGACTCCAGAATCTCCCCCTCATGCTCAGATGCAGAACGTGTAGGTAGTGGTGATGTGGCTGCCACCGTAATTTCTTTGTTCTTAGGGGTCTTCTTTCTCAAATTCTCGCGCAGTTCTTTGGGTTTCTCTATCTGGGAGAGCTTCTTTGATTCAGTGTGCGGGACTGATGGCTCAAATGGCTCTGAACACTATGGGACTTAACATCTATGGTCATCAGTCCCCTAGAACTTAGAACTACTTAAACCTAACTAACCTAAGGACAGCACACAACACCCAGCCATCACGAGGCAGAGAAAATCCCTGACCCCGCCGGGAATCGAACCCGGGAACCCGGGCGTGGGAAGCGAGAACGCTACCGCACGACCACGAGATGCGGGCGCGGGACTGATAAGGAATGTGAAGCCCCATATGGGTGTCCGATTTTCCACTGATCGAAACCTGGGAAGGGATAGGGCTGGAACCATAGTTATAGCGACAGCATAAGATGTCATGCACATGGGATGGAGCCTTTCAAATTTCCATTTAGCCTCAGCGTAGGTCAGCCGGTCCAGAGTCTTGTATTCCACTATTTTCCTTTCCTTCTGTACAGTACTACAGTCTGGCAAACCAGGCAAATGGTGCTCCCTGCAGTTCACACAGATGGGAGGCAGGGGCACATGGAGTATTGAGATCTGATGGACGTCCACAATATCGACATGTGATTCTGGAAGTACAGCAGGAAGACATACGGCTGAGCCTACAGCACTGAGAGCACCCTACAGGGGGAAGGAAATATAATTTGACATCACAGCGGTAGATATCATCTTGACCTTCTCGGGTAATGTGTCATCCTCAAAGGCTAAGGTGAAGGCACCAGTGGCAGCCTGATTATCCCTCAGACCCCGATGGATGTGCCGGTCGAAAGGAACACTTCGTCGCTCTAAATTGGTGTGCAGCTCTTTATCAGACTGTAAAAGAAGGTCCCTGTTTAAGATAATACCCTGGACCATATTTAAGCTCTTATGGGGTGTGATAGTAACAGAAACATCCCCAGCTTGTCACAAGCAAGTAATGCCTGTGACTGGGCAGAGGAGGCTGTTTTTATCAGGACTGACCATGACAGCATGTTAGACAATCCCTTCACCCCCATAAACTGGTCCTCTAAATGCTCTACAAAGTACTGAGGGTTCATAGACAAAAATCATTCCCCATCAGCTCTCTTACATACTACTTACTGGGGCGAATAAGATTCGCTACCATCCTTAGCCTGCCGTTCCTCCCAGTGTGTAGCCAGTGAGGGGAACAATTTGGGGTCATACTTCCGAGCATTAAATTGAGCCCTCGAACGCTTAGAGACTGGTTGCGATTGACCACCAGCAAGAGATGATGTAATACGCTTCAAGGCATGTCATCCTCTCTGATGCCACCCATTCCGACCACTGGCCACCTGGCAGGATGGCCATTGTCAGGAGTCCTTATGCCCCAGGGTGACAGGTATAAATTCTTTGGCATACGTTGGGAGTTAACGGAGCAGGGATCAGCACAGAGATTCCTTCGTTGTCAGAGGGCTAGAACCAACAGGGTACACGGCGGACCCACCACAATGGACTGGCTACCGTTGTTAATGAAGGAATAAAAACTGTGTAAATAATAGTGTTTTCAATGACTTACAATTCAGCAAATCATCATTAAATACATATACAGCAGATAATTTCTTACAAGGAAGTCCCTGTGATCTGGGCAGAATGCCTTACACGCCAAAAATGGCAATAAATTAAGAATTTTTTAAGAACTCGCTGCAATGTACAACTTACAGTTATTGAAATATTAATGGTAAGTCGCCAGAAACACAGCAGAAGGCATTAAACGCCAGGAATGGCATTAAAGAAGGTTTTAAGGCTTACTGCTAAAATTCAAATATCAAATTAGAATTTGAAGCAAATGACCACAATCTTGGCTGAAAGCTTTACACGCCAGGAACGGCAGTAATATAAATAATTTAGAAACCTGCTGTACAACAGCGAATATAATAGCAAAGGTTAATTAAAAACAAGCAACGGATCACCAAGCGGGTGAAATAAGAAAATGGTAAGGTTTGTACCACAACCCTTAACATCCACTGAACACTACACCGCCAGATTTATTCCAGAAGGCGACCAGAACTATTAATTAGACATATATAACCTTTAATGTAGGTATTACAAGGCATTGTAATAAATAATACAATAATAAAACACAAGAACCAATATATAAGTTCCTTAAAGGGCACTGAGGCAGATTATACCCGCAGAAGGAGTGGCCTGAAGGAGCGTTCACTGAACTACTGGCCATCAGATCTCCTCTTACAACACACATGACTTACAAGAACCAACGGCCCACAGACGGTGCTGCAGGAATCGACCTCTGAGAAGATCTGGCCACAAACACTTTCGCCAGTGATGAGATAGACAGCCAAGAGTTGCATTCACTTCACAAGATGGTAGCTCAGACTAGTGGCAGTCTGACGAATGACTAATGATAATCTTGCTGAAGCTACCTGACGTCCGGTAAACAAAATGCAACGATGGAACAATGCGTCAAAGCCAGAGCTGGCGGTCTGCAGTATGTCCCCAGAGTACTGTGTTTAGAGCCCCGGGAACGAGAAAGGAATCACTACGACCAGAGTAAAAGAATCAGCAGCCGGCCTACAATCTTGAAAGCTGTCAAAACTACACTCCTTACTGGACAGCAGCGGCAAGGCGAGGAAACATACACTGCCGTTACATGCACTAATCCAGAGGGCGCGTAACTGGGGCGTTAAGGGCCACCAGGCAAGAAAAATTACTGCTGGTTGAACTTAACAAATTGTAACAAGTTGAATGCAGTAAATAGCAATAAGAAGTCGAAGGAAGCTAATCATATCCTCCTTCCCCAAGCACTCAAATCGCTGCTCTTCGCCTCGGCGACACTACGAGCAGCAACACGAACCCAAGTCACTGGAGAATCGCGAGATATCACAATGGTGGAGGTTTCTCAACTTGGATTGAAATGCATTCATGTTAAAGCTTGCTGGATCCGGTTTACGACGAGGTCGTGCACCCTTGTGACCGCAGCCCTTCTATCCGGCAGTCCATGCATGCCGCCAGCAATCGTGCGTGTTCTTGCACTGTCCGGACGTGGCTCCTCCTGAGTCCCTAACTGAACTGACCCACTCACACGACCTGGAAAAACAAAGACGTCGCCACAAAGATAGGGGAACAGTTACTACACATCGATAATCGCCGCTGCTGCCACTAGCCTGACAGACAACACTTGCGAAACCGAGCCGCGCCAGTCAACACGAGAAGAAGACAAACAACCACAACCATGACAACTAAACGATACCATCTGGCCTCCAACAGAGGGCGGAAACCTACAAACAGCACCAACACGAGCCACAGCACGGCTCGTGTAGAACAAGAGGTTAAGGAATTGTCAATCAAAGGAGTACAATAGGTTAATGACCTGTAAATCAATGGAGAACAATAGGTTTGCCCACAAGTGCATGCCTGCCCCTGACGCAGGCAACCTGCACTAAAAATCGCGCTCATGCAATCCTTGTCCCCATACTGATACGTCAAAGCAGTTCTTTGGTGCTTCTAATTAGTTATCCCAGCATTCCTTTCATCCCTTTATTGAGAAGCCTGACTGGTTGTTGCCATTAGTAACTGTCCCAGTATCCCTTTCATTCTCAGTGCTATTACCTCAGTTCTGTCTTCGTGCCTAGACCCCTGTCAGCACTATGAAGCACCATGTTGCTACTTGATGCTGACGACAATGCCATCGCTAATTAGAGGCCAAGATTGACCTCTGATTATGAAATATGTTTCATTTAATGATTTTTTTCCATGTCTGTATCTACTTATTTCCCTTTGATTATTTTCAATCAGATGTCTAATTTCCTTTATATCATCTTGCATCATGGAAGCATGCCATCAACCCTGTTAGCAACAATGCACTCAAAGAGTTGGTGAGGCAGCTTGGCTTTCCAGAAGAGGGTGGATGCATAATACCCAATTCATGTGAAAATAAGTACCATTTTCTCTCTCTATTTGTCCATCCCCATGTGTGTGATTAACACTGCTGTTAGCTAACATTATGCTTTTTCATTTCAGCCTGTTGTAGAATTCTTACATGATAGCGAAGCAATGGGAATGGATCTAGTTCCGCAATGAAGCCCAATAGCAATTCACTCGACTCTGCCACAGTCTCCCATTATCATAGATGATATTATGATGATGTGCCCCATTGTTGTAGATCCAACACTGTTTTCTACAGTGAGCTCATGGGAAGATGATACTGGCCATCAAGTACATACATGATTAGTAATTATTTCTGTTATTGTTCTAAAAATACTAATACCCAACACATACTTAATTGCATTGTGGAATTACTGATGTTATTTGTTCTTTTTTGCTTGTAGGGGCACTCAGTAATGTAGGTGGATCCTGACAGAATGAGCCTTTCCTCCAGCAGTAGTTCATGGAGTACGACACCAGTAATCGAAGAAAAAATATGTGAGTAGTATTAGTTTTATTATTCTTCTTCTACTACTCCTTCTTCTTCTTCTTCTTCTTCTTCTTCTTCTTCTTCTATCAATAGAAACACCCAACACATACAGTTGCATATATCGATTACTAACAAGATACGTTCTTGTATGTTTCTAGATGCAGTCGATCCTCAGGTAAAGCTGGGCTGACTCTTGCTTCAGATAGCGGCCATTAGGATCCCATTGACCGATTTGGGTATGGTGGATTTTTAATGTCAGTAGAAACACTATGGACAGCAACATATATCTTTACTTTTTTTTAATTACACATGATACTTAGTGTCCTTCCCTCCTCCTGTCTGTTTTCAGGTGATTGGGAGTAGCTACTGGAAGCCACTCTTGCACCTGCAGCAGCACCAGCTGGCCCACCGTTGATGGTGCTGCCACAGCTGGACATACAGCAGCAGCCCAACATGCCATCTGTGCTGATGTTCCAGAAGCAATGTCCCCCAATGCATGACACTGATGCAGCCCATTCTGATGCCACATGGTGGAGACTGGTCTGTGAACGATGTATCCTTAGCCAACCATGCAGCAGGATGCTTGGTCCCCCATTGTGTACCTGCGCTCAGCTGTGCAGCAGCAACTTGTCATCTATAGTGACCAAACAGTCAGCAGCACCTTCAACAATACTCATCATCATCTGTGACAATGTACCTACAGCTAGCCACAAAGCGGCAGCAGCAACGAAGTCCATCGACATCTGCAGTTTAATCCATTCCATCAATGTTTCAGGCTGGCCTGTGAGGTGGCAACATGACTCCAGCATATTTGCTGCAGTGTGGGCAGCATTCGCCAGCCTCTGGCCCTTGTTGTAAGTGCAAGCAGAGACGAGAGATCTGCAAGACATTGTGTTTGGTCTAGCAAAAGCAACAGAACCCCGCACCTATCCCACGCTATTACTGATCAATGTACGCCAGCTTGATTTTTATTCACATGTCCTCAATCCAGTAAATGGGGTACTACTTTCATTCCTCTACCAGAAGATACACTGTTATAAAAGTGCTTGCATTAGTGTTCATAATCTTGTTATTTCACATGGCAGCTTCTGGCTTGCAGTAGTAATAACCCTAAAGTGGATGTGATCCAAAAACATGTGAAACATCTCATATATATGGGCATTGTAATTTTCAAGGCATCTCATTCCCTACAAAACTCCCGGACATTCCAATGTTGAAGAGGTGGAACTCCAATTGTTTGATTCATGTACACACCAAGGGAGTTGACAAGCCAGAGGATGAATACGACACACAGGGTACAACAAAGAAGTGAATCAAGAAGTAGAGGGCTTCCTCTACTTTTCCATATTAGCTGTTAAGTGTCCCAAATGTGCAGACATCTTGCTAATCTCCAAGGACGATCAACAGTACTACATATGGGTCAGACAAATGTAATACCTTGTGTCATTCCAAACTGGCACGTAGCTCGTCGTCGGACTGCAACAGGAGCTAGCGATGAAAAATAATTCCTTGGACCATGTTGAGGCTTTTATAGGGAGCGAGTAAATGGGAATGTCACCCAGCTTGACACAGGTGAGTAACGTCCAAGACGGGGTGGGGGATGCCGTCTGGATGAAAATTGACCCATGTCACTTCCCCAAATTTATCCTCCAGGTGCTCAACAAAAGACAGTGGCTTTGTATCCCATGAGGAGTTCCCATTAGTTCTGCTG
Organism: Schistocerca nitens; assembly: GCF_023898315.1. Lineage (NCBI taxonomy): Eukaryota > Metazoa > Arthropoda > Insecta > Orthoptera > Acrididae > Schistocerca > Schistocerca nitens. The sequence goes on from NC_064614.1 coordinate 1,169,772,891, forward strand.
CACACTTAGTATTGAGGTGAATATCGATCTCTGTGTTCTGTAGCCCTACGTTCTTCCCATGGTGTTGCTATGTAGGGGAACGATTTACTGTCATACCTGTCAGCATTGTAATGAACCTTCCCTTTCTTAGATACTGCTGGGGCCATTCGGTCCCTAACAAAAGATCACTTGGTCTGATTCATTGTGGATCATCCACCCTAAAGCCAAGCACTCCAATCCGGGGCCCTTCCCGTGGGCGCCACCCAGCAACAGAAAAGGGTACCTGGACCGATGATTGTTACCAGGAGTCCGGATGCCCCAAGAAGATGGGCCTCTAGTCGTTGGCATACGTTGGGAGTTAGAAGCTCTGGCATTAGCAGTGCAATCCGAGCGACCACCAAATGGGTACATGAAGGCCCGACCACAATGGGCTGGCTATCCTGCAGCATGCTGGGTGCTGAAAAATCCAATATTGTCTTATGTTGAAACAGGGTAGTGGGTTAGGGAAGAAGAGGACGTACCGTTTAAGGCGTCCTTGACCAGATAACTGTATTGCAGGTCGAGGTGCAGATCCAAATTAATGTTATGTGCAGAAGGTCTAATCGCACAACATGTAATTCGTCCATCCCCAAAAGACCTGCACTTCGAATAATTTTGAACGTTGTGTGGATCAAACCCTGAAAGGGAACCATAACTGATTTGGCCGAAAAGTGAGTCCCTTTAATCCTCACTTACGACAGGAAAGAATACCTCTAGCGTATTCTAACCCCAACCCGCAGGGGGTTCTTCACTAGGGGAAAGATAGATACCACCTTCAAGAAAATCTTAGAAACCTTCGGAGAAAAGAGATGAAGCTGTACGAATACCGAATGTCAACATCTTAAAAGGAAAGCCAGTCCTAAGATGAAAGACAGAAGTAGCATATAAAAACACTGTGCAAGGGAGATGAACATAAAGGCAATATTATAGCAGTGGAAGTGAATGTAGATGAAGATGACATGGGTGACATGACACTACGAGAAGAATTTGACTCCGAGAAGAATTGGAAGACTAAGTAGAACAAGACCCAGGAGTAGACAACACTCCGTCACATATACTGTTAACCTTGGAAGAGCCAGTCATGACAAAATTCTTCCAGATGATGTGCAAGATGTATGTGACAGGCGAAATACTCTCACACTTCAAGAAGAAAATAATAGTTCCAATTTCATCGAAAGCAGATGATGAATGATGCGAATATACCGAACTATTAGTTTCTTAAGGTATGATTTGAAAAATACTAGCGTGAATACTTTACAGAAGAATGAAAAGAACACAGAATATAGCTTAAGGAAATGAAAAGCTACTTCTATAGTATTTGCACACTTAGAGGAGGCTTTTGAGAATGTTGTCCAGATTACCCTCTTCGAAATTCTTAAGGTAGCAGGCGTAAAGTACAGTGAGCGAAAGGTTATTGCGCCGTGCGGGATTAGTCGAGCGGTCTGGGGCGCTGCAGTCCTGGACTGTGCGGCTGGTCCCGGCGGAGGTTCGAGTCCTCCCTCCGGCATGGGTGTTTGTGTTTGTCCTTAAGATAATTTAGGTTAAGTAGTGTGTAAGCTTAGGGACTGACGACCTTATCAGTTAAGTCCCATAAGATTTCACACACATTTGAACTCATTTGAAAGGTTATTTGCGACTTGTACAGAAACCAGATGGCAGTTATAAGAGTCAATGGGCACGAAAGGGAGGCAGTGGTTGCGAGGGGAGTGAGACGCTATATTGCTAATGTTATTCAATGTGTACATTGAGCCAACAGTAAAGGACAGCATAGAAGAATTTATAGTGGGAATTCAGTTCAGTGAGAAGAAATAAAAACTCTAAATTTTGCCAATGACATTGAAATTACGTGAGAGGACTTGGAGGAGCGGTTGAATGGATCGGACAGTGCCTTGAAAGGGGATTAGAAGATGCACATCAACCAAAGCAAAATAGGGATAACAGTATCTAGAGGGAATTAGATTAGGAAGTGAGACATTTAAAGTAGCAGAGTGGTTTTGTTATTTGGGCAGCAAAATAACTTTTGGGCTCGGTTGATAGGCCACATTCTGACACATCAAACGATTACCAATTCAGCATTAGGGGAAGTGCGGAGAGCAACAATTGTGGAGGGAGACCAACAGATTAATACGGTTAGCATATTCGGAAGGATGTAGGTTGCAGTAGTTATTTGGAGATGAAGAAGCTCGCCCAGGATAGAGTGGCATGCTGCACAAATGCTGTCTTCGAACTGAAGACTACAACAACAGCTGTTAATAGTTGCTCAATATAAAGAAGTGTCTGTGTTTTTTACAGTAATGAAACGAAAGTCAATTAGTGGGTTTAACACTCGTAAAGCCAAGAAAAATAATTTAAGGGACATTTAATCGATACGTCACGCATCGAATACAGTACTAATGAGCAGAATAACGATTGAGGTATAATGTCCACTGCTGCACTGCTTCAGTTAGGCTGAAACTAGGCAGGTGGAAACACCATCATCAGGATTTTATATCGAATATATATTACACTAATTCTTAACTTTAAGCACAATGAAATAGTGACACAATTACTGCATGTTTTATTCGTAGCAAGAGGAAACTTTACAGCAAGTTTATGCATTGTGAGGTGCATGTATATTAATAAAGTCAAAAGAGTGTTTCCATTTGAGTGGACACATATCACACCTCCCTAAATTTTCAAAAGCAGTTATGACTCAACCTACCTTCTTGGATGCAGTGAAACCTTTATACACACTCATCATGATGTGTGGTTTCACTTCAGCGATTAGAAACGACAGAAATTTTAAACACATCCGTCTGAGAGGGTGGTATGTAACAACTGCAGTGTGGTTTGCTTGTATTGTGGCACTGGGCTCATACTGTAGCTATAGCGGCTCTTGTAATCCTCCAATTCCAGAACATTTACCAACTTTGAGGATCCCTGCAGTATTAGTTTTACTGCTGGTGTGGATGGAATCAGCTACAATGCTATTCACGTGTCTCACTACTGGGAACAAGCACCTCTGGGAAATAATTAGTCTGCTGGAAACAGTAGACCAATTGCTTTTTCACTGCGAGTATAGCTACAACAAGGTTTTTATCAAAACGCGGAGAGTGGGTTTAATTTTTGTTGTAGTATTATTAGGACTCCTCGTTGGTTTTTGTTTATATACTGCAGCTGCCAGTTTTGAAGGGAAGTGGAAAGAAAGCATTGTCATGTTTTTTGCACTCTATAACTTAGTTTGGCAGATACAGTTCTTTGGCATCGTGCTGGTTGTGAGCGACCGGATGGGCGCAATCCAGAGGCAGCTGCTTAGGAGTGTGCGGCCGCCGCTGCACAGGGAGGCGGAGCTGGAGGAGGCGGCGACCTCCGGAGGGCAGCGGTGGGTGGCGGAGGGTGAAATACGGCACCTGCAGCGCGCCAGGCTGGCCCTGCACCGCGTCGCCCGCCTCTGCGGACACCACTTTGGTTGGTTGGTTGGTTGTTTGGGGAAGGAGACCAGACAGCGAGGTCATCGGTCTCATCGGATTAGGGAAGGACGGGGAAGGAAGTCGGCCGTGCCCTTTGAAAGGAACCATCCCGGCATTTGTCTGGAGCGATTTAGGGATATCACGGAAAACCTAAATCAGGATGGCCGGACGCGGGATTGAACCGTCGTCCTCCCGAATGCGAGTCCAGTGTCTAACCACTGCGCCACCTCGCTCGGTCACGCCGCTTTGGACTCGTGCTCTCACTCTCCATGCTCAACCGCCTGCTGCAGGACGTCTGCACCAGTTACAGCACCGTGCTGATGGTGAAGCACTGGCCAGGCCTCTCGTTCGGATGACGTGCCATGGCCACTACGTTCGGTGCTCTGTCTGTGGTTGAGGCCAGCTGCCCGCTGACTTTGTGCTGGGCGTGCACTTCTGTCACGGATAGAGCAGTCAGAGTTGGCCTGATGCTGCACAAGATTCAGCTCCTGCTTCCAACCAGAGTGACGTCACGTTATTTCCAATTGGCATTGGAGAATCTGCGCTTTTCCGCTGCTGGCTTCTTTGACTTAGATCTACGTTTATTTGTTGCTCTTATTGGTACGAGTGTCACGTACGTTATAATACTTGCACAATTGCGCAGTTAAAATAACAAACGCATGATTCAAGAGCTTACTTTTGATAGTAGTAGTCACTCACTCAGAGATACTGCACAGTTTGATCTGAGATGTAGTTAAGCTTTTATCATCATATTAAAAAAAAAATTAACCAAAACGCCTAGATCACTATTCTTCCCGTACAGACCAGACAATAAATTGCACTCTTATCTAATGTGCACATGAACGAGATGCGACTGTCCAATGTGCTGTTACCATACAATACGTATTCTAGAAACTGCCTACAAATTTTTCGAAAATGCTTTTGCAGAAAGTTTGTGTGGAAATGTTGTTAACTATTATATCTGTACATCTTCCAATTCTTTCTGTTAAATGTCATTAAAAATATCCCCCAAAGTGCATCAAAAAACCAGGCTTCTTTAGGTATCTCAGATGCCAATAATAAGTCAGTTACTTATCACATAAGTTTTGTTGTTGGAATCTTGGCTTCTGCCTCTTGAATCTTTAAATGGGATGCACTGTGTTTGGTGTATCAGGTATGAGGGCTGATATTTGCGTATGTGGTGTCTTACTATGTGCACAGACTGGTGGGAAATGGAAATGAGAATTTTGGCGTCATTGGCCGGGAGGCCCCTGACAGGGCAGGTCCGGCCGCCTTGGTGCAGGTCTTATTACATTCGACGCCACACTGGGCGACCTGCGCGCTGGATGGGGATGAAATGATGATGAAGACAACACAACACCCAGTCCCTGAGCATAGAAAATTCCCGACCCAGCCGGGAATCTAACCTCGGCCCCTTAAGATGGCAGTCCGTCAAGCTGACAATTTTTTTAATCTCATTTTGTTCTATACTGTTCGTTGAATTTGTTCGTGACGGACGTCCGATGACACCTGTTCAGGTTGTTCGTTGTTCCCTTCACTCAGTTTTTTATTACAGACGGCAGCTAAACCCTCTGACCGAACACGCTGAGCTACTGTGCCGGCATATAAATGTAAATGTCGTGTGACAAGGGCCTCCCGTTGGGTAGACAGTTCGCCGGGTGCAATTCTTTCGATTTGACGCCACTTCGGTGACTTGCGCATCGATGGGGATGAAATGATGATGATTAGGAAAAACACAACACCCAGTCCCTGAGCGGAGAAAATCTCCGAACCAGCCGGGTGTCGAACCGGGGTCCTTAGGATTGACATTCTGTCGCTTCCATTCAGCTATCGGGGCGGACCACAGACCACTGTGTTGCTTCTTTCTTTGCCTGTGTCAATCAGTCTTCAGACAAACACGTAACATACTTTACAACCCGACGTTCTCTGCATGGCTGTAATGCACCACTAAGTGGACTACACCTGTCAGTGCAGACTAACGTTTTTGCATCCACACGTCCACTCTTCAGTACCTGATCTGCTATCGAGTAGACAATAATCATTAATGCCTTGCTCTTGCGAACAGTTCTTGGAGGTACTACCCAACCTAAAAACATACCGCTTCTAATACCCACAGATATTAGTTGGCAAATGTCGTAAATACTGATGTAGTGTTGTTCAGTACACCATCCTCAGTCATCAATAAAAGTATTTGCATTTATCCCCATTACGTCCTGTACAATGAATGGTACACAGACAAGAGTCGAATAAATTAATGAATAAAAAATTTTCGCTCACAGGGAAGGATCGAATAAGCTCATGTTTACAATCACTACTAAGGAAACTATTTCACCCCCTTAAAAGTAGGGTTGCCAGATTTCAATTAGGGAAAATAGGGCCACTCGCTTTTCTAAAATTATATTTACTGAACATTTTCTTCGTTATACACTCAACAAAATCAAGAAGGGGACTTCCCAGCTGAGCGTGCAATTTTCATCACAGCCTGATAAAATTCTGTGTAATTTCCATCATATCTGAAGTAAGTGTAAATTTCATTTTCATTAGATCAACTGAATATCTGTTTCACTCATCACTCCATTTAATGTTTATAATGGAGAAACTTCTCTCTGTGGAACTAAAACACTGCATATTTTTGATGCACCAATCAGCTGTATAGACCCCTCTCTGTGGCACTGACATTGTGGCTATCTCTGCTTTCAAATGTTTATCCCCGTCCTCATAAAATAATTCACAAATTATAGCAATCTCTGAATACATATTATCTGCACAAAGTAAACCAACAGTATGAAGTGATTTGACTAATTTTAAAATATTTTGTAACTCATGTATTTTTCATTTGACATACAATTCATTTAGGACGAAATGTTATTATCATTTATTGAAATATTTCAGACACACTACATGTAGATATGTTCATATTTTTACAGTTGTGTTTGTCTTTCACATGGTATTATGTCCTCCAATTTACTTAACCGCTGTTGCAACTCATAAAAAAAGGTTATTAACGTATATATTAACTCCATTTTTTTCTCCATCGCATGGTATAATTTACAAACAGTCAGTTCATTTTTTTCGTAAGTTGAGTATACCATTGCAAAACAAGACAGTTAAATGCAGCGAAAAGTGAAGGTATAATTTCACCAAAATATCGTTTTTCTGAACGAGACACAGTTCTTTTTAATGAAGTTGGGTCAAACATCTGCACTAAAAAGTATGATATAACTGCACGAATATATTTCAACAACTGTTCTGTGGCAGGAGTTAGACTTAACCACCATGTATGTACATGTCTCAACAAAGTATTGTATTCTATATCAACAAATTGAAAGCAACATTCATACAAGATTTAGAGAATTATGGACTGTTTGTGGACAGTAATTAAATATCACTAGAAACGATTTTCCATTTTTAAGTGAAAGTAATAGTTTTTCTTCCCTTATTTGCATTTGTATTTTCCACAGTAAAACTTAAAACCTGGGGCGAATTCAACTCTTGTTATGGGATCCTGTTTAAGACCTGTTCAGACACAACAGATTTAGGAGACTCTTCAGAGAAATCTAGAATTCTCTCCAACAAACCTGCTTGCATATCAAAGTATGTTACACAAATAGGATAACACCTTAAATTATTGACGCTGTTGGTCCAAAAACACCAGTAATCAATGCCTCACATTTTGTTTTACCACAGGAGATTTTATTTTCAACTGTCGTGTTTGAGAATAGTTGAGACGATACTTTCACACTGCATTCATTGCTGCCACAGCTTAGATGATGTTTAGCTGTGTGAAACGCGAATGTAAACTCAGAAGCAGTTATCTGAAAAAGCACTGTTAATAGCGCCTTTTGATTATTTCCTAAATAGTGCTATTATTACCTTAAAAATTAGAGATTGTGGAAATTAACATATATCTGCTACATACCTTGTCTGTTTCAGCAGAGTCCACCTCCTAGAGAGTTTTCATCAGCGTGTTTTGTACCGAGGTTAACCGGCTGCGTTTGTGTTTTAATACTGTTAAAATGAAGTCTAACGTCGTCTACTATGCCGCCGTGTGAAATGGAAAATCTCTCCCAAGTTTTCGAACACGTAATATACGATTTACTGTATATGTATCTCCTGGAATGGCATTAATTCTGGAAATCATTTTTCCCAAACTGAAAGATACGTTCGCAGTCTTATATTCCGGGATTTGTCAAACTGCTACACATTTTGAAAGAAAAAATATTTCTACAAAGAAGTCAGTCAACGCAAAATACAAGACGGCTTTCGATAAGGTGTTGAATCTGCTCCCATAACGAACGGAACCAGGTGTCTTCTTTCTGTTCTGCCTCTGACGTCACATCCGTCTCAGCTACAATCACATGCTCACCTAGGGTAAAAAAAAAAAAAAAAAAACGATCTGCTTCGTAGAATTTGGTACTCGAAGATTAAGAAATATGTCTATGTCTCACGTTCAAAATCCGAACGCTTGGCGTATGGTAAAATGTTTGCAACGTACCCGAAAGAAAACGGGAAAATTCTGTATTGTTCTGGCTGCAAGCATTCATCTGACACCCCTACTTAAAACTAATATTCAACGTACTATGTGGTCACTATAAAACAGAGATTTAACCTCAAATGTCATAACTATAATTAAAGAAATTCATTGTATATTTTGAAAACATAACACACATCAGCGTTGTTCCACCTCTGAAACCATCACCACAGTGAAATTCCAAATCTTGGCCAACACTATGATACTTGACCAAATTACAAGGCTTTGAACAAGCACGCAAACAATGTGGAATTTATTACATTATACTCAAAATTGGGTATAAGAATTGCAATATAATGACACATGTGAGGGCTGAGCAAGATCTCATAATAACTCTTTTAAATGTGTATAAACGGGCTGTTACTGTCGTTGAATGTTGGCTATGATGAATGCCTCCCGTTAGCGATGTGAGACAGAACATACTACCTAGCTTCACCAACCAAAAGCATCTCTACTTGGAACACACCTTCATTACCGACGAGATTTTGATGATTTTGTATAGCGCCCCCACCATGGGAAATTTAGCTACAGCGGGAATATTCCACGATGTAGCACCACTAATTCTGCATTTGTCAACCTAAATTTACCAAAAAAAAATGTGTTGTATTACTCATATATTATGGGAAGTTGTACTGATAGTGCTAATAAAATCCACAATGGTGTCGATGTACTAAAAAAATTTTTGAGAAGTAGAATCATGCAAATACCAAAAACTAAAGAAACACCAAATTTACAGAATCTGTGTCCGATCACTATGACCATAAACTTGTCAGTAAATAAAATAGGAACGACATTATGAACCCACGAGGGTAGAAATTTAATTATGGCAGGAAACGTCAAGCTAACGAATACGCAAATGCTCGCGAATGCTTGGTACTTAACTAAGTGCTTCTCGGTGCGATATATCATCAAAATTTCAGAAAAACATACCCACACAACTCCGCAGTAAGCTAGTGTCGGTAAGTGCGACAGTTATCGCAAGTCAGCTTCACAGCTCATGTATCCAAGATGCTGACGGAAGAGTGGGAATGAAAACTGAAGACCTATTAGATGACAATCAGAATGGCTTAGGGAAATGTAAAGGCACTAGAGAGGCAGTTCTGAATCTGCAGTTGATAGTGTAAGGAAGACTGAAGAAAAATCAGTACTGAAAACTCATAGAATTTGTCGACCTGGGAAAAGCGTTAGACAATGTAAAATGGTGCAAGATGATCGAAATATTTCTAACAAAAATAGGGGTAAGGTACAGGGAAAGGCGGGTAAAGTACAATATATATAAGAACCAAGAGGGAACAATAAGAACGAAGTGCTCTGTAAAAAGAGTGTAGGTCATGGATGCAGCCTTTTGCCCCTCTTGTTCAGTCTATACATCGAAGAAGCGACGACGGATGTTACAGACATATTAAACAGTGGGATTAAAATTCATTTTGAAAGGATATTATTGATAAGAATCTCTGATGACATTGCTATCGTCAGTGAGAGTGAAGTAGAATTGCAGGATCTGTTGAATGGAATGCACAGTGTATTGACAACAGAATATGGGTTGAGAGTGAACCGAAAAGAAACGAAACTATTGAGAAGTAGCTGGAATGAGATTAGCGAGAAACTTAACATCTAAACTGGCGATTACGAAATAGCCGAAGTTAACCATTTGCCTTATCAAATTTTACCATGTTCACAAGGCTAAAATTAAAATTATTTTGCAGGTTACTCCAATTCATTTTTAAAAGTGTAATACGAAAATCTCACCTAATGTGAATGCAGTATGAAGCTTGAGGGAGTAGACATGGGGGAACTGCTGTACTTTAAAAATTTATCGATGTGTATTGTATATGAATTTATTAATCACCTCCTCAAAACAAACTGTAACTCTCTATGCCAAACCTTGCCGTATTTTGCGGATTTTAATTTACAGTATGTATCACAACTTCCCTCTGGATTTATAAGGATCTCATTTACTGCAATAGTTTCTTGTGGATATCAGATTTCTCTAGAATTTGTGTGGAGATGCTAAATGACAGATCTTGTTTTAAAGAGTCTGTCATTAACATCATGATTCTCATTATCAGTAAAGTAAACGAATTTGGAAAGGATAGGAAATTTTTTATAAGGCATGACGGATGGAAAAAACCGAAGAGAAATTTTTCCTATCTGGGCCATTAGACTACTACTACTACTACTACAAAAAAAACTCTTATTTCAGCTGAATTACATTGAAACCACATATTTTCAGATTTAGAATTTGGATTCATGTTCTAAAACTGATTTGCATATTTATTTATTTGTACTGCTATGTGGTTTCACAAATCGCCTTGTATGAATTTAGAAGCAATACATGCAGCTTTACTGTATGATTAAATGATGATGGTGTCCTCTTGGGTAAAATATTCCGGAGGTAAAATAGTCCCCCATTCGGAACACTGGGCGGGGACTACTCAAGGGGACGTCATTATCAGGAGAAAGAAAACTGGCGTTCTATGGATCGGGGCGTGGAATGTCAGATCCCTTAATCGGGCAGGTAGGTTAGAAAATTTAAAAAGGGAAATGGATAGGTTAAAGTTAGATATTGTGGGAATTAGTGAAGTTCGGTGGCAGGAGGGACAAGACTTTTGGTCAGGTGAATACAGGGTTATAAATACAAAATCAAATAGGGGTAATGCAGGAGTAGGTTTCATAATCAATAAAAAAATAGGAGTGCGGGTTACCTACTACAAGCAGCATAGTGAACGCATTATTGTGGCCAAGATGGACACAAAGCCCATGCCTACTACAGTCGTACAAGTTTATATGCCAACTAGCTCTGCAGATGATGAAGAAATTGATGAAATGTATGACGAGATAAAAGAAATTATTCAGGTGGTGAAGGGAGACGAAAATTTAATAGTCATGGGTGACTGGAATTCGTCAGTAGGAAAAGGGAGAGAAGGAAACATAGTAGGTGAATATGGATTGGGGGGAAGAAATGGAAGAGGAAGCCGCCTTGTAGAATTTTGAACAGAGCATAACTTAATCATAGCTAACACTTGGTTCAAGAATCATAAAAAAAGGTTGTATACCTGGAAGAATCCTGGAGATACTTAAAGGTATCAGATAGATTATATAATGGTAAGACAGAGATTTAGGAACCAGGTTTTAAATTGTAAGACATTTCCAGGGGCAGATGTGGATTCTGACCACGATCTATTGGTTATGAACTGCAGATTGAAACTGAAGAAACAGCAAAAAGGTGGGAATTTAAGGAGATGGGACCTGGATAAACTGAAAGAACCAGAGGTTGTAGAGAGTTTCAGGGAGAGCATAAGGGAACAATTGACAGGAATGCGGGAAAGAAATGCAATAGAAGAAGATTGGGTAGCTCTGAGGGATGAAGTAGTGAAGGCAGCAGACGATCAAGTAGGTAAAAAGGCGAGGGCTAATAGAAATCCTTGGGTAACAGAAGAAATATTGAATTTATTTGATGAAAGGAGAAAATATAAAAATGCTGTGAATGAAGCAGGCAAAAAGGAATACAAACGTCTAAAAAATGAGATCGACAGGAAGTGCAAAATGGCTTAGCAGGGATGGCTAGAGGACAAATGTAAGGATATAGAGGCTTGTCTCACTAGGGGTAAGATAGATACTGCCTACAGGAAAATTAAAGAGACCTTTGGAGAGAAGAGAACCACTTGTATGAATATCAAGAGCTCCGATGGCAACCCAAATCTAAGCAAAGAAGGGAAGGCAGAAAGGTGGAAGGAGTATATAGAGGGCTTATACAAGGGCGATGTACTTGAGGACAATATTATGGAAATGGAAGAGGATGTAGACGAAGACGAAATGGCAGATAAGATACTGCGTGAAGAGTTTGTCAGAGCACTGAAAGACCTGAGTCGAAACAAGGGCCTGGGAGTAGACAACATTCCATTAGAACTACTGATGGCCTTGGGAGAGCCAGTCATGACAAAACTCTACCATCTGGTGAGCAAGATGTATGAGACAGGCGAAATACCCTCAGACTTCAAGAAGAATATAATAATTCCAATCCCAAAGAAAGCAGCTGTTGACAGATGTGAAAATTACCGAACTCTCAGTTTAGTAAGTCATGGCTGCAAAATACTAACGCGAATTCTTTACAGACGAATGGAAAAACTAGTAGAAGCCGATCTTGGGGAAGATCAGTTTGGATTCCGTAGAAATATTGGAACACGTGAGGCAATACTGACCCTACGGCTTATCTTAGAAGCTACATTAAGGAAAGGCAAACCTACGTTTCTAGCATTTGTAGACTTAGAGAAAGCATTTGACAATGTTAACTGGAATACTCTCTTTCAAATTCTGAAGGTGGCAGGGGTAAAATACAGGGAGCGAAAGGCTATTTACAATTTGTACAGAGAGAAGATGGCAGTTATAAGAGTCGAGGGTCATGAAAGGGAAGCAGTGGTTGGGAAGGGAGTGAGACAGGGTTGTAGCCTCTCCCCGATGTTATTCAATCTGTATATTGAACAAGCAGTAAAGGAAACAAATGAAAAATTCGGAGTAGGTATTCAAATTCATGGAGAAGAAGTAAAAACTTTGAGGTTTGCCGATGACATTGTAATTCTGTCAGAAACAACAAAGGACTTGGAAGAGCAGTGGAACGGAATGGACAGTGTCTTGAAAGAAGGATATAAGATGAACATCAACAAAAGCAAAACGAGGATAATGGAATGTACTCAAATTAAATCGGGTGATGCTGAGGGAATTAGATTCGGAAATGAGACACTTAAAGTAGTAAAGGAGTTTTGTTATTTAGGGAGTAAAATAACTGATGATGGTCGGAGTAGAGAGGATATAAAATGTAGACTGGCAATGGCAAGGAAAGCGTTTCTGAAGAAGAGAAATTTGTTAACATCGAGTATAGATTTAAGTCTCAGGAAGTCGTATCTGAAAGTATTTGTATGGAGTGTAGCCATGTATGGAAGTGAAACATGGACGATAAATAGTTTGGACAAGAAGAGAATAGAAGATTTCGAAATGTGGTGCTACAGAAGAATGCTGAAGATAAGGTGGGTAGATCACGTAACTAATGAGGAGGTATTGAATAGGATTGGGGAGAAAAGTTTGTGGCACAACTTGACTAGAAGAAGGGATCGGTTGGTAGGACATGTTTTGAGGTATCAAGGGATCACAAATTTAGCATTGGAGGGCAGTGTGGAGGGTAAAAATCGTAGAGGTAGACCAAGAGATGAATACACTAAGCAGATTCAGAAGAATGTAGGCTGCAGTAGGTACTGGGAGTTGAAGAAGATTGCACAGGATAGTGTAGCATGGAGAGCTGCATCAAACCAGTCTCAGGACTGAAGACCACAACAACAACAACATCATGAGGGCAAGGATCGGTTGTATGCTGCTAAGTACCCTTGGAATAATAACCCTGTTCCCTCTAAATTGAAACTTTGATGGTCTGTCTAAATGTTTGCCCCATTTCTATCTCTTCTCTTTATTTATTTATTTATTTATTTTGGCTGCTGCATACATGGACCGAGCGCTGCGTCATGCACATCGTCATCTGCAATGTCAAATTCCGCCGATTCCGCACTTTCATTATCACTCTCATTATTACATTCTTCTTCAGAAATAGAATTAGAATTAAAACGTTAATATTATCAAGATTCACTTTCACTTTTATTCAGATAATCACTAAATCCCTTGTCCAAAAGGCCATGCTGTTAAAATGTTTGCTTACGCGACGACATTTTGATTATGGCAATAGTCTATTAGTATCAAACATTGTCCTTAATTTCAGGAAGAAATACCAGTCAATGTACCTTTGGACCACAGCAGTGTATGGTAGTGGGTCGAGTACAGTGGAAAAGCCGGAACAGAAGAGGATCGAAGCATCTGAGATGGGGTGCTACAAACGAATGTTGAAAATTAGGTGGACTGATAAGGTAAGGAATGAGGAGGTTCTTCACCGAATCGGTGGGGAAAGGAGTATGTGGAAAACACAGACAAGAGGAACGGAGAGGATGACAAGATATCTGTTAATACATCAAGTAATAATTTCCATGGTACTTGTAACACCTCCGTTTTGTATCCCGACCTGATCTGATCGAATAGCAGTCCAATATTTATTATTAACACGACCGTGAACCTAATGGGGCTGGTAATCGGAATTGACTGCTACGGAAGTTGTTACTTTCCAGTTCGTTCTTCTCAATACTATAATACTGAATGTCTGGTAATGAGGAACTCCAACACAGTTTTACTAATTACGAACTTATATTCTTCTCAAAACACAAAAAAGGAGACAGCCACTGCCTTCGTCATACATATCTAATTACGGCTAATCTGAGCACAGGCTTTCTCCATTTTCCATTATCGTCACACGCTAATCCATCACTGCATCCAACACTGCAATCCAAGGTTAGGCCAGCGCGGTAGACGCGAAACCAAATATCGGCACTAGTAACGTCACTGATCACTTTCATAGTGATACTTCTTCACTTTCCTGGTATTAATATATTACATAGGGGTCTAACCACGGCGATGGCGACACCCTTCTCCGTTAAAGCCCTGTATTTCAACAATGACCTTCACGCACATATACCCGCCAACCACACTGGTGCATCTTGACACTCGCTCTCTCAACACGTCACAATCGATTGTTCGCCATATCGACCTGTGCCGAGTGCAAAGTTATAGTAAGGGCCTACGGACCCCTTACATACTACAGGGAGCTGTAGAGGATAAAACCTGAAGAGGGATACAGCGATGGAATACATCGAGCAAATAACTGCATGCGTAGGATGGAGCTGCTACTCTGAAACGAAAGGCTTACTATAGGTGAGATAGTCGTGAGGACCACATCAAACCAGTCAGATGGCTGATGACTCAGAAGAAAAATCATTACCTCAAAAAACATATTATAAACAAGAAGTGGCTTAAAATTTGGGACATTAAGATATGTTAAGTTGGTACGAAACATGACGACAGCTGTTACTCTAACATAAAGTGAAAGACGAACACAAGAATCCAGAAAAATACAAAGGGAATACATCTTCAGAGTGAGAACAATGTAGAATAGTTATATGTACAAATAGCATATTTTGTTCCCACGCCTTGGCAAGTTTTTAAACGTTGTAGCAAAGACGTGACAATTGTAATTGCTGCTGTAATTGTCCTCTTGAAGCAGTCACGACTGATTTGGATACAGCAGTACACACGTTAGCTTGCCGCATTTACTGTTTCATAAGGATAACAGACCTGCTACAGTAGCCGATTATCACCCAAAAAAGCGTTTTTGATTATACGGGTTACATTCGTCTCCTGTTTCACCTGTCTATTGAAACCACCCAAACCAGCTAGTTTCTGAAATAACCGATTTTCCGTTTTTTATTGCTATCATTTCCAACAACTATAGGAGACTTCAAACAGAGGTTAAAAATTCTATGACTCCGTCAGACCTCTGCTCTATACGTTCCAAGGTATATTGAGTCAAAACAGGAAATAAAATAGGTAAATAAAAGAAAACTTAGGCCGTCCACCGTTTGCTGCTTTTCTCAAGAAGTAATGAGGTTTTGTACAACATAAAACATTCACCAGTATTCCCCTACTGATTCTAAGGTTTTTTAGAATATGTGTCAAATATCACGTAGTAGTCGAGAACTGTATCACTATTTGGCTATTACGAATAGTTAGTGCTAAATGGTGACAACTAAAGTTGAAGAAGTCTCCTTTTTTTGTTAATCTATCCATTTCTAAGGGCTGTAAGCAGATAAAGGCATATTATGTAGACACGGCGAGCAGATCAACTAATCTGTGTTTTTGTTATAAACTATGAATGAGCTGTTAAGTTTTTAATTTCTTACTCGTGCCATAAATTCTTCTTTTATTTAACAGAAACACTAGAACTCTTAGCCTTCTTTCTCTGTAACTGTTTCCAATAATCAAACCGTTTTTAGTCAAACATATATCTTTACGTTTTAACATGAATTCGAATACAACTGATTTTTTGTTCACAAAACCAAAAAATTGCTCTTTTAAAAACAGCACAAATTTTGTAGTGGACAAAAATAACGGTTACTAAGAACGATTACATAACAGTGGCAATATTTAGATGAAGAATTAATCTAGCGGCGGTTATTTACTTTATAGTCAGTTCATAAATGCTCGTTTGACATTGTCTTGAGCTGTGAGTTGAGTCCATTTAACACAAGAAATATCAATGGAAATCTTTCAGAGGCCACAGAACGCCCTAACAAAACCAAGACTAATCTGTGCAACGACTTGTCACAGTCATCCACTTGAAGCAGATACACAATTGCCACTTCGTAAGAGGTCGGAGGAAGGCAACAGAAAACAACTTCCTCTACGACGTTACCATGAAAGGCGGTGCAGGATTCCTGCATCTTCTTCCCATACATCATTAATCTGAGTGTGGAACTATGTATTATTATTATTACTTTTATGAAAGTAGCAGCAGTCGTCGACCATGAATGACACCGCTTCACAACGTTTACTGGCTGCGCTGTAGTTGGCGCATTATACAGTTCACTATTTGTACTTCACAGTTACCAAATACGTTATGAGTGATTAGTTTGCTATTAGACGCACTCAGATATATATATTCCGACCTCTGCTCCAAAACACATTCTCGAAACGAAACATTTGTACAAATGCTACTTCACATACACTCTGTTCACCGTCAAGCAAGAAAACAATCAACTTCTGTACACTTTAGCATAATCAGAGCTTTGACCCTAACTTTACCTGTCGGCACTCGAATGATTCCTGCTCGACAGTGCACAGTATTTACGTCTTTAAACCTCTTAACATTTTAGATTACAATCACAGACGACTTATTACTCCAATATTTTGTATGAATCAATGTTAACACGGGAAAATTTGTGCCAGACTAGGACTGGAGACAGCATCTCCCGCATAACGCTAGCGGTCGCTTTAAACGGTCCGACCCATTCCAGCACGCTGCAGACATGCGACCCAACTTGCCGGCCTGTTGCAGTCACTGCCACGCGATATATATATATATATATATATATATATATATATATATATATATATATATATATATAGGGCGGTCCATTGATCGTGACCAGGCCAAATATCTCACGAAATAAGCGTCAAACGAAAAAAATACAAAGAACGAAACTTGTCTAGCTTGAAGGGGGAAACCAGATGGCGCTATGGTTCGCCCGCTAGATGGCGCTGCCATAGGTCAAACGGATAACAACTGCGTTTTTTTAAAATAGGAAACCCCATTTTTATTACATATTCGTGTAGTACGTAAACAAATATGAATGTTTTAGTTCGACCACATTTTTCGCTTTGTGATAGTTGGCACTGTAATAGTCACAAACATGTGGCTCACAATTTTAGACGAACAGTTGGTAGCATGTAGGTTTTTTAAATTAAAATACAGAACGTAGGTACGTTTGAACATTTCATTTCGGTTGTTCCAATGTGATACATGTACCTTTGTGAACCCACCATTTCTTAGAACGCATGCTGTTACAGCGTGATTACCTGCAAATACCACATTAATGCAACAAATGCTCAAAATGATGCCCGTCAATCTCAATGTGTAACGACATTCCTCTCAACAGCAAGTAGTTCGCCTTGCGTAATGTTCGCACATGCATTGACCATGCAATGACGCATGTTGTCAGGCGTTGTCGGTGGATCACGATAGCAAATATCCTTCAACTTTCCCCACAGAAAGAAATCCAGGGACGTCATATACGGTGAACGTGTGGGCCATGGTATGTTGCTTCGACGACCAATC
This sequence comes from Schistocerca nitens, assembly GCF_023898315.1. Taxonomy (NCBI): domain Eukaryota; kingdom Metazoa; phylum Arthropoda; class Insecta; order Orthoptera; family Acrididae; genus Schistocerca; species Schistocerca nitens. Next base: position 1,169,790,652 of record NC_064614.1, read on the forward strand.
CACCTGTCATGAAATATGCTATTCAATACCTCTTCAACCGCACGCGAGTTATGTACCGAGCGAGGTGGCGCAGTGGTTAGCACACTGGACTCGCATTCGGGAGGACGACGGTTCAATCCCGTCTCCGGCCATCCTGATTTAGGTTTTCCGTGATTTCCCTAAATCGTTTCAGGCAAATGCCGGGATGGTTCCTTTGAAAGGGCACGGCCGATTTCCTTCCCAATCCTTCCCTAACCCGAGCTTGCGCTCCGTCTCTAATGACCTCGTTGTCGACGGGACGTTAAACACTAACCACCACCACCACCGAGTTATGTGCAGGACATCCATCATGTTGGAAGTACATCACCATTCTGTAATGCAGTGAAGCATCTTGTAGTAACATCGGTAGAACACTAAGCAGTAAATCAGCATACACTGCAACATTTAGATTGCTATCGATAAAATGGGGGCCAATTATCCTTCCTCCCATAATTCCGCACCATACATTAACCCGCCAAGGTCACTGATCTTCCCCTTGTCGCAGCCATCGTGGATTTTCCGTTGCCCAATAGTGCACATTAAGCCGGTTTAGGTTACCGCTATTGGTGAGTGACGCTTCGTCGCTAAATAGAACGCGTGTAAAAAATCTGTTATCGTCCCGTACTTTCTCTTGTGCCTAGTGGCAGAACTGTACACGACGTTCAAAGTCGTCGCCATGCAATTCCTGGTGCATAGAAATATGGTACGGGTGCAATCGATGTTGATGTAGCATTCTCAATACCGACGTTTTTGAGATTCCCGATTCTCGCGCAATTTTTCTGCTACCGATGTGCGGATTAGCCGCGACAGCAGCTAAAACACCTAGTTGGGCATCATCATTTGTTGCAGGTCGTGGTTCACGTTTGACATGTGGCTGAACACTTCCTGTTTCCTTAAATAACGTAACTATCCGGCGAACGTTCCGGACACTTGGATGATGTCGTCCAGGATACCGAGCAGCATACATAGTACACGCCCGTCGGGCATTTTGATCACCATAGCCATACATCAACACGACCTTTTCCGCAATTGGTAAACGGTCCATTTTAAGACGGGTAATGTATCACGAAGCAAATACTGTCCGTACTGGTGGAATGTTACGTGATACCACGTACTTGTAAGTTTGAGACTATTACAGCACCATCTATCACAAAGCGAAAAAAGTGGTCCAGCTTAAACACTCATATTTCTTTACGTACTACACGAATGTGTAATAAAAAACGGGGGTTCCTATTTAAAATAAGCGCCGTTGATATCCGTTTGACCTATGGCAGTGCCATCTAGCGGGAGAAGCATAGCGCCTTGTGGTTTCCCCCTTCAAGCTAGACGAGTTTCGTTCGTTGTATATATATATATATATATATATATATATATATATATATATATATATATATATATATATATACAGCATATATATACATACAGCATATATATATATATATATATATATATATATATATATATATATATATATATATATATATATATATATATATATATATGTGTGTGTGTGTGTGTGTGTGTGTCTGTGTGTGTGTGCGTCCGAATGAACAGACACCATATAAACAAAGCCCACGTAAATAAAGAGAAATATTTTGCAGGGAAGCAAAAACATATCACTAAATCAGTAAAGACACTGCGACATAAATAAAACTGTCTAGCACTGATAGTCATAGAACAGATGCTAACCATCTAATCTGCAGCATTCCTCTGTAGCACCACATTTCGAAAGGTTCTATTCTCTTCTTGTCCAAACTATTTATCGTCCATGTTTCTCTTCCATACATGGCTACACTCCATACAAATACTTTCAGATACGACTTCCTGACACTTAAATCTATACTCGATGTTGACAAATTTCTCTTCTTCAGAAACGCTTTCCTTGCCATTGCCAGTCTACATTTGATATCCTCTCTACTTCGACCATCATGAGTTATTTGGCTCCCCAAATAGCAAAACTCATTTACTACTTTAAGTGTCTCATTTCCTAATCTAATTCCCTCAGCATCACCCGATTTAATTCGACTACATTCCATTATCCTCGTTTTGCTTTTGTTGATGTTCATCTTATATCCTCCCTTCAAGACAATATCCATTCTGTTCAACTGCTCTTCCATGTCCTTTGCTGTCTCTGACAGAATTACAATGTCATCGGCAAACCTCAAAGTTTTTATTTCTTCTCCATGGATTTTAATACCTACTCCGAATTTTTCTTTTGTTTCCTTCACTGCTTGCTCAATACACAGATTGAATAACATCGGGGAGAGACTACAAACCTGTCTCAATCCCTTCCCAACCACTGCTTCCCTTTCATGCCCCTTAACTCTTATAACTGCCATTTGGTTTCTATAAAAATTGTAAATAGCCTTTCGCTCCCTAAAATTTACCCCTGCCACCTTCAGAATTTGAAAGAGAGTATTCCAGTCAATATTGTCAAATGCTTTCTCTAAGTCTACAAATGCTAGAAACGTAGCTTCTAAGATAAGCCGTAGGGTCAGTATTGCCTCACGTGTTCCAGTATTTCTACGGAATCCAAACTAATCTTCCCCAAGATCGGCTTCTACTAGTTTTTCCATTCGTCTGTAAAGAATTCGCGTTAGTATTTTGCAGCCGTGACTTACTAAACTGATAGTTCGGTAATTTTCACATCTGTCAACAGCTGCTTTCTTTGGGATTGGAATTATCATAATCATATTAAAGTCTGAGGGTATTTCGCCTGTCTCATACATCTTGCTCACCAGATGGTAGAGTTTTGTCAGGACTGGCTCTCCCAAGGCCTTCAGTAGTTCTAATGGAATGTTGTCTACTCCCGGGGCCTTGTTTCGACTCGGGTCTTTCAGTGCTCTGTCAAACTCTTCAAGCAGTATCGTATCTCACATTTCATCTTCATCTACATTCTCTTACATTTCCATAATATTGTCCTCAAGTACATCGCTCTTGTATAGACCCTCTATATACTCCTTCCACCTTTCTGCTTTCCCTTCTTTGCTTAGAACTGGGTTTCCCTCTGAGCTCTTGATATTCATACAAGTGGTTCTCTTTTCTCCAAGGGTCTCTTTAATTTTCCTGTAGGCAGGATCGATCTTACCCCTAGTGAGATAAGGCTCTACATCCTTACATTTATCCTCTATCCATCCCTGCTTAGCCATTTTGCACTTCTTGTCGATCTCATTTTTTAAACGTTTGTATTCCTTTTCGCCTGCTTCATTTACTGCATTTTTATATTTTCTCCTTTCATCAGTTGAATTCAATATTTCTTCTGTTAACCAAGGATTTCTACTAGCCCTCGTTATTTTATCTACTTGATCCTCTGCTGTCTTCACTACTTCATCCCTCAAAGCTACCCATTCTTCTTCTACTGTATTTCTTTTCCCTACTCCTCTCATTTGTTCCCTTACGCTCTCCCCGAAACTGTGTACAATCTCTGGTTTAGTCAGTTTATCCAGGTCCCATCTCCTTAAATTCCCACCTTTTTGCAGTTTCTTCAGTTTTAATCTACAGTTCATAACCAATAGATTGTGGTCAGAGTCCACATCTGCCCCTGGAAGTGTCTTACAATTTAAAACCTGGTTCCTAAATCTCTGTCTTACCATTATATAATCTATCTTAAATCTGTCAGTATCTCCAGGCTTCTTCCACGTATACAACCTTCTTTTATGATTCCTGAATTCTAGAGGCTCAGTCCGGAACCGCGTGACTGCTACAGTCGCAGGTTCGATCCTGCCTCGGGCATGGATGTGTGAGATGTCCTTAGGTTAGTTAGGTTTAAGTAGTTCTAAGTTCTAGGGGACTGATGACCACAGATGTTAAGTCCCATAGTGCTCAGAGCCATTTGAACCATTTTATGAGTCTTGAATCAAGTGTTAGCTATGATTAAGTTGTGTTCTGTGCAAAATTCTACCAGGCGGCTTCCTCTTTCATTTCTTAGCCCCAATCCATATTTCCCTGTTACGTTTCCTTCTCTCCCTTTTCCTACTACCGAATTCCAGTCACCCATGACTATTAAATTTTCGTCTCCCTTCACTATCTAAATAATTTCTTTTATATCATCATACATTTCTTCAATTTCTTCTTCTTCTGCAGAGCTAGTTGGCATATAGACTTGTACTACTGTAGTAGGCGTGGGCTTCGTGTCTATCGTGGCCAAAACAATGCGTTCACTGTGCTGTTTATAGTAGCTTACCCGCATCCCTATTGTTTTATTCATTATTAAACCTACTCCTGCATTATCACTATTTGACTTTGTATTTATAACCCTTTATTCACCTGACGAAAAGTCTTGTTCCTCCTGCCACCGAACTTCACTAATTCCCACTATATCTAACCTTAACCTGTCCATTTCCCTTTTTAAATTTTCTAACCTTCCTGCCAGATTAAGGGATCTGATATTCCACGCTCCGATCCGTAGAACGCCAGTTTTCTTCCTCCTGATAACGACGTCCTCTTGAATAGTCCCCGCCCGGATATCCGAATGGGGGATTATTTTACCTCCGGAATATTTTACCCAAGAGGACGCCATCATCATTAACCATACAGTAAAGCTGCATGCCCTCGGGAAAAATTACGGCTGCAGTTTCCCCTTGCTTTCAACCGTTCGCAGTATCAGCACAGCACGGCCGTTTTGGTTAGTGTTACAAGGCCAGATCAGTCAATCATCCAGACTGTTGCCCCTGCAACTACTGAAAACGCTGCTGCCCCTCTTCAGGATCCACGCGTTTGTGTGGCCTCTCAACAGATACCCCTCCGTTGTGGTTGAACCTACGGTACGGCTATCTGTATCGCTGAGGCACGCAAGCCTCCCCACCAACGTCAAGGTCCATGGTTCATGGGGAGGGGGGGGGGGAGCTCTATGATACCGATACATAAATAAAAGTAAACGTCTTAAGATGCAGTGTCAGGCATCATGGGAAAATAAATGGCTGTAGAAGCAACAGATTGCAGCTAGTTCATTATAAATTACCTTCAATTTCAATAGTGGCATTGTTCTATGCACCCACAGAGGGTAAGAAGTATTTACAAATGTTAATTAGAGATAGAACAGAAAAAGAAAATATAGCAATGAGGCAGACCTGGCAGTCCAGTCGCAATTTTTCTTCTCAGCCAGGACATCAAAATGTTTGAAATTTAGTGGCATAACATCAACAAACACATTTAGCAATAATTTTTTTTAAATGGCCAGGTGCGTATAGCACTCGCGCTCTGAGGCTTCCGTATGCAAATATGTATACAGACATTTCACCCATTCCGCTAACTGAGATTCTTGACTTTTTTGCTGTTATCGATACTGATACTGGCAAGGTAACAGTCACAGAACTTGCAGCACTATTGAGAACGTCTTTTTCTTTTTTTTTACGTCGGATAACGGACGATAAAGGAAATATGTTTTCATGTGTTATTACTGCAAATTAACAATTTTCTGATCTCATTCCTTAGTTTACTGTGGAGCGGGAATTACACCATACATGATTATAACGAATTAGTTTGGTAGTGTCAAAACAAGTGACGTAAATGGCCATGTCTGTTGACTGCATTGACTTCGAAGCCTAACTTTGTTACAACACCAGTGGAGCTTAGACTTTAGTGTGTACCAACTTTAAACCCCTGCCTATTCCTGAGAATAAGGCGAATTAAGAGATGAACGGACAGAGAGACGGATAAGAAACGACAAAAAATTTTGCTCTGTAATATAAATACAAATTAACATTTTCGGATATTTCTCCTTTGTTGTGCTGCGAAGCATTTCTTCTTGCAAGATTTCATGATTCGAGGCCATCGGGAAGTACGGTATAGGTTCTGATTAGTGAGTTGGCGAGTATCGAAGTATGTGACATAAATGGCCGTATCTTTTGATTGCACTGAGCTACAATATTACGCTTGTTACACCGCCAGGGGCAACAGACCTTAGTATATGACACAAATTTCAACTAATATGTCTTGCCGTTCTTGAAAGAAAGGAGTCCTAACAGACGGGCAGACAGACAGTTGGACAACAAATGACAAAGAAATTTCTTTTGGGTAATATAATTACAAATTAACACTTTTCAGATTTGTTCATTTCTTTTATATTCATACTTTGCTGCTTGCCAAATATGATGGATCTACGTCACAGGAAAGTACCCTACAGGTTTTGATGAGAGAGTTTGCGAGTACCAAAATATGTGAGATAAATGGCTATATATATTTTGACTGTATTGACTTTGAAACTTCAGTTTTGTACACCACCAATGGACCACAGACCTTAGCAAGTAACATAAATTTCTGCATGATAAACTTACCAGATCACGAGCAAAATGGTTTTTAACAGTCGGACAGACTGTCAGACTTATGGACGGACAAGCAAGTGATCCCATAGAGTTCCATTTTTACCAGGTCAGGTACAGAACACTGAAATTTGTCTAAAAATACTTTTCATGACTAATTGTATAGGCATGTGCTGTATCTGTATAACTAATTCAGTGGTAGGCCCTCATTTCTTTTTTAATTTTAGAGCGTATGTCGGCTGTATTATACAGAAACCTATCCGGAAAAATTCGTACAACATAATGGTGTGTATCCGAAAATGTGTCAAGCGCGGAGAACAGTGCTAGCTCCTCGCTCTCTCTCACACGAATTTTCCGCGAGCCGGACTGAACCAGTCGCTGACCGTATTAGGCCCTTGGGCCGTCCGTTGCCCGCCCGTTGATTAGATGTTGCTCTTTCCGTCATACTTGCTGCTAATTATAGACTTCTGGTAGCTCAAGGGTTTGTCAGACGTGTGAGTCGTTTTAGTGTTTGTTGACTGCATTATCACCTAGGTGACAGTCACTTGCCTGTCGCAGAACCCTATTAATAATTATACTAACTGCTTAGTTACTAAGAATTATACTAACTCCTGGGTAACTAATAAATGCAGGTAAGATTGCGGTGAGGGCAACTCTGGATGGGCCGGAGATAAATTCTGCAAAAATTTTTACAGAGGCGCAAACAGTGTTCAGAAAGGATAGATTAAGTATAGTAGGTGGTGGTGTGTTTGTGTATGTTGGTAGTAGTTTATCTTGTAGTGAAGTTGAAATAGATAGTTCCTACGAATTACTATTGGTAGAAGCTATACTCAACAGCCGTACCATAATAACAATTGGCTCCTTCTACTGACCACCCGACTCAGATGATATAACAGCTGAACGCTTCAAAGAAAACTTGAATCTCATTACGAATAAGTACCCCACTCATACAGTTATAATTGGTGGAGACTTCAATTTACCCTAGATTTGTTGGCGAAAATGTCCCAAGCCGGTGGTAGACAGAAATTGTACTAAATGATTTCTCTGAGAATTACTTTGAACAATTAGTTCATGAGCCCACACGAATTGTAAATGGTTGCGAAAAAACACTTGATCTTTTAGCCACAAATAATCCTGATCTAATAGAGAGCGTCATGACGGATACAGGGGTTAGTGAACACAAGGTCATTGTAGCGAGGCTCAATACCATACCAAACTAAAACCATCAAAAATAAACGGTGAATATATCTATTTAAAACACCAGATAAAAATTCGCTTGATGCCTTCATAAGAGAGAGTCTCCATTCCTTCCAACCTAATTATGTAAACGTAGACCAGATATGGCTCAAATTCAAAGATAAAGTATCGAAAGTAAGTTAATACGAGAGGGGCTGATCCACCATGGTACAGAAACCACGTCAGAAAACTGTTGCAGAAGGAACGAAAAAGGCATGCCAAATTCAGAAGAACGCAAAATCCCCAAGACTGGATAAGTTTCACGGAAGGTCGAAATTTAGGGCGGAAGTCAATGCGAGATGCTTTTAATAGTTTTCACAATGAAACACTATACCAAAATTTGGTAGAAAACCAAAAGAGATTCTCGTCGTATGTAAAGTACACCAGTGGCAAAAAACAGTCAATACCGTCACTGCGCGATAGCGGTGGAAATGTTATCGATGATGGTGGCACTAATGCTGAGTTACTAAATACAGTTTTCCGTAATTCCTTCACGAAAGAAGACGAAGCAAATAATCCAGAATTCGAAACCAGAACAGCTGTTAGCATGAGTGACATAAAAGTAGGTATCTTAGGTGTTGCGAAACAATTCAAATCACTTAAGAACGGCGAGTCTTCCGGTCCAGATGGTATACCAATCAGGTTCCGCTCAGAGTTTGCAGACGCAATAGCGCCTTTCTTAGCAATCATCTACAACCACTCACTTGACTAAAGGTCTGTTCCTAAAGACTGGAAAGTAGCACAGGTCACACCAATATTCAAGAGAGGAAATAGGAGTAACCTACTGAATTACAGACCCATAACACTTACCTCAATTTGCAGTAGGATTTTGGAGCATATACTATACTCGAGCATTATGAATCACCTTGAAGAAAATAACTTATTGATACATAACCTAAACGAATTCAGAAAACATCGTTTTTGTGCAACACGTCTAGCTCTTTATTCCCATGAAGTAATGAGTACTGTCGACAAGGGGTATCAGATCGATTCCATATTCCAAGATTTCCAGAAGGCTTTCGATACCGTTCCTGACAAGCGACTATTACTCAAATTGCGTGCATACGCAGTATCGTCTCAGTTTTGTGACTGGATTCGTGATTTCCTCTCAGAGAGGTCACAGTTCGTAGTGATAGACGGTAAATCATTGAGTAGAGCAGAAGTGATATCTGGCGTTCCGCAAGGTAGTGTCATAGGCCCTCTGCTGTTCCTGATTTACATAAATGATCTAGGTGATAATCTCAGCAGCCCTCTTAGATTGTTTGCAGATGACGCTGTAATTTACTGTCTAGTAAAATCATCAGACGATCAATTCCAATTACAAAACGATCTAGAGAGAATATCTGTATGGTGCGAAAAGTGGCAATTGGCTCTAAACAAAGAAAAGTGCGAGGTCATCCACGTGGGTACTAAAAGAAATCCGACAAGTTTTGGGTACGATAAATCGCACAAACGTAAGGGCTGTCAATTCAACTAAATGAATTGGAATCACAATTACGAGCAACTTTAAGTGAAAGACCACATAGATTACGTTGTGGGGAAGGCGAAACAAAGACTGCGCTTTGTTGGCATAACAGAAGATGCGACAAACCCACTAAAGAGACAGCATACATTACACTTATCCGTTCTCTGCTAGAATATTGCTGCGCTGTGCGGGATCTTTACCAAGTAGGATTGACGGACGACATTGGAGAAGTGCCAAGAAGGGCAGCTAGTTTCGTGTTATTGCACAATAGGTGTGAGAGTGTCACTGATGTGATAGGCGAGTAGCTGTGGCGCATCACTGAAACAAGACGGTTTTCTTTGTGGTGAGACCTATTTACGAAATTTCAATCACCAACTTTCTCTGCCGAATGCGAAACTATTTTGTTGACACCCACCTACGTAGAGAGAAATGATCATCATAATAAAATAAATCAGAGCTCGAACGGAAAGATTTAGGTGTTCCTTTTTCCCACGCGCCATTCGAGAATGGAATGGTAGAGAAGTAGTATGAAAATGGTTCGATGAACCTTCTGCCAGGCCCTTAAGTGTGAATTGCAGAGTAACTATGTAGATGTAGATGTAGATTAAGAATAAATATACTTATTGAATCTTCAAGTCCGTGAAACAACACGAGATACAGCGTCGCTTGCTATTGCAAAATTGGGTTAACTGCGCCCACCAAGAGCTGATGGGCACCACTAAATGCACAGAGTGTTTCGAGTACCACTACTAGAGACGTGGGGCCATTCGGGCTAGTAGACCAGCAGGCAATGTATGCGTTCCTGTGTAATGGGACGGTCACTGTTGCCTGCGTGAGGAGCTAAGGCAGCAGGGGTCAAACTGCAGCCTGAAGGTCGCACGCGGCCCGAATGAAGGATTAGTGTTGCCCGCAGATTTCAGCCATGTTTTACAAAAATATGCATCTAGCAACTAAAAGTCGAATCCAAAACATTAACAAGCGTTAAGAGTCTCTTGTAGGGCTCCAATCAGTTGAAACCTTGAAATGTTAAGTTCTGTTTTTGTCTGCATTGATCTCAATCAGCAGAATTTGCCCTTCTCAATTATATGTATTTATTCTTATTTATTAATTCATTTAAATAGAGCACTGTGCGAACGTTTCCGCTTTCCAAAAACCTGAAGAGTGGAAAAAAATAATATCTGTCAATTATTTAGTCAAAAGCTTTTAGAGCAGCTGAGGAAGAGGGGACATATTGAGAGAATGTAACCTTCACTAAATTGGAGTGCGTAGGCCTTGTAAAAAAGCCAATTTTTACGAAGCTCTAACGACTGAAAACTACGTATAATGGAAAGAACTTGGAATATGGCAGAGGATTGGATAGTAAGAGTAGACTTGCAGAGTTTATCATAGATAAAAGCCAAAATTATTATGACATGGTCATGAGGGAAAATTTCAGTAGCAGAGAAGATACAAGAAAAGCTGTATGGGTAGCTTTCTTTCACCTCTCTTCAAAAGACGATACATCCAGTCATGGTCTACGTCCTCATTGAAGTGATTCATGGTGCAGAGCACCGAAAAATGATGAGAAACTTATCCGCAGACCATTTATTCCTTTTGCCGTAGTGGAGGACTTGAAAGAAACTTTCAGAGACTTATCTGATGAAAGAGTACTGAAGAAATGTCTTCACTGCCGCACCCAGAATCACAAAGCATCCATCAGCAGCGTAATCCGGGCCAGAAGTCCCAAGACAATTTACAACAAATAGTGCACTACATTTTGGTGTCTGACACATGGTAACGTTCAATGAAGGAAATGTCGCAATGTGTGGAGTCCTGAAGAGACTGCAACAAAGTGTTGGTCGTTTCACTGTGAGACAAATGTTAAATTTAGATAATGCAAGAGTTAGGGCATCCGAAAGAGCAGTTTGAGGCGGTGAAACAAAATCCATACATCGCAGACGATTAGGAAAAAGGACATTGCAATATAACATTTGATAGCGTACTTTCCCACGAAACCAAAGGTCTGAGATCGAGTTTGAGTCCGGCACACAACTTTAATCTGTTAAGCAGTTTCACATACTAATCTTCCTTCCACTTATTTAAAACTGAATACTAAAATAATTTCCAATAGGCTTTAGTTAAACAACAACTTTTACACAATAACTTCGTATTTGAATACACACAAAGAGTTCAGTTCACAAGCTGCATAAGTGCATTGCTACAACCAAATTTATATCTTAACTGAATCACAGTATGCGTTTTTGAAGGGAAATAAAGAGAACACTTCTAATTTTATAATCATTTACAGTGTTTATTAATTAGTCATTTCATTCCTGGCACCACTAGCAAACTTCCCAAAATTAAAAATGCTTTTACTCACGATTCATTGTTTGTCAAATATTCAGCACAATATTTTGTATGACCCAAGATCAGTTTAGACGATTATGCTATCTGGGGTTTACCTACAGGTGAGTGTCTACGCCTTTACAATGCAACAGCATTACGGTACATTAAACTACGTAAAAATTTAACTTAATGCAATACTGTGTGAGTACCCAATAATAAAAAGGGGAAGCTAAGTGGTCCAGTCACATTAATGTGACCACCGTCTACGTTCGATGTCAGCGTGCAGTAACCACTCACAGATAGTAGGTGGCAGCACTGGCAGTGGAAGGTATACAAGGTATGTGTGGGGACAGGGAAAACAGTGCAGTTGTTGATGTAATGCAGAAATGGAGTGATTTATCTGATGCACAAGAGAGCATTGGCTTTCGGGCCAAGGGTGGAAGCATTTCTCCAATGGCTAAGTTTGTAAACCGTTAGTGTGCATACTGTGCATACATTTCTAGAGTGCTGAACGAAGGTGTGTGTGTGTGGTACCAAGGGTGCTGCTGAAATAAGAGAGTATGGTGGAGGGGCGGTGGGGGGGGGGGAGGTTTAGAGGGACCGTTTGTCAGTTCACCCGCACATGTGTTAATATGGTATCGCCCTGTGACTACGTCATTATGAGGCACTGAACAGGATGACTGAAAATTCATAAACATCCTTTGCTGCCTTAAATCAAGTAAAAATTAAATCAAACGGTTTGAATGGTCCCTTGTGGTTCCGCCTGTGCACGAGAGCAAAAATTCGAGGTGGTACTACACTTAACAAGAGTCAGGAAACGTTCAATGATGTTGCTATCCCACAATGTTCTTAGAAAAGGGATGAATCATCTGCAGGAAGGGACTCTCTGCAGTGTTAGAAGTTGTCAAGACCGCCGTTCTGTTGCACATCACACTGAAGACTGTCGTTTTCAACAGCGAAACGTGTGCAAACGAACCCCCATGTGAGGGGTGGTTTCTTTGTTGGCTGTTATGCCACTACCTGAAGCCTTTTCGTGTCGCTCCTGAGCAACGGTGTCTGAAATATTTTCCTAGTCCGCCCATAATAAAACCACGTGATTGCAGTGCTCGGTGTAGCTGTTCTGACCACTAACGTCGAGAGAACGTGTAAGACGTGACGATCTTCCCATCTCACGACACATCCATGGTGACGTGGGGCGGAATTGTGACGAGAGTTGGTGCCAAGGTAACGTCATTCACCCACTTTGCACCGCACATGAACTTTTGGGCTCTGGCCTTTTTTCGCACGTGTTGACGCTTTGCTGTTTGAAGCGCCACCGGGTCCGAGGGTGATGTTGCAGTGTGTCAGGCTTTTGCACCGTTACAGAGAAACGTTGTAGGCGATTAGAAACATCTACTTCGCAATGGGAAAAATGTCGGTGGTCCAAAAAAGTGACCAGTAAAATTTTTGCGCAGTGTAATAAACAGAGTGGCAATAGCAAGAAAATTATTTCTGAAGTAGAGGCTTTTATTAACATCGTATAGCATATAAGCTTAAGGGTTAGGAAGTATTTCCTAAAGATATTTTTCTAGAGTGTTGCCTTATACAGAAGTGAAACGCGGACGATATACTGTACAGACAAGAATAATATAGAATTATTTGAAAGGGGCTGCTAGAGATGAATGGAGGAGGAGATTAGTGTTTAACGTCCCGTCGACAACGAGGTCATTAGAGACGGAGCGCAAGCTCGGGTGAAGGAAGGATGGGGAAGGAAATCGGCCGTGCCCTTTCAAAGGAACCATCCTGGCATTTGCCTGAAGCTATTTAGGAAATCACGGAAAACCTAAATCAGGATGGCTGGAGAAAGGATTGAACCGTCGTCCTCCCGAATGCGAGTCCAGTGTGCTAGCTAGAGATGAATGCTGAAGATTACTTGGGTAGATTGGATAACTAATAAAGAGGTACTGAATCGAATGGAAGAGAAAGAAGTGTATCGTTCAAACGGATTAAAAGGAATTATCTGTTGATACAACACTTCCTAAGTCATCAAAGATCATCAGTTTGGTAATGGAGCGAAGTGCATGCTTGTGTGTTGAGCGGGGGGGGGGGGGGGGGCGATAAGAGAAATAATCCTTTTTAGTATTTTATTCGCTTATTTCAGATGAGAATGGAGTGAAATCTTAAAAGAAAGACAAACTGAGTAGACGTTGCTCCAGACATCATTGTTGCAGAAGTGAAAAATCGGTATTATGTATTTACCAAACTTAGGTGAGGTACTGTGAGACAATTCTCCAAGATCAAGTATAATATGAACAGACCTCTCGGACTTTCATTGCTGTTGGTTATTCTCCAAACGAAAAAGCTGTTTCTTTTATGTTGACAACAATGAATTAAATCAAATCGGTTATTCAGGTTTCTTATGTTTACTATGGTTAAACGCAAAAAGAAATCGAATCTTCGCTATCGATACTAAGACTCAGAAGTAGCTGCAATTAGATATCAGTTTTTTTCGGTTGCAGAAAAAGCCGGAGCAGCCGTACCGCCAGTAGCACACGGAATTAACGGGCATGACTAGGAAGTTTAAATTTAAGTGTAGTTGAGGCAACTTTTACAGTCAGCTCATGATACGCGATGCTACAGCATTAAGTGTCCCACATAACAGAATTCGGGAACAGATCCTAATGTATCCTGAGCCACGACTTCCGCAACTACTCAATATGATTCGGCTGCCATAGCGGCCGGTAAGTTAGACGAGGCCCCAATTCGTCGGGTCGACTCGCCCCCTGCTCGCCACAACCCCAAGCAGCCGCAACAACGAGCGGGCACACAACTGCGTGGAGAGCTACGTACACATGTAAAAAGGCCTGTGATCTTAGTTAAGTCTTGCCCTAGACGTTTTTCTCGCCGTAACAGACGGGATTGCCCATCACGTAACGCAACGTGTTACATCTGGGGAAAAAAGGCCGTGACCATGCAGTTTGTTGGCAACGGCACAAAAACGCCAATTTTGCCCCCTCCCGGAACAAATAGGCTCGTGCACATGCAGTGAACGTTGTGTTTTCCTAATCTACAACAGATTCTGACAAATGTAAGAATAAGGCTTTGCCTTCTTCCCGCCCTAGTGCTGTGCAACGATGTTCCAACGAACTGCTTCTCTCATTACGCAGTGCTGGCCGTCCCGTGAACTTTCAGTTAGACTCTGCTGCCTCAGTGACTTTGCTTAATGGTGCCACGTTCCAACAGTTAGACTCACCACACCCTTCTAAATCTAGAAAGCACTTCACTGCTTACAACGGACAGAGCATTGCAATGCTTGGAAAGTGTAGTTTGCCTGCGACTTACGAATCTCACACTAGAATAGTGAATTTTACTGTGTTGAAAACAGGAGACACTGAGAACATTTTCAGTTTAGATGCCTTTGATTTGTTTGACCTTGGCATCCAAGACAATGTACTTTCAATAGCGGCTTTTGACTCGAAAGACAATGTAGCTAGCTTGCTTAAAGAATTTCCTAAACTTTTTTCAGACGGAATGGGAAAAACTGATAACTTTGTAGCGCATGCTACATTGAAAGGTAATGCCCAGCCTAAGTTTTTCCGTCCCAGGCCCGTTCAAATTGCTTTAAGAGACAAAGTAGACAGTGAATTGAAAGAGTTGCAAGATCATTGTGTAATTGCTCCTCTTCAGGCGAGTCAATGGGCAACTCCTCTCATTTTGTTGCCTAAGGCTTCTAGTCACATTCGCATTTGTGTTGGCTACAAGTCTACAGTCAGCCCACAGACAGTAGTCGACACTTATCAGTTACCTCACCCTGAGGGACTCATCGACAGTTTTGGTGCCGGACGTTACTTTCCTAAGATAGATTTACGTAATGCCTACTTGCAATTCCTTTGGATGAAGAATCACAGAAAGTGTTTGCTGTAAATACACACACATGACTGCTCAAGTATTTCCGTTTGCCCTTCGGCAGTGCTTCCCCACCTGCCGTTTTTCAACGTTATTTGGAACAGCTGACTGCTAAATTGCCATGTTGTTCAAACTACCTTGACGATATTCTCGTCTCAGGTCTTACACCAGGGGAACATATTGCCAATTTGCACAGTATTTTTCGAGTGTTGTCAGAAGCAGGGTTCAAGTGTCGTCTCCAAAAGTGCGACTTTTTTCCACCTTAACTACAGTACTTAGGTCATGTGATAAACAGTCAGGACGTGCACCCCCTCCAATCCCATTTCCCTGCAACCTACGACCTGTCTATTCCTCGCAATGTGTCTGAATGGTTAAAATGGCTCTGAACACTATGGGACAACATCTGAGGTCATCAGTCCCCGAGAACTTCTAAGTAAGCTAATGACATCACACTCATCCGTGCCCGAGGCAGGATTCGAACCTGCGACCGTAGCGGTCGCGCGGTACCAGACTGAAGTGCCTAGAACCGCTCGTCCACATCGGCCGGCTAATGCGTGTGAATTGCAGTCAGTAGTAGGCAAGATGACATACTACATTCGGCTCATACCGAATGCCGCTCAGATCACGGCTCCATGGCATCAATGTCGTCGCAAGAACTGTATCTTTTATGTGGACTACAGACTGTCAAGACACATTTAGGGAACTCAAAAATGCCTTGCTCAGTGACAGATACTTAGCCCATTTTGACCCTGCCAAGCCAGTAGTTTTGCAAGTCGACGCTTCTTCCTATGGAAGCAATGGCTTGTGATCTGTCACTAAATAAAACTTGCGACCATACGAATAGTAATGATTGTAACCTGAAAATAAAATTGTGCTATTTAATAATAATAAAACTAGTGAGTAGTCTTCCTAAACAAAATGCAATGAAGTTATTTTAAGGTACTTTGATTACAAAATTAAATACTCACAATTACGCTGTAGTTCCACTAAAAAATACAGTGAAAACTACTCAAGTCGTTCTATACGTATTTCGATTTTCAGATTTTCCTTGTCTCTTCGAATTAAACTTTGAATTGTCCCACACTTCGTCGTCTCACCTACTAGTACAGCGCATAGAACACTAAAAAACTCGTGAGACACTCGCAACATAGACACAATCACGCAACAGAGCTATCAACATAACTAAACTTATTGTTGCGCCGCTTGAAATAACAATGCGTTGACATACTCTACGTCTGTTACGTCTTGCAGTAATAGTGTTGGTAACAATGATTTTGAGAATTCGTTAACTTTGCTGGACAATTTCGTGAAGAATATGCAGTGACATACTTTTTTGTCGGCGAAATTCGCCAGAATAAAATACACCAGTATTTCGGTATTATGTAATTAAATATAATCGTAGTTCGTTTCAGTGCTAGCTATGCACACAACTTCAGATTTTTGCCTTTCAATCTTTCCTTTAGCCTTACATTACGGTGATCATGGAGTGCTAGGGTGCTTTAATCCCACTAGGTAGATCTTGGCCCTTATGACTTCGTGGTGGAGTCAATGTGGCCCGCGGACTAAAAAGTTTGGAGACCTTTGTTTTAGAATATAATCATATGTGACAAGGTGTGCTATTCATTTTGTAGATAGTTTGCCAAGCTATAATACCTACTTCATCAGCAAATTTAACTTTTTTTGATGCGGAGCAGAACGACGGTTGGCGGAAGCTGCCACTGTTACGGGCATAGAAATTAAATATTTCATCAGCCCTCCTACAGCGCAGGAGAAAGAAAAGTAATAACTCGAAATATTATTAATCCATTTCTCTTTCAGCAAAATTAGCAGGTGCAGAGGAGAATATTTTATTTCAATGTGAATCTGTAGCTAGATATTGGCAAAGATGAGCTAAGACTGCACGCTAAATTTCACGTAAAATTTCAAAGCAAGTAATGAATTTTGGTAAGATTCCCAGTGGGTTTGGTCTGATCTTACTATAAAAATATAAACAATTACCTTTTGTGTCTCATGTTCTAAGAGCAGCTTAGCAAAAATATTTTATTGTGCCAAAGAAATCCACTGCATATTTTTCAAGTGTAGCAAGTGCCCTAAGCATGGAACTCCACTCAGAAATTGATATTCAGCGCCTGTACAACACAATGCATACATGTCTGCATGCTTGCATTCAACATCTGGTGGTTATAACCGTTATTAACGTACCAGCATTTCACATTTGCAATGGCTTATCTATGGCTTACATTAACCTGTTGACCTTGCAGTGTTAATCTCTTAAATATATTACCTAAACAAACTTATTCCCGAAATTTCATTAATCTGCATTAATTATTTTTTGGTATTGTGTTTTTTCTTTTCAATCAGAGTAGAATGAACTCCCAAAAAAGAAATGTTACAATTTCAAAAGTTTCCTCAGTTAAAAACAGCTTAAATAAATATGTGAAAATACTATTAAAAATAATTAAAATGTTCAGTTAGAAAAGCAACTGAAAATAATTCAAAACAATAATGTAAAAATGAGAGAGAAGGTAAATGGAGGTATGAACCAAAAATTGGAGATTAGTGAAGAAGAGGATGACAGTAACTGTTTCTGCTTAGTGAGTCTTGGATCATTTTATAATAGTAAAGCTAAATATATATGGCTCTAGTTTACAGAATGTAGGGAGTGAGGACCTGATTGATGTACCCCACTCTCTAAATTGAGAGTGTGAGCTCGAAAGTGTTAGGTTAATGTAGGATCTTACGTTAAATATTTACTGACATTAGCATACCACTTTAAAATCAGATTGGTCGCAAATATATACTAGCGCTTTATCAACATCATTGCTTCATTTTTCTATTGTCAATAAACCTTTTTTACTAAATACATGTCACAGAAAATTAATTTCTAAGCCTCGTAGGTGTCACCAGTTACGATGCAAAAGTTTGAAATGTCGCTCAAAGGCACCTACAGCCTTCCTGTGTAATGGTGCAAAAGCGTGGCGCCTTGCAACATCACAGTCTGGCGCGTGACGCTTCAAACAGGGAGGTGCCGACACATTTGAAAAGAAGACTGGAGTTCAGAAGTTAATGTGAGGTGTAACGTGGGTTAATGTTGTCACACTGACGGAAAATTTCGCCACAATTCTGCCCAGTGTCACCGTAGGTGTGTCGAATGTTGGTAAGGTGGTCACATTTTACGCCTTGTTTTAACGCCTCTGCGATTGAGTTCAGAAGCCTGAAGCCCAGCATTGAAATCACGCGCGTTTCATATGGGTGGCCGAGGAGAACATTTCAGATACCACCGATATGTATCGACATAAGACTTCCACAGGTGGTGCCATAAAATGCATCAATGAAACCACCCCCTCCTTTCGGGCGTTTATTCCCATACTTTTCGCGTCGAAAGCGACACTTTGCAGTGTGCGATTAACAACAGTACTACTATATTCGTGACATTCTTTGACACTGTTGATTCCTACCCACTCCCCCCCCCGCCGACCTTACTATTCAGCCATAGCCATTCTCCAACGACACCGGTGGTATGCAACCCAACTGAATGCGATCACGCTCCTTTTAATTGTATTGCGACAGCTTTGGTATACGGTAGAACTACTGCTAGCGACCATTCAAACACGTCCGACGAAATGTGAGCGTGATGCGAGGCTGTAAAGTTAATTTATGTCTTTTTGGTCCTCCCTTGGCGTCATCTCGAGGGGATGCGACGTCGACTGAGCTGGCGTAAGTTGTCGCCAGCACGCCGGTCGGCGAAGATGTAGCAAGAAGATCGATAGCAGGCGCCTATCAGGAGAGAGGCCAAGGACAGACTCGCAAGCCATACGTCACCAGCGCCGTCTCGACAGCAAGTATTTAGATCGCCTCCGTGGACAGTCAGTCTCAGTTACTAGCTCAGCCACTGTCGCACCAACTCGCTTTCCATTTTGGCGTGTGTCATTCACCGCATAGGACACTTGTACTTCACCAGCAGTGAGGCTAACGTGGACTAATATTGAAGAGCTTGTACCAAAACTCATGGACGCTCTTAAAGTTAAGTGTCTGTTTAAGTAAATAAGGAACCCTGTTAATACATGTGTGCAGTTTTGTTGTAGAAAGAGGATACAGGCCACCAAACAGCATCCTCTTCCTTGATTCCTATGGTACAAGACCCAACAGTGGCGACGAAGATAATTCAGTGGTGATCGAAGTTAATCAACTTTGGCCAAAGATTTTCCTTGCTTCTCTTTATTTTAGATTGCAAGGGTGCTCATTTCTGTTTGCTCAGTTGTTGTGTTCTTGCATGTATTCCTGAGGACAGGAGGAGAGCCGCAGAGCTAATCAATTTCTGTTTTCAGAGGCTTTGCTTGTTTTTCGGTATAACTTAACCTCGCCCCCTCCACCCCCTGCCCCCACGCCTCGGCCACAGACGAACGATGTGATGGATGTGATGGATGTGTAACCTTATCAGTTTCAGAACCAACAAATTGCTGCCCTACCAACAACGGTACCACAACTACTGGCTGCAAAAGCCACGTCGGACGTACTACAGACTAACCAACCAGCGCAACAAGTGCCGCCGACCAGCATACCACGATCCCGCAGTTTAATGACACAGAAGAGGCTTGGCTCGAATACCTGACTCAGTTTGAAACACATTCTCAAGATCATCGTCTTTGAGGTACTGTAAAGTTCCAATACCTCCTTTCGATTGCGCGGTCCCCAGTGTTAAGATTAATACAAAAACTCTTCCCAATCGCGTCTTTCGAGATACTCAGCTATGACAAGTAACCGCATCATTAACTCAGTACCATGAGCAGCAAATTCAAGGAGCTGCAATTAGATATCAGTTTTTTTCGGTTGCAGAAAAAGCCGGAGCAGCCGTACCGCCAGTAGCACACGGAATTAACGGGCATGACTAGGAAGTGTGAATTTAAGTGTAGTTGAGGCAACTTTTACAGTCGGCCCATGATACGAGATGCTATAACATTAAGTGTCCCACATAGCAGAATTCGGGAACAAATCTTAAAGTAGCCTGATCTAGCACTTCCACAAGTATTGAAAATCTTAGAGCAATATGATTCGGGTGCCCTAGCGGCCACTATGTTTGACGAGGCACCGAATTGTCGGATCGACTCGCCCCTTGCTCGCGACCATCCTAAGCAGCCAAAACAACGAGCGGGCACACAGCCGCGCGGACAGCCAGGTAGGTGTGTAAACAGGCCTGTGATTTTAGTTAAGCCTTGCCCCAGACGTTTTTAACTCCATAAAAGATAGGATTACCCATCACGTAACGCAACGTGCTACATCTAGGGAAAAAAAGGCCGTGTCCAAGCAGTTTGTTGGCAACGGCACAAAAATGCCAATTTTGCCCCCTCCCGGAACAAATAGGCTCGTGCACATGCACTTAACGTTGTGTTTTCGAAATCTACAACAGATTCTGACAAATGTTAGAATAAGGCTTTGCCTCCTTCTCGCCATAGTGGTGTGCAACGATGTTCCAACGAACTTTGTCTCATTACGCAATTGCTGGCCAACGTGTAAACTTTCAGTTAGTCACAGGTGCCTTAGTGACTTTGCTTAATGGTGCCACGTTCCAACAGTTAGACTCACCACACCCTTCTAAATCTAGAAAGCACTTTACTGCTTACAACGGACAGAACATTTTAATGCTTAAGCATTGTAGTTTGCCTGCCACTTACAAATCTCACACTAGAGTAGTGAATTTTACTGTCTTGAATACAAGAGACAGTGAGAACATTTTCAGTCTAGATGCCTTTGATTTCAAAAAAATGGTTCAAATGGCTCTGAGCACTATGGGACTTAACGTCTGAGGTCATCAGTCCCCTAGAACTTAGAACTACTTAAACCTAACTAACCTAAGGACATCACACACGCGCCTTTGATTTGTTTGGCCTTGGCATTCAAGACAGTGTACTTTCAATATCGGCTTTTCAGTCGAAAGACAATGTAGCTGTCTTGCTTAAAGCAATTCTTGAACTATTTTCAGACGGAATGGGAAAAGCTGATAACTTCGTAGCGCATGTTACATTGAAAGGTAATGCACAACCTAAGTTTTTCCGTGCCAGCCCGCTTGCAATTGCTTTAAGAGACAAAGTAGACAGTGAATCGAAAGAATTGCAAGATCATGGTGTAACTGCTCGTCTTCAAGCGAGTCAATGGGCAACTCCTCTCATTTTTTTGCCTAAGGCTTCTGGTCGCATTCGCATATGTGTTGACTACAAGTTTACAGTCAGCCCACAGACAGTAGTTGACATCAGTTACTTCGCCCTGAGGGACTCAAGGTCAAGTTTGGTGAAGGACGTTACATTTCTAAGATAGATTTGCGTAATGCCTACTTGCAAATTCTATTGGATGAAGAATCACAGATAGTGTATGTTATAAATACATACACTCCTGGAAATGGAAAAAAGAACACATTGACACCGGTGTGTCAGACCCACCATACTTGCTCCGGACACTGCGAGAGGGCTGTACAAGCAATGATCACACGCACGGCACAGCAGACACACCAGGAACCGCGGTGTTGGCCGTCGAATGGCGCTAGCTGCGCAGCATTTGTGCACCGCCGCCGTCAGTGTCAGCCAGTTTGCCGTGGCATACGGAGCTCCATCGCAGTCTTTAACACTGGTAGCATGCCGCGACAGCGTGGACGTGAACCGTATGTGCAGTTGACGGACTTTGAGCGAGGGCGTATAGTGGGCATGCGGGAGGCCGGGTGAACGTACCGCCGAATTGCTCAACACGTGGGGCGTGAGGTCTCCACAGTACATCGATGTTGTCGCCAGTGGTCGGCGGAAGGTGCACGTGCACTTCGACCTGGGACCGGACCGCAGCGACGCAAGGATGCACGCCAAGACCGTAGGATCCTACGCAGTGCCGTAGGGGACCGCACCACCACTTCCCAGCAAATTAGGGACACTGTTGCTCCTGGGGTATCGGCGAGGACCATTCGCAACCGTCTCCATGAAGCTGGGCTACGGTCCCGCACACCGTTAGGCCGTCTTTCGCTCACGCCCCAACATCGTGCAGCCCGCCTCCAGTGGTGTCGCGACAGGCGTGAATGGAGGGACGAATGCAGACGTGTCGTCTTCAGCGATGAGAGTCGCTTCTGCCTTGGTGCCAATGATGGTCGTATGCGTGTTTGGCGCCGTGCAGGTGAGCGCCACAATCAGGACTGCATACGACCGAGGCACACAGGGCCAACACCCGGCGTCATGGTGTGGGGAGCGATCTCCTACACTGGCCGTACACCACTGGTGATCGTCGAGGGGACACTGAATAGTGCACGGTACATCCAAACCGTCATCGAACCCATCGTTCTACCATTCCTAGACCGGCAAGGGAACTTGCTGTTCCAACAGGACAATGCACGTCCGCATGTATCCCGTGCCACCCAACGTGCTCTAGAAGGTGTAAGTCAACTACCCTGGCCAGCAAGATCACCGGATCTGTCCCCCATTGAGCATGTTTGGGACTGGATGAAGCGTCGTCTCACGCAGTCTGCACGTCCAGCACGAACGCTGGTCCAACTGAGGCGCCAGGTGGAAATGGCATGGCAAGCCGTTCCACAGGACTACATCCAGCATCTCTACGATCGTCTCCATGGGAGAATAGCAGCCTGCATTGCTGCGAAAGGTGGATATACACTGTACTAGTGCCGACATTGTGCATGCCCTGTTGCCAGTGTCTATGTGCCTGTGGTTCTGTGAGTGTGATCATGTGATGTATCTGACCCCAGGAATGTGTCAATACAGTTTCCCCTTCCTGGGACAATGAATTCACGGTGTTCTTATTTCAATTTCCAGGAGTGTATATATGACTGCTCAAGTATTTGCG
Source organism: Schistocerca nitens (assembly GCF_023898315.1). Taxonomy (NCBI): domain Eukaryota; kingdom Metazoa; phylum Arthropoda; class Insecta; order Orthoptera; family Acrididae; genus Schistocerca; species Schistocerca nitens. The sequence goes on from NC_064614.1 coordinate 1,169,813,671, forward strand.
TTTTCCCTTCTGCAGTGCTTCCGAACATGCCATTTTTCAACGTTATTTGGAACAGCTGACTGCTAAATTGCCATTTTGTTCAAACTACCTTGACGATATTGTAGTCTCAGGTCGTACAACAGGAGAACATATTGTCAATTTGCGTAGTGTTTTTCGAGTGTTGTCAGAAGCAGGGCTCAAGTATCGTCTCGAAAAGTGTGTCTTTTTTCAAGCTTAACTACAGTACTTAGGTCTTGTCATAAACAGTCAGGATGTGCACCCCCTCCAATCTCATTTCCTTGCAACTCACGATCTGCCTGTTCCTCGCAATGTGTCTGAATGGCTCAACTGGCTCTGAGCACTATGAGACTTAACAACTGAGGTCATCAGTCCCCTAAAACTTCAAACTACTTAAACCTAACTAACCTAAAGACATCACACACATCCATTCCCGAGGCTGGATTGGAACCTGTGACTGTAGCGGTCACGCGGTACCAGACTGAAGTGCCTAGAACCGCTCGTCCACATCGGCCGGCTAATGCGTGTGAACTGCAGTCAGTACGGGGCAAGATGACATACTACATTAGGTTCATACCGAATGCCGCTCAGATCACGGCTCCATTGCATCAATGTCGTCGCAAAAACTGTATCTTTTATGTGGACTACAGACTGTCAAGACACATTTAGGAAACTCAAAAATGCCTTGCTAAGTGACAGATGCTTAGTCCATTTTGACCCTGCCAAGCCAGTAATTTTGCAAGTCAACGCTTGTTCCTACGGAAGTGGCGCAGTGTTTTCACAAAGAATTGGTGCACAAGACAGACCTATTGCTTTTGGCACAAAGGTGCTCACCCAAACGCAGTGCACTTAGTAACAAACAGGAAAACAAGCTCTCGCTATTGGGTATGGTGTGACCCAATTTCATTACTATTTGTATGGTCGCAAGTTCTATTTAGTGACAGATCACAAGCCATTGAAGTCCTTGTTTCATTCGTCAAAGCCGATTCATACACGCACTGCTAAAAAATTGCAACGATGCGCTTTGTTGTTTTCGCAATGTCAGTATGAAATTGTGTACAGACCTACGGCAAGGCATGGCAATGGAGACGCCCTATCTCGCCTTCCGATTGGCCTAGACTCTGATTTCGATGCATCTGCCGCTTCTTGTTGCCAAATAGACGCGCAGGACTCCGAATTCCTAGAATCATTTCCCTTGCGCAACAGAAAAATTGCACAGACCACGGGTGGAGACCCACATCTGAAGATTTTGTTGCACTACGTTCGCACTTGGCTGTCTCATATATTGAACAGTATCCAGAACTCAGTAGTGAGTCGATATTTTGCACGTGGGTGTAATATTTCAGTTCAACAGGGTATGATTCTAGTTCAAAATGACAGTGGAAAATGTCGTTTTCTTGTTCCCAAAGTGTTACAAAAGGAAGTGTTGCGTTTTCTCCACTAAGGACGTTGGGGAATTGCTCGCATTAGACAGTTAGAGTGATGGCACTGTACTTGGCAGAGCATGAACACCCATATTGAACAGTTGACATCACAGAGTCGCATGCGCGGAAAACCAATCCACTCTGCCACAAACATTTTCAGCTTGGAGTAAGACTCAATCTCCTTTGCAACGGGTGGACATTGACTTTTCGGGACAATTTAGGAACACTCGCTGACTCATAGTGGTAGTTTCTTTTAGCAAGTTCCCATTTGAGGTGCCATTGTCTTCTACCACAGGAAGTAGCATCATTCAAGCGTAGTCCTCCATATTTTGCGTAGAATGGTTGCCAGAGGTAGGAGTACTTGTGGTGGACAATGGACCACAGTTCACTTCACGTGATTTTGAACAGTTTTGTTAACGAAGTGGCATTCGTTATCTAACTAGTGCCCCGTTTCAACCACAGTCCAGTGGAGAAGCACAGCGCTTCGTACGCATTTTCAAGCAACAGATGGCCAAACTTCGCAACACCCATACATGGGAACAGGCGCTGCAATTCTTTCTCGCCTCCTATCGGTCCCACCCACGAGGCGCACCATCACCGGCTGAACTTCTACATGGCCGCCGCCATCGGACACTGCTACACTTGCTACACCAACCGCAGCATCCGGCGCCGCCAATCTTCTGCAAGTATCGCTTCGTGCCACATGACTTGTCCCTTTCAGGATTCTTGCCAACCATGGTAGCTGGAAAAGAGGTGTGGTCCAGGAATATACAGGCTTGATTGCAGGTCCCAATGCTTTTTAAGTTTAGCCACCAGAACAAAATTTGGTCGTGTAATTTGCCCAGTGATTCTGCTGGTTTCCTTCTGTCAGATTCAGTGACTCACAGGAACCGCGCGGCCTTCGCAGCCACCCGCTGGAGCCACCATGGCACCCCAGGAGGGGTGGATGGACGATGCGCCCTCGCCCTGCCATCCCCGCTCGCTGACCCAATGGACCTGGACCCTCTATCACCACCACCGTCGCTGTCATCGCCCCACGGCACGCCCTCAGGCCTGGACGTGTGACCTGGCAGCAGTTTTCTGGAGGATGTTCCTGTTGACTCACAAGCCAGATGATGGCTACGGTCGGGTGTACACCGTCCTTCATCTCAATGTCAGGACTTTTTCCTCCCTCCCCATTGTCGTCCTCCCTGCACGACGACAGTGTGGCATTTCTTGGGGGGGAGGGGAGGGGGTGAAATGAGCTGGCATAACCTGTCACCAGCACACCGGTCGGCATAGATGTAGCAAGAAGATCGGTAGTAGGCGATGGAACAAGCGCACCTATCAGGAGAGACGCTAAAGACAGACTCGCAAGCAATACACCGCCAACGCCTTCGCCACTGCGGACAGTCAGCCTCAGTCTCAATTACTGGCTCACTCACTGTCGCACCTACTTGCATTCCAGTCTGGCGTTTGTGATTCATCACATAGCAGGACTTGTACTTCATCAGCAGTGAGAATAATGTGGACTAATACTGAAGTAAAAAAAAAGGAACCTTTTAATACAAGTGTGTAGTTGTGATGTAGAAAGAGGATATAGGCCACCAAACTACATCCTCATCCCTGATTCCTATGGTACAAGAATCTAATTGACTGACACATCCATGAATAAAGTGGCAAAGGGTCCATCGACCCCTTGGTCTCTCTATTAGCTGTACCATTCTCGGGAGAGAGGGAGACACAGACAAACACACACACACACACACACACACAGAGAGAGAGAGAGAGAGAGAGAGAGAACGAAACAAATTGAAAGCTGAGACAAACATTTAAACATGGGTTTCTAGACTTCAGTGCGATTATACATCAGTTTACACTACTTTTCAAAGACTGAAACTGATCATAATTATGTTGTGGACTCCTATACTGTCTTATGAATCTGACTTTTGTTATGAAGTGCCTCACAGCTTTGCGTTACTCGTGTCAATTTCACTTACAAATCTTTAGAAATAAATTTCTTTGTATCGATTTCTGCTGTGTATTTACACATAAATTGTTTAGTATAGTTGCAAGTATGGTTTTCAGAGACACAAGGAAGGAAGGGAGCGAGGAAGAAAGAAAGGAAGATTAGGATTTTAACGTTTCATCGACAGTGAAGTTACTACAGACGGAGCAAAAGCTCCGATTATGAGAGGATGGGAAAGGAAATTGGCGTACTGTTTTCAAAGGAGTCATCTCAGAATTTGCCTGGACTGATCAGGGAAAACCATGAGAAAGCAAAATCTGGACTGGCGGACGCAGATCTGAACCTTCAGAATATGAATACAATGTACTAACGACTGTGCCACCTCGAAAGATAACCTGTTTTGTAATAAAATGTCGCTGCTTAACGAAAGTAGGTGTCAAAATTCCATCCCTGTGTTGGATCACAGATAATAAGAGCAATTAATATCGTAAAAAGAGGTAACACAATCTTAATTAGAGCAGACAACATTTATTAGAAGTAGCTGCTAACATTGACAGAGTGGCGAGGTAATTGGACGAAGAGCACTAGATAATTCTTCGATTAAGAAATGGAATACCGAAGTAATTTAATGAGCTTCGTACGCCGAACTTCAGTCGTAGCGCGGGTGACTGCTGGAGTAGTCGACAACCAACGACAGTAACAAATAAATGTAATGCTTGACGTTAATCTTTTAGTTTATGATGTACTCAGTCAAGAATATTAAGATATAACTAAAACACAATGTCCATGGCCGTAAAAAAGGTATATTCAAGTCGAAATTCTTACATATTTTCTTTTAGTACACACAGCTTAAGATGAGTGAGTATACTTTCAAGAACGCCATTAAACCTCTGTACGTGGTGAGTAGATTATGTGGTCTCCTCGTGACGAGTAGCGAACACAAGAATCTGGAAACCACCAGTTGTAAAGTGCGGTGTAGGAAATATACCAGCACTGTCACAACCGTAGTGTGGTTAGTGTGTATCGTGGTAATTGGCTTATACTGTAGCTTCAGCCACATCTGGACACAGACACTGCCATTCAGTATCCATAGTCAGAAACTGCCTGTTGTTTTGGGCTTTCTTTTGACGTGGATGCAATCAGCTGCTCAGTTAAGCTCATGTCTGATGACCCGTTGCAAGCTTGTAAGTGAAATTATCAGTCTCGTGGATACAGTGGACGGGTTACTTTCGCAGCAGCAGCGCAGCTACAGGAGACAAGCATTCGTGCAGACTCGGCGGGTCTCACTTGCTATCTTTGTAGGATTTCTTGCGATCGTTGTAGGTCTTATTGCGATCAGTACAACGGAAGCTTATGGTGGTGGTTGGCACTATAAACCCGTTTATTACTTTGGAGCCTACTCTTGGCTTTGGTACATGCAGTTTCTCGGGGTAGTGGCTGTGGTGCGACACCGGATGGGTGCCATTCGCTGGCAGCTGCTGAGGAGTGTGAGGCCACCGCTGCGCAGGGAGGCGGAGCTGGAGGAGGCGGCGACCTCCGGAGAACAGTGGTGGGTGGCGGAGGGTGAGCTGCTGCGGCTGCAGCGCGCCAGGCTGGCTCTGCACCGCGTCGCCTGCCTCTGCGGTCAACATTTTGGGTTCGCCCTGTCACTACAAGTCCTCAGCAACTTGATACAAATGGTGTCACTAGCCTACTCGGTTGTGCTGTTGGTACACAAATGGCCCGATTTCACGAGAACCATATTCGTGAGTTGTTCACTGCTGCTCGTTATGTGTAGCAACCAACTGGTAATGTGCTTGTTGTGTTCATCTGCAGCAGAGCGAGCAGCCGCTGTCGGCGTGTTACTGGACAGGTGTCAGTCACTCGCGCGACACGATACATCACTACGTGCCCTTCGTTTGTCCGTGAAGGAATTGCAGTTCTCTGCTGCCGGTTTCTTAAACGTCGATCTGCGGCTATTTTTAACTCTTTCTAGTGCTTCTGTCACTTATGTCATAATACTCTCTCAATTTTATATGTAAAAATGAAATTTCGTTATAATTTCATAGTTAATCTACCGCAAAGCTGAACATTACACATGCTGGATAGTGTTGGACTTCTGTTAAATCATCATAGTGTTTCTAAGGCACCGTTTACGTGTGTGTGTGTGTGTGTGTTGGGGGCGGGGGGGGGGGGGGAGGTGCGGGGTTGATGGATAGACACGAGGTTATCTGCTTCCTTACAACGATAATTAGAAGTGAATGTGGTCAATACGTCTAAAACATTAAGGAGAGGTAACATACAATCTTGAGAAGTAATTGCACTTACTCTCTCCCACACTCACCCTCGTTCTCCCACGCAACCAGACCCTCACGGAACCTTTAGTATTTTAAAATTGTCCATTCGAATGCGGATAATACAAACCTAAAGCTGCAATAACTGATCACTTCCAAAAAAGGTGAAGGAACCAGTGATCCTGATAATACATTATATAGGCCTCACTTTTTTTTAGAGGAAGTTGAACCTTTCACAGAATCTTACAACTCGTACTATAATAGTCTCATTGTCATCCAAAACCGAGGGCAGATCTGCCGTTGCTTTAGTCACTGCCCTCTTGTTTGAATACGGAATGCAGTTAAGTGAAATGTGTCGTACTGCGACGTGTACAGTACAAGCACCATACTTTCGAGGGTCTTCTGGATGGAATATGAAGCCATTCATCAAAGAAATGTGTCCCTTATGAAGATGACTCATTACTTTACCTCGTCTGTGAGGCTGGAATGTGGACTGACATGGCCAAATTACGACCTTCCTAACAGAGCTTACTGACTATCACTTCCAGCCACTTTCTTCCCATCCAGACACGACTCTGTACCTTAACAGCAATGTGATAGCATATAGGATGATGATTCAATGAACCATTCGTCACTACACGCCTCCTTGACTGCTTCATCCGATATTTCGTTTGCCTGTATTCCCATTAAGGATACAGTAACTGTCGATGATGTGCAGACTAGATTAATAGCTGATCTTCTGTATCTTCCCACGAACAGCCTCCCAAAGCTTAGGTGTTTTCTTCATAAATTTTGAAGCACCATCGCTGGCACTGTTTCTGAAACCGTAGTTAAATGGATCCGAATGCGGTGTATGCCTCAGGCTGCCAGAAAGAAATGAACAGGACATATTGTGACAGACTAGCTACCACTGGCAGAAGTAGCATATATGGGTGGATATGAAACTCACATACTAATTATAAAACTCCAAAAATTTCACCAACGAAAGTGTTAATGTTTTACCCTTGTACTCCGCAAAATGTTTGTGCAACGCTGTGTACTTCAACATGTTTGTGATGTTGCTTTATGTAGATGTGAAATACTAGATACATTGACACAGTAGTTTCTGAGAAAATATATTCATAATTATCTACATGAAGCAAGTGGATGACCAGTGTGTAAACATAATTTCTCCTCAATTTTTAATTTGATGAGGAGATTTGTAGGAAAGTTGTGGAATTGTCAGAGTGGTACGGTAATATTGGACTTACAGCGTCATGGTACAGTATTGCATATATTCACAGAAATTCACAGACAGAATATTTATTATGCACAATATTTCTTATATTATTACCAAATTTTTACTACAGTCACATATGTGTGTGTGTGAGCAGGAAGTATATCAAATTTATGTAATTTCTGATTGTATAATGCCATTCACTGATTGTGCAGCATGTATCAAACAACTGTTTCTCTCCATCACAATTTAGTTCTGTCAGTCTCTTCATTAAATGCAGACACTAGGTCAACAGAATGTATTATGCAGCCTAATGAATGGCATATGTTGGTGTGTTGTCATTATAAATCACCAACATAGTGACATATGGTCTTTAAATTCAGCACAGATGTGAGAATAGTGCAATGAATTATAGTAATAGTATTTTATTATTAGTGTTTGCCAGTATATGGATTTAGTTATTTGCATTGTTTCAACAAATATGCTCAATAAATATTTGTTAGACTTTACAGTAACTGACATTTATGCTCAAATAATCGTCCTAAGCAATATTTTCTTCAAAGCTTCCATCACACTTGTCTACCTAGTTGCCTACATAAAACTGCCTGTCTTTTCTCAGTCACTATGTGAGTTTGATAAATTCCTCGGAATTTTTATTTCTTTCCTTCGAATGCTGCTCTGTATCAAGTGAGTTGTTTATCATAGTTTTGCACTCTTCTTATCTCCAAAAATTTACAGCAGCTGGAAGTGGAAATTTAACTGTCATGTAGTATATCACATGAGGAAGAATGCCTATTTAGTATGGGGTAAAATACATAACACATTAATAGTGAGATTAAAATTCAGTACCTTGACAGACTTTAGAGGTTTGGCACTAGCTTCAATCCTTCAGGATATGGAAAGAATCTCAACAGTTATTTAGGCATTTAACTAATATGACTTATGCAGATCAAGGGAATTCTAGTCAGCATTGCCAGATGGAAATTAGTATCCCGTTCTCCAAAAAATGGAGTATTGAACAAAAATCACCATGCAAACTTGTACAAGAATAGTAAACGATAGTGAGACAGTAACTGTGTGCTTTTTTCCAAAAAGGACGTTAATATGAAATTCAAGACTTCCTGCAGAATAATATTTACGTTGTTTTATGATGTTTGCTTAAAATGCAGATGAACTAACTTATTACTGTAACTTGTTGAAGTTAATATTTTTTATTTGTAAATAGCCAAATATTTTAACATATGATATTGTTATAAAATTTTTCTCAGGTACAATACATTTTTTATGTTTCGTGGAAAGAGCAGTATGAATTGGGAACACTAATGATCAGTTCACTGAAGTATCAACAATTTTGCCACAGTAATAACTGTCGTCATTACTTTTAACAGTCTTATTAGATGGGAAAGTAGAAATGCATACAAATTATTTTAAAACACTGTACTCAATAATAACTTTTCCTCTGAAAACTATATTCTGGTGAACTGTTAACCTGAGGTTTAATCTGCTCTCAGATATATATAGAAAAAGAGCACTTTATGCAGTACTTATAAACAGCATCAATCATAACTATATGTATCTTATAAGAACTACATGATCAGAAACAATAATGTCATTCTTTATAATGAACACAGTTCCTTTGTAATATTAACATATATTGTTATGTGTGATTTGTACGCTTTAATCATTTAACCTCTTTGTATTGGAAGTGAATAAACAAAAGATGTAACTTCAGATGCATATATTATCCAATTAATAGTAAAACACTTAAATAACTCTTTACACTTCTTTAATTTTTGCTCATATATCTCCTTCACATGCTTTTTTCAGGAAATAAAAATTTCTATCTCAAATACATGATATTGTTATTAGATTTAGCAGCAGTTGAAGATTTCTTGACGTTTGAAAAGGTATGTCCAGATTATACTGTCATATGAAAGTGTCTTATGAACTGTGTGAAGAAAAGAGATAAAAGCATTTGAGATGTGGTTTCACAGAAGCATCGTCAGATTTAAGTGGACCTATAAGGTAAAAAATTATTTGCTTAACATTAAGTGGAGGAAGGGAAATAATGGTAATTTAAGTGTCAAGACCTCAGGAAATAGCTTCTGTGGTAATGGAAAGAGCTGTAGAGAGCCTCACATTTAAGCGAATTCTTAGATTGCTACATATACAACAATGTAAGGAGCCCCTCCTTAGAGATGCAGAGATTATTACAGGATTAGAAACTAGTGGGTCACACCCAATGAATTTGAAGACCGATGACTCAGAAAATAAAGTTTTCATATCTATTATCCTGCATATGTTAATGTACTACAAAACTGACCTTTTCTTTTTGGGTGAGGTGCTATGAAATATTGGAATGTAACTTATCCATTTATGATTATTAGTATTCTTGAATATTTTTCCCTTTGAAGATAATTTTTTTGGTAATCTATTCATATTCACTAAAGAATTAATTTTATTTTATATATTACTTGAAAGCACTAAAGAATATTTGTTTTCTATTATCTTTTTAAGAGAAATTCTGTTCTGGAAAAACTGTAAAGAAATCATTAATATTGTTACCTTTCTATGTTTAATATAGGTAATATATTTTTTAGAAAACCCACCATTTTGTTAGTAGTTATATTTTTCATTAATTGTACATATTTTCCTGAGCTCATTTCAGTTCATTCTACCAGTAATAAGTCTTAAGTTTAAATTGAAAGAATAATGTATTTCCAAGAGTTCCATTTCATTTGTTTGTGTAACTCATTCAAATGCAGTCTATCTATGTATATTTATAATATGTGTAGTAAATTTAGAGCTACTTATTACACAAGAATTTGTAACTCCAACTATTCTATTGTTAGCGTTTTATCCTTGAAGATACGGAAGTTATGTAAGCTTTTTACTTTTTAGAATTAGATAATCATACAGATTGTCTAATTTAACACAAAATTAATTGTATAACTTAGAATTATATTAATAGTTTTAAACGAGGTGATCTTTCGAATATCAGGTGTAGAGCTGGTGTACCTGATGATGCAATGTGATTTATGGAAGTCAATAAAAGTCCTACACTTAACTCTGTGTTAAAGAATGACGTTATTTCAGTTTCTGCGAATACTTGATTTAGTACCTATTTTCATTGAAACTAGACTTTTTGTTTCAATTAACTGCCTCATTCCTTGAATTCTAATACCCAGCAGCTATAAGATCTGTTCCTTCATCACATTGTACTCTTAACCTACGCCGTCTGGTGAGGCAGTGGGGCATTTGTTGACATCATGAAAATGTTTTTTTTATGAGGTGATGAAAATTTTTCTGAATTTTATGGGAATGATGAATGGTTGTGCAATATGGTGGCACATAGGTCAATTTTTCTGGTGGTGACAGTAGGATGCTGTGGAGTTTCTTTAATATATATATATATATATATATATATATATATATGTTAATCAAATTATTATTCTCTTGTGAAGATTCAGGAATCTGTTGTGAGTTTTGCACCACTTCTTCGCGGGAAGAGCAAAGACTTTTGAAAAAACTTAAGTACTGTAAGTTATAGTTTATATATATTTCACCTGAAATCGTTTCCAGAAGGCATAGCGTTCTCAAGATCAAGAACAAAGATCGCATTGCCACTTAATTTATTTGTGTCGAGATCATGTTCGATCACGACCGGATATGAGACATAGCAACTACGAACAGAGAAACCTAAGGGACCAGACAGAGCTGGATATTTTCTTTGCTAGACTACACCACACATTAAAAGAAGTTGGATTTAAATCACAAACAAGGTAAATAGCAATGTACCTTCTGCCTTAACTATGACGTTGGCCGACATGCAGTCGATCCCTGGTAGCTGTATGGAAACTATAAAACCACCGTGATTCCTGTTGCCATTAACAGGAGATGGATAGTATAGAAATACCTTAAGTAATAAGCAAGCACTACAGCATTTGAAAGCACAATAACCAATTTAATTACCTTAGTCAGTATTTCTAACAACAGGCTCCGTATATTTCAATTTTATACCTTGCTGCCTATTTCTTTCAATAAAGTCCTTTAACATTTTCCACTGTTCATCTTAGCTGCATCCATAAATTCTTACATAGCACTGCACAATACTAATATTTTATAATAACTAATTGGTGATTGCGGACCAAGCCATATACGCGTCCGCCGTCTTTAAAAAATATCACGACTGTGTTAACAGAAGAGGATTACAATTCTTGAGCTGTCAAAAAATAAGAAACACAAAATATCTCTATCGATACAGTTTATGAACAATTCGTATTCCGCGCCGTGGCGCGTAATTTATTCTTTGAAATATCAGGTGGTCGCTGTTCAGCGACAATCTAAGAATTTCTTACACAGATGGGTTTTATGAACCGGCATGGTTAGACTATCGACTGAAAGTTTATTTAAGCTATCGAAACAGATACTAATATTACGAAGCCCAAGTGGGTGAACATTTCGTGGAAACCAATAGACTGACGGAAACATAAATCTGCGCAATTCAGAATTTAAAAATAAAGTTTACAGGCATTGCAACAAGGACTTAAAAGAATCAAACCAAAAATCACTTAAAATAATACTGTTAAATTAGGGCTACCATGAATGTGTGCTAATATTTCCGAATACTACGGAAAAAAAACTGTTTAAGAGAAGATGCAGATGCAAGCTAGGGCCGTGAAAAGGTGCAGCCTACAGCGACACACCATGAAGTGTCATGGACTGTGGCGGTGATGAGTGTCTGAGTGTCTAGGGAAATGGGGACAGGATGCGGTGAGCGTCAGATGAGTTCCCTCTCTAGTGCACAAAGTAGTGTCGAGCATGAACTTGGTAAGTTTTACTAAATACCAATGCACTGAGTGACACAAATGCAGTTACTCTTGCAAATGTGAGCAACAAACTTTCTTAAAATTGTTAAAAGGCAGGTGAGCTGCAAATAATAAGAAGTGAACTGTAAATTGATAATGTGCACACTCTTGTGGTTTGTCAAAAATGAGAACAGTGATTGTTTCCTGACAGAAAACCATTTTGAGCGATTTCGACGTTATACGTGATCGATGTTGCAACAACATTAGTGAAAATCAATCCAGGGCTCGCATTGTCACGTCATTTAACACAGGTTGTTTCTGTATGGACGATGAAATGTATGGTGATGAAGTCCCATACTCCTTGACAGAGTGTAGGGGAACGATGCGGGAGACCCGTACTGCTGTACTAGGCAAGGTTCTAGTGGAGGTGGTTTGCCATTGGCTTCCTCCGACCGTAATGAAGATGAATGATGATGAAGACGACACAACAACACCGAGTCATCTCGAGGCAGGTGAAAATCCCTTACTACCCAGGAATCGAACCCTGGACGCCATGCTCGGGAAGCTAGAACGCTACTGCGAGACCACGAGCTGCGAACTAAAATGTATAAAGGCATCAATAAAACAGATGTAGGAAGTTGAGATTATTTTTGCTTGCTGCAAACATTACTCCCTTCTCTGAGAGTATTAAAGTACTTCTCTGTGCCAGAAATTGCTAAAAATATGTTTCCAGTACAGAGAGCAAGACGAAAGTTAGGAATTCCAGGTGACGTTACAGATGTCAGTGCCGGCATACAGAAGATTCCGCCTGCAATATCTTGGAGCTGTCACTAACCACCAAATGCTCAAGTGCTCACTGAGACTATACAGAATTTATCACTTCCTGGGGGATAACTAGTAAAGTTTAACTTATTTACGACGAAAACCTGCAGTTCCAGTTACATTATAAATCAGATATCTTAAGAGGCCAGCAGTTTACTGACTTTTTTTGCAGGCCCCTTATAAAAGCCATCCGCTAGTGATGCCGTTAATTTTGAAAAATATTGACCACCATGGGAGTTTTCAGTCAGTTTGAGGATTGTCCTTATTCATTCGTTCTTTTTCCTGAGTCTCTGCTCGGCGCATGGTCAGAATTGTTGTTAATGACAAAAAATGGTTCAAACGGTTCTGAGCACTAAGAGACTTAACATCTGAGGTCATCAGCCCCCTAGAACTTAGAACTACTTAAACCTAACTACCTAAGAACATCACACACATCCATGCCCGAGGCAGGATTCGAACTTGCGACCGTAGCAGACTCGTGGTTCCGGACTAAAGAGCCTAGAACCGCTCGGTCTCCGCAGCCGGCTGTTGATGACACCTACCAGTTACTTGCTGCGAATGTAAATGGGTACCACAAGTAACTGCATATAGAGTTATTCGAGTTGAACTGATCAAAAGTTTTTCGAAACGTTTGCAGTTAGCGTAACTTCAGTGGGACTCATGTACCAGCCTCATATTCAACTAACTGGAATGTGGGGAACTGCCTACAAACCTCATCCAAGCTGGCCAGCGGACCACCCTCAGACATCTGGGAATGGTGCTTGAACACGCACGGCTATGCTGGTGGGTGCTTAGTTTCAGCACAGGAATTTTAATGCAGTTACATAACTGAAGCTCTTAATTTCTTAAACTTGGACTCGATCTTCCAGTGTGTCACTTCTAACGTGAGTGAAAGCATGTATCCATAGGAGCAGGGTTGCCCAATTGTACGAGATTATTAAATGTCAATGGGCCTGTGATTGGAATAGGAAACCATACTGAACGAATGAATGTTGAGTGGAGGGAACGGAAGAAAAATACGTTGGGCGGTGGTAGCTCCAGGCGGCGAGGCGTCAGTCCACCTAGAGTGAAAGTTCAGGCCAGCAATAAAACTGCAGGGGACAACGCCTGCCTCTTGTCCAAGGGTGCAAGCCAGATGACAGAGTACAGACTATGCTCTGTCAGACGTGTTGCTGGATCATGCGGAGCTCCATTGAGAATTAATTCAAGAGAATGCAAATCGATTGCTCGATCGATTCAGTTCATAACATTGTACAGTTAGTTCGAAATGCAGTCCACAGCAGATTACGCTATCTAATTGGATGGAGCATCGGTCTCTCAACCGAACTTGGTACCTGTTGAATGAAGTCCAATTTACATACCACGGCCTGAAATCAGAAGTGGCGACATTGCTACTGCAGTCTTGCAGATACATTGCTTATCTGTCTAAATGGTTGCTGGTTAGTGTATATTTGTATATAGACAGTAAGACAAAATGAAGAGAGCGGGAACCTGTGGGTCAGAGAGAGACAAGAATCAGTAAGAATAATGGAAGAGCAAGACTATATGGATGAAAGTCACAATGGGAGAATAATAAAACCATATAAAACAAAAAAGTCGTTAACGTAGAGGAAGATAAGTGAGATCGAAATGCTGCGAAACCAGTGTGTGGGGACCAATACAGTAAGACAAACAGAGGAACACAAATGGCAACAGTACTTCAACAATTGTTCACGCACTTATAATCGAACATGCAACGAAGCTTAGCATCCTTAGAATCACTAACAGGAGAAATAATGCGAGGAACCTCAAGCTCCTTGGAACTAAAAATGCAGATAACTTTGCTAGCAAAAATTAATGTTAACTCAAGTCACAAAGTTAGAGAGAAAAGGAACGGAAAAGGAACGTATGAAGAGCAGTCGAATGAGGAAGATAATAGTAGAACCTTTTATAAAAAGCAGGATATATTAGAATATGCAGTGGGTTCAAACTGTGAGAAGGAAAAAAACAGTTGTTAGAATATTAGCAAGATTGAACTCAGACTGTTAGGCATTATCGAGGAAAGGAGAAAACAATTACTGTGTAAACGATTGACGGTGGCACTAAGTGGTGGAGGGGGAAGGGTGGTCAAAGAGTTCACAACTTACCTAAAGATATAAGTGGTGTATGCAGTTTCCCTAGCTGTTTACAATATTCTGTTATTTTCTGTTTCCAAACTGTAATCACTTAATTCTACATCTTCTCTGTAACGCTATAGTAATCTTTCACTGTAGAAGTTATTATCGGACTTGACATTGAACAACCAGGAGGAAAGTGATGCCAATAAAGGAAATCGAGTGCCACTTCACACACAGAAAAGAAGACGAAGAATATGGTGTCTCTAGAGGTGGTGAAGCCGATGGCATATAGACTAGAGTACGAAAAAGCCGTGACAAAAACCATAATGAAGGGTGTTATCCAGTTAGTATGATACCTCTGTACTGAAACTCATTTTTGGTATAAAGCAAAATTTAGAAAATGTCATGTCATGCAAATGATGACCTCCAGCTTTATATCTATATCTACTTTCATGGTTAGTCTTTTTTACAAAATTCCATTGTGTACGTATAAAGCAGGACGTGGTAACTTTTTTTCCGTGGCTACCATAATTAGTGTCCCGTCAGTTCTCCTAATGTTCCAACCTACATATTTAATTCTCGTTAAATATCGGTATGAAGACTGTGCAGTATATTGTAAATGCAATAAAAGTACAATTTTAAACGTACCTTTTACTGCTCAAGGAGCTCTAAGCAATCTAAAATATTGAAATTCAGTGGAGCAATTATAGTACAATGTTTTATACTCTGGAAAGAATTCTGTCAGTTTTCTTGCAGAATGTGTATGGCTGGTATCTTGTGTAAGGTGAGACACCATTAATAGGTAATCTAACTGCATATGAGTTTCGCATCCATTGCTTACTGGTTTCAATCAGTTACATTTTCTCTGTGTCTGCTCCCTTAAAGAACAAATACAATAAAACATCCAACGCTGAATGCACTGCTCTCACAACGATTGTTTTCCGTCTGAAGCTGTCTCTAAGTGAAGGAGGGAATTACAGAGTTTTATGAATCGATTACATTTAGGTTTTTCGAATTCACAACCTTCTTCGAGGTTTCCCACGTTTCGGAAACGTTCTACGACAGGGAGCGGTATACAGATTTAATCCAATAAAATTCTCGTCAGCAACAGAAATACGGAACGCAATTTTCCGCTAGTTGAGTGCTGAGTTTCAGGCAACGCGAGTTGGGATCGTGTGCTAGACAGGAAACTAGATACGCACTTTACCTTAACGATTTCGTAACGTTACCTATATCTACACCTAAGTACATATCTGCGAATCACTGCGAAGTACATGGCATATCCAATGGCACCCCGTATGCTGGGGTTTCTCCCTTTCCAATTGCAACGGCGCCTGGGAAGAATGGTTACGTATACACATCTGGCGCTGTGATTTGTGTTCGTGGTTTGTACAGGAGCGATATGTAGGATGCTGGAGTATATCGCTAGCTTCATCACTGAATACGGGATGATTTGAGTCTATCTTCAATCGTCTGCCAATTCAACACTTACAGCAATTGTGCTGAGCTTTTGCGCAGCTCATACAAACCTGTGAGCATTCGAGATGCCCTTCTTCGAATAACCTAGAGAGATGCCGAAGTGGTTAGTAGCACACTGGCATCGCATTTGGAAAGGTGAGGGCTCACACCCCTATCCGGCCATCCTGTTTTAGATTTTCCCTGATTTCCCTGAATCGTTTCAGGCAAATGCCGGGATGGTTCGTTTGAAAGGTCACGGGAGATTGTCCTACCCACTCTTCCATAATCCGAGTTTGTATTCCGTCTGCAATGATTCGTTTTGATTAACACTCTTCCAGCTTTCATTTTTTGAATGCGTTCAAAATACCCTCTTACAATTAGTCCTATTTGATATGCGTCCCGCAAACTAGAAAGTAATGTAAGATGTGTCTCTCGAGTGTTTGGAAGCAGTCACCTTTGTAGGTGCTTTCAATTAATCGAGGTCTACCTTCAGCTATGCTAACGACTGAGCATCTGTAATCATTCCATTTTACACACCTACAAATTGCTACATACCGGTATATGTATCAGCTGCCTAATCGACATACAGTGAGGCTGGATTTGTATTCTTCGTGATGGTATCGGACATCGATAAGGTTTAATTGAAGCCTTACTTCTTACCTCGATGATGTTGAATTCTTCGTAGTAGTACATGTCCAGACAGGTTTTGCTCTCCGGTAGTGCTAAGACTAAAAATAAAACAGAAAGAAATTGCTAATGAAGGTGATCCATACTGCTCTCTACAAAAGGAAACAATTTTTGATATATTCCAGCTTTATGATAAGTGGATCTACTCAGTGTTAACACACAGCTTAGGATGCGAACAATTAATTATGTCTGGCCCCTACCATGACGTGGAAGAAAGAAAAAAAATACATTACTCCAGGTCTCTTCATATTTCCTAAACAAGCGAAGTTCAAAAACTTTATTACTGCAGCTGAAAGCAGCTCCATTTAGCGAAGAGTTTTATTTACTGGGCAGTATTTCTGCCATCACTATAAAATTGTGATCTCCTGCACTGTCAGACATTCAGTGAACTCAGCGTCGCCCACATGATTCTAGGAGCCATATTGTCAGCTGCGAGTTGCGTGTGTGTTGAGAAACAAATTGTCTGAAGGCAGGGTTGATTTCCTTGTAGTTTTCGTCTAACTTTTTATGTACGATGCAAAGAGAATGACTATTGTTCCATAAAATTTCACGCGTGCAGCTGCATAAATTCCTCCCCTTCTTCTAATGTTTCGGCTGTATACCGCCCAGCCACTTTCAGACTGAGCCGAAGTGAGTGTCGCTCCAGCACTTGCTCCGTCCTTTTAAACCCGCCGACCGCACCACTGTGCATGTGGCAGCAGATACGCAAGACGCCAGAGATGTTGATCGGCGGCGAAGAGGTATGACATATGCATGGAATTAGATCTATGGTTGCGTGGTCGATACACAGGGTGATATCGATGTATCGCTGCGAGCTGCACCGTTGCAACGTCTTTGCGAGTTCTTTAGAGTGCCGGATTCTATGATTTGTCCAAGCTGAAGCCGCTGTCACTACTAATTAAATTCGTCGGCAGCCGAATTTCAATTGCTTCTTTCGTTACTGAGTCCCACAAAGATGAAGCTGAGGCTTATGGTACGACGCAGTATATCGAAAACCGACCCATACGGATTTATATTTACGTGCAAATAGCTCCCACCATCCTTCGCAGACGACGAGTGTACTCAGAACTCTGGTACACGGAGCACACGTCATCGCTGATGAGAGCAGTCTGTAGGACGAGCTTCTACAATTGGGAAGAGCTTTCGAAGCCAACGTGTATTCTCCACAGCAGATACGTAAGGCACTACATACGAAGTCACCAGTGGGTGTAAGGAATGCAGAAGAAGACATTTCTGCCAAACGTGGCTTTTCTGCCATACATGGGAAACCTATCGTCAAAAATAGGTAGGGCTTCGGAAGCCTGGGGTTAAAAGATCGCCGGTCGGAGTGGCCGAGCGGTTCTAGGCGCTACAGTCTGGAACCGCGCGATCGCTGCGGTCGCAGGTTCGAATTCTGCCTTGGGCATGGATGTGTGTGATGTCCTTAGGTTTGTTAGGTTTAAGTGGTTCTAAGTTCTTGGGGACTTATGACCACAGCAGTTGAGTCCCGTAGTGCTCAGAGGCATTTGAACCATTTTGTTTACAAGGTCCCCCGTGAGCGTGGCCATTCATTCATCGGACGACACGTACAGTCCACGAGAGATGCACAGAGCACCGCACTTACACCCGGCTTTCAAGACATAATAAATCTGCGGTGGCAAAGCACAGCCCTGCGCTGGTTACTGCATGGTCGAAATTTTAGCCTCAGCTTCATCTTTCTGGGACTCAGTAGTGATAGAAGCGATTGAAATTCGTTGCCGATGAATTTCATTAATAGAGACAGCGGTTTCACCTTGGACAAATCATGGAATCCGCCACTTTCTGTAATAAACTTACAAGAACTTCGCGACAATGCAGCTCCCAGTGACAAATCGATATCACCGTGTGGATCGGCCGCCCAGTCATGGATCTAATTTTACGCATATGTCATACCTCTTCACTGCCGATCAACGTCTCTGGCGCCCTGTATATCTGTGGCCGCATCCGTAGTGGTGCAGTCTGCGGGTTATAAAGGACGGAGCAAGTGCTGGAGCGTCAGTCATCTCGGCTTACTCTAAAGATGCATGGACGATATACAGCCGAAATAGAAGAAGAAGTGAAATTTAAGAGGCTGCACGCCCGAAATTTTGTTGAACAACCAGTGCTCCACGGGAATGTGAAGATGTAGAACGACTATTATGCTACAAGTGGAAACATAATGCTTTATCTATGGGAGAATATACATGAAATAACGTTAGCTTCAGTATGTTCAGAGATCTGTATTCGTTGTGGTACCTTACTGGGACAGAAAGAGAAAATTGTGACGTTGCATATAATTTATCGCTATTAGTTTCCTATATTTTAACGGTACAATTTAAGAAACTTTTTCTTACGGTGACCAATAGAAATATATTTAGCGTTACTAGTGGAACATGATGTTTAAAAATGGTGTGGTGAAGTTATAATTCCTTTTTTTTGTTCCGGCGAAGGTAAATCTACTAGTGTCAAATATAGGCGCTAATTTGCGGAAGAAGTTTCTGAGAATTTACGTTTTGACCATAGCATAGTATGATAGTGTAACATGGGAAAACCGGAACAGAAGAGAATCAAAACATCTGAGTTATGGTTCTGCAGAAGAATACTGAAAATTAGGTGGACTGATAAGATAAGGTATGTGAGTTTCTCAGCAGAATCTGAGAGGAAAGGAATATATGGAAGATACTGACAAGAAGAAGGAACATGATGATAGGACACCTGTTAAAACGTCAGGAAATAAGTTACACAGTACTTGAAGCAGCTGTCGAGGGTAAAACTGTAGAGGAAGGCAGACATTGGAATACATGCAGCCAATAAGTGAAGACGTAGGTTGTAATTGCTGCTGTGAGATGAGAAGGTCAGCACAGGAGAGGAAATTGTGGTTGGCGGCATCAAACCAGTCAGAAGACTGACATCCCCAAGAAAGGCAAAGTTATTAATTAAGTAATTATTTTGTATTAAGGTCTCGCCACAGAAAGGCGATGTGGAACATGGGGCTGATGAATTGCATGTAGTTGTAACAACGTATTTAAATGGGGCGCATGGATGAGACGAATGCGTACAAATATAATATGTGCTAAAACAAACTGTTAAGAGACGTGTTGGAAATAAAATAAAAAAGGGAAATGTGGATATAAGAGTTTTTCGCCGCAGTGAAGTGATTTCCAATGGAGTCGAAAACGACGAGATGATGTTCGGTTTAAACCTGTCGGACGTAAGAAAACTTCATTCCACTATGTAGAACGGAACGAATTTCCCCATGACTTCAACGCCCAAATAGCCATGCTAGAGAGAGGAGGCGCGCTAAACGCACCCATCCATGAAATATCGCCGAATTCGACGGATATGAGGAAGCTCCAAGTAAAATTTCAACACTTAGAGAGCCTGCTACCTGACTAGCAGCCCATGCAAAGAAAAGCTAACCGGAGCAAAGGAGGAGCAGTGAAGAACATCAATTCCATCTGTGAGAAGGGAAAATTTTGGAGACTTTGCTGGAAGCCACCATACACATTCATTCCTAAGACAGAAGAATGGCGTAGTAAGCTGCTCGAATGGAAGAAATGGCAAAGCGTGGTTTCCTGCGAAGTGAAGAGAGGTGGAGAAAAGGGGAAAAATTTACATCGCAGTGTCGGAAGATAACAATGTAAGGGCTAAAGTTAGGAACATTTCCTGAGACGTGGACTAATACATATCTTTAATCCCAGAGAGACGGTGGTGCAATTGATGCGCCCTCTGGTGAAAATCAGAAAACCGAATTTCTAATTTATAGCACTTGCAGACATTTAGGAAATTAAGTGTAGTCTATTTATTTTTCCAACAGTTTCCATTCTTTAAATGAACTACCCCGAAAAACATCCTACATTTTAGAATGGAACTGTATAATAATTTAGTAGCTTGCTGTGTAGGCTACAATAAGTAAAATCTCGAAAGTGCTACAATGTAGGCAAATCTACCCTCCGTCTTTGACCAATATACACTAAATGAGAGTTATTAATAGTAGGAAATAGCGGTCAGGGAATGTTACATCTTATTCCAGTAGTGACTCATTAAAATTATTCTCATATTTTTAGTTTTGAGAGGTGCATAGGCTTACATTTCTGGACATTTACGGCAAGCTGACAATCTTTGTCCGTCATTTTCAGGTATTGTTAGTGCACATTGGGAAATCGAACGTGATTTTCTGGATGCATCATGATGTGCTCTTTCCAACTGTGATTAATTTGAAATCTGTTATGGAAAACGTATGTTCTGGAAGCAGTCTGTAATTTTTACAGAAATCAAGTGTAGACTGATTACGCGAATGATATTTTCTACTGGAAAACCTTAAGTTGTTATGTTTATCATCCGTTAATGAACGAATTATAAGACCCTATAATTAAGACTTCCTTCGCAGCGCTATTTTTCCGGCTGCTTTGCCTCAGTATATGTAGAATTGTTAGGCCCATGTTTGAAATTAAAGATATTGTTCCGGGAGAATGAGACTGGCTTTGAAGCTTTCATGGAAAACGGCACATGTAAAAGAAATATCAAATCTACACTACTTTCACCGCTTCACAAAAATCATCTTTTCGACGAATTTGTAGATTACTAGAAAATAGTACGTGAATAAAATTTTATATTCCACATCCTTGTTCTACCGAGTTAATTTGTATTAAGTTTCATATTCAGCATGCATTTACTCTACGAGATATAAGAATCCGAAATTTATATATTTCCGTCGCACGTTTTCAGCGCCCAACTTAGTTTCAAATTATCTAGTATTGTTTCGCCGCGTTGGATAATCAAATAGGCTTTGTTTTGCGGCTCAGACCACAGTCTTTCTATGGAGCACAGTTTGGAGGACTCTTTGGAAAGTCAAGTCGGAAATACTGCATTTTTACCTTTTTATAAAGTCAATCTGAACTTATTTTATTCAGTATTGGAACATGGAACATTAATGAAAGTTTGCATTTGATATCCTTGTGTACTTAGGTTACTACATGCTAAGTTTCACGTTCGTCATGCCTTGATTCCCTCAGATATAAGAAGCCAAAATTGACATTTTTTAGGGCTTCGATTTTTTTGAATTATTTTGCTTAAAATTTTCTTGCTGAGCAACAGTGGTAAAATTCTCATTATTATTATTCTGAAGAGAAGGCATAAATTTGTGTTACATGACTAATTTGCATTTCTTTCAACTAAATATTGCCCGAGGTGTAAGAGCTTAAATTCACCAGAAACTCACGGTCATTCTGCGGAAAGCCGCTCGTGGAGTCAAGCAAATGACTGAATTTCTGCCACTATTGCTTCTATATCTACGTCTACATGGATACTGTGCAAATCTCATTTAAGTGCCTGGTAGAGGATTCATCGAACCACCTTCACGATTCTCTATTATTCAAATCTCGTATAGTGCTCGGAAAGTGCGAACATCTATATCTTTCCGTACGAGCTCTGATTTCCCTTATTTTATGGTGGTGATCGTTTCTGCCTATGTAGGTCGGTGTCAACAAAATATTTTCGCATTCGGAGGAGAAAGTTGGTAATTGGAATTTCGTGAGAAGATTCCTCACGCGCCTTTCTTTTAATGATGTCCAACGCAAATCCTATATCATTTCAGTGACACTCTCTTCTATATTACGCGATAATACAAAACGTGCTGCCCTTCTTTGAACTTTTTCGATGTACTCCGTCAGTCCTATCTGGTAAGGATCCCACACCGCGCAGCAGTATACTAAAAGAGGACGAACAAGCGTAATGTAGGCAGTCTCCTTAGTAGATCTGTCACATTTTCTAAGTGTCCTGCCAATAAAACGAAGTCTGTGGTTAGCGTTCCCCACATCATTTTGTATGTGTTCCTTCCAAATTTAGTTGTTCGTAACTGTAATTCCTAATGAACGTGCGTTAGTCGGTACTCTGTTACGATTATCCACATTTATGAATCCAAGGCTTGTCACAGTAGATTAAAGACTCGTTACCACTCAATCGGAAATGCTGGTTACATTTGTCGTTTTCCAGTCTTCTGGCGGATTTTGGCAATTACTGTGCAATCACCGTGGATTTTATCTGCCCTTAATTCATATGTAGATTACAGTCTCGCCTTATTCCATTGACCTATGCATCATTGCTGAGATCTTCACTTGCTAAAGTGGCATTGATTCATCTTCGCAATTGATAATGTGGTCGTTCTCTGGATTTTTGTGATCGAACAGATCGTGAAAAAATTTGATACTCATGTATGCTAATACGGAAATTTGTAATAGACACGGAATAATATCAGGGGATAATAGGGACCGCTGTTTCATTTTATATTTGGATGAGTACCCTGTTAGTTATCTTTTGCAAGGTACACTGCCCATATCTCATTTTTCCTAAGGCCACCTCTGACCTTTTAATTATCCGTTGCATGACATAATTTTCAGTAAATGCATATGGGTCCCTGTGGAGCAATCTGACTGTCTGCCAGTCGAACCAATGAGTATCATTCTGATATCCATGGCTATGTCGAAGGCTCAGCTGTACCTTCAGAATGCCTCAGAACAAACAGAAAACAGAAATATAAATATGAATGATAAAAAAAAGCTAAATATCATTAATGTTATGTGGATGACGTTCTTTTTTTATATTGATATAAGTGATATTAAAAATATTCGATTTCCTTTTACATCATACGCAGTCGTAAGTTTTTAGGTT
Source organism: Schistocerca nitens (assembly GCF_023898315.1). Lineage (NCBI taxonomy): Eukaryota > Metazoa > Arthropoda > Insecta > Orthoptera > Acrididae > Schistocerca > Schistocerca nitens. Next base: position 1,169,837,066 of record NC_064614.1, read on the forward strand.
GGTGCATAAGTTCGTAGTGCTTTTGTTTGCATGTTGGTATTTCAGTTGCTACGGTTTTTTTGTCCATTCTAATCTTTTATTTCTAGTTCACTATTGCTTTTTCAGTTTACATATTGTCTTTTTGTCATTTGGAGATAATTAGTGCTACCGTGGGTGCTAAAAATGGAGAGCCAAGTGGAGAACTCGGAACGTTCCGACAAATTATTCTGTTTGAGTTCAACAGCAGGAGAGGCATCCAGAAACACAAACGCGGTGTGTCGGGATAACGCCGTTGGGCAGAGCACGGCAAGAAAATGGTCTTCTCGTTTTAAGAATGATAGTTTTGACATTAGTAGCCCTCCACCTTCAGGGACATCGGAGTTTGATGAAGATCGTTTAAAAGCAATAATCCACAATCATCCACGTCAGTGTTCTCGAGATCTGGTAAATTTGATGAACTGTGATCACTTCACCATCATGCAACATTTGCATGTAGTGAGGAAAGTTCAGAAATCGAGCCTATGGGTGCCGCATAGACTAAGCCAAAATCACAAAAATCTGCGTATAACCATTCGTGTATCTCTCCTTCCTCGTCATCAATTGACTCTTGAACAAAACCAACCATTCCTGTCCTGTATCTTTACTGTTTACCAGAAATGGTGTCTTTATGTTAAGATGAAAGAAAGAAAGGAATGTTTGGGCCAAAACAAAGCCGAAACTCTCTGTATAAAGACCTGTAAGCATCCACTAAAGACGAAGTTATGCATCTGGTGGAACAACTAGGGTGTGGTGTACTGCGAATTGCTTCCCCGAGATGTAAACATCATCGCTGAGATTTATCGGCAACAACTGAGACGTCTTTCAGACGCAGTCAACGACTAGGAAGAAAGCATGGAGCGACGCTATTGCACGATAGCACCCGCAAGATCCTGCTAGACTGACAAAAAGCTATATACAGTGGATGGGATAGGAAGCCATTCCGCATCGACCTTATTCACCTGATCTTGCGCCCTCAGATTCTCACCTCTTCCGCTCTAAATCGAACAGCATTCAAGAAACTTCCTTTTCGGATGAAAATACGCTCCGAACAAGGCTCGAAGAATTCTTCGTCTCAAAAAAATTTGATGTCTACAGTCGCGGAATCGCAACGTTACCCCAGCGTTGGCACAAAGTTTATACAGTGAAGGAGGATATACTATTGATAACTAAAGTCTCTGTTATGTACATCTGTTGTGTTTATTAAATTATGGAAAAACTCTACGAACATATGCACCAACCCAATGATTTCTGCCTAAACTTCAACGGAATTGCTGTATTAACTTATTAGACTTGGTTACCACTAGAATCTAACAAATGCATACGTCCAGCATTTTTCAGAAACCGAATACACTTGCGTCATTATTAATGCAAAGTTTTTCCTCTCACAATGCTACAAGAAAGCCTTCTTTTACTCAGTGATACAACGCTTTTTACAATTGCCCTTAATTCAATATGAAACTGAAAAAGAGATTACCGTCTAGAAACAGATTGCAGTATCTCAGGGATACAGAAAAATGGAGATCACCAATATGTATGCATACCTCACAAAGAGAGACATTAACCCACAGCTAGTAATGTTTTAACTTTCGGGAACAACTGTAAATCTTAAACTAGGTTTGTAACTAAGGCCAGTTATGGTTACGTGTCGCACAAACCTGAGCACTGTTTCCGTAAAACAAATGTGAGCCTTGAAATCGAAATAAGCGACACACTTAAAACGCTCCTCCGTTATCGTATAGCCCCAAATTAGTGTATCAGTGCGTATTCAAATTAGATAACTATCTTATCTGAAGATCACAGATAAGGTAAAACTTTCCAAACCCACTCCCTCACCCCGAGAAAGCCTCTGCTTTTTGGGTGTGTGCCTGTGTTATTTGGTGTAACCTGACACACCTGTGACGCGCCGCGCGCCACTGCCACCAACAGGGAAACTGGATGAAATAAAACTGGCGGGAAACATCCCCCACGTTCCACAACAAAATAGCGGTATAACCCTACCCAACCTTTCGTCTTTCTTGAGCCTCGTCATTTGTGCTCTGTGCTCCACAGGATTTCTCTTCCTACATAATAACGCGTATCTAACGAGTATCTGGTTTACTAACAATGATATTTTTAGGATATGTTATTGTTTCGTAGTATAATAGAAAACTTACGTAGACTGATGTTAGTAGTTATACATCTGTACAGTGTGTGTGGTTAAAAGACTGTTTGGGGAACCACGTGTGTACGCTGAGGCGTGTGACCGCTAAATCGTAGGGCAGACACTCCCAGCTGAGACATTGTTGGTAAAACGCGAAAGCAACGAATGGTTAAACCGTGAAAAAATTACGGTCAGATGAGGGAAAGAGCAGAGATTGATTTCACTGGCCGAAATTTCTCATAAAAGAAAAGAATCTTATGACAAAAAGTTACACATAACACAAGAATTTAGCGTAGGAGACGAGGTACTACTTAGATCCCATTAAAAACCTTCCCTAAGGATGAAAAAGACTAGGTGTGGCAATTGACTTCTTCTTGACTATTTACAGCGGTAAGAATATTTCACCAAGGACGTTACGCAATGATATACTCAGATTCGGAAAAAAGGTAAAGGGATTGTATCCTCACTAGATCCTACAGAGCTACGTAGAAGATTAATAAGGTTTTATAGTTATTGTATCTCCAGTGGTGTAATATGTTTGTAGTTATCAATATTTCCAAACACAATGATGAAACTTTATAACGTAGTCTGATATGATATGTCAGAATGTCCCATGTCAACCACGCTTAAAAAGAAAATAAAAGCATGAATGTGTATCAGTCAGCAACAAGTGGGGTACACATTTTGCTAAACACAATGACTTTACGGCAGCAATACGAACTATATGTGATATTAGTGGCTAGGCAAGCCATGTTACGTAACTTATGTTGAACATAGACTGATAGACATTCAATTTTTCTACGTTATCTGGATATTTTTCCTGTGTAATTCAGTGTAGGGATATGTCGTAGTATTCACGTGTACGAAAAACTATGGATTTAGTGCAAAAAACCTGGTAACTGAAAGTAAAAGTAAATACTGGTTACAGTGTTATTCAGGCATGTACTTACCTCGACATACTTCCTACATGTGGGTCTGTTTTATGAGCAATCGGCAGGGCTGGCAATGGACAGCCCTCTATCACTAAAGGTTCCCACCCTATTCAAGGAAAGATTTGAAGAGGAGGCACTTACATCGGCCACATATAAACCCATGTGCTTTGTTAGATATTTGTCCCCATGGCAGGGAGAAGCTAGATCACCTTCTGGAACATCTGAATTCACGCCACCAGAATATAACATTCGCATTGGGAAAAAATGTTCAAATGTGTGAGAAATCTTATGGGACTTAACTGCTGAGATCATCAGTCCCTAAACTTACACACTACTTAACCCAAATTATCCTAAGGACAAACACACACACCCACACTCGAACCTCCGCCGGGATCAGCCGCACAGTCCATGACTGCAGCGCCTGAGACTGCACGGCTAATCCCGCGCGGCACATTCGCATTGGAACTGGAGAACGGTGGACAACTCCCGTTCCTGCATGTCTTAGACAAGGGGAAGGCTGAGGGCACATCTGAGCCCAGTGTGTACCGCAAACCGACACACACTGACATATACCCGCAAGCCAAAAGCTGCCACCATCCAGCACAGAAGAACGAAGTTCTCAAAACTCTAGTCCACAGAACACGTACTCTGTCAGACACCGACAGTTTGGCGATGGAAATAGAACACTTACAGTCGGTTTTCAGCATGAATGGATTCTCATCTAAAAAAATGGTTCAAATGGCTCAACTTCTGAGGTCATTAGTCCCCTAGAACTTAGAACTAGTTAAACCTAACTAACCTAAGGACATCACACACATCAATGCCCGAGGCAGGATTCGAACCTGCGACCGTAGCGGTCTCGCGGTTCCAGACTGCAGCGCCTAGAACCGCACGGCCACTTCGGCCGGCGATTTTCATCTAGACGCATCCAGAAGGCACTTCGAGCTGCCAGTCAACCACAGAATCCAAAAGAAGACTCAGGAGGAGAAGAGGGTGGCATATGCTTGCTTGATCTCAGCTAAGACCAGCAGAATTCTCATGATACTTGACATCAAGAGCATGTTTTGCCTACCCACTAGAACTGGGAGAATGTTGGGGACTGTAAAGGATGGCCTGGGGTTACAGAAGCCAGGCATTTACAACATACCATAAGAGTGTGGGATGTCACATATCAGCCAAGCCACCAGGACGGTGGACATCAGGTGTAAAGAACACCAGACGGACACCAGACTCATACAGGCAGCCAAATCAGCCCTAGCAGAACACTGCCTAAGGGTCGATCACTTGCTGAACTAAAGTGACACCAAGATTGTCACACACACACCTAGATATTGGGGCAGTGTCATAAAAGAGTCCATCGAGATCACGGAGAATCTCATCAACCGTGACACCGGATACCAGCTTAGCAGGGCCTGCAATCCGGCTCTTGAACTTCTGAACACTCAGCGCAAAACATATCGAGATTTCAAAAGAAACAGGAGTGGGGACCGAGAAAACAGTTACGAGACATAGCACCAGACACTACAGGTTTGTCCTGACACTCCAGAGATGAAGACCACGACCCTAGGCCAAATCGGGTGCGGACGTCGGTCGGAACACCAACGATCAGAGGGAACCATTGGAGCCACGCCTGGCGGCCACGGACCGTAAACGAGACGCTCGACGCGGTGCGAACCAATTACGAAGCACCCAGCTACAAACAGTAGTGGAGACCAAGAAAACAGCTAGGATTCAGTGCACCAGACCCAGACACTACAGATGACTACCGCGATCCCAGAGAGCGGCTGAGTCGGGTACAGGTGGCAATCGGAACACCAGCAACCAGAGAGTACCACGGGAGCAGCGTCTGGAGGGCGCGGAGCGAGGAGGGAACACTCGATGCGGTGCGGACCGACTAGGGAGCAACCAGCACCTTACAGTCGTGAATACTGGACTCAATCCGCCCAAAGACCATTCTCTGGTAGCACCTGAAGAAGACAGAGAGCTACGCCGTCGAAGTATCGTGCGGGAATGACGCGAACATCCACAGAAGTCCCGTTTTCTTTTTTTTGAAAATGTCAACTAATCAATAAATTTTTTGATCTCCAACCGTGAAGTCCAGATCAAATCCAACGGCAGATTCTGCAGTACTTCCGCAATCACAATGAAAAACACTTTAGTGATATGAATCACCGCATACACTAGAGAGAATTCAGCGCGACTGGGAGCACTTATGCCGGTTTCGACAGTACTGTTATTGGCAAAAGTCAGTTGTCATTTTTGAAACTTAGGTGCGTCACCAGTGCAGTTAACAACCAACTTAAAACTGTCACGCAAGGACGCCTCATGAAGTCGTTGCGATGGTGATCAAGAAATGAATAAACACTTATGCCAAGACGACGTGATACCTCATGATAAACGAGAACCTGTTTAGCTTCATAAGAATAATGTTGTTACAAGTACACTAATACTCATGACGTGAACCGAAATCTACAATGATAAATACGGATCCAAAAAATAAAGGCAGTCATCTAAAAAAAAACTTCCAACTTAATGCAAGCGAAAGAAACCATGTATTAACACCACTCCGCTTCAGAATGCGGTAAAACATGCTTTATCCTGTAGAGGACTCAGACTGCCATACGATTGTAATATGTAATCACCCATGATGAATGGCTATTCAACCGGAAGGTGAAGATCAGCCGAGAGGTAACTGGCGTCAACAGATCGCTACCTGGAGCCGTATAGCAGCAGAGGCGACATCAGCGGACTGACTGCAATGGATCTCGTGTCGCCGACATGGCAACTTTACCTACCCTCGCTGCCTGTTACCTGACAGAGCTTTGAGCCTTCCGACGTAGAAATGTGACGTCAAAATCGTGTTATTTAAAATTAACTCAGGTAATTAGGAAAAAGACATAGTGAAAATGATGAGAATCGCACAAATGAATCCACACACATTATAAAAATAAATGGATGTATATTTGTATCTCACGTATGTTCAACGTCTCCTCCTACACTACTCCACCGATTTCATCTAAACGTGGTACACATACCATTTACTGAAATCATTGCTGTCGGGGTAAGAGCCGCCTACCTACGTATCAATGAGTTGTGGGTGATAAAGCAGAGCAGCCCATGACGTGCAAATTCGACTATTTTAGTCATTCAGTATTTGAGAACGAGAGCACTTAGAGACTTGGAATAAACTTAATACATAGTTTCAGAACTTTACGAAACCCTTTGCTCGCTGGCTACCAGCGCAAAATGATGAAAGAAGAAAATTTCATCATATACTACATTTTCGTGGATCATGCAATAAAACTGCCGCATCAAGCATGACGTTTCAATTTATTGATTCTTTAGATCTATTTGTATTCGTGTCAAATATTGCAGGCAATGGTCTCATATCACACAGAATTTACAAGAAATTTTATATCATTGTACGATACATATTTCGGAAGATACGAAGTCATGCTTACAGAGATGCGTGAAAAACGACAGCATCGTGCAACACGTTTAAATTTATTACTTCGCTGCAACTACACCTATTCCCAAGACTTTTCGCAGGCAGTATCTCATCTGCGACTGAATGTAGCAACAAAAATATGTTACTGCATGCCACACACTGCAGGAGATATGACATAAATCACTGATTCGCATGAAATGGTTCAAATGGCTCTGAGCACTATGGGACTTAACATCTATGGTCATCAGTCCCCTAGAACTTAGAACTACTTAAACCTAACTAACCTAAGGACAGCACACAACACCCAGTCATCACGAGGCAGAGAAAATCCCTGACCCCGCCGGGAATCGAACCCGGGAACCCGGGCGTGGGAAGCGAGAACGCTACCGCACGGCCACGAGCTGCGGACGATGCGCATGAAAAATTGCCACATCATGTATGACGCATTAATTTACTACCGGTATTTCTTTATTACTCACTGTATTCGCAACATTTTGCAGACAGTATCCATGAGAGTCACTGGTGATGATGATGAGGTCCCACACTCCGAGGAGCATAGGGAACGATTCGCAAGAACCGCGCCGCCGACTAGGAAAGGTCGTGGCGGAGATGGTTTTGCCATAGCCTCCCTCCGACCGTAATGGGGATGAATGATGATGATGAAGACAACACTACAATACCCAGTATCTCGAGGCAGCGAAAATCCCTGACCCCCCCCCCCCCCCACCCCCCGGTAATCTAGGCAGGGACCCCGTGCGCGGCAAGCGAGAACGCTACCTTAAGACCACGAGCTGCGGACATGTCACTGAAGCTACCTACAAAATCATACACACATCAAAAACAGTTCATCACAGTGCATCACCTCGGCTCCGAGAGTTCCGGAACCTGTACAGAAAACTGGATTATAGATCAATATAATCATCATTTCCGCATTTTCTTATTGCTCATGAAAACCACACAATGTATGTTGTACCACCATACAGCGAAACCTTCAGAGGTGGTGGTCCAGATTGCTGTACACACCGGTACCTCTAATACCCAGCAGTACGTCCTCTTGCATTGATGCATGCCTGTATTCGTCGTAGCATACTATCCAAAAGTTCATCAAGGCACAGTTGGTCTTGATTGTCCCACTCCTCAACGGCGATTCGGCGTAGTTACCTCAGAGTGGTTGGTGGGTCACGTCGTCCATAAACAGCCCTTTTCAATCTATACCAGGCCTGTTTGATAGGGTTTATGTCTGGAGAAAATGCTGGCCAGTCTAGTCGAGCGAATTTGTTAACCTGAAGGAAGTCATTCACAAGATTTGCACGATGGGGGCGTGAATTTTCGTCCATGAAGACGAATGCCTTGCCAGTATGCCGCCGCCATGGTTGCACAATCGATTGGAGGATGGCATTCACGTATCGTACAGCCGCTATGGAGCCTTCCATGACCACCAGCGGCGTACGTCGGCCCTACACAATGGCACCCCAGAATAGCAGGGAGTCTCCACCTTGATGCACTCGCTGGACAGTGTGTCTAAAGCGTTCAGCCAGAGTGGGTTGCCTCCAAGTACGTCTCCGGCGGTTGTCTGGTTGAAGGCATATACGACACTCATCGGTGAAGAGAACGTGATGCCAGTCCTGAGCAGTCCTTTCGGCATTTTTTGGGCTCATCTGTACCGCGCTCCATGGTGTCGTGGTTGCAAAGATAAAGTTGCAACGATGGACCTCGCCATTGATGTCTGGAGTGAAGTTCCGCATCATGCAGCCTATTGCGCACAGTTTGAGTCGTAACACGACGTCCTAAGGCTGCACGAAAAGAATTATTCGTCATGGTAGGGTTGCTTTTCAGGGTTCCACGGAGCCATAATCCGTAGGTAGTGGTCATCCACTGCAGTAGTAGCCCTTGGGCGGCCTGAGCGAGGCATGTCATTGACAGCTCCTCTCTCTCTGTATCTTCTCCATGTCTGAAGAACATCGCTTTGGTTCACTCTAAGATGCCTGGACACTTCCCTTGTTGAGAGCCCTTACTGGCAGGAAGTAACAATGCGGACGCCATCGAACCTCGGTATCGACCACTTGGGCATGGTTGAACTACAGACGAGCCTTGTACTTTCCTCCTGGTGGAATGGCTGTCGGAACCCCTCCGTCTAATAGGCGCTATCATGCATGGTTGGCCGGCCGGGGTGGCCAAGCGGTTCAAGGCGCTACAGTCTGGAACCTCGCGGCCGCTACGGTCGCAGGTTCGAATCCTGCCTCGGGCATGGATGTGTGTGATGTCCTTAGTTAGGTTTAAGTAGTTCTAAGTTCTGGGGGACTGATGACCTTAGAAGTTAAGTCCCATAGTGCTCAGAACCATTTGAACCATGCATGGTTGTTTACATCTTTGGGCGGGTTTAGTCACATCTTTAACAGTTAAAGGAACTGTGTCTGTGATACAATACGCACAGTCAATGTCTATCTTCAGGAGTTCAGGAAACTGGGGCGGTGCAAAACTTTTTTGATGTGTGTATAACTTTGCGACAAATCTTTCAGGAGATATGACGTCATAAACGTTGAACTGTATCAAAACGAAACAGCAGGGCGAAATTCGCTAGAAATACAGGTGAAATATTTGTGAAAATGCATGTGAAATTAGCGTACAGTCACCTATCCGCGAACCCCTCAGCCGCCATGTTGGACTGCCACAACACATCGGGCTTGGTGTGCATCAGCACTGAAAGAATTCATCTTTGGCGATCATGCGATGTGTATATTTGTATGTGTGTGTGAGTGAGAGTGTCAAAATGAGCAGACACCACATATATACAAACCGCTTAAGTAAAGAGAAATATTTTGCAAGGAAGACAAAAACATATTACTAAATCAGTAAACACATTGCGACGTAAAAAGAAAACAGTCATAGAACATATATAGAATTACGAACAGAACGTGATGCATTAGGTTATAGGCGAATGTTAGAAACCGTGAAGATTTCCAATTATTTCTGCAAAACTTTCGTCGTTGTAGTTTACGATTTTCATATTTTGTTACTGTTCCGTTACAGCAACATTTTTGGTGTATCTTCAAACGGTCATATAGATTAGACCGTTCATACGGAGTACTTGGTGACTTGTGGGTCAGATTCACATAGTTACTAAGCTCGCGGTCTGGCTTGTCACTGACGCGACAGCAGCGCTCCTAGCCATTAAGGTCAAAACTACAACGTCCATGAGGTTAACGTGTATGGAGTTACGCACCGATATGAGTGGCACCCCATTCCCGACACGTCACAGCAACAAATTATGCGACAAAAACCGCGTTTTTGAGAGTGCACTCATTTTATGTTCACCTAATTATCAGATGCTTCCATGTATTTACGCGTCGTGAATATTGTTTCCTTACTTCCTACGTTTTACAACTGCTGCCTTAAGAACTTCTGTTGCAAAATTCTGCAATGCCATCCGTAAACTTCAGTGCTCACGACACATGAACAAATGTAAACATCTTAAGATGGGATGCCAGTCATGTTGATACATCAGCATGGGAAAATAAATAGCTATAAAAGCAATTGATTGCAGCTAACTCATTAGAAATAATCTTCAATTTCAATAATTGCAGCGTTCAGTGCACCCAAAATGGATACGAAGTATTCACAAATATTAATATGAGAAAGAACAGAGAGACAAAAACTATTAGGGTTAACTTTGCTATTTTTGTGCGCAGCCAGACCATTAAAGAGTTTGAAATTTAGTGGGATAATATTAACAAAAAGGTATTTAGCAATAACTTTCTTCTTAATTGGTCAGATGCGTATAGGACTCATGCTTTGAGGATTCCGTACGAAATTATGCACACTGATAGTTTATCGATTCCGCCAGTCGAGAATCTAGGTGTTTTTAGCCTGTTATTGGCAAGATAATTCTCAGGGAGCCTCCAACACTATCGACAACTATTTTTTTGCGTTTGAAATCGGATAACATATGATGAATGAAATATGTTTCCATGCGATACTCTTGTAAATTAATAATTTTCTGGTATCTTCCGTTACTTATACTGTGAAACGGGAACTACCCCACAGATTCTTAGGAGCGAGTTTGATAGTATCAAAATGTGTGAAATAAATGGCCGTATATTTTGATTGCATTTACTTAAAAACGTAACTTCGGTACAGCACCAAAGGACAGTAGACCTTAGTGTGTGACAGACATTTCAGCTTCATATGTCTGCCCTAACCTGAATATAATGAGACTTGAGAGATGGACCGACAGAGGGACAAACGACAAAAAATTGTTCCGTTTAATATGATCACAAATTAACCGTTTCTAATATTTACCTGTTGTTGTGCTGTGAAGCGTTTCTTCTTGCCAAATTTCATTATTCCAGGCCATTGAGAAGTACGCTACAGGTTTTGATTAGTGGGTTTGCGAGTATGAAAATATGCGACATAAAGCGCCGCATCTTTTGATTGGTTTGAGTTAAGAGTGACCATAGACCTTAGAATGTGACACAAATTTCAACTAATGTATCTTGCCGTTCTTGAGGAAAGGGGGTCTTAACAGACAGGCAGACAGATAGTTGGACAATAAATGACAAAAAAATTTCCTTTCGCGTGATGTGATTACAGATTAACACATTTTGGATTAATTCCTTTTCTGCACTTCAAACTTAAAACGTAACTTCGGTACAGCACCAAAGGACAGTAGACCTTAGTGTGTGACAGACATTTCAGCTTCATATGTCTGCCCTAACCTGAATATAATGAGACTTGAGAGATGGACCGACAGAGGGACAAACGACAAAAAATTGTTCCGTTTAATATGATCACAAATTAACCGTTTCTAATATTTACCTTTTGTTGTGCTGTGAAGCGTTTCTTCTTGCCAAATTTCATTATTGCAGGCCATTGAGAAGTACGCTACAGGTTTTGATTAGTGGGTTTGCGAGTATGAAAATATGCGACATAAAGCGCCGCATCTTTTGATTGGTTTGAGTTAAGAGTGACCATAGACCTTAGAATGTGACACAAATTTCAACTTATGTATCTTGCCGTTCTTGAGGAAAGGGGTCTTAACAGACAGGCAGACAGATAGTTAGACAATAAATGACAAAAAAATATCCTTTCGCGTGATGTGATTACAGATTAACACATTTTGGATTAATTCCTTTTCTGCACTTCAAACTTAAAACGTAACTTCGGTACAGCACCAAAGGACAGTAGACCTTAGTGTGTGACAGACATTTCAGCTTCATATGTCTGCCCTAACCTGAATATAACGAGACTTGAGAGATGGACCGACAGAGGGACAAACGACAAAAAATTGTTCCGTTTAATATGATCACAAATTAACCGTTTCTAATATTTACCTGTTGTTGTGCTGTGAAGCGTTTCTTCTTGCCAAATTTCATTATTCCAGGCCATTGAGAAGTACGCTACAGGTTTTGATTAGTGGGTTTGCGAGTATGAAAATATGCGACATAAAGCGCCGCATCTTTTGATTGGTTTGAGTTAAGAGTGACCATAGACCTTAGAATGTGACACAAATTTCAACTAATGTATCTTGCCGTTCTTGAGGAAAGGGGGTCTTAACAGACAGGCAGACAGATAGTTGGACAATAAATGACAAAAAAATTTCCTTTCGCGTGATGTGATTACAGATTAACACATTTTGGATTAATTCCTTTTCTGCACTTCAAACTTAAAACGTAACTTCGGTACAGCACCAAAGGACAGTAGACCTTAGTGTGTGACAGACATTTCAGCTTCATATGTCTGCCCTAACCTGAATATAATGAGACTTGAGAGATGGACCGACAGAGGGACAAACGACAAAAAATTGTTCCGTTTAATATGATCACAAATTAACCGTTTCTAATATTTACCTTTTGTTGTGCTGTGAAGCGTTTCTTCTTGCCAAATTTCATTATTGCAGGCCATTGAGAAGTACGCTACAGGTTTTGATTAGTGGGTTTGCGAGTATGAAAATATGCGACATAAAGCGCCGCATCTTTTGATTGGTTTGAGTTAAGAGTGACCATAGACCTTAGAATGTGACACAAATTTCAACTTATGTATCTTGCCGTTCTTGAGGAAAGGGGTCTTAACAGACAGGCAGACAGATAGTTGGACAATAAATGACAAAAAAATATCCTTTCGCGTGATGTGATTACAGATTAACCCATTTTGGATTAATTCCTTTTCTGCACTTCAAACTTAAAACGTAACTTCGGTACAGCACCAAAGGACAGTAGACCTTAGTGTGTGACAGACATTTCAGCTTCATATGTCTGCCCTAACCTGAATATAATGAGACTTGAGAGATGGACCGACAGAGGGACAAACGACAAAAAATTGTTCCGTTTAATATGATCACAAATTAACCGTTTCTAATATTTACCTGTTGTTGTGCTGTGAAGCGTTTCTTCTTGCCAAATTTCATTATTCCAGGCCATTGAGAAGTACGCTACAGGTTTTGATTAGTGGGTTTGCGAGTATGAAAATATGCGACATAAAGCGCCGCATCTTTTGATTGGTTTGAGTTAAGAGTGACCATAGACCTTAGAATGTGACACAAATTTCAACTAATGTATCTTGCCGTTCTTGAGGAAAGGGGGTCTTAACAGACAGGCAGACAGATAGTTGGACAATAAATGACAAAAAAATTTCCTTTCGCGTGATGTGATTACAGATTAACACATTTTGGATTAATTCCTTTTCTGCACTTCAAACTTAAAACGTAACTTCGGTACAGCACCAAAGGACAGTAGACCTTAGTGTGTGACAGACATTTCAGCTTCATATGTCTGCCCTAACCTGAATATAATGAGACTTGAGAGATGGACCGACAGAGGGACAAACGACAAAAAATTGTTCCGTTTAATATGATCACAAATTAACCGTTTCTAATATTTACCTTTTGTTGTGCTGTGAAGCGTTTCTTCTTGCCAAATTTCATTATTGCAGGCCATTGAGAAGTACGCTACAGGTTTTGATTAGTGGGTTTGCGAGTATGAAAATATGCGACATAAAGCGCCGCATCTTTTGATTGGTTTGAGTTAAGAGTGACCATAGACCTTAGAATGTGACACAAATTTCAACTTATGTATCTTGCCGTTCTTGAGGAAAGGGGTCTTAACAGACAGGCAGACAGATAGTTGGACAATAAATGACAAAAAAATATCCTTTCGCGTGATGTGATTACAGATTAACACATTTTGGATTAATTCCTTTTCTGCACTTCAAACTTAAATGAATCTATGTCAAATTAAAGTACTCTAGAGGTTTTGATGAGAGAGTTTGCGAGTATCCAAATATGTTAGATAAATGGGCGTATATTTTGACCGTATTGCCTTAGGAACTTCAGTTTTGTACACCGCTAATGGACTGTAGACCTTAGCATGTGACATAAATTTTAACTTGATACATCTACCAGATCGTGAGAAAAATAATTTTTAACAGTCGGACAGTCTGGTAAACTTATGGACGGACAAAAAAGTGATCCCATGAGGGTTCCATTTCTACCAGTTCAGGAACAGAACCATGAAATTTGCCAAAAAATACTTTTGATTACTAACAGCACAGCCGTGGGCTGTTTCTGTAACACTGAATTAGGCCATCATTTCTTTGATCAAAAAAGTTTAAAAATCTATATTATTTGAACTTAGCATATGTCGACTGTATTACACAGAGGCCATACTGGAAAAGTTTGAACAACAGAATGGTGCGTATCCCAAAATGCGTCAAGGGTGGAGTACAGTGCGAGCGCCACACTCTCTCTCTCACACGAATTTTCCGCTGGCCGGACTGAACCAATCGCTGGCCGGATCTGGCCCATGTGCCATCCGTTGCCCATCCATGGAATAGATGTGGCTCTTGGCAACGTACTTTCCGCCGCTGCTTATTACACATTTCTTGCAGTTGAAGAGTTTGTCAGACGCGTGACTCATTTTAATACATTTTGACTACATTGTTCTAGGTGAAAGTCGCTTGCCTGTCGCATAACCCTATTAACAATTACACAGCAAAACTTGCTCAAAACGGAATTGCATGGTACTAAAATAATTTTCCAAATTATACAAGATTCGGGATCACACAAAACTCAAAATGCTACGTAAAATTTGTCAGGTACAGTGCACAAAGCAACAGTAAAATTTTTAGTTATGCATTTACTCTATTCACGTACCTTCATTCCAGCACAGTAGATGTTAATTTACTGGATATTGGACAAAACAACACTGGACTATTACACTAATTGATAAATAACATGGCATTTCTATATTTTTACTCGAACTTTAAATTCATTTATTATTTTATGGTTCAAATGGTTCAAATGGCTCTGAGCACTATGGGACTCAACATCTTAGGTCATAAGTCCCCTAGAACTTAGAACTACTTAAACCTAACTAACCTAAGGACATCACACACATCCATGCCCGAGGCAGAATTCGAACCTGCGACCGTAGCGGCCTCGCGGTTCCGGATTGCAGCGCCAGAACCGCACGGCCACCACGGCCGGCTATTATTTTATGTACAAACATATAATTCCAATGTTTATTTGCTTTGCATTTCACTTTTTTTGCCACATGTCAAGGAGGTAAACTTGTTTTAATATGGTGTTCAAAATTGTTTTTTTCTAGGCAATTTTTTGACCCATGCAAAGTTCCTAAAAGTTGTGAGAATTTGTGTCTGCTCCAAATTGCATAACATCGTTTATGGATGCAATGGCTTCTTCAGGTGTATTATTTTTCTAGGGACAGCATTTTGCTCCTTTTCGTCATCCTTTGTTTCTTCTTTATCATCCTCTGTGTTGCAGATTTCTATTAAATCTGCTACTGAGGTAAGAGTGGAGTGAGTTGACAGAAAGTCTTCATTTCGAATGTAATAATCTGCACAACATGAAATGTTTCGCATTTTCAGTAATTCAGCAATTGCTGCTCCATTTTCTTGAACTTCGATGGCCACAGAAGCGTCTTCTTCTTGACCCCCAAACCCTGCTTTGTTGAAGCACTTTGTGACAGTTTCGGGTTTCATGTCTTTTACTGCTAAGTGAATCCAATTTACTGCATCCAGGACAGAAACTGACCGTCCAAGAGCAAAAGCACTTTCGGCTTCTTCAGCACTAAAAAAAGAAAATTGCATCCGTAATTACCTATAATGACACTTCCTTGTGTAAATAACGCCCTGGTCCACGGGTTGTGTGAGGCTGGTCGAACCTGGAGGGAACCAAGCCAATTTTACATTTGATAACGTTACTTTTGGGTGGCAGTTTGCATTGTCTAGGAAAAGGAGAATTTGGTGATTTCCTTTTTTATTAACTGATAGCATCAGTAATCGCCTACAGCGATACTTCAATGTGTAAATAACCCGCTGGTCCATGGGGTGTGTGAGGCTGGTCGAACCTAGATGGTACCAAGCCAATTTCACATTTGATAAAATTACTTTCGGATGGCAGGTTGCATTTTCAAGGAAAATGAGCACTTGCCGATTTCCTTTTTTGTTTTTGGTATTGAAAGAGCCCAGCCACTCTTCCATAAGACCACTCAATATCTACGCCTTTTTATGGCATCGTCGTGTGACTGGAAGCCTACTGACGTCCATCGTTTTGAAACAATGCGGTTTTTCCGCCTTTGCAATCACCAGTGGCTTCCCCATTTTTCCTAACATGTTTCCACGCAGAAGTACAGTGAGGTTTTCCTTGGACATTTTTCCGTCGGTGCGCTTTTCATCTTGAATTACTAGACTAGCCATTTTGAAGGCAGCGCGCGATAAAAACAGTCCCTTTAAGTCGGCATTGAACATGTCTTTCAGGTCATAAATCACAATTAAGTTGGACAGTATTGTCTTCCATTCTGCTTCTACACTTCCCTGCACATCCTTAGCTGCCCCACACACTTCATTCCACACGATGTTATCCCTAGCTTTGAAACTGCCCAGCCTTCCTTTGGATGCCTTAAACTCCGTAATTCCAAGATCTTTGCCGACTTTCGGAGCCTCACTGTGCAACATGGGTCATGATAAAGACAAGTTTTTGCCCGCACACTTACGACCATTCCCACACTATTTCGTTAATTTCTTCGTTCCCAATCTTCTTCGCCTTCCTTTTCATCTGCCCGTTCCCTTTCATCCATTCGTCCCAAATGTATGTCCCTTGTTTCTTTAAGTTTCATAAATTTGTGTTTTACTGCATCTGAAACGCAACATTATTGCGCGCACAGAGAGTTTGTCTTTCTCACTCGCCTCGATTACATTAATATTTTCTTTAGGTATTAACGACACATACTATTTGTTCGACATTATGTTATTTTATCTCCTAAAAGTGCTACTAGTCAACTGAAACTGGAAGAAAATAATTACCTTGCTAGGCAAAACCATTGTTTAACGGAGCAATACCCACCTCTTTCACTGCGCACATTGCAGCAGAGATTTGGTAGATGCCCAACAATGTTCCTGTATGCGCCGGTGTGCGTCAATGATGAGGAAAACGAGAAAGCCGACAAACAGAGCGCTGACGAACGAACTGCGCTGTTTTAGGTCTACAGCGCCGCGCTTCACTGCATCTCTTTTCCTGGTTTTGCGCCGCTTAACAGAGGTGTTAAAAGTAACATCCTTGTAGAGTCGTAAATATCTAATGTACTGTAATACAGTACTACTTTATATGCTCTTTTTCGCATTATACCTTGAATTATTAAGTATGTTCTAAGATTTTCTTTCCTTCCCGCGTTAGGCACGTTCTCCTTTATACAAAAGTCAGCACATAAAAGTGCACTGGATGCGTCGGGACTGAAATACTTGTACGGTTTGGGCAGATGTACGAATTACACACGTGCCGATCTGAGCAAGTTTTATTGTACTAACTGCTTAGTAATTAATAATTATACTAACTGCTTAGTAATTAAAAGCGTCACTCCAAAAAAAATCCACACAATTTTTTTTTAAATCCATCTTGTTTGAAAGTTTTACAGTGTGTAGATACATCCTTTAGGAATAATATTTTCATATCTCCATATCATTTCCATCCTTCTCAACTGCCTTACGCCATCTTGGAACCAATGCTTCTATACCCGCACGGTTAAATTCTGGATCAAGTTGTTGGAGCCACTGTTTGGCAGCGTGCACAAGGGAATCATCTTCAAATCTTGTTCCACGAAGAGAGTCTTTCAGTTTCCCAAAGAGATGATAGTCAAATGAAACCGGGTCAGGACTGTAAGCCAGGTGTTTCAGTGTTGTCCATCCGAGTTTTGTGGACGCTTCCATGGTTTTTTGACTGACATGTGGCCGTGCATTGTCATGCAACAGCAAAACATCCTGCTTTTGCCGATGTGGTCGAACACGACTCAGTCGAGTTCGAAGTTTCTTCAGTGTCGTCACATATGCATCAGAATTTATGGTGGTTACACTTAGCATGATGTCCACAAGCAAGAGTCCTTCAGAATCGAAAAACACTGTAGTCATAATGTTTCCAGTAGAAGGTGTGGTTTTGAATTTTTTTTTTCTTGGGTGAATTTGCATGATGCCACTCTGTTGATTGCCTCTTCGCCTCTGGTGAAAAATGATGGAGCTATGTTTCATCACCTGTCACAATTTTTCCAAGAAATTCACCTGCACCATTCTCGTACTGTTCCAAACGTTCGCTGCATACCGTCTTTCTTGTTTCTTTGTGAGCCACTGGCAACATCCTGGGAACCCAACGGGCACAAACCTTTTTTAACGCCAACACTTTCAGAATTCTGCAAACACATCCTTCCGCTATCCCAACGTAGCGTGACAATTCGTTCACTTTGATGCGTCTGTCAGCAGTTACCAATTCGTTACCTCCTGCACATTGTCGGGTGTGTGTGCAGTACGAGGCCTGCCGCTGCGAGGACAGTCCTCAATATTGCCTTGCCCGCTTTCATCACGTAACCTGCTTGCCCACCGACTAACTGTACTGCGATCGACAGCAGCATCTCCATACACCTTTTTCAACCTCTTGTGTATGTTTCCCACTGTCTCGTTTTCACAGCACAGGAATTCTATGACAGCACGTTGCTTCTGACGAACATCAGGTGTAGCAGCCGTCTCGAAGACATGCTGTGACGGCGCCCCTCACGGGAACAGGTTGAACTAAGTTTAAAAACAAGCGGGAAGGATGTATCTACACACTGCAAAACTTTCACACATGCAGAATGAAAACTGTATTTTTACAAAAATAGTGTGCATTTCTTTTGGATTGACCCTCGTAATAACTGCAGTCAAGATAGTGGACAGAAGTGAAAATGCATAATGTTCCAAACACCGGAAGAATTATCTTTAAAAATTATAATACTTGTAGGATCTCCAAGTGCGTGAAATAACATGAGGTATGGCGTCTCTCGCAATTACAAAAATGTTAACTGCGGTGCACCAAGAGACGATGGGCACAACGAATTGCACAGAGCAGAGAGTCTCGAGTATCCGAGTATCACTACTGCAGGTAAGGGGCCACTCGAGCCAGCGGACCTGTGGCCACTGTATGTGTTACTGTGTAATGGGACGGTCTCTGGTGCATGCCTGAGGAGCTAAAGTAGCAGTCGCCAAACTGCATCATGAACGTCCCATGCAGGCCGAATCAGATATTAGTGTCACCCGCGGTTTTCAGCTGCGTTTTATAAAAATATGCATCTAGCATCTAAAAGTTGAATACAAAAACATTAACAAACGTTTAGAGTCTCTTGTACGGCCCCTAGCAGTTGAAATCTTGAAATATTCGATTCTATTTTTCTCTTCATTGATCTTAATCAACAGAATCCATATCATTATATGTGTTTATTCTTGTTTATTCATTTATTTCAACAGAACACTGTGCGGACGTATCCATTTTCCAAAAATCTGAAGAGTGGAACAACGTAAGATTCCTCAATTATTTAGGAGATCGGGATTCAAAAGCTTTCAAAGCAGCTGGAAAAAGGAAGACGTATGGACAAAATGTAACCGTCACTAAACCGGAATGCACAGACCATGTAAGAAAGCGAATGCGTATGCAGATTTGACGACTGAAAACTGCATATAATAGAAATAAATTGGAAGATGGTAGAGGATTAGATGATAATAATAGGCTTGCAGAATCTATGATAGACAAAATCCAAAATTATTATGATGTGGTCATCAGGCAAAATGTCGGTAGCGCAGAAGATACGAGAATAGCGGTATGGGCAGTTTTCTCGCATCTCTCTTCAGAGGACGATAAATCCAGTCATAGTCTATGAAGTGATTCACGTTGCAGAGCACAGCAAAATCGCGAGAAATTCATTCACAGACCATAGTCGAGATTTTGAAATGAACTGTCAGAGATTTGTGTGATGTAAGACTACAGAAGATATTTCTCCATGACCGCACCCAGAATCACAAAGAGTCCATCAACAGCGTAATCTGGGTCAGAAATTTCATGCTGGTGTTTATGTCAATTAGCACTCTGCCTCAGTGGCAACGTTAAGTGAGCAAAATGCTGCAAAGTGTGGCGTCCTGAAAAGACTGCAACAAAGTGTCGGTCGTTTTACAATGAGACATATGTTACATTTCGATAAAGAAAGAGTTAGCGCATCAGAAAGAGCAGTTGTAGGCCATGTAGGCCATTAAACAAAACAAATACAACGGAGACGATCAGGGAACAGGAAATGCAAGATGAGACTGAGGAGGGTACAGACAACCCATCTTGTGAAGCTATAAATCATTGACAACTCTAATGGCTGTTTTCTGTTCGTCGCATTTTTGAAGAAAAAGATTACTTTTCCTCAGCGCCTACTTGCCAGAATTTGTTCAAGTTACAGAAGATACTAATCTGAGTATTGTACATATTTAACACAGGGCTCTTCCTGTTTTGTAAATCTCAAGGAAGTTAGAGGCTTAGGTACATAGAAAAATGTGGACAGTATCTTATATTGATGACTCATTTTTAAAGAAACAGTTATTATTTGAAAATTTAACAATATTTTTAGAAAATATTATGTTAAAGTGGTAGGAAAATGGTGGCATATACGTCTTTTTCTTCTTAATAAATTACACTCAACGGTTTCTGATAAAACATAACTTACATATGAATAAATTTTACGTTATTTAAGATAGGGATTACCATCCTGCCAAGACCTTCTTAAGAGTGTGCTTTTCCTGATTAGTAACAAACGAAAATACTTACAGAAACAGCAATATTTTATGATGTCCTTGATTTAAATTGACGCCGTTGAATTCGGCAGTGAGCTAAGTAACATTGGCCACTTACCTCAGAGATGGAAGTGTAAGTGGTGCGAGCACTACAGGTTACGGAATGTAAGAGGGGGGAATGTTTTGTTGTTTGTCTTTCAGTGCTGACAACTCAAAAGCCTGTGCGCATCTTACCGATCACCTGCTATGGTATTTTTCTGAAACAAAATTTTCATGGATTTATGACTGTGCATTACACTGGCGGTCGTCTTGACACGCGGCACATTTCTGCAGCAAGGAGTAATAAACTAAATTAAGGCAATTGTAATAAATGCAATGAGCAGAAGAAAAATGATATTCAAAACATTTAGTAAGCACATGTGGTCGTATCTCGTAATGCATAACACTTTTAAATATAAGTACAGTTACTGTTATTAATAAATGAAGCATACAGTCACACAGACAATACAGCAGTACTTCCTTAGGCAATTACGGTGTTACAACTTTAGGGTTGCTGACGGTGGCAACAGTCTGAAACAGAAAACGGTCGACACGAAGTGCCAAATTATAACGATCAGCAGTTGGAGTCAGCTCCCAACTTATTGAATTCTTTGTACAGCTAATCTGCTAGTGGCTCATAATATACTAATCTATGGAGGATCCCAATTAATAATAAGAAGCCCGAGTTGCCGCATCACAGTGTCAGTACTGGCTTTTGCAAGAATAGCTTCTGGATAACATTGTTATATTTCTGTAGTGTAATCTATCTGGCATATGATACAGACGCCTTTTGAGCA
The DNA here is from genome assembly GCF_023898315.1 of Schistocerca nitens. NCBI lineage: Eukaryota > Metazoa > Arthropoda > Insecta > Orthoptera > Acrididae > Schistocerca > Schistocerca nitens. Next base: position 1,169,858,519 of record NC_064614.1, read on the forward strand.
AAACTCATTAATGAAAATATGCGGTTCCCGTGGCAGGTATGTAGGAGTCTAACTGGATAGAACTGTAGCATTACAGGCCAAACTCTTGTGGCTACTCTCAGACAGTCTTACAAATTCAGCGCTTCCCCTTAGAAGTCAAAGTCCATGACCAACTATCAGAATCTTCCTTAGTTTTCAAAACATATGCACGACATTTCATATATCCACGAAATCCTTGCCGAAATATTTTCAATATCTGAGAAATGCTGTGCGAAATTTTACCAAATTCACGAAATTGTCCTCCAAAAACATCCGATCAACTAAAACTTTGAATCGAAATGCCACTCGCAGAAACATACTGCCAGCCTTGTTCAGAATCAAAGCCGGCTGTGCCAGGACTGGAAGGTTACTACCCTTCGTCACACTCCATCTGTCACTGCAGAAACTTTCAAATATACTTTTGATTATAGCTATCATACGTAATATACATATACAGAATTTCAATCTTCCCCAAGATGGGCTTAACTGGGGTTGTCCGTTTTTGAAATATTTACATTTTTAACTGTCAGATAATTCATTTATCCTAACTTTCTATTAATTGTTATCCAACATAATGAAATCCACAAAACTATGGTTAGCTGTTGTAGTGTACTTCAGATACTGCCGCTTATTTCCTCGAACTGCAGTATATTTTGCGTTAAAATACGTTTTCAGTTCTCAGAATGACCATTCCGGCTCAGAATTTAAAGCTTACAAGATTCATAGGCACTCTGTAACAGTATGCCGATAGAGCTTCTCTAGTGCTATCCATGGACGTTTGGTTGGTTAAAATCGCTCAAGGCATATAGCAACTATTAATTTCTGAAGGCTGTAGGTATTTACAAATGCTAAATGGTTAATAACTTACATTCTGGTTTGATGTATTGAGAAGACGTTTAGACGGAAATTCTCGTCTCACTCTTCTCTCGGTGTACTTTTAACAACCATACCACAACAAAGGTCAAAAATTAATTATGATTGTGGTGTTGCTCACGCTGCTAAATACTGCATTTTCAGGCAGCAACAAAGTTACATTATGTGACAGGTGTCATTAGAGCACAGTTAATAAAGTCATTTCATGAAATAATGGATAAACTAGGCACTCATCTTTTCGTGTTTCCCACGCTGGTCTCGTTGTGAACTCATGGCTCAATCGTCGAAAATCTAGGTGGTGGTGATTCCAAGCTCGGATGCAAAGAGACCTAGGTGCTATTCTGCGATATTCAAAAGTTTTATAGATGTGTTTCATAAACCATTCTTGAAGATTAAACTTTTGCAAGTTAGCGCAATGGTAATGTAAAAAAGTAATCAACACTCCGAATTTAAGTTAGACTTTTTTTATATTACTTTTGTTGCAATGTCATGCAACTCACAAAAGATCACTTCACAATATAAAACATACTTCAAAATATCTTCCTCACTGTTAAAGTTCACATTTTATAAACTGACTACAATTAGCGTCTTTTCAATATGACGACCAGGACTTGACTCTCTAATAACCGCTTACGCGCCCAAAAATCAGAGTTACAAGTACGTCAAGGATCATAGTGACAAAAGAAAGAAAAGTGATTCAAGTACCATTCCAACTTGCCGAACTTTTAAATACAATTCGTTGTTGCTCTGCATGCAGCAGTATGCACGACAGCGGTAGATATTGTCTCGAAAGAAAGTTTAAGGTATGTCATCATTAAAAAGTTTTCTGGTTGGAATAAGAATGTAATGTCGACCGATCGGGTGCTGTTTCTGTGTGTCACACACACACACACACACACACACACACACACACACACACACACACACGCACACACGTGCCCACACACTTACTTACACACACAAATGTACATAAACACACAAAGACTGGAAAAGGTAATACAAACTCTTCGATAGGGTGCGATAATAATGTCTGAAAGCAGTTACGCGTTTTTTATCATTATCTGATGGCAGAATGTTAATTTCCTTAATTGAAATTAGTGGCGTTCGATCGGTACTGCATTAAGTAAATTGCAGCAGCATAGAATACAGTTGCTTCACAGCAGTATGGTTGATGTAAGCATCTGGTACACTTTAACTGCTGGTAATGTGTTACTCACACTTGTTTCTTAAAGGCAGTGCTTAAACACTCCAAATACACTTTTTCATACGGTATTTCTCATACATGGGCTTTTCATGTGAATATTATTAGGTTTTACAACAACAGAAAATCAAGTGACAGGTTGTGTTTATTTGTCGAAGAACACAATCTGTTGAGGTGAGGCTGCAGCTTTCCTGTGACACAGTAGGTGTGGTCTACCTTCTGTTTCATATTAGTGGTCTTGCTACAGTTCTTTTGAAAATTATGTGTACTACTAGGACGACAAAGAATGAACACACCTTTAGACATGCTATCAGACCTCTGTATGTTGTGAGCCAAATTTGCGGTATTGCACCAGTTACTTGCTGCAGCACCATATCTGCCGAATTTCCTTCCAAAGTGCGACTTAGAAATGTTGTCAACTTCTCCATTTCTTTATCTTGGTTAATAGCAGTCACGGTTGTTGGTATAAGATGCACTGATAATGAAAACCGGCTAACTTCAAATAAACATTACTTGCCAGGTACCTACCATTTGTACATGGCAATCAAGTGGCTTAATTTGCTAGAGCCTGGTACAATGCTGTTTTGGTCTGTGCTAACCGGAAAGCGGTATCTGAATGACATCATCCAACATTTGGAGCTGGTGGACTCTTTGTTAGCTCGTATCAGCTGTGAATACATGAGAGAATTTAACAAAAAAACACAGTTTGTGACAATGGTTTTATTAGGAGCAATTATAGTTTTCGTGACAGTGCCCGCAGTATGTAGTGCAGCTGGAGTTCTTATGCATCCTACAGCTATGGTTTATGTCTGTCTGAGAGCCTACTCCCTGCTGTGGCACGTGCAGTTCCTCGGAGTAGTGCTGACAGTGAGAGCCCAGTTGGGTGCCGTCAACGTGTTCATGTTGCGTAGTGTACAGCCGCCTGTCACCTCGGAGGCCGACCTCGATGAAGCAGTGACGCGGGCAGCACCACCTGCTGTGGCCGCACCAGTGGGGGACAGCCTGTGGCGGTTGCAGCACGCCAGGATGGTGCTGCACAGGACTGGCCGCCTCTGCTCGCAGCACTTTGGCCCCGCCCTGCTGGTCGCCGTCCTTCACAACGCTGTCATCATAGTCTGCTTGGTGTACGCGTCTGTAGTGGTGGGAGAAGCAACAACCATACCTCCAGAAGTGATAAGAACGATTCAGCTGTCTCTGTGTCTCTACGTGGCACTGGTACTCTGTCACCTTTTGGTCGCATGCTGGGCGTGTTCTTCTGCAGAAGAACGAGCCGTTAAAGTGGGACATTCAATGGCGAAGTTGCGGGTGTTGTTACGCAAGTGGAATGGATCTGATGCCTTCGATGTCCCACTCCCCAATTTGCGTTTCTCGGTCTGTGGCTTTTTCGACATTGACCTACAGTTCTTTGGATCAGTGGTAACCGCTGCCTTAGCGTACTTCGTAGTAATCAAACAACTATCTCCACAGTAATGATAACTTAAACGAAATAACACAATTTGCTGCAACTGAATATACTGGATGATCAAAAAGTCAGTAAAAAATGGAAAGCTGAATAAATCAGGGAATAATGTAGATAGAGAGGTAGAAATTGACATACATGCTTGGAATGACATGGGGTTTTATTAGAACCAAAAACATGCAAATGTTCAAAAAATGTCCAACAGGTGGCGTTTCATCTAATCAGAATAACAATAATTAGCATAACAAAGTAAGACAAACCAAAGATGATGTTCTTTACAGGAAATGCTTAATATGTCCACCATCATTCGTCAACAATAGCTGTAGTCGAGAAATAATGTTGTGAACAGCACTGTAAAGCATGTTCGGAGTTATGGTGAGGCATTGGCGTCGGTTGTTGTCTTTCAGCATCCCTAGAGATGTCGGTCGATCACGATACATTTGCGACTTCAGGTAACCCCAAAGCCAATAATCGCACGGACTGAGGTCTGGGGACCTGGGAGGCAAAGCATGACGAAAGTGGCGGCTGAGCACACGATCATCACCAAACGATGCGGGCAAGAGATCTTTCACGAGTCTAGAAATACTTTTTTTTTGTTCTAATAAAACCTCAAGTCATTCTAACCATGTGTGTCAATTTTTACCTCTCTATCTACATTATTCCGTGGTTTATTAAGTTTTCAAATTTATACTGACTTTTTGATCATTTTTGGTTTGTTACATATCACAAGCACATATTTTGAGAGGTCAGTAATAATCACATCTCAGAAATGCAAAAAAAAAAAAAAAAAAAAAAAAAAAACAGATATAAAATCAACTTACACTCCTTCAATCAAAAATTCTTCCCTTAAATACTTACGCTATTGTGTACATCCGCTCACGTAATTGTGTATATTTATAGCTTGAAGAGTACAGTTGGTGTCACAGATTCACAATGCAATTCCTTGCTGAGCTTGAGCTTTCAACAATATGCTGTTTATGGCAGTAAGTTATTTGTAGCAAACGATGTGTAATTACAAGAAACATACTAGCAAAACCAGAATATTTTGTCGTAACAAGTTTAATGCCAACACAGACAAAAACTATATTGTAATCTACTATATAAAGACAAATTATATGGAACACATGCTATTAGCACATACTATTTCAGCAGTCTAATAAATAACATTTTAAAGAAAATATCGTTCGGTGTTGTCATTTAATTACACACAATATCCACCTTTTTCTTGACACCCTGTGCTAAAATAGTCGATAAAATTTCCAAGACAGCCATTTGAGAATTTTGAGGGCTACTCGTTTATTAAGGTCTGAAACGGAAACCACAGGGAAAATCCGATGAAGTTCGGCACACATTTGTTGGTCAGTGTCTCTAGTGTGCTCATCGATTGCGCCATGTCACGCATTTCAGTTTTGAGCACACAGTGGCCAAGTAAAGAGCCTAGAAAATACTATCTCCCGCCAAGTGTGAGTGCCTGCTGAGGGATTTCGCCTGATTTCATGCAGCCCAGATAACATAACTGTCATGCATTTCGTTCTTCATGACAATTCTTGGCCACACACTGCAGGGGAAATGAAGGCGCTCCTGCAGTGTTTCCCATGAGAAGTGTTTGATCACCCACCATACAGCCAGGACTTGGTTCCCCCTGATTTTCGTCTCTAGTCGTGTGATCCGCTGGCTGTGAACACATTTGGGCACAGACAACGAGCTGCAGACCAGCGTCAGGAATTGACGGAAAACACAGGCGGCTGCCTTCTTTGAAGGGGCACTGTAAAGTTGGTACAGCGTTACAACAAATGTCTACGTCGGAGTGGTCGCTACGTAAAGAAGTGGTAGTAATATGTAGCTAACTATTACAAACATATAATTTTTGATTTTCACTATGGTTTCCATTTCGCGACTGATCGCACCTATATAAGCAAATAGTTCTTGTGTTATATATCCTAGAGTTTGATGTTATTTCAGTAAAAAACCAGCGTCCTTATGAAACTGTGAACACTATTCATAGGTGATGTGCATCTCAGATTGATTCATAAAAGAAAATCTACCAAAACCATCACTTTCTTCACTATTTTTAAACATTATTCAGATGCATGGGAAGTTTTCATATACCCAAAGAAATTAAAATCTCCCTTTATAAGGACACGAAAATTTGCCTAAATTGGGTATCTGTTATACTTATTGAAAATTTAAGCACACATGTCGTTGACAATACAAAACAAACTTTACAGTAAGGAAAGCAAAATAACGTAAAGAAAGAAGCCAGTCAAGTAATTGGACATCAGATACCAAGTTACATAGCGTCTAAATTTTATTATTTTCAGTAAAATTTGGCTGGTAGGTCGCATATGCTGAAATTTTACATATCTTAGATTAAAATGGTGATGTGTGGCTACAGGGAACATAACTAGTTACAGGAAACAATAATATTTAAATTTTCACTTTTATGTGCGTATTCCAGTGTCTGGATAGACATCAGAAATACTCACAAAAATGTAATCCCTCGTTATTGATCCAGTTATTTATATTATCCGCTGGTTCATACACCATATGCAATTTTGTTACAGTCTCTTCGACGTCTGAGCAGTTGTCCAAACGAATACTTATAGCGCTATCAATGCTGTGATAATTCTACCGCACATCCTAATGAATAAGATTTAACTCTTGTGACTCATGTATTTTCATGCCCCTCTTAGTTTACTAGCCACCAAATTGTTTGGGAACAATAACGTTCACAACCCTAAAATTCACATAATGATATAAACGAATGTCTTCTCGCTTTTACCCTAGATAAATATAGTATTTTTATAGCATTTTAACCCTTCATAGGCAGCCTTTTCGTAGTGAGCACCTTTCATGTATCGCACATCCGCAGTACGCGGAAGTCATTTGTTGATTCACAGACGATCAGTGACGAATCGTCCTGTCTTGCAATAGTGGCACAACTCCACCAAGCAGGAAAGAGCGGCCATCTCTTGCTGAAAGGCTAAAGCTTTGACTGTGGCCAGACAATCGGAGAGAAGGCGTGCCGTGTTTTGTTGGTTACCTCGTGTGGTTTGGAACCAAAGGTACTCTCCTCTCGTCTTTGACCAGTTTTGTGTATGAGCAGCTTTTGTACACGAGCAGCATTCAGGTTGCAATCATGTGACTGGAAACAGTGATAGTATTATTGTTAAGTAAATGCGTGTCGTTTTCGCGTTTGCTTCTGTATGTGGGCTTGCTGCGCATAATACTGGACCTTTGTTTACGTTCTCAGTTGCTTCAAAACATACCGTTATCACTATCTGCCTTTGAGTTACCCATTGCAGATTCAAAAGACTTATAGAACCTCTTACTCACAAATACTTTGTAGAGTTGTCTTTACCTAACTTCGTTGTATAATATTCGGAAGGGATATTAAATGTTCTGACTCAATTGTCCATTTGTAGCCACAACGGATAACTTGTAAAACAGATCTGGGCCAGCATTATACTGGATGTTTCATATATTCGTACTTCACGAATAGATTATCTTATACCTTACCCTTGTTCACAACTGCTACCACGTGCAACCTACATCCACGTTTCAGTACTTAATTTTTTTTCGTGAGAAAACTGCTGCATTTACTGACATTGTATTTTGCTCTGTCGCTACGTTATACTTGCTTTTCTTACTTCCATTTGTCATTCGAAACATACTTTCAGATGTCCGGGTGAGGCGTTGCCATTCTTCGAGTTGTACGGGAGCAGAGACGACGTCATCGTAAATAATTGCTTTCACCTCACAGGCTCTTTATTTTCAGGTTGTTTGTTAGTGTAGGCAACAAACGCAAAAACGTTTGTCTCTGTACAAATCGAGTCCATAAGGCACGATTTATTACACTTTGAAGGCTTGTATTATGAGGTATGCGGCTAATGTTCCACTTCAATTCTCAGTTATGCTGCTTACGATATATGTCCTCTCCCTGCCCCCTCTTACTTCACGCTTTGCGTAAGCGCTGCTATCTCTGAACTGAATCCCAACGTCAGATCGTGTGATTAACCGTTGATATTCAGTGTCTGGGACGTATTTCAGTACATAAACTGTGTTCATGATCTAATAGGAAGACTCAACTAAAGTTCTAGAAGGATTAGCTGACTATTATCCTAATCTGCTCGCGCTACAGCTTGAGTCTCTGTATAATACTCATAGTTTGTCAGGCAACCTTCCAAATGCCACACAGTCTCTCTGGTTTCGTGTTGTTTTCACGGATGCTTCAGTACACATTGCTAATTCCTCAGGCCACTCGGGAATACGATGTGTTAAGTTTCAGTTTATTCCCAGATAGGATACATATACAGAGTATTTCCACGTTTTAGGCTGAAAGAGTAACGTGGTTACAAGATTTATATATTGACACACAAGACAAAAATATTTAAGGAAGGACAATCACCTCAACGTGTGGGTTCCAAAATTTGGGTTAATATAAAATGTTATTTTTCAAAATTATTCACTGATTATTAGGATTGCTGTTCCGACTCTGGATCGAAACCAGTTGCTGTATGTGTAATGTGTGCTGCCCTCTTCTGTTCATGACACCACCGTCTAATAAGTAGTGTGCAATGCCCCCCATCAGTGACGTCATCATCAAAACGCCTGCCCTCTGTTTCCCCTCCCATTCCCCCGCTCCACCCAACACTCTGGGCCAATCAAAACCTATTATTTCACCCAGCGTTAAAACGAAACAGCCAATCATACATCACAAACAGAGCCATATTAATTTGTTAATGAAGCTATGTGTTGTCTTAATGGATTGCCTAGCAGAATAATGGGAAGGTACTTTCTGTTTTGATCTAAGAGCTTCAGTACCCTGAAGTCGTTAGCGGTTTAACAAACTGGCCAACAACAGTAATTAGCATCTTTGAAAGTAATGAGCCAGTGATGAAGGCGAAAGTAGAGCAGCTATGTATGTTCGGCAAGATGAAACAAGACTCATCAACATAAAAAAAAATCTTCAAATGAGTGTGAAATCTTACGGGACTTAACTGCTAAGATCATCAGTCCCTAAACTTACACACTACTTAACCTAAATTATCCTAAGGACAAACAGACACACCCATGCCCGAGGGAAGTCTCGAACGTCCGCCGTGTGCAGCCGCACAGCCCATGACTGCAGCGCCTTAGACCGCTCGGCTAATCCGCGCGGCCGTTAAAATAAAACTACCCGTCTCGAAAAATACTCCCCTTTGGTGCTTTAGTTACATTCACCCTAGGAGAGATGCCAGTGGGCGAGGGTCAGTGACAGTTTCTAAAGCGTGCAAGTCACATGTTCCTTGCTAAAGCCAACCTCAAGGAATGACGATTAACCAGATAAAAAATCTCTTGACGCCTTACTAAGGGGCAGTCTCCATTCCTTCCAACCTGACAATGTAAGTGTAGAATGGATGTGGTTTAAATCGAAAGAAATAACATCCACGGCAACTGAGAGACACAGCATACCAAATAAATCAATAATAGATGGTCATAACAGTGATTGGGAGGCAAAGAAAAATCAACTCTCATATTGACGGTGTTTTACCGAAGCTCGAAACTTAACGCAGACTTCATTGCGAGATGCTTTTAATAGTTTTCACAACGCAACGGTATCGAAATCAGGCAGAAAATCCAAAGCAAGTCTGGCCATATGTAAAGTACACTAGTGGCAAGACTGAAACAATGCCTTCATTGCGTAATAACAATCGTAACGTAAATGGTAACAGTGCTATTAAAGCAGGCGTAGATAGAGTCGATGTACCGAAGTAGCTTACATCGCTTAATAAAGGCAAGGCCTCCGGTCCAGATTTTATACAACTCAGGTTCCTTGCAGAGTATGTCGGATACAACTCAGGTTCCTTGCAGGGTATGACGGATACAATAGCTCCATACTTCACAAGTTTCAGCAATACTCTAGAAGGGAAATAGCAGTAATCCGCTGAATTACAGACCCGTGTCACTAACGTCGATTTGCAGTGGCATTATGTAACATATATTGTGTTCGAACAGTATGAAGTACCTCGAAGAAAACGATTTATTGACAAACAGCCAACTCGGATTCAGAAAGTATCTTCTTTTAAAATACAATTTGTTTTTTATTCTCACGAAGTAGTGAGTGCTATCGACAGAGGACGTCAAATTGATTCAATTTTTTTCGGATTTTCTGAAGGGTTTTGACACTGTTCCTCTCTAGGCGCTCAGTCCGGAACCGTGCGACTGCTACGGTCACAGGTTCGAATCCTGCCTCAGGCATGGATGTGTGTGATGTCCTTAGGTTAGTAAGGTTTAAGTAGTTCTAAGTTCTAGGGGACTAATGACCACAGCTGTTAAGTCCCATAGTGCTCAGAGCCATTTGAACCATTTGACACTGTTCCTCAGAAGATACATCCATGAAAATTGCGTGCCCATGGATTATCGTCTCGGTCGTGCGACTCGATTCGTTTCTTCCTGTCAGAAAGTTCACAATTCGTAACAATTTATGAAAAATCGCAGAGTGAAACAGAGTTTATATCTGGCGTTCTCCAAGGAAGTGTTATAGCTCCTCTGCTGTTCCTGATGTGTATAAACTATTTAGGAGAGAATCTGTCCAGCCCTCTTAGACTGTTTGCAGACGATTCTGTCATTTGCAGTCTTGTAAATTCTTCATAAACCGGTTGGAAAATAATTTACAGTGGGTAAGATACCTATATCGTCCCAAAAGCTGCAACTGATCTAAATTAAGAACAGTGTGAAGTCTTCCACACGATAAATGACACAAATGTAAAGGCTGTGAATTCAACTAAATTCTTACGGATGACAGTAACGAATAACTTAAACTGGAACGATCACATAGATAATATTGTACGGAATGCGAACCAAAGACTCCGGTTTACTGGAAAAGGACATAAAAAATGCAGCAAGTCCATTAAACAAAATGCCTACACAAAGCTTGTCCATGCTCTTCTGGAGTATTTCTGTGCGCTAGGGGATCCGCATCAGATAGGATTGACGATGGACATCGCGAACGGTCAGAGAAGTGCAGCTCGATTTGTATTATCACGAAACAGGGGAGAGAATACTACGGATATGATTCATAAACTGGGATGACAGTCATGAAAAGGGGGCCGTATAGAGTAGCAGCAGTATCTTCTTACGAAATTTTGATCACCAAGAAACCATAGAAAGAAATTATCATTGCAACAAAATAAGAGAAACCATAGCTTGGATGGAGAGATTTAAATGTTAATTTTTCTGGCACGCTGTCAAAATTGGAACGGTAGAGAAATAGCTTGAAGATGGTCCAACGAACCCTCTGCCAGGCACTTAATTGTGAATTGCAGAGCAGACATGTAGCAGAGATGTAGGCGAACCACATAGCAAAACTGGGGTCATGTGAACGTCTCAACCCTCAGTACCATTTCCAGTATAATGTTTAATTCTGCATTTGTTTGTTTATTTATCGTACGGCAATACAAATATAAAGATTACAAATTATTACAAATCAACATTTAAGCACAGCTCTCCAGCATCAAATAACACAAATAACAACAGCTATAGATGTATATGAAGGTGTTTTACGTATTTTATAATATCACTCGTCGCTGTGAGGAAATCTTCGAAAGGGCCCTTACAGGCACGTTCGAGACATGTCGGCACAACATGAGCAACTGTCTGTTGTTCCGCACCAGTCACAGGAAGGTGACGGGGACTTGCCCCAGTTGTAGAGAGTGTCTCCGTATTGTCCATGGTCCGTTCGGATGCGGCTCAAGATAGTCGAATTTTCCCGAGGCTGGTCGAATCCTGGGGGTTTCTTCTGGATGCAGTGCAGCTTCAGGCATTGCGAGGAACAATTTTGTTGCCAGCAGCGTTTCCTTTCGTCGATGGGATTGAATTCAGTTTGGCTGTGATAAGAGTGGAATGTCTTGATCTTAGTCTATTTCGATCCGCAGGGAATGCGTCGTCCACCACTGGAGGGTCGGTGTTTCAGCGATCTTCTTGTATTCATGCAGTAGAGCGCTCTCCCGTCTGGCATCAGGAGGTGGAATGTGGCTCAAGACAGGTATCCGGTATGTGGGAATAGATCATATTGATCCACTAATGATGCACATGGCCTCGTTTAAGTTCAACGTCTATCTTTTTTACTTGTGAACTATTTAGCCACACTGGCTCACATTACTGGTGAATCTACCAAACCGAGTGCTGATATTCGGAGAGTGTCTGCTGACGATCCGCAACGAGAGCCACAGAGTTTCTGGAGAATGTTCTTTCTGGTTTTGAGCTTATCAGATGTTCGTGTCAAGTTCTCCGTAAAAGAAAGTGTCCTATCTAACGTGATCCCAAGGTATTTTGGGTGCATATTATGTTGAAGTTTGTCTCCTACAAAATCTGTGTGCTAATCTATTAGACAAATTAAAACGAGAAACTTCTGTTTTACTTGAGTTTGGTTGTAACATCCATTTGGGTAAATAGTCGCTTAAATCAGAAGTTAGGATTTCTTTAGTTCTTTCAAAAGTTTTGGATTGGGTAGCTATTGCCCAGTCGTCTGCATAGCAACACATTCTGGACTGTGTTGGAGGGATATCAGATATGCGAGGCGCGACAATAAAGTAACGAGACTGATTTTCTTTGCAAGATGTGGCAACCCTGCAGGCTTACGTACGCACAATATCTATGATCTCGGTTTATAATCTGCTTCTAGTCCAAGCAGCACACCGATGCAATGTCTCAGTCGTGAATTGTGCTGCAATAAGTTAACATGTGCTTGTGTCTCTCGTCACGGAAATGGAACCGCATAATATTGCGCAACGGTATGCCATTTCCTTTTGCGTTAAATTGGGTGAAAACGCGACTACAACTTACAGTAAGCTTCAGAAGGCTTTTTGAGAGAAGGTTACGTCATGAGCTCAAGTTTTTCGTTGGCATAAAATGTTTAGTGAAGGCAGAATGAATGTTGAATATGAAGACCGAGGTGGACGAGCATCAACCTCACGGACGGATGTAAACTTGGCCAGGGCGCGTGAACTCGTACCATCTGATCGAAGATTGTCCGTGAACATAATTGCAGAAGAACTGAACATCAATCGAGAAACGGTTCGTCTAGTAATAACTGAAGATCTTGGTATGAGAAAGATTTGCGCAAAAATTGTTATCAAAAATCTCACACCACAACATCGAGAAATACGGAAAAATGTGGCAGCCGATCTGTTAGAGCAAACGGAAATCAATCCAGAATTGTTGAATCGTGTTATCACTGGTGATGGAAGTTGGTTTCTTCAGTACAATCCAGAGACAAAACGCCTAAGTTTGGAATGGTGCTCAAAGACCCAGACCAAAAAATCCTCGCATGTCAAAGTCAAAAGTGAAATGCATGCTCGTGCGCTTCTTTGATTCCAAGGGAATTGTTCATAAAGAGTGGGTGCCTCCTGGACAAACATTTAACCAATATTATTACAAAGATATTTTAGAAAGACTCCGCAGAAGAGTGCGTGCTGATATTGCTGATAATAGGATTCTGCATCACGATAATGCACCATCCCATACTGCTCTGTCGGTACAGCAATTTTTAGCCTCAAAACAAATGTCAGTGCTACCACAGCCACCTTATGCACCAGATATCACTCCGTGTGACTTTTTTCTATTTCCAAGAGTTAAAACGGCGGTCAAGGGACACCATTTGCAAACAACACAAGATGTCCAAAAAGTTGGAGACATTACAGAAATTAAGTTCCAGAAATGTTACCATCAATGGCAGAAGCGCTGCAAAAAGTGTGTGCAATCACGAGGGAACTACTTTGAAGGAGACAACACTAAACTTGAGTAAAACGGTAAGCAACATTTTTTTTCACATCAACCTCATTACTGTATTGTCGCACCTCGTATATAAATTAAACAAGAGAGGAGTAAGGATGAATCCCTGTGGTAAGCCACATTCAGTTCTTTTGGACAGCTAGTGCCTTTTTCTGCAGTTACTGGAAATGTCCTTATGTAAGACTTGGCATTAGGATTTACTGATGCCTTCAATGTTAATGTGACATATCCTGATGACTGGTCAAAAGTTAATAGCTGGAGCGTCCTGAAACGTTTGAGTACATGTCTTGTGACAGATTCATTTTAGCCAGGAGAATATCTGGCTACCTCTGCTTATTGGCTTTAGATATTTTCCTTTAATTCTGCTGACATTTTTGTTCCCAACAGGATAACCACTGTGGTGATACATCTGATAAGTGTGTCTGGCTGTTGAAAGAATAAGCAAATATTCGCACTTCTAAAATGAAAGAAATATGTTGAGTGCACATTCTGATCAGGCATGGTAGATACAGCCTTCAAGTAGTTTTTTTCAACATTAGAGTTAGAAATCTTCATTTACAGAACGTTATTTAATTTGAAGTCTCCACCGCACCATCTGATTTACCTATTAGTTTTATTATCTCTTTTAAAAAATGAAATCATTAGCCTTTTCTGAGTTTGTTCGGCAGTGTAGTTTTTGTGTTGCTATCAAGCATATCTGTCGGTATTATAGAGGCTCTTCTTCGCATCCTCAAAGGTTTTCCTGCTTACAAGCTGTATATGAGGCAGCAGGCTTTTTAGTACCCTAATTTTGTTTTATGGTGACAAAATGTATAATAACCAACAGAAAATTCCAGTTTTGTTTGGTACCGGTAAACTACCTTGTACAAAAATTATAAGTCTCGAACTATGTATCTCAGAATTATATAATTTTGCAGTGGGGTGTGTGGAAGAATATAATCTGCTTAGTCCTCAAATACTGCATGATTATAGTCCGAATAATTTGTGTGCTGTGAATTACGCTGTTTAAATATGAATTTGTAGTTACCAATTGAATAACCTGGCTTATCGTGTTAAACATTTAAAAGTAGATTATGACTGCTTTTTAAATTTTTAAATTCGGCATATAACTGTGCGAAACATTGAAAATCAAATTATGTTGCCCCTGGAAGTGATTAGATAGCCAACCTGCACTTTCAGTTATGCCGGGGTTGGCCTTTTGTTGATGTGGATGTGAATCATGTTCTACCACAAGCAATGGAAGAGATCATGACTGCGATTGCTATCATCGTATGATCTGCTGTCTGTTAACAATACCTTAATAATGGTGTCCTTCAGATATTTCCAGGCACTACAGCCTTCCTTCACTTTCGATTAAAACTAAAATTCATCAGTTGCTTCCATTACTTAATTTTTAAATTGTATTATTTTATTTTCGGTATGTTGATTATACATAACTTCAGTGTATCATAACTGATTTTCGTGCCTTATTTAAAGTTGCTCTATTAAGGTCTCCCATTAATATTTGAAGTTTATATGTGCTAGATACAAACATAACAATGTCATCGGCATAGCAAAGACTGTTCAAGGGAATTCTTTTAAGGCGTTTTCCTCTACCTTTTTCCCGTTTTGTAGAGGTGAAAACTTCCGCTGCGGGATTTCAGAATAGTTTGCTGCGTAATCCTCTTGCTTGAATCCTCTGTCGGCTCTGAGTAAGTCACAAATACGATTAATCTGAATAAAACATAAGAGCTGCTGTCTGTATTCCTGAGTACACTGTGCACTGTCACACCGTCTTGTTATGCCTCAGCGACTCGCAAACTAAAAGCACACGCACACGCACACACACACACACACACACACACACACACACACACACACACACACACACACTTGGCAGCGGGTGGTCTACCTTCTGGTTTGCCAGGACAGGCACCTTAAATCCAAAAACCTACTCTGTCTCGCCTCACTATCAGTAATCCGTCCTATCGACAATCAAACAGGCCGATTTGTTTGTTGTCCACTGAATTTCTGGCAGCCGTCACGAGAGGCACCTCATGCGCCACCAGCAGAGTGCACATTCACGGTTGCAGTGCTGCAATCGTGGACACAGCTTTCATCCGCATTATCACCTGCCCCCAACCGGACATCGAACTAATTCAAGTCGGGGCCCTTTGTGCAGTTATGCCGACCGCTGCCACGATTCCTCAATGAGTCCCTCTTTGAAGCGTGCTGCAGTTTCCACGCCGACCTCAGACTTAGTTGCATTCCACGTTTAACCTGCCCATGATTGCGTGGTAGCCTGACAGTGATGCGCCCAACACAAGTTTTGTAAACGACTTTTGTTTGCTTACCCGTCTTCCCGCTGTGCTACGCTACGTAGCAGTCTATTCTGTACACTTTCATTGCAGTGTTATGCGTAGGGTTGCGAAGTTGATGAAAAGTCTTTTTTTTTTTTTTTTTTTACCAGAATATCACAAGATGAGACTCATCGAAATATCTATTAATTTTTGGTGATTGTAGGCAGAAGTGATGGATTTCGTCTGTTCTTTATTTCCTTTTCGCCGTATTCCGCGCTTGTTCATTTGTTTCGACATGAAAGTTTTTCTCAGCAAATCCACCCTATTTCATCTCGTACTACCTATTCTCAATTCGAACCATCATCAGAACACCTCCAAAACATGTTTTCTGTAGTAAGCAGAATCATCTTTTGCATCTACGAACCCGAAGATGCCCTACTAAAGTGGGGTATTGGAAGTCCAGTTTCTGTAACCTTAGTCTGTTCGAGGCAAATATGATCACAGTTATAGCAGTTTTAACTAGTTTTTCCACGATCCTATTGCGAGTTCGCTGAATTCATTCTAACTGATCAAACTAGTTCTTTCTAAATTCCCCAAAGGCATATTAACAAACACGAAGTTCTCCTTCCATATTACATTAATCTAAGAAGTATATGTTTCAAAGACGAAGCTTTTTCTTCCATGCTAAGCTTTCTTCACACGACGTTGCATATCACCTGAATGTGGTTTTTAATATCCACTGAGCCATGATGTTCTTATTTTAGTCAATGTGTGCCCCAAATTTAGAAAGCCTATATACTGCTAAATGGCCTCAAGTCCTTAATTTACCTCTCTACACACAAGTCAGCCACTAAGTATTTGTCCCCTTTAAAAATATTTATCGAGTGATGAAACTGATGGTCAGATTTAGAAACATGACGTAACATACTCGAGCTTCCCGATTGAGTATTTAGTAACTTTTTAGACAGTTTGCATTGCGAGATACCTATCGATTTCTTTGATGTTGCGTCTCAAATAGACGACAACTTTTCCTTTGGTTGACTTGGCAACCCTTTCATGGCTAGCATAGATTCGTGTTCTTAATTCCGCCTCAGCATCGTTTAAGTCTGGTTTGTTCATTTTTCTCCTCTCATCGTATGCTAAATGAGCTGCAGTGAGACTACCTACCGTTTCGCAAACATATATCTGGGCGTTCTGTAGTTATATCGCATTGACAGCGCTACTTGTCGGATGCAGCGAGCTGAATGAGTACCGTGAAACCCACCAGGCTTGCAGAAACCCAACTTGACCTGCTTTTACCTCAGTGCTTGAGTACACATGAACCCTTGTATGTTCGATGCGGCAAGTTGACCTGCTTTAATGAATATGGAGGACAATGGGGCAGACGAGCTGGAAGGAGAATTTGTACACCTCGGATTGCAGCCAGCACACCGACCTCGGAGAGCATTCTGCATAGTTACTTTTAGCCATCACCCTTCTCGTTATCACAATGCAGAACTGGCTTCCACTATTGGGTAACCCAGACGAGGTATTATGGACAACTGTGTAGTTCTTCGGACTCAGACATTCTGCTAATTTTCCTTGAAGCTGATATTCATTAAGACACATTATTATTTACCTGAAAAGGTGTGTCTGTCGGCTAGAAGTTATCGTTAGTTTCAGGTGTTTGTAACACCGCAATCGATTGTGAGCAATCGGTACAGTGCAACTTTATTTAAGAAGTGTCTACTCGTTACTAGTTAAGTTCTTTGGATCATTGGAGGGAGGTGGTACTTTATGATGTATAATTTGTTTAACGTAATAGTGTGCTTAAATAATAGAATTTTATTAAATATGTTCGTTTATGCATGAGGAAGTGCAATGTAAAAACTGGTTCATAATTAGGGATTTTTGTATTGTGTGATATAAAAGACAGTATTTCCCCTCTGCTACGGAACTGGTTTGGCGCGCAAAGAAAACGTGAAAGTGGCGGTCAGGCTGAGCAGGAAGTGAGAGAGCACAGCAGAAAGTCAGTGACCAGCAGTTTTGGAGTCAACATTGCAGGTGCAGAGCGAGGCATTCGGTATCCTCGTCTATGATGGAACGGCCTCGGATGTGGTTACTGCTATAAAAGGCTGCTCTCGCATTGGGAGTGGCTCCAAAATTAATATTTACGTAACCAAGAAGAAATGAAATAGAGATATATACCCTGCCTGAGGAGAGACCAGGTAGCCGCCACGTGCTCGCCACTGCTATTGCGCCACTGCTCCAACAACTTCAGGAGGTTAGAACTTTATATCAGAGTGAACCAGTGTGTTTGTGTGTGTTTAATTTTGCAATAACAGTTCTGGTGTTGCAAAAACTGGTATTTGAACCATGAAATTTTCCTCTTCAATCAACCAAGCAGGGTCCTTTCCTCAAAGTACTTAAGTCCGAGTATCCTGTTTGTGAAAAACTGGTGTTAATATATTTTATTTTACGTAGAATTTATGAAAAGCTCCAATTTCGTTTGAATAGCATCTAATTTTCAAGTGTCATTGTTTAATGCGTAGGAAAATGTAGACTGCCAGTGAAAACTACTAGCTTCACGAGTAACATAAGGGGCACATAATATTTAACAGATGAAAAGTTTTTAATTTACTATGAAATATTTCAATAGGAACGTGCCAAATGCTTTGTAGTAAAATGTGATTGGTTAAAATAACTTACTTCACAAGTGATGAAAGAGATAGAAAAATTTGAAACCTCTTGAATATTTACTTTAATTTGAACCTCTCTTACCAACCTAGATAAAAATATTGCTAGTGTATATTGTTTTCAAGCTTTAAGGGCTAAATGATCTTCATGCGAGGATTTTCTGTAAAGTGTGCTTATTTGTGGGTAAAGGAGTGATTAGTTTGTAGGACTCCACTATAATATTTAATAAGAGAATAAGTCAAATTGATAGTAGGTTTCTGTTAATGCACCTGAAACACTGACGAAGTGGAATGCATGTGAAATGTGAGTATTGCGAATTTTATTGCATTTGTGATATGTATAAGTGTGTTAACCTAAATTGAACTCTGGTCAGATGCTAATTAGTCTCGTTATAGTCTTTGAGAACATATTTTGTGCTGAATTATTTAAAGACTGAAGTAATTGTAGTCAGCACGGAGAAAGCCTTTATTTTGGTTCCGTGAATGTCAGTCTTTGCAATTGAGTACTACTGCTACCCACTGTATAGCATCGTCTCGTTATTGTAGGTGCTCATTGCACTTTTCTGAGAAAGAATCTATGAATGTCACTTTTGCAGGAGTTTATGCAAATCCATTGAAAATAATGTTTTCACATTATTATGCCTAATTAGGCAGGCGAACGTTTATTATTTCATTTACGTTAAATCTGTTACTGTAATTTCTTACCAAATTTTAGTCTTTCTGTTGTCTACCAACTGCTACCCTTACGAATTTCAAGTTCACACACAGTGAAATTAAAAAATCCTCCCTGAGGGTAACACTGTACTGTGCAGGTTTAAACCATTTTTGTTAATTACTAATCCGCGGTAGTGTTACACTTGGATTTCCTGTGACAGGACTAAAAGTTCAATTACTAAGAACCAGGTAGCACGCACCGCCAACAGTGTTACGTGTTCAACCCTCCTTCTTCATGACTGAAAGAATTGTGAAGTTTGTTTATTTAATGATAATAAAACTCTTGGTTCTGTCTACTGGGGAGCATATTCTTTCTGGTACGCACCGTCAACGGCCATTTCAGATATCTAGTATCATTAGGTTGAAACTGACAAGGGTTCCTCCATACTGTACATCACGGATTTTGATGCGATTCAAATATGTTGTACAGGTACTTTCTCTGAGTACCTGGCTATCCGGTTTTTTAGCGACGGGCCTTGGTTTTTGAGAAAATCGATTTTGAAGATAATTGCGTGCTTTGTATACCCGTAACATTACGTAAATTTCGACCAAGTCAGTGTAGTACAGCGGTAAAGGTTAACGGAGACCGCGCTGGAGGTTCCGTGTTCGAATCCTGTTCGTGTACTTTTTTTTTTAAATAGACCGAATTTTTCAGTTTTATTTCAAATAATATCAGCAAACATTGTAAAGTTTGCGAAATTATAAAGATATATTCAGTTATTAATTTTTTTTCAAATGTTCATTTCGTTTGTGGTTCACATCATATTCTTCCAGTTCATCTTCTTCGTTGGAATCTATCAATTCATAATTAATAATCATCTGTCTTTCGGCGATACATATCTCATCGCCACTTGCAATGGAATTGGCAGATATCACGCTAGGTGGTTTCGAGAGTCTAATCGCGGAGTAGATTTTCGGCGTATTTAATGGCATTTGTGATTTCGCCTTTTGATTCTTCGTTCGACTCTTCTACTTGTGGATCTTCTGCAGAAACATTTGGTTCTTCCATTTCACAGAATTTTTCTAACTCACGGCACTAGAGACGACAGATTTCAACGAAGAAGATGAATTGGGAGAACATGATGTGAACCACAAACGAAATGAATATTTGAAAAAATTAATAACTGAATATATCTTTATAATTTCGCACACCTTACACTGTTTGTTGATATTATTTGAAATGAAATTGAAAAAATCGGTCGACTTTGAAAGAAAAAAAGTACACGAACAGGATTCGGACACGGTAGTTGTGAACCTTTACCGCTGCGCTACGCTGTCTTGCTCGAAATATGTGTAATGTTACGGGTATACAAAGCACTCAATGAACTTCAAAATCGGTTTCCTCAAAAACCAAGGCCCATAGCTGAAGGACCGGATAGCCAGGTACTCAGGGTGAGTGCCTCTACAACATATTTGAAGCACATCAAAATCCGTGATTTACTCTGTGGAGGGTCTCCTTGTGAGTCAAAACTTATCTCGCATTTTAAAACTGGGCAAAATGAAGTACGAGACAGGACTTTAGAAGCAAAGCGAAAGCCGTGCTCTTGGCGTCGTTTTCTTGCGAAGCTGTCGGTCCTCAAGTGCCGATCTTTGCAAGGCGATAACGCGGTCGTGAAGCACCAGCCGCGGCTTCTCTTGAGCATGATTGAGCGGTGCTGCCGGCAGCTGTGAGTCAAGCTCATTGTTAACATATAAACCAGTGGTCGCCAAAATTTTGACGCTCCTCAGCGACCATACAATTTTCAAATCGTACTCCTGAGCTACCAGAATAAACAACGAGAGAAATATGAAATTTTTAAAAAATCTTACATTTGTTTAATCCGTTACACTAACGCTTCTAATAAACATGAAATGAATTTTAATTACACTGTATATAAAGAAAAGAAATTTAATTTCACGTAAGAAAACTACAAATATAAGGAAGACTTTTCCTATTTCGTAATTATCAAACACCATTCTTGGAATAACAGGCAACTGAGCTATAACGACTTTATCAGTTAGGTCGTCAGGTTGTGGGGGAAAATAATTGGAGCGATTAAAGTCTGTTTTTAGTTGTGAAACAACATCGTAACTCGTAACTTCAACCTTTCTTTTTACTGTAATTGCATAAATCCGTACAGATTTAGCAGCAAATATTAATGCAATTGTATTTTTAAACTATCAAATAATGAATCTGCAGCTTCTAAAATGCAGTTTTGTTTAATTCAATGCAGTGATTTTTGATATTCAGACTGACGCCTCAGTTGCTGCTCTGTTACCGTCTATTGGTTTGAAATAAGTTCATTGTTGAGCATTAAGTAGCGATTTTGGCTGCGTTACTTTTTCTTTCCTTTGAGCAGACCCCAGTGGCAAATCCTCCTCAGCCCCTGAATGAACGATTTTGAATTGATGTTCGACGTTCCCTTTCTTGTCAAATGGTACACCTGCACAGCACAGTGAACAAATTTGTTCTTTACCTGGGTAAAGAAGTAATCGATTTCGCATTCTAAATGGAGGTGGTAAGCTCTTTGCTTGCCCAAGTCATTATTAGAAACAAACCTAGTTTAGCATCAGTACGTAAATCAATCTGTCCTCATTAGCGTATGTCTGATACAAACACGAAAAACATGACGTGCACAACCTCATGCAGATAGTCTACTATTTAGTGACAACGGCAGTTTGGCGGCAGAAGCGTGCAGCTGTGAGCGCGGTCTGAGGTAGCGAATGTCAGCGTTACATTGATCTACCGTAAATGTCCCCGCGAGGCACTAGTGGGTCACGTTCGAGGATTTGGCGATCACTGATACTAGTGGTCTACGTTTCCTCTTAGAACTCCGAACTCGCCGGTCATGTTTACCTTCCGCTCGCCATAGCGTTTTGAGTCGAAGCAATTTATTGTTTACGTAGAGTTGTGACATTTGTGAGTGCTTATTTGTAGATGTACCGTCTTTTTTGCTAGTTTCAACTATGTATTGCTAGCGATTCCGTGCGCTTCGTTGTCAAGATGTCCAAGTTGATCCCAAGTAAAGGTACTGTTACTTTCGAAAAGTCTACCAGTCATGTGCAGACAGGTTCCCTCGAAATTCGACATTGGTTAGTGGAAACGTTTGATGTTACTTCAGATCAGATTTGCAGCGCGTATTTTGACTCTGAGCTTCATGTTTTCTTTACAAAATTCGTGAACCCCCTCCAAGTAGACAGGTTGTTACTTGAACATGGCAATCAGGTTTCTTCCCGTCACGGAGATGGGTGAGTTAGTGTTTTACTCCTTGCCAATGCTGATGTTCAATGTACCAATTTGCGGTGTAGCAACAACACCGTTTAGGATACAGAAAGTTAATTTTGTGCAATATTCTCAGCACAAGTTACAGCCACGTTTAGGCCCGATTGCAGTGAGTTACGCATACCAAAAGTTGCGAAGGCAAATAGAGGCCACAGGGGCGTATATATCCCAGAGAAGCCACACATGGCAGTTTGCATGATGCAAGTCACAGGCAGAAGGGGCCCACTGGCCAACATAGCGTGTTATGGGTACGTGACGCGAATCAGCATGCTTGGCAAAACAGAGGTGCACAGCCCTGTGTAAATAGGTGTCGTTTCCCAACGAGATTCATTCCAGTGTGGCAGCTCTCTTGGATGGCGGGGCGTGTCACACCACCGGGCTACACGCAGCAATGAATGGGGAGCCAGTGTCCCAGTCCACGGCGGTTCTTTGGTTCGACGCTCTGAGGCCAAAGCGTGGTCCACAGGCAGCCAGCGGCAGGCCACTCTGCGACCTGCTCCCGT
This sequence comes from Schistocerca nitens, assembly GCF_023898315.1. Classification (NCBI taxonomy): domain Eukaryota; kingdom Metazoa; phylum Arthropoda; class Insecta; order Orthoptera; family Acrididae; genus Schistocerca; species Schistocerca nitens. Next base: position 1,169,881,277 of record NC_064614.1, read on the forward strand.
GGGCAGTCGTCTCGGCTCCCGACACACGGTGGAGACATCCCGAGGCGAGGGCCGCGGATACGGACGCCAGATCACAGGCGCTCGTTGTCACCGCGTTCTTAGCCCCGCCGGCGAGGAGGGCGCAGCTGGCCGCCTGCAACTCACACTGACAAGGGAACCTCCCCATCGAACCCCCCTCAGATTTAGTTATAAGTTGCCACAGTGGATAGGCCTTGAAAAACTGAACACAGATCAATCGAGAAAACAGGAAGAACTTGTGTGGAACTATGAAAAAAATAAACAAAATATACAAACTGAGTAGTCCATGTGTAAGATAAGCAACATCGAGGATAGCCACAGCCCAGCAGCGCCTTGGTCCTGTGGTTAGCGTGAGCAGCTGAAGAACGAGAGGTCTTTGGATAAAGTCTTCCTTCGAGTGAAAATTTTAATTTTTTATTTTCAGACAATTATCAAAGTTCAGGCACACACACACACAATCAACTTCGCTCTCCAACATTCCAGGACATGTTCAGATTTGCTTGGACATATGCAGGATTTGACAGTCTACACACGGAAAAATTTGAAAGCGTTAAAGACATATATTTTGACAGAGCACAGGGAAAACTGTGCGACTGTGAAACTGTTGCATTCATTTGTTGCAGTTTATGTGACAAACTCTTATGTTTTCATCACTTTTTTGGGAGTGATTATCACATCCACAAGAAAACCTAAATCGGGCAAGGCAGAAGAATCTTTCTACCCATTCGCCAAGTGCAAGAGTTAGGTGGGTGACAACATACTCCTGCCATGTGACGCAAATGCCGTCACCAGTGTCGTATAGAATATATCAGACGTTTTTTCCTGTGAAGTAATCGGCCGACCTATGACCTTGCGATCAAATGTTTTCGGTTCCCATTGGAGAGGCACGTTCTTTCGTCTACTAATCGCACGGTTTTGCGGTGCGGTCGCAAAACACAGACACTAAACTTATTACAGTGAACAGAGACGTCAATGAACGAACGGACAGATAATAACCGCGAAAATAATGAAATTAAAATTTACACTCCAGGGAGGACTTGAACCAAGGACCTCTCTTTCCACAGCTGCTGACGCTAACCACGAGACCACGGCGCTCCTCATCTCACATTGCCTTTGATGTTGCCTATGTTTCACATAGACTAGTCAGTTTGTATATTTTGCTTATTTTTTCATAGTTCCACACAACTTCTTCCTGTTTTCTCGATTGATCTGTGTTCAGTTTTTCAAGGCCTATCCACTGTGGCAACTTATAACTAAATCTGAGGGGCGTGCGATGGGGAGGTTCCCTTGTGAGCAGTTCTGAGTCGGCAGGGACGCAGACTGCCAAGTCAACTGCGACATCTTGATGATGACACAACTCCGCTGGCGTACAAAGCCGGCTCGACACAGCATTGCATTACTTGTGGGCATAGCATTTTTTATTGTCAGAGTAAGTGTTAGTATATTCGGGGCAGGAAGATTTATTATTTTTATGGCATGTAATTACTTTTATATTGGTTTGTGTATGATGTTACTGAGTATGGTAATACGGAACTGTAGGATATCAGGTTATTCTTGAATGAGATTTTCACTCTGCAGCGGAGTGAGCGCTGATATGAAACTTCCTGGCAGTTTTAATCTGCCAGGAAGTTTCAGGTTATTCTTGTTCTTAACTGTTTTGTTTATGGATTGACTGGGAACGAAAGCAACAGAATGGCAGAGTCTAGGACACAAGGTGTGTCGGAACCAGAATCATTACGGAGTTTGTTGGAAAAAGTAGCACAATTGACAGCAGACAATACACAGTTGAGAAATGAATTAACGTCTAGAAGTGAGCGGGAAACCGCATTGGATGAGTCTTAGTTGCCTAGAGTGAGGGAAATTGATCCACCTGCTGCGGGTTTAATTATTCCGTTTTCTGGTAAGGCATCTGAGGATATGCGTTCGTTTGTGGAGGACTTGGAAATTTCAGCTGTGATGAATGGTTGGTCTAATGGACAGTTGTTACATGTAGCCAAGATTAGATTAACGGGTGAAGCGAAGACATATGTTAGGAGTTCTGAGGCCTTAAGGGAGGCAGGACAGTTTAAGTAGTTAAAGGTAGGGCTTTTACAAAGGTACAAGAAACAGAATAGCGCTCGGTACTTTAGAAAGAGGTTAAGTACAATGACAAAGAGGCAGGGGGAGACGAAGGAGATATTTGTGGACAGGATAAGGGAAATTACTGACTATTCTTACGAGTTGGGTCAGAGCGATGAAGCGAATAGTCTTCTGTTGCAGGAGGCTGACGAAAGGGCACTTGATGTATTTTTGAGAGGGTTACCGGCGCATATGCCACGGAAAGTGCGTGAAGGGACTCTGAAAGACTTGTATTGGGCCATTCAGTTCGAAATCCAGTTTGAGGAAATCGACGTGGCACGGGGGTACATGATATTCAGTGTTTACAGCGGGTATAATATGTTACAAGTGTGTTCGTACGGGACATGTGCAGAGGCAATGTACGCAGTCACCGAAGAATAAAGGAAGGGGAGGAAATCGGCGGAGTGGAGGATGGAGAACTGGAGATAGGCGAGGTGGACGAGCGTTAAACGGCAGAGGGGCTCAAGACCCACCTAAGGGAGCTCCTGTTTAATTTCAATGCTACGAATACGTATGCAGAGGTAAAATGCTCAGTGGTAGGATCCTTAGGAACTAAAAATTTTAAGATTTTGTTGGACACAGGGTCGCAAGTGTCAGTGGCTACTGGGGTATAATGGGACGAAGGAAGCTAAACCCACCATGTTATAGGTTGCGTGGAGTGGGTGATATGGAGGTCACGCCTTTGGGGTCAGTGACTGTTGACTTTCGAATAGAGAAAGTCCTATTTAATGCATGCATGGAGGTAGTACCATAGGTAAGCGACGGCTATGACATCATCCTATGAGTAGATTTCTTCCATTAACATTATGCCAAAATTGACCTTGGACAACGAACTGTGGGACTTGGTGGAATGTTATTTCAGCTGGAGGAAACTGTTGTCAATGCAGAGCTGTCACGAGGGGCGTTCAGCGTAATGAACAAACCAATTGAACCGCGTACATTAGCATTAAGGCTTAATACGCATGAGTGTGTGTCAAGTGGCACCGGAAGTCACTGGGTTGTGTTGTGAATTGTAGTGTTGTACGTGTGGCCGGCCGCGGTGGTCTAGCGGTTCTGGCGCTGCAGTCCGGAACCGTGGGACTGCTACGGTCGCAGGTTCGAATCCTGCCTCGGGCATGGGTGTGTGTGATGTCCTTAGGTTAGTTAGGTTTAAGTAGTTCTAAGTTCTAGGGGACTTATGACCTCAGCAGTTGAGTCCCATAGTGCTCAGAGCCATTTGAACCATTTTTTTTGTTGTACGTGTACAAGAGGGGAACAACGAGCGAGTAGTTCCCGTGAACGTTGACAATTTTAGCGCTGTAGACGCGAATTTGACGAAAGGAGTTTTAGTAGCAAATATGGATGTACCAGATGACGAAGACTGGTGTTCGAGAGGTAGGCGGAGAGATCAACCATTAACTGCTGATAGAACAGCGTTTCGTGACAAAATTAAGCATTTGAGAGGAGGAGAAAGAGAGTAATTGGAAGAAATATTGTGGGAATTTAAGGATTTGCTTTTTCCGCAAGGGCCGTTGCCAACAACTAAATTAGTTCAAAATAGGAAACCAATAGGAAATGAAGCACCTGTGTACCGTAAACCATACAGAATACCCAGGTATCTGCAGCCGATTGTTGAGGATTTCATTGATCAGCAGCTTGCGGACGGTATAATAAAGCATTGTAATAGTTGCTGGAGAGCGGGCATTGTCGTTGTGCCTAAAAAATCTACGGATGGAACTATAAAATAAATAAATAAAATAAAATATAATAAAGTATTAATTATGTATAATAGTGATTGGTTGTAATAAACGTTGCCTTATCTGGAACGTGGACGTTTAATTATTCGGTATCAGACACTTGACAATGGCTATTTGGAAAAGGCAATGTAACTCGTAGTTGACCGTGAAAGAAAACTAAAATAATCGGACTTCGTAATTAAATCGTTTCCAAAGACTGCTGCGGTAGGTAAGGACTCATGATCTAATCTCAATATTAGAATAATTTGCCAGCCATGTCAATACGTCGTACAGAGGTGACTGTCTACTAAACATAAAAAGTTTACACAGTTAGTTAAATCAGTTATATTCAACGAATAAGCCTTCAGTTAAATAATTCTACTTACTTTCATAAATATAAATTCTTTACAGAAACGAGTGCCTAGTGAGATTGCAACTCGCAGTGTTCTTACATAACATCAAATATGGCGGTGTGCCAGTCAATAAAATATACGTGCTTCCCGCACCAGCTATTCTCCAGACCTCTCTCTTCTTAATCAAACATAAGAGTATCGTAATTCCTTTTTTGTTTTATCAGCGACATAGCGCTGCAGTTCTGTGCCATAGGCTTTATTTAATTAAGATTTCGCGTTTCCGAGGAAACTCACGCACGGCATGCAAATGTGCCTTTATATTGCCCCCTGAATTGCGAGGCGAAAGGACACACCTGCAGGCGAGCAATTCACCTAAAGGCACAAGAAAATCTAAGTTATCTACAACTATTTACATGACTTACATTATACTGTATATTATATACAAAATTTGAATGACGCGCGTGCGCCGTGAAAGTTCTTATGTTGGCAAAATAGAGGGCGCGCATGCGCAGAAGCGTCAGTGTGACTCTGGCACTGCCGTTATATCGTAAATTTAGATCACGCGGCACAGTATTGCAGTTCATATTGTTCGTGTGCGCGCGTGTTTCTTAGTCGTTGCACAAAAAAAATATTCCACCAAGATTACATATGAAGACTACATTCTATAACAGGTAACTTAGTTTTAAATTTACAATATTTGTTATATCACAATACAACTCAGATTGTTGAATGTTCTTAGTTACATAGTATTGTTTTGAAATACTTCAAAGAAAAATGTCCGTATGTTTCAGGTGCGTCGACCTATTCGCATCGTGTCGTTATTACAGTTCATATTCATCTGCTGCACAATAATTTTTTCACAGGTTAGTATCATCGTTGTATAACAACGTGATTAAAACATAAGCGTGTCCATTTCCATTTCCATTATAGTCGTTGTGATGCAGTTCGTTGTGACTAAAAAACATTGTTTATTACAGATCTGACGTGACCCGTTAGTAATTGGTCCACGTGCAGTTCGTTTTTTACATTCCGTGGAAGCTTGGCTGCAGAACCTCGGACGGCACATAGCTGGCGTGGATCCTTGGACAGTCCAGGTAAGAGTGTCCGTCACATTTCGAGAACATTTCATTCCCTGAAGTTCCAACCAAAATTCTTCCACCCGTCGTGTTGTTTTCCGGACAGGCACTTTGTGTCCGTTTAATCCAGTTAACATCTTGAAGTTAGGTACTGTAGTATTGTCACTAGACGATGCACGAATTATGCACTTCACATTTTCAGTTTTTTGCTGAATATAGCTCACCTAAATGTTCGTAGTTATTAATCAAAGAAATGGTTCATCGCATTTACATAGGTACGATGCATAATGAATGTCATTAACAGTTTCTTTCACATAGGTTTCTTTGTAGTTGCAGAGTTAGTAATGTTCATTAATGTCCGTGAACAATGGTTCACTATGCAATGTCCTTTTGGCACTCGTTTTGTTCAAATTTCTTTTACATAGTAACAGTTACATTATACATCATTGAAAGAGAAAAAAAATATAAGTAATCATACATACTCACGTCACATATTTTCATAGCATAAACATAATACAGTTGCACATAAACATGTTTACATCATTATTACATAGCTATGGGTTATTACATTGTGTCACATTTGATTACATGAATTGCAGATAATTACGTCCTCTTTAAGGGTTTTGCTGGGATTTTATCGATGTTTATTTTGTGATGTCATCTGAAATTAAGATAGGTTAGACACAACATTCATTACATCAGTAGGCAAGACCAGGCATTTTCACTACTCAATAAATATTCAAAATAATAAGAGACGGAAAACTGTTCGATTCCTCGCGTTTTGTGCGTGTGTGTATAGTGTCTGTGTGGCCTTGGCTACTGGTAGATGCTTTTCTTGCTGAGAGATGTGCGTCTAATCTATTTCTCAAAGTAAAAGTTCGCTTCACAGATGACGTCTGTCGGTTCGTCGGGTGTCACACCAAGTCAGTGGTACCTACAGTCACAAATGTTCCGTGAAAAATTTATGTATCATTCACTGCTACGTAATCATAAATTTTACTTTAATATTCAGTCTTCTCGGTGGTGCCGCGGCGTTGAAAGAAAAGTTCTTCTGTCTTCAACTGCGTCACTGGAACCGCTGAAATGAAAATTTCTATACTGCTTATTATCTGTGCTGTAGCAAACAGAGTTTTGCGAGTTGCTTAGCAATATTTTCATGGGTATGACCTTGACATTATTTAGCATGAAATGCTCTAAGATCTCGGTGTGCGTATAGCCCAATAAGTTTGTTAGTTCTAGGATGTTGTAACAGATACGCACCAGGATGCGGTATGTTAACAATTATATAAGGTCCTTCATATAGCAGACGCCACTTAGCATTGCGTCGTTTGAGTGCTACAGATTTATGATGAGTACGAAGTAGTACAAGCATTCCTACCTTGAATTTTTGTTTTCTTTTTATTATGTTTGTGTGATGTTTGTTTCGTATCTGTGCGTGATGTGCCAGTGTAGTCAATACTTCTTTTATTTTCTGTTCAGGTGTGATTTCCTTGTCTGACAACTTAGGTAATGGTTCTATCCATTGATCGTTCTGTTTGCAACTGAACATGATCTCGTTAGGTGTGTAATTTGTATTGTAAATATTTAAGTTATTGTGTACGTCTTCGAAAAGACTTAGGTACGACACCCAATTAGTATGTTTTGATGAAATATAGGTCCTCATGAATCGGTTTAGTTCTCGGAAAAGTCTCTCAGTCGCGTTACATTGTGGACTAAACTTTGAAATAAATATACTTTTAATGTTATTGTCCTTCAAGAAATTTCTCCATTTGTACCCAGAGTAGTATGCTGCATTATCTGACAGAATTGCTTTAGGTTTTCCCACGTGCGTCAGGTAATCACTTGAGAATCTTCGTATTATAGCATTTGCAGTGGCGGATTTTAAAGCATAAAGTTTTACATGTTTAGAAAATATATCGTAAAAAGCTAAGATATATTTGACACCTCCAGAGCTTGCTGGATGCGGTCCACTGATGTCAGTACATAGAATTTCCAGGGGTTTACTCGGCAAAATAGAATGTAAATCTGTTTTTGTGGATAAATTCTGAGGTTTTGATTTTTGACATATGACACATGTTTTCAGTTCCCTGTAAATTTTTCTTCTCATATTGCTAAAATAACAGTATGTGCTGAGCTTTGCCAAACACTTTTTCGTCCCATAATGACCCCAAACTAAGTGTGTGTGCCAAATCAGATTACGTTCAGACTCTTTGGGAATGCATACACACCAGTTAGTAGCATTTGGATGTCGGCGATAAAATAACACAACTTGTAATACCTAGTCAAAGGATGATTGTGTTTTTCTACCAGTAATGTTATTATCTTATACCAGTGAGGATCAGATTTTTGCAATTTAGCCATGTTTCTGCACATATCAATATAATATTGGTGATACTGCTTGTCTTGCATTAAGAGAATCCTGTAGTCATTTATATTTTCTAAGTCACTGTTGGTTTCATTCATACCTTGTGGTAGTCTAGACAAAGCGTCGGCAATGGTGTTGTCCTTACCTTTTATGTACTTAATTTCAAAAGAGTAGTTCTGAAGAGTAACTGCCCATCGTGATAGTCTAGGATGTACAAGTTTACAAGTTAACAAAAATGTCAGGGCCTGGTGATCGGTATAAATTACTGTATGTTTTCCAAATAAATAATAATTGAATTTCTTGAATGCCCAGACTATGGAAAGTGTTTCTAACTCAGTAGTGGAGTATGTACGCTCACATTCAGTTAGAGTGCGACTTGCAAACCCAATAATTCTTATCTGTTCCCTTTCCTTATTCTTTACAACTTGAAATAAGCAACAGCCCAAGCCAGTACGTGAAGCGTCACAAGTCATACAAAAATCTAAATTGAAATTTGGATGGCTCAATATGTTTGCATTCACTAAAACATGTTTAATTGTATTAAAGTCATTCTGGCACTGTTCCGACCAGATCCAAACTTAATTCTTTCTGAGTAGATTTAGCAGATGTTTACTGTTCAAAAGTGGTTGTGGTAAAAAACGTCTGAAAAATGAACATAGCCCAAGGAATGATTTTAACTGCTTTTTAGTTCGAGGGCTAGGAAAGTTTCTGATAGCATCTAATTTACTGGGATCAGGACGTATGCCCTGTGAATTAATGATATGTCCTAAATATTTTATCTCACTGCAACCAAATTTTGATTTTCTAAGATTGGCTGTGACTCCAGCTTGTGCAAATTTTTCTAAAATTCTTTGAAGTGTGTCAACGTGTTCATTCCAAGACTGTGTAGCTATCAGTATATCATCTACATAATGTGTGACTGTCTCAACTAAATCATCGCCGAGCACGGTATCCAGGGCTGTAATGAATACCCCAGAACTGACATTCAGTCCGAAAGGTAGAACACAAAACTGATAGGTTCGCCCCCCGAACATAAATGCAGTATATTTCCGAGAATCAGGAGTGATACTCACCTGCCAAAATGAATTAACGAGATCTATTGTGGAAAAATACTTTGCATCTAGAAATTTCTGTAATTGCTCTTCTAAATTTTCGGGTTTTGTGTGAACTGGTAAAATTATTTCATTAATTGCTCGTGCGTCTAACACTAGCCTAATGCTACCATTTGATTTTTTGACAACAAGTAGAGGACTACAGTAAGGTGAGGTGGATGGTTCAATGACCTTCCAGTCTAACATTTGTTTTAATTCTTGCCACACAGCAGGTCGTTGAGATAACGGTACGTTATATGTCTTGTGGTAGAAGATCTTGTGAGGCTTAACTTCAATCTTGTATGCATACGTGTTGATAACACCTATTCGTTTGGCAAAAACTTGTAAATATTTGGATAACACTTCCTGTAGTTTTATACGTTCATGTGCACTGAGAGCTGTAGCTTCATTTATCTTATGATCAAGCAATGTTTTCAAGTCCATTAGCTCTGTGTGAGATGAGTGTGTTTGCGTGTCTTGAATGTCATTGTCAAGTACTAACTGAACCTTGTACCCTGTACAGTGTTTGTCATGCTTTAGAGTTCTCCTGTCCAAATCAATAATAATTACACTGCCTTTATCATTTAAAATGCATTTACCTTTGGAGAAGTCTATAATGCAGTCCTTCTCGCTCATAATATCTATTCCTAATATGCAATTTGTCACAAGGTTTTGTACAACCAGGAATTGCCATTGTACGGTTCCATTCCCTATTTTAATGTTTACAAAAACTTGCTTCGTAACCCTACATGACTTATTACCTAGAGCAGTAGTTATTTTACAGTTTTGGGCAGGAAACTCAGGCACAGGCTCCAATTCACACATCTTTTTATAGAAATTAAAAGACAAAACGCTCACAGCTGCACCTGTATCTAAGATAATAGTAGTTGGAATCCCACCTACTACACCAGTAGTAGATGCTAAAACAATTTCATTTGTGTTTGAACGACATTGTGTACTGTCTTGCAAAAGTTCATCTGATATATTGTCATTGTGGTTGTATCTTATAAATAAAACAGGTAGTTTTTGTTTAGAATTATTAGGCATATCATTATTTTGTTGTTCAATTGTGGTGTCAAATAACTGATTAACATTGAAGTCGCCCCCCAAGAAATCTTCAGCCACGACCCGGGGCATAGAAGTGACTGTTTCTAGTTTGTTGGATTAGCATTTGTATTAGGTACTGACACAGATTGAGGTTGTGTATCAGGTGTCATTTCTATTATATTCACATTCGGATATTGCCTGTTGTGATCTCCAAACTTTTGCGGTTGTTGTTGCTGTTGCGCATTATAACTTACCTGTCGGTCGTAAGGTATGCTCCAATTTTGTCCTGGTGGCTGCTGTGGTAAAGCAGTGTTTGAATGAAAGTATTGATCGCTACGAGTCCAGCCTTGATGCTGTCTTGGCTCGTAGTTATTATTATTTCTATTTCTGTTTGTGTTTTTGTTGTTGCCTATGTATCCGTTGTTACCGTTGTAGTTATTACCGCGGTGCCTTTTGTATGGATTGCCGCATGAAGTGTTATTACTGTTGTAACTATTGTTTGTATTGGAATACGCGTGTTGATTTTGATTTCCATATTGAGACGGCATGTGAGTTTGCTGTTTTTGCTGTACCGCGTATCCAACTGTGGGCGCGCCAGAATTGAGTTGGCAAGCCTGCATGTTTTGCATACCACTAGTATAAACATTGTGGCTGCTGTTTTGCCGCGCGAAGCGCTGATCTTCTAGTAACATGTCGACCGAATCTAAAGCTGTTAAAAAATAATCTGGATCGTCATCCGGAATATGTAAGAGTTTTTCTTTAATGTTGAAAGGCAATTTGGCCTTCAACGCACGGAGTATATCACGTGTTGCGACTGGTTCGTCTAAAAAATGTCCCATGTTCAAGTATTTTTCAAAATATCTGCGTAAGTTACCATTTTTACTGTTAAAAGTTTCAGGTTCTAAAATTTGTCTTCTGAGTCGCTCCTGGACGGATTGCGACCAGAATTTGTTCAGAAAGGCACGCTCAAACTCACTGTACGTGGTACATACGTCAGCTTGACTGTATGCCCAGACAGCTGCATTGCCTTGGATGTAACCGACAATATATGAAATCTTTTTCCGGTCACTCCAAGTGCGTGGAAATGCGTTACTAAAAGATTTAAGAAAAATCACCGGATGAATGGTTCGTTTTTCTGGGATAAAAGCCTGAAATTGCCTGTGTTTTATTAAGCTTTCTTCTTCCTTTGCATTATGATATGGATTTGTTCCACTGTAATTACTGCAATGCTCAGCTGGCGAGTAATTACGATAATGTTGCTGTGGTTTACCACGATAATAGCTTGTGTTTGTGTTTGCCCGTTGTGGTATGTGTTGTTGTCGTGGTGTGTTTTGTTCTTGTGTGTATGTTGTGTACGGTATGTGTGCGTCACACTCGTATGTATATTGGTTTCTGAACTGTACATTTTGACTGATATTTTCGTTACATTCAGACTGTGGTTGATCGGTGAATTGCGTCACTGGTGCAGTGACAGACTGTACTGCGTCACTAATCAGCTGTTTGTTATTAGTGATGTATTCCGCTACGGAGTCGTGCACAATTGTTGGTAAATTTTCACGTATGCATCTATCAAAATGTTTGTCTTTGTTCTCTACCCAATCATGAAATTCTTTATTAATATTTTGAAAATGAGCTGTGGCATCAGATTGTAAGATGTCAGTCAGGTGTTGTTCAACATCGTCAAATTTATTCTGCACGTCAGTAATTCGTTTTTCAAGGTTGTCGTGTACTGATGGATATGTTTGAATTTGTTCAGTAAGAGCTTCACACGTGACATTAAGGTTTTTTACTTGTGTCTGTAAAAGTGCTACGTCATTTGTAGTCTTTTCTTGTCTCGTATTAAGCTTGGAAAATTTCGTACTGAGTTCAGTCATCTGTTTGGTCAGTGTGGCGTCTATAAGTTCCACACGTTTACACAAAGTGTCACTACCTGTCTTGAGTGCTATGAGGTCAGATTTAATTTCGTCATTTTGTGTCTTTAACTGTTCATTTTGTGTCTTTAAGGTTGCCATGTTTTCCGCGTTCTGCATCCTTAAGGTTGCCATGTTTTCCGCGTTCTGCATCCTTAAGGTTGCCATGTTTTCCGCGTTCTGTTTCATTAGCATTTGTAACATGTTGGCAATGTTTACTGTTTGCAAGGTCTCTGCCCCCGCCGCGTCATTAGACGTGACGTCATGTATTAGCATGGGCTCTGACTGAGACTTTGAAATTTTTGTGGTGGACGGCCTATTGTCAAAATTTCCGTTAACACTTGCGTCAATATTTGATGAATCGTCACTACCGGTTGCTGTCGTAAAGTCATTTTCTAACATTTGTCTCTCGTCCGAGTCGGATTGCGTCTGAATAGTATGTCTTTGCTGTTCCATCTTTGCGTATTGTTTTCTAGTTATGACCATGCCACACGTGATATATGTTTCAAGAAAATAATGTTTGACACTGGTTTTAAAATAAAATGCAGTTGAGCATGAATCGCTCGTAGCAACAATGGCTGTTTGTTAAATTTAAAAATGTAGACTGAATATCGGATTATTCTTAATGGCTGCTGGCCATGTTACAACGTATCGTACAGAAGTCGGCCATATTGTACACTCGTGTATTGGTATTGTTGCAGGAGTTATTGTTTAAGGAAAAGTACTGAGAATGAAATTTATCACTGAAAACTGCTACGCGCGAAAGAAATACTACAGAATCTACTGAAGAGCTAATACATTGAATTATGCGTCTGGTCAAGCCTGCCAATGCAAAGATGCTGCGTCTTACCTTATTTTGCTGGAAGCTTCATTGCGTCTTCCCGCAAAATTTTATAATTGGCAAATATCTTCAGATTTTTGTTATTTCTCATATAGTCAAGTCCAGGTCCAGAAAGTTGATTTTTCACATGAAACAAAGAGAACAATGTAACAAATGACAAAATAACAAGTCCGACACGCAGTCGCCAATATAAAATAAATAAAATAAAATAAAATATAATAAAGTATTAATTATGTATAATAGTGATAGTGATTGGTTGTAATAAACGTTGCCTTATCTGGAACGTGGACGTTTAATTATTCGGTATCAGACGCTTGACAATGGCTATTTGGAAAAGGCAATGTAACTCGTAGTTGACCGTGAAAGAAAACTAAAATAATCGGACTTCGTAATTAAATCGTTTCCAAAGACTGCTGCGGTAGGTACGGACTCATGATCTAATCTCAATATTAGAATAATTTGCCAGCCATGTCAATACGTCGTACAGAGGTGACTGTCTACTAAACATAAAAAGTTTACACAGTTAGTTAAATCAGTTATATTCAACGAATAAGCCTTCAGTTAAATAATTCTACTTACTTTCATAAATATAAATTCTTTACAGAAACGAGTGCCTAGTGAGATTGCAACTCGCAGTGTTCTTACATAACATCAAATATGTCGGAGCCAGTCAATAAAATATACGTGCTTCCCGCACCAGCTATTCTCCAGACCTCTCTCTTCTTAATCAAACATAAGAGTATCGTAATTCCTTTTTTGTTTTATCAGCGACATAGCGCTGCAGTTCTGTGCCATAGGCTTTATTTAATTAAGATTTCGCGTTTCCGAGGAAACTCACGCACGGCATGCAAATGTGCCTTTATAGAACTAAGAAATACAGGTTCTGTTGTGACTACTAATACCTCAATAATAAGACAGTAACTGACGCATACCCCATTAATAACATATCTGGTACTTTGAATTACTTAGGACTGTATCAGTACTTTTCTACGGTGGATTTGACAGGTGGCTCCAGAGAATTGACCAAAAATTTCCTTCTGTACACCTGGAGCCCATTATCAGTACATTAGAATGCCTATCGGTTTTAAAAACGCTCCGGTTGCGTTTCAGATGTTGCTAGACAGTGTCTTGACTGGTTTGAAACCACAAAAGTGTCTTGTCAATTTGGATGTCATTATAGTGTTTTCAAGTAGTATGGACCAACATAGAGCGGTTAAGGTAATTCTTTGTGAAGTTAAGAGCAGCTCGTTTGACGTTGAGCCTGGAGAAGTGTCATTTTGCATTAGAAGAAGTAAAATATTTGGGTCATATTATCAGTAAGGACGGATTGCGAACAGATCCGAGGTTGGTACAGGTTGTGAGGGATTTTCGAGAACAGTTAAGGAAGTGCAGTCATTCTTCGGAATTTGCAATTTCTATCGAAAGTTCGTAAAAGGGTTATGCAGATTTAGCACAGCCTTTGGCGCGATTGTTACGGAAGTGTGTGAAATTTGAGTGGACAGAAGACTGTCAGAAAGCGTTTGACAAACTGAGAGAAGTGTTAACATCAATTCCAGTTCTTGTGTCTCCAGATTTTGAAAAGGAGTTTATACTAGCATGCGATGCATCGAATCAAGTATTACGGTGTGTTCTTAGTCAGCAAATTGATGTGAAAGAACATCCTGTAGCCTGTGCGTCTAGGCAGTCGAATGCAGCAGAGAGGATTAACTCAACAACAGAGAGGGAGATGCTTAGCGTAAATATGAATCACATATTTTAAATGTTATTTATATGGAAGCAGAATTCGGGTAGTGGCAGATCGTGCTGCGTTGAAGTGGTTGTTGGGGTTGAACTATCCGTCCACTAGACTCGCTAGATGGGCTGTGAGGCTTAGTGAATTCAACTACGAGGTGGTGCACAAGCCTGGGAAGAAGCACGGTAATGCGGGTGCACTAAGTAGGAAGGTGGAAAAAGTAGAAGTCTAAGGTTCTGACCTAGCGGTTTGGTAGGAATTACGGGACGCTGAGAACGGTTGTAAATTGTATTGGACACAGCCACAGTTTAATGTGTACGACGGTCTTCTGTGCAAGGAAACGTAGTAGCGCCAGCGAAACTGAGGGACGAGGTTTTAAAGGAAGCACATGATCACTTCTTATCTGGTCATGGAGGCTGTAGAGCGACGGATAGGAGAGTGGCGGAGAGGTATTGGTGGAGAGGTAGGAAAGGAGATGTGGATCATTATGTCAAGAATCGTATACCATGTGCGCAGAGAGCAGGTTTGAGTCGGAAACAGATACAGCTGGAACGATTACCGGAAGCAACATGTCCATTCTTTTTGCTAGGGATTGTTGTCTTAGGAACTTTTAGGCGAACACCATCGGGGAACAGATTCGTTATCATAATAATAGCTCATTTTTCGAGGTACGTTGAGATGGTGGCTATGCCAAACCAACAGGCAGCAATGGTCGCGCAAGCGTTAGGAAACAATTGGATTTTGAAGTTTGGTGTACTGGAGACAATAATTGCTGAGCAAGGGACCAACTTCATGTCGAATCTAATGACGAAACTGTGGTAATTGTTGAACGTAAAGAAGTTGAGGACGAGCGCGTTGCATCCACAGCCGAACGGAAGGACAGAACGGGTACACAGAACAATCGGGAAGATTCTGAGTTTTAATGTGGATTCTCATCACCTTTAGTGGGACGAATATTTGAGGCATATTGAAAGCGCAGACAATACAAAAGTCCATACAAATACCGGTTTGTCTCCATATGAGGTAGTGTACGGGCGAAAAATGCCGTCACCGTTTGATTTAGTGAAGCTACAGAAAGGAAGAACCAGTGAATCGGTACGTTAGTTTGCGAGAACAATTCGGGATGTTTGGACACCGGTACAAATGGCGAATACAAAGGCTCTGAAAAGGCAGGAAGACGCAATGAAGCGGAAAGGAAGTTTACCGCAGTATAGTGTGGGGCAATGGGTAGTTCTATCCAGCCCCTACACGCAAAAAGGGAAAACGAAGAAGTTCCTCGCGAGGTATCAAGGGCCATACCAAGTTGTTGAAACCACATCCCCCGTTAATGTCAAGCTTCAGCTGCCAACTAGAACAACGATAGTACACATTGGGCGGTTACGGCCATTTAAGGGTTGCCCTGATGTGATTCCAGGCGTGTCACAGGAAGAAAAGAGTAAGAAAGGGAGAGTGAAGAGAGGTGTTCTGAGCAGAGAAAACCAGGAAGATAGAGTACAGTATGAAGTACCGTATGTTTTGCGATCCATAAAGTAGGAGAACATTAGTAGTTTTGTTGTTTTTCTCGCTATGTATCATTGCGTTTGCGTAGATTAAGTAGGCATTATATTTTCGTATATGTGATTCGAGTACTGAGAGCCTGCTGGGGCAGCAGTCTTTTTGAAGAGGAAGGAAGGGATCCCTGTCCTCACGTCACTGAAAAGGAAGTGTAGCATCTGACGTATGTGGAGTGTTGTTGGAGGAGAAATCAAAGCGGTTCTGGAGAAATAAATGAGTCGGAGTAAATTGTGCGGCAAAGCCGTAATAAATATGTGTTGAACGATGTCAGAGTCGTATGATTTCCTGTTTAAATTTTTAGTTATCGACAGTGCTGGGTCAGGAAAGTTGTGTTTATTGCACCACTTCAAATAATGTAAATCTAAGGTTGAAAGTTGTCACACAATCGGTGTTGAGGTTGGATCAAAAATAGTGAATGTTGGAGGAAAACCTGTGAAGCTAAAAATATGGGGCACGTGCACAGTGCAGTTATTTGTAGCCAGGGCGAAAGGAATAGACTGTCCAAGGGACATCGTGGAGCCAAAATTGAGCTTGCAACGGGTCGGGATGCATTGGATCTGCTCCACCTACGGGTATTTGGTAGAAGTAGCAAGTTCTTTTGAGCGAGGAGTATTTACAGAAGCGAAACATATAGCGCTCGAGGGGAGCGGAATTTTAAGCAATGGAACTAAGTGTAACATAATAGGACCAACCTTCCATCTGTCAGCGTCAATTTCAGGAGTCACGCAGTTGAATGTTACACAGCTACAGCTGTGCTGGCTATAAGCCACTTTAGAGTTTTTGTCAAGGCAGAATTTGACCTTGTCAAATCAAACTCTGGAGCCAGGTCTGTTGAGAAGGGTAAGCCAGTTCATTTTAGAGCAAGTGGGGTGCATATCAGCCGAATAGCTTGTTAAACATGTCGCTCAGTATAGGGAAAGGCAACGGCAAGTAACGATCATTTTGAGCATATGTGTGCCAAGTGTCATCGCAGCATTAACTTTCTTATGTGTTGTTTTCTTTCTGATCAGGCAGAGAGCTATTTCAAAGAGGGACCCAAAGGTAGTCCAAATCCCAGTGGATTGGATACCGAGGGCGTGAGACGAGGAGATAAGGGTTTGGTCGAGCAGTGGTCGTCCAGTACGGAATTTTTACGTTTTGTCTCATGTCATGGTTTTAAGGGGGCACTAGAGCACATTTAAGTTTTCTAAAAGTAGGGAAATATGCCATAGGTGTTGACTTAAACAAGTCACGAGTTAATTAACAGTCGACCTGGGGACCGGGTCTTTCTGAAGAGGAGAATAATGTAGTGTCACCACCGTTTAGGATAGGGAAAGTTAGTTTTGTGTGGTATTCTGAGCACACGTTACAGCCAGGTGGGGGCCATATTGCAGTAAGTTACGCATACCAGCAGTTGCGAATGCAAATAGAGGCCACAGGGGTATAGAACTGCTGGAGAAGGCACACACAGATGTTTGTATGGCACAAATCGCTGACAGAAGGGGCCCACTGGCCAACTTAGCGTGTTATGGGAACGTGACACGAAGTGGCGCACTTGGCAAAACAGAGGTGCACAGCCGAGTATAAATAGGTGCCGTTCTCTAACGAGATTCATTCGTGGTAACTATCCTGGACGGCTGGACGTGTCACACCACTGGGCTACATGCAGCAACGGATGAGGCACCAGCGTCCCAGTCATAGGGGGCTCGTTGGTTCGACCCTCTGAGGCCGACGCTGGGTCCGCAGCCAGCTGGCACCGGGCCACTCTTCAGCTCGCTACTGCAGGCAGTCGTCTCAGCTCCTGACACACGCCGGAGACATCCTTAGGCGAGGGCCGCAGAATCGGACGCCGGATCACAGGCGCTCGTTGTCACCGCGTTCTTAGCCACGTCAGCGAGAATGACGCAGCTGGCCAACTGCAGCTCACACTGAGCAGTGCTCAGTCGGAAGGGATGCAGACCGCCGAGTCAACTGCGGCATCCTGATGATGCAACTCCGCTGGCGTACAAGGCTGGCTAGACACAGCATTGCATTACACGGGCTGCTGGGGTGCTTCCTCAGCGTTGCAGGGGCCTGTGACGCAGACCAAGAGAAACAATGGCGTAGTAGCTAAAAAACAATAAATCCCTAGGAAAGTTCTCGCCGAGTTTTAATACGGCACTTTCTGGTGTCACCCACTACAGCGAGTTTTCAACTTCCTGACAGAAGTAAATGGTCAGTATCTGAAAGATGTGTTCTATACATTTGGTGATGTTACGGGCATTCACTGAGAATACTGGTCGAGTCAGCACCACTTTCAGTACTACAGTGGTTTTACATTCCCTTGAGTTCTATATGAAACAAAACATACCGTCACATTTTCAGATCAGTGATAATTGTGTCCATGTTACTTGTACAGGTCAGGTGAGGACATGTTTCTTACGTATTGAAAGTGTTCACCAACGTCTCAACTGTCAGAAACGGATTTTTTTCTAAAAAATTCTCTTCAACAGCAACATAAACTGACCATAGCAGATGTCGCTCCACGTGGTGCTGATTCTAGTGGCAGTCCACAGTCCACTTTGAATTTATCCACAGGCAACTTCCCCATGTTAAAACCAAAGATGGATTCTACGGTGTCTGGTCCCCATGCCAAAGCTCAGGTGCTACAACATGAGCAATGTTGTACCAAGGACGCAGACCTTTCCGTTGCGGACTCCCCGTGTTACACTCCTCTGTGTCAAGTGTCTCTCATGGTGATACAAACAGCATAGTGGCTTCCCGTCCTCCTGTGGAGTCAGTCACGGATTGGGTGTGTCTGATACGTTCTACTCGCCCCCCGCCCATTACCTCACCCGCCAATATCGCAGTACGACGATCAGCGACCTCTCACTGCCACCATGTCGACCGACATCGATGGCGCTTCGATTACACAATATTCAGAGCTTCCGCCGTTGACTGTTGACAGCTCAGGGGTCGCCCCAAGCTATTCTAGTCTTGTCGCCTGTCCATGTCTGCCATCGTGGATGATGCCCCCCCCCCCCTCCACGTAGCAGGGTACTTTTGCTAGTCTAGCGTGGGCAGATTTAGATCCTGTGCTTGAGCCACCTACTCGTCCGGCGACTTTGCCCAACGGCCGGCGTACACAGTGTGACTAACCGGATCGCACTGTCGTGCTCAAGAAATGGCTGCCTAAGGGCTGTGCAAGGCATGGGACTAGTCCCCCACCCTCGGACTCGTCTATGAACTTGCCAATGGATTGATGCTCAGAATGTGGCTTAGAAGGCCCTTAACTTTGCCCCACTTTGGTAGATGATTCAGGCATATAACCTTGTAACTATGAATGTGTATCGCTTTGAATCTGAGTTACATCTCGCAGCGCTCAGTCAGTTTATTTATGATTCTAATGCAGACATCCTATTGCAGTAAGTACTGTCTACCACCCTATCTCTCCCCAGGTTTTAGACCAGTTTTAATGTAGCACCTGAAGACTTGACGGGTGCTGCTCTTTTGTATCGTGAAGGAATTCTCTCCACGGACACAGAAGTTCTCGATTCTGTTCATAGGATTGGTTGTCGTAATTTAGACGTTACCTTGTCTGTGCTTCATGCATCGTGTGGCATGAGTCAAATGATGATGTGTTCGCATTTTTGTAGAGAGGAGCTCCCTTACCTTTCACGTAAGAATCCTCAGCAACTTCTGCTGGGTGATGACTTTAACTGCGTGTTGCATCCCGTTGTTCGGTCCAATCGTTTTAATTTTAGTCGTGATCTCCGTGAACTGGTTCGTATGATGCGTTTGAGGGATTCTGGGGACATACATTTCCCATGTTGTTGAAAGTTACCATTTTTACTGCGACGTATAGTATCAGATTTGACATATTTTATTTGTTCGATATTTTGTATCCTCAGCTTCTTGTAGTCGACACAACTCCTGCGCCTTTCTCTGATCTTTGTGCTGTTTCAGCGGCTACCAACCTGGCCCTACCACTCATGAAATACCGTCGTGCTCAGTGGATGCTCGTCAATTCCGATCTTGTTGATGAGCCCGTTGATGCCGTGATTGGTGCTGACTGGTTTTCTTCCGTCCTGTAGAGAAGGTGGTGGTGTGAGTATGCAAAGCCGTGATTCGTAAAAATACTGATGTGTTATCTCACTGCAAGGGCGAAGAACTTTCGGAACTACGAACTTCGTGAATTATACACGGGGCAGGTTATTCGTCTCTGAGTATCGCAGACGTTCGGCGGGTCCAGGATAAGTTGTTGCTGATTAAGAACCAACAGACAGAGTGCTGAGGTCGGTGTCTACGCCACGTTCTCTTGTTAACAGGAAGCTGACGTCTTTGACTCGCTTTGCCAGCACACTCGTCGTCGTCGCTCTCTTGTTACTTGTCTCACCGCACGTGGTCACTATCGACTGACTACTCCAGGTGTTTGCAGTGCATGACACCGTGGGCCAGCTTCAGATGCTAGTTTTGCGACCCTCTGCCAGATTATTATGCCTGGCCAGTATGTTAAGTATTTAGCGTATTTCCAGGAGGATGAGGAGTGTCTTAAGTTATTACTAAATCCCCCTCTCATAAATCCCAGCGTCCGGACGGCCTACAAAAAGAATTTTATTTACGTTTTAGCGTCTCTTTGGTTCTCATTACTTGGTTGTTTGATTTGAAAGCATCAGTGTTGCCTCCCTGGCCACACAGTCATGACTCCGGTGGTAGAAAGTAGGGATGTGGTTTCGCTATCAGCCGTTACATCTAATCAATTTGCTATTGCGGTTTTACATTTTCCTACGGTATTTGATCGCGTTACTCACGCGTATCTCGGTCACCTGTTGGATATTGTTAGCTATTCCACTCGTGCACGTGTCGTTCCTTCAAACATGGGCTAGAGCATCGCTGCGTCAGTGGTGGCCAATGGACGGCTAGTACCGACGGCAGTTTTCTGCCGAGGACTGCCCCAGGGAGTCTGCTCCCTGTGTTTTTGTTTATGCTGTCCTTCGAACTGTTGTCGCGCCAAGTTTATGATTACCTGTCAGGTATAAAACTCCCATGGGGGAACCTCACAGTTAGGGCGTATTTCGATGATGTGGTGGTCTTCCTTCTTTGAAGAGAAGAAGTCCCCTTGTTAAAAGAGGCAATTTATGATTTTTGTTTCACTTCAGATGTGCTGATAAATGAAAACGAATGCCAATTCCTCTACATATCAGTCTTATAGGACACTGTCCTTTCTTAGGCACGTTTTTTTGATGGGTTTATATCTTTGGGAGTGATCGTTGATCGTGATCCACTGAAGATGGTGAAACATATTACTGATTAAATTCAGGAAGCCGTCCTGGAACGTGAACAACGCTCTCATAACATTTTGCAGAAAGTATGAAGATTGGACCCCTCTTATGTTGTGTAAGGCATATTATATGGCAGCCAATGGCCTTGCCACAGTGGTAAGACCAGTTACTGTCAGATCACCGAAGTTAAGCGCTGTTGGGCTGCTGAGCACTGTTGGCAAGTGGGGTGCACTCAGCCCGTGTGAGGCAAGCTGAGGAGCTACTTGATTGAGAAGTAGCGGCTCTGGTCTCATAAACGGACATACGGCTGGGAGAGCGGTTTGCTGACCACATACCCCTCCACATCTGCATCCAGTGACGCCTGTGGACTGAGGATGACACGGCGGCCGGTCGGTACCGTTGGGCCTTCCAATGCCTGTTCGAACGGAGTTTAGTTTATATCATATGGCACAAATCTATCCCCTTCCCAAATTGGAAGCGAAAAAACTGCGGCAACTGTCTTGCCTATTTATGTGGTAAGGCCATACATTTAAATTACATTACGAGATTCCGACGAAGCTTTTATGCACGGGAGGCATGTCCCTCTCAGATACGCAGGTAAGGCGTCTGCACCGTGTATCCAACACATGATACTGATTCTTGCTGCTGGTAAACCTTAGGTGTATAAGGCCGTTCTCAATGAAACTCGTCTACAGCTAACGTTTCGTCCAGAACTGCACTGGACACATTCAGAAGAGTTGCTCTTTCTGGAGAAAAGCTTCATTCTATCATACTGATTCCTACCTATGAATTGCACACTATCACATAACGTCTCTTCGCTCTAGTACAGCTAGTGAGTCTTGCTTCGCCTATTGACACAGTTCGCATTCATTTCAAATGCCAAAACTTCCAAGAATTTTATATTGCGGTCTGCTATCTGGGGGACGACATCTTGAGGTAGCAAGTGGTCATGACAAAATTCCTTCTTGCATGTGAGGACGGGGTGGTTTGTCCCAATCCTGTTGAATTGTTATAACCGCGTGTTCTTTGGAAAGCCGCGTGGACCAACATCAGACTCCCGCTTTACATGATGGAAAGAGCTCCCTTTTCGTACAGAATCATCAATAACATATTACCTACTAATGAACGTCTACACTGAATTGGATTTAGTGATAGGACCACAAGTTGTTGATGTCGTTCTTTGGACGCTCTTCCTCAGGGATCTGCGGTAGTCAACTGTCGAGCTGTCCTTGGGTGCGGATTCTACTTGCTTTCCCCACCAGTACTTTTGTCACTGCTTCCACCAACGACATTATCTTGCGGCCAGATTTCTCCCTTCTTTCAGAAGTCTAACAGTAATTCCGTGATATGCTTAATTTCCCATTACATAATGTTGTTGCTGGTGTCGGGCGGGGGGGGGGGGGTATGACTTTTTGATGTTTCAGCAGTACTTTCTTATTGTGCATTGGGAATCCTCGCAATTGTCCCGATATCAGTACACTTTTGCTAACGTGCTAATCTTACGTTTACCAGACAGGTTGTTAGTTAGGGTGGTCAGTCGGAGTGTATTCTACAGACACATTGAGATACCATATTGGTGTACATGATCCTTGTGATTTGTTATATAGAGGGAAGAAAAAAGGAAAAAAAGTCTAACGTCGATAAACTGTGGTGAATGGATCGCTGGATATAGTCCCACACTTTCTTTTATTTTCCGTTTTTGTACATATATTTCCTTTTTTGTTCTCCACATTCGTTGAACTGTTTGATATATATGGAATCTGAGGGAGAGTGTGGTGGAGGGACACATGAGTTTCCATGTGCTTTGTGGGATAAAAGAAGAAAACAAAAAGGGGTAGTGATCACGACTAACAGTCGTACACCGGGGGTACCGGGTTCGAACATCCCCACTGCTTAATTTTTGTATGAAAAGCTTCATCAATGTTGGCCAACGACTTCCAGTATATGAAGCCACCTTCGTCCTGCCAACAGCATTGTCTAAGAGGGCGGAGGAACGGAAGAGGTTCAGGGCATTCTCTTGCCTTTCGTGCGGAAAACTACCTCTAAAAGGTGGAAGAATCAGCAATAATCAGCGGCATGAGAATGCAGAAGGCAATGGAAACCATTGCAGTAGAGACACATAGTGTGCATACACAGGACATGTGGCCTATAACTGATCAATTGTCATGATTTTCTAACCATGGGCAAAAGATTCCGAACTAGTCTTCTAATTGCATCTCTGGAAGGGGACCATAAGAGAAAGATTCAATAACCAATGAAAGGGTAACGTTCTACGAATCGGGGTGCGGAATATCAGAAATTTGGACATGGTAGGAAAGCTACAAAACCTGGAAGGGAAATGCTAAGGCTCAATCTAGATGTGGTGGGAGTCAGTGAAATGAAATGGAAAGACAAGGATTTCTGGTCAGACGAGTATAGGGTAATATCACCAGCAGCAGAAAATGGTGCAACGGGAGTAGGACTCATTATGAATGGATAGATATTACGGAGAGTGAGTTACCATGCATAGTTAAAAACCAACACCGGCAACAATAGTTCAGGTATACAGGCCGACATCACAAGCAGAAGATAAAGAGATAGAGAAAGCATATAATGATATTGGACAGGTAATTCATTACGTAAAGAGAGATAAAATTCTGACTCATGGGAGATGGGGGATTTGAATGGAGTTGTAGGAGAAGGAGCAGAAGAAAGGGTTATTGGCGAATATGAGCTTGATAGAAGAAAAGAGAGGATAGAGAATAACAGTATTCTGCAATGAATTTCAGCTACTTATAGCAAATTGTCTTTCAAGAATCACAAGGGGTAGAAGTATACTTGGAAATGGCTGGGAGTTATTATTTAATAAATTTATTAACTTTTTAATGCAATATTTCCCCTTCAGAACATTCTGAAGCAGGAATTCTAAGTCTATATTTATGGTGATTTCCAGTTTCATCAAGGTTTGTTCTCCGGGTTGTAACCAAGTGGAGTGCAATTCCCTTGTGTGGATCAGGTGTGAAACATAGTTGAAGTGTGCGTATACGAGGGCGTGCTGAAAGCTAATGTCTCTTAAATTTTCGTGTAAAAAATCGTAAAGCTTTTTTGAATAAAACAAACATTATTAGCATTTTACATCTTTCTTATTCATGTCTACATATTTATTCCCCAACATAGTCATCCTGGTGACGATCACATTTCTGCCAACGAGATACTAGATTGTTGATGCCGTCGCTGAAGAATTCTTGACTTTCTTGACGCAGCTACACCCTCACCTCTTCTTGTACCACTTCATTACTATCAAAGTGTGTTCCTCGCTGGTGTTCTTTAAGTTTCGGAAAGAGATTAAAATCGGATGTGGCCAAGTCGGGACTGTATGGCGGATGCTCGATGACAGTGAACTCAAGGTGTCAGATCGTTGCAGATTTTGACGGGTTTGTCTGCGGTGTAGCACTGTTATACTGAAGATGAGGGTGCTCCGTGCGTGGCTGAACTCGCCAAGTTCGTACTTTCAGTGTTCTGAGGACTCGTAATACCTTTCAGAGTTTATGGTGGGATCTTTAGGCATGAATTCTAAGTTCACCACGCATTATACAACTCCACTGATACTCACGTGTTTTCGGGGTGACAATTATGAACCCAGCTTTCATCACCTGTCATAATCATTCCAGAATAAGTTTTCACTCTGCAGCGGAGTGTGTGCTGCTACGTAACTTCCTGGCAGATTAAAACTGTACCGCACCGAGACTCGAACTCGGGATCTTTGCCATTCGTGGGCAAGTGTTCCAGCGATCGGGTACAAGCACAACTCACGACCCATGCTCACTTCTCTACTTCCGCCAGTACCTCGTCTGGAAGGTAGGAAACGAGATACTGGCAGAAGTACAGCTGTGTGGATTTGTGATGAGTGTCTCTTGGCTAGCTGAGTTGGTAGAATAATTGCCCACGAAGGGCAAATGCCCTGAGTTCGAGTCTCAGTCTGGCACACAGTTTTAATCTGCCATAAAAATTCAAGTCCTGGTATTGTTAAGGTACATGGTGGCAGGACACTGGCAGCAGTATAGGAGTGCGACCGGCTGTACTTTCCTAGTTGTGATATGCTGTCCCCAGTGCTGGAGTCAGGTTGCAGCTGAAGTGAACCTGGAAATGGGTCACCAGGAGAAAGGTGTCAGGTCAAGAGAGGAGGACTTACTGTCAGATAATAGTGTGGCAGCGGCGGACGCCCAAATTCATGGTGGTTGTTTGCTGACACATATCATCCCATTACCTAGTGTAGTACTATTGTGACAGTAGGTACTGCCAGGATGCAAATACTTTTGTTAAGATTGATTTATGTCGTTTAGGCGCTCAAGTTTTGGTCTTGCGTGCTGCTCCCAGCCACTGTACTCTGTACTCTGCAAAGTTACTTGTCCTGAACTTGCATTAATTTCTTATTGTGTGTTTTATGATAACAAACATTCCTCCACTTCGTTTTCCTTTTTTGCAATTTGATTGGCCAGTCCGATCTTTTCCAGTTTTACGTGAATCATTTACAAATACTCTCACAATTGTTTTATATTTTATTATCTTGATACTAATCTCTTTCAGAAATTTTCTGCATTGGAGCTTGTTACTTTTGGTGTTTTGTATGTTATGTTTTAGCAACTACAATTTTTGTTAATATATACTTCGTTATTTACAAGCCATTAACAGGAGCAAGTCCTTTCATTTCGTATTTTAATCACTTTCATTAGCAGCTTAGGCAGTGGAGAATGTTATTAAATTCTTCCAGTTCACAGTCACGCTGACTAAAGCTTCTGTTAACAGTTCCGAAACCATGGCAGATTCCTTTGTTATTTGATCTTATTTAATCGTTTAGATTTACTTTTTCAGCTGTGATACTTGTTTTTAGTCCTACCTAACAATTGAACGAAGATTCTAATCTGACCCTTTTCTTTCTGCTCTCCAGTTTATTTTGGCTTCCAGTTCGGTAGAATAGTGTGAACTAAAGCATTTTAGTGGTTCAATCTATGTAAATTCCTAAGAATGTGCATCTTAAGCATGGCATTGTATAGTGGTGATCACTGACTGTGAAAAAACCGGAAAAAAGGAGCTCAGATATTTGTGATGTAATTGTACAGAAGAATACTGACAGTTAGGTGGACTCGTAACATAATGCACATTGTACATGTAGTACATAAAAATACACATTAATCTCGTCACAAGCTGAGAAGCAATTTCTTGTTTTGTAGCCACTCTGGGTCCTCAGCTTAGTATTCTGTTCCTCAGAAGTCCCTAACGGTGCTCTATAGATTGCATATGCTGTTGCAACGCGCTTTCCATGTTCATTTTAATCCCTCTATCACATGGTTGGTTGGTTGTTTGGGGAAGGAGACCAGACAGCGTGGTCATCGGTCTCATCGGAGTAGGGAAGGATGGGGAAGGAAGCCGGCCGTGCCCTTTCAGAGGAACCATCCCAGCATGTGCCTGGATTTAGGGAAATCACGGAAAACCTGAATCAGGATGGCCGGACACGGGATTGAACCGTCGTCCTCCCGAATGCGAGTCCAGTGTCTAACCACTGCGCCACCTCGCTCGGACTATCACATGGATTGTCCCTAAGATTACCATCAAATTTCTACAGAACGGTATTGCCGTTTCCTGCATAAAAATTATCGTCATCTACTGTGTCTCTGACCCCACATTTTGGAATATTATGCAGCTGTTCGAAGACATTGTTCTCATTTTCATTTACTTGCACTACTACAAGGTTCCTAAGCAACTCACATTTTTCGATTTCAGACTCCATTTTTTAAACTAATTAATGTAATAATTGTCTTACAAATTATCCACTATGACTCATCTCCGTCAGTCGCTTGTTGCCATGCTATTCTCTGAAGGCCCATCCAAATGCAAAAATACGTCTGCGCACATCGGTCTGCGTAGACGGATCGTTCGGTATGGACGTTTAAGGAAAAGTCGAGCCTCATGTGTTTCACGTACTGACAAAAACACAGTCACACTCAATACGTGTCACACGGTATTTTTCTGTGGCATGATCAATCAACGTTTTTAAAAACCTGATATCGTTAGTTAGGACGTTGAAATGATAATTTTCCATAATGGCCAAATTTTTTGATGCTAGTAAGTGTTCTACGTAATTACATATCGAGAGGATGAAGATATTATTAATTGTTATTTGTCGTTTTGGAACCGGGTATGTTAATCAGAATGGAAATTTCAATTTCGCTAAACCATATGAATTCGTAAGGCAAATGCTGTTAAAATTGTCAGTTTTCCACTTTTATTCTGCTGATTTCGTTGTACGCCCTTAATCCTAGTGACAGATATTCATTTACAGTAAGTGAATGAACACGTACACATTATCGTTGCATTGTCTTTTGAAAATTGATACTTATTAGCAATTAATGATTTCCACCAGAGCCGACAAGCTTCCAGAAAATGGCTGCCGCAGCTCCAACAATCGATGTCACATGATAGACGTTTCCGTGGAAACACATATTCTAATACTCTGTCAAGATGGAAGACGTTGTGACGTACGTGATGCTTCCATTGATCGTGATCGGAGCTGTACCGTTCCAAGGGTAAGTACCACTGCGGTATTTATACGTTGTGACTCCAGGGACATAGGAAAATGTATGTGCTTAATCAAGTAGCCAATCGTTAGAGTCAGTATTAAAAAATCCAAACAACAGTTTTATGACAGTACCATTTGACGCTATTCCAAGCTAACACGCGGTTTTTGAAACAAACTGAAAATGAAATGTCTATTTCGGTCGAAACCAAGATTGTCAAAACTTTTATATTGGCTCCTTGTAACTGAGAGAAATTTTAAATGCCAAGAAGCCACTCAGCTGCTGTTCTACAGAGAGGTATGATTCAATCTCTGGTACTCATTGAAGGTTTCTGTCTGGTGTCTTTCGATCTAGTTGCTGCAACATATTCGTCGTCGCTTTTTGTCTCGTAATGTATTGTAATTAGGTCTGTGGTTCTTTCATTCTTGCTAGAAAACGCTTGTGTTACTGACTGTGAAAAACTCACTTAGAGTATTCATCTATTATGCTGATATTTACGTCCATAATTTCGATGTCACCAGACATTATTTTTGCGCTAACATTCGAAAATCTGTAAGAGCCCATCTTTGTAATAGAACTTTGTTTTCGCCAATTGGATGATGTTTCTGATCGATGTAAGAGTTTTGTAACGGACGGCAGCAAATACTTTCGCCTTTCCTAATCGGAAATTAATCCCGGAGATACTTCTAAAAGAAGTTTCTGTTTTGTCAGTCAACAGACAGTTCTGACAGCCTTAGCTTGGCCTACTCGTTTGTTAATTTTATTTATTTCTTTGGCAATAGGCATTTGTCTTGGTAGTCCTGGCTACAGCTACTTTCTATTGATAGCTACATGTAGGCACATAGGTATATATCGACAATAAAAGTGCTCTAGCTGTATACGGAAACCAATAGTCTCCAAACAGCCTACTTTCTTATTGCCTGACGTCAATAGACACTGAAGTCATTTATAACCAGTCATTAAGACTGTTGATTATATACACCCTAGGTCCACAAATATTAAGAGAATGTCCACACTGTGTTTCCTTGTATTAGGAAGTACACACGACATTTTTCAATCTCTTCCTCCTACTGAAAAAAGCATTTTGGTGAATAAGACCAACCAATCTGAAAGTTGTCTACTGACCGTAAGGTTGTCTTTACTCCCTATTGTATGTAGAAAGTAAAAACAATGGCACTGTATTTGATGTCTCTTCAGTTTCCTGTTACGCGTTTTTTGAAGTGTCCAGTATTTCATCAATTTCCTTTGTCGCAACCGATGCCGTCTGAAAAAGCTTGCGTAGCCCAGCTAGCTGTTTGATCAAGTAATAGGTTCATGAAGGGAGCCAAGTTTAGTATACCATACCATACATGTAGAATACTATCATTTACTAATTTCAGAGTAGTTAAGAATTAACTACGCTAGGGCATGATCAGGTTTCACGATTCATACTAAAGATCTCATCATTTCTGAAGATATTTCTGTCATGATAACTTTTTACCCACATAATGCTAAAAGGCTAAGTTGTCTTGAACATGGCATCAATAAAAACATCATCTGTGACATTTTTCAGATCTTAATAAATCTTACGGTATGTCTGCTTTGATCCCTAAATAAGACTAACTGCTGAAAGGGATGATAAGTTTTAAGACATTTTTTTGATAGGAATTCAAGTAAGATCTGAGTTACGCACCATGCGCACTGACGGTGGTTATTCTCCGTATTAATAGGTTAAATTAATTACTGCTACGGTAGCTCTCATATCTTTCTCATCGTATATTACATTTGTTGCTTATCCTAAGGTGTCCATGTACTCTGGGTTTAGCAGTGAACTCTAGACGCAAACGGTTAGTAACGAATGTGCTACGTATCACTATTTCGAGGCTACTTGAATTTCTTTTATTTCTGAAAGACAACTAAACGTACGGCACACGATATCCATCAATCATCGCATCTACTCGTATGTAATGCAGAATCGTGACAAAATTATGCAGCTCGATGAAGAGCTATATTATTTGGCGTTGCTGTTTTGGACGTTGTTATGACATGTTCGACCCTGTGGCTTTGATACCTGCTGGAGTCATGAAGTATATTTTTCTTAATATTTTAATTCCTGATGAAAAATTACATTCAGGTACTATTACTATGGGCATTAGCGTGTTATCATACTGGTTGATTGCAGATACGTCCGACAATAGTATGTCAGTGGCTGAATCATTTCACGTCATCATAAACTTATTTTTCAACAAACAGCACTATGGAAGTGGTAGCCCAAAATTCTTATGTGGTAGCAAAATGAGCCATTCTTAGATAACGACAATACGATTTGTTGGTGAAGGTGGATGTCTATACTCACCGATTGTTCAAAAAGATCGTTATGATGAAGTGACAAGCTGTTTCAGCGACCTACTATGAATTTCCTTATTGAACAGAAACGCTGTACGGAATGTACCAGGAAGAATGATCAAAATTCAGACGTTTGCAAGAACAATTATTCGAAGCAAAAATATGAAGCAAACTTGGACTGTGAAATGCGTTACTTAGCAAATATGAGCAATTATTGATCTTTGATACTGTGAAACTAATCTCTTCTATTGCTAGCGCTTTGGTTTTCATATTTTTTGTGAAGGTAATACGGAAAAAATTAGTAAAAAAGTCCTGGAACAATGGGCTCTAAAATGCATGCCTGAAGACCAATGAGAACTTATTCACCTCCTATACTGTAAAACACATCTCTTTTGCTGGACAAGTGCCCATATTCACCTTACAGCCGATGTTTATTGGGCAGTTTTGAATAATCGTTCCTGTCATATCACCGAATACTGACCATCTCTCCTGGGACACAATGATCAAACTCCAAATCTGAAAGACCTCCAGTCGACATTAGACTTTTGCGAGCTGCTCAAATTCACTACACTTTGTTATCAAGAACTTCCGATGTAGAGGAAAATGTCAATACTTTTTTGGGGAATCAATATTTTGACACTGAACAGACCTCCTGACCAAAATGTGTTAAAATTTTTGGAAAACTGTTATTCTTATGGTGAGAGTAAATGTGCCTCACACCTGTGTAAATTATATATTCATGTCAGTTTTGCACAGTTCATTTTGTGAATTAATTTTTCTCCCAAAACTTTAATAATTCTAAAAATATTACATATCTCTACGACTGTAAAGTCTGAAGGTCTTTATCACATCATCCGAAATAGTGCTAAACGCGTCCTCTGAAAATTATTTCGAGCAGTTAGTTCATGAGCCCAGGCAAATAGTAAACGGCTATCAAAACACCCTTGACCTCTTAGCTACATATAATCCTGAGTTAATAACGAGCATCGAAAACGATTCAGGGATTAGTGAACACAGGGTTGTCGAGCGAGATTGAATACTGTAATTCCCAAATACTCGAAAAATAAACGAAAAATATACCTTTTCAAAAAAAGCCGTTAAAAATTCACCTGACGCCTTCCTGAGAGACAATGTCCACTCATTCTAACATAATAATGTAAGAGTAGACCAGCTGTGGCTTACATTCAAAGAAATAGCATCGGCAGCAATTGAGAGATTTATACCAAATAAATTAAGAAACGACGGAGCTGATCCTTCTTGGTACACAAAACGGGTTAGAACACTGTTTCAGAAACAAAGAAACAAGCATCCTAAATTTAAACAGGCGCAAAATCCCCAAGATTTGCGATCTTTTACAAAAGCTCCAAATTTGGCGCGGACTTCAATGCGAGATGCTTATAACAGTTTCCACAACGAAACTTTGTCTCGAAACCTAGCAGTAAATCCAAAGAAATACTGGTCGTATGTGAAGTATGTTAGCGGCAAGATACAATCAATGCCTTCTCTGCGCGTTAGCAATCGAGATACTATCGAAGACAGTGCTGCCAAAGCAGAGTTAGTAAACACAGCCTTCCGAAATGCCTGCACAAAAGAAGAAGTAAATATTCTAGAAATCGAATCGAAAACAGCTGCCAACATGAGTAACGTAGAGGTAAATATCCTCGGAGTAGTGAAGCAAATTAAATCAGTTAATGAAAGCAAATCTTCTGGTCCAGACTGTACACCAATTAGGTTCATTTCTGTGTATGCTGATGCATTAGCTCCATACTTAACAATCATATACAACCGTTCGCTCGACGAAATATCCGTACCCAAAGACTGAAAAGTTGCACAGGTCACACCAATATTCAAGAAAGGTAGTAGGAGTAATCCACTAAATTACAGTCCCATATCGTTAACGTCGATATGCAGCAGGATTTTGGAACATACACATTATGAATTACCTCGAAGAAAACTGTCTATTGACGCACAGTCAACATGGGTTTAGAAAACATCGTAACTCTGAAACACAACTTACGCTTTATTCACATGACGTGTTGAGTACTATTGCAGAGGGATTTAAGATCGATTCCGTATTTCTGGATTTCCAGAAAGCTTTTGACACCACACAAGCGGCTGATAGTGAAATTGTGTGCTTATGGAATATCGTCTCAGTTATGTGACTGGATTTTTTATTGCTTGTCAGAGAGGTCACAGTTCGTAGTAATTGACGGAAAGCCATCGAGTAATAAAGAAGATTTCTAGCGTTCCTCAAGGTAATGTTATCGGTCCTTTGCTTTTCCTTATCAATATAAACGATTTGGGAAATAATCTGAGAAGCCGTCTTCGGTTGTTTGCAGATGACGGTTTCGTTTATCGACTAATAAAGTCATCAGAAGATCAAAACAAACTGCGTAACGATTTAGAAAAGATATCTGAATGGTGTGAAAAGTGGCACTTGACCCTAAATAACGAAAAGTATGAAGTCATCCATATCGGAGCTAAAAGGAATTCGTTAAACTTCGGTTACACGATAAATCAGTTTAATCTAAAAAGTTCAAACAAAAGCAGCACGTTTTCTATTATCGCGAAATGTGGGAGAGTGTGTCACAGAAACTGATATAGGATTCGGGCTGCACATCATTAAAAGAAAGGCGTTTTTCGTTGCGACGGAAATTTCTCATGGAACTCCAATCACCAACTTTCTCCTCCGAATGCGAAAATATTGGGGGAGGAACGATCACCACGATAAAATAAGTGAAATCAGAGCTCGTACGGAAAGATAAAGGTGTTCATTCTTTCCGCGCGCTATACGAGATTGGAAAAATAGAGATTTGTGAAGGTGGTTCGATGAACCCTCTGACAGGCACATAAATGTGATTTGCAGAGTATCCATGTAGATGTAGATGTAGATGTACCGTGCTCTATTTGGTGTATAACACATTTATTCAAAAAGGAGTTTGTATTGAACCGAATTGTTTCAGGCGCTCATATTCCAACCTACTTAGTTTGTTAATGTCAATTTGAATCACTCCATTTAGGAAAGTGTAGATTTCCACAAAAATTACGATTTGCATGTATTAATACAGTATGTTGATTGGCTAATAATACGAGCCCCTGAGAACCAATCCATTCTGTGAAAACAGTAAGCACATGAATAGCTCTTTCCATTTCCGCAATATTTTCGGTAAAGTTGTGGGTGATCAACCCTGAATATATAAAAAACCAAAGGCAAAAATATAATACTAATAAATTATATTTTTTAAATGAATATAGATGCATGGAGAGTCAATTAGACACTATACATCTGTCTTTGCACAGCAAAAAATTATTTACAAATATTATATTTTAACATTTATTGACCTCCATGTGTCTTCAAATCTATAACAATATATTGTTTATAAATGCTATATTTTGCCATTTGTTTTATGACGTAAAAAATATCCTGCCATTACAAAACGTTCTCCTGGAACATGGTATCTAACCGAATCGATCGTAGAATGAAAAATAAACTGTACACCACCTTCCCCTTTTGCAATATTTCAGTTTTCCTCAGTTGCGTTACAATTTGGCATGGATACTGCTGCTCACTATGCGTCGATGCCCTTTTTCGTTACTTTCTCATCCTTTCCAGTGTTTCGTTCAATGGTTTCTGTCCACTTTCTTAGCGTCTGTAGGGTTGCGTTCAATGATCTTTGTCTGTTTTCTTAGCCGTTGAATTGTGTCGTTCAATTATCTGTTATTAGAACCTCCCCTAAATGATCGGTAAAGCCCTTTCTATTGTCACTTGTTGCTGTCTAAGACGTTCTATTGATAATCGGTTACGACCACAGTCATACAGCTATAATACGGTTACTTTTGGTCACCCTTGTGTCGTATCGTGTCTTACCATCTTCAGAAACTTCCTCAGAATTCTACAAAATTTCAGTTATAAAATACTAATCCGTCACCTCATGGAACAGTACTTCTGTTTACCTATCCCTTCTGATAATTCAAGCTACTCGTTCGTTTACTGTTGTGATGTCTGCAGGGTGTGTCACTAACTATTGCCACCTAGAATAACTCAGAAAGTATGATAGCAGCTGAAGAGTTTGTGGGACAAATGTTGCATGGGATAACGGGGGCCATAATATGGCGATGGTTTTTTGTTGCTAGGTGGGGTCGTGTCAGAGATATGGAGGTGAAATTTATTTTAACAAATAGGATGCTGTATTTTGGTACTTATTTTCTGATAGAGGCTATCGAGACGTATCAAATGATGTGTAACTGTAATGTCTTTGAAGGTCAACGTAGGTAAAAAAGTTGAAATGTATGTCTATTTACAGAAGGTGTTCGAAGTTATGACCACTGGTATCAATGCAGTGCTGCAGTCTTACTGGAAGGTAAGCTTTATTTACTAAAAATGGAGTTCTAATTAATTCTTGCCGTGTAAAGTTTTATAGGAGAGACAGCAATATTGTTGAGGTTATGAAGTTATGTCTCAACAGCGGACGGTGTTGAAGGAGCTTCAAACATCCAGTCAGTCATAACACGAAATAAAGCAATTTTATGCCTATAAGGAAGTAGAAAGAAGCATGGACGATATTATCAGTCGCAGTGGGTTTTCAGTAGATATCAAAGCTTATTTTACCATAATTTACCCGCAATTTCAGGTCAAGGACGCCTACTTCGTGACAGCGATTTTCCATTTCGTACGTGAGAAGATATTGAAGAAATGTATGATGAAATAAAAGAAATTATTCGGATTGTGAAGAGAGACGAAAATTTAATAGTCATGGGTGTCTGGAATTCGGCAGTAGGAAAAGGGAGAGAAGGAAACGTAGTAGGTGTATATGTATTGGGGGTAAGAAATGAAAGAGGAAGCCGCCTGGTAGAATTTTGCACAGAGCACAAATTAATCATAGCTAACACTTGGTTCAAGAATCATGAAAGAAGGTGGTATATATGGAAGAACCCTGGAGATACTAAAAGGTAGCAAATAGATCATATAAAGGAAAGACAGAGATTTAGGAACCAGGTTTTAAGTTGTGAGACATTACCAGGGGCAGATGTGGATTCTGACCACAATCTATTGGTTATGACCTGTAGATTAAAACTGAAGAAACTGCAAAAAGGTGGGAATTTAAGAAGATGGGACCTGGATAAACTGACTAAACCAGACGTTGTACAGAGTTTCTGGGAGAGCATAAGGGAACAATTGACAGGAATGGGGGAAAGAAATACAATAGAAGAAGAATGGGTAGCTTTGCGAAATGAAGAAGTGAAGGCGGCTGAGGATCAAGTAGGTAAAAAGACGAGGGCTAGTAGAAATCCTCGAGTGACAGAAGGGATAGTGAATTTAATTGATGAAAGGAGAAAATACAAAAATGCAGTAAATGAAGCAGGCAAAAAGGAATACAAACGTCTCAAAAATGAGATCGACAGGAAGTGCAAAATGGCTAAGCAGGGATGGCTAGAGGACAAATGTAAGGATGGCTTATCTCACTAGGGTTAAGATAGATACAGCCTACAGGAAAATTAAAGAGACCTTTGGAGAAAAGAGAGCCACTTGTATGAATATCAAAAGCTCAGATGGAAACCCAGTTCTAAGCACAGAAGGGAAAGCTGAAAGGTGGAAGGAGTATATAGAGGGTCTATACAAGGGCGATGTACTTGAGGACAATATTATGGAAATGGAAGAGGACGTTGATGAAGATGAAATGGGAGATATAATACTGCGTGAAGAGTTTGACAAAGCACTGAAAGACCTGAGTCGAAACAAGGCCTTGGGAGTAGAACTACTGACAGGCTTCAGAGACCCAGTCCTGACGGAAGTTTACCATCTGGCGAGCAAGATGTATGAAACAGGCGAAATACCCTCGGATTTCAAGATGAATATAATAATTCCAATCCCAAACAAAGCAGGTGTTGTAAATGTGAAAATTACCGAACTATCAGTTTAATAAGTCACGGCTGCAAAATACTAACGCGGATTCTTTACAGACGAATGGAAAAATTGTAGAAGCCGACCTAAGGGAAGATCAGTTTGGATTCCGTAGAAACACTGGAACACGTGAGGCAATACTGACCTTACGACTTATCTTAGAAGAAAGATTAAGGAAAGGCAAACCTACGTTTCTAGCATTTGTAGACTTAGAGAAAGCTTTTGACAATTTTGACTGGAATACTCTCTTTCAAATTCTAAAGGTGGCAGGGGTAAAATACAGGGAGCGAAAGGCTATTTACAATTTGTGCCGAAACCAGATGGCAGTTATAAGAGTCGAGGGACATGAAAGGGAAGCAGTGGTTGGGAGGGGAGTGAGACAGGGTTGTAGTCTCTCCCCGATGTTATTCAATCTGTATTTGAGCAAGCAGTGAAGGAAACAAAAGAAAAATTCGGATTAGCTACTAAAATTCATGGAGAAGAAATAAAAACTTTGAGGTTCGCCGATGGCATTCTAATTCTGTCAGAGACAGCAAAGGACTTGGAAGAGCAGTTGAATGGAATGGATAGTGTCTTGAAAGGAGGGTATAAGATGAACATCAACAAAAGCAAAACGAGGATAATGGAATGTAGTCGAATTAAGTCGGGTGATGCTGAGGGAATTAGATTAGGAAATGAGACACTTAAAGTAGTAAAGGAGTTTTGCTATTTGGGGAGCAAAATAACTGATGATGGTAGAAGTAGAGAGGATATAAAATGTAGACTGGCAATGGCAAGGAAAGCGTTTCTGAAGAAGAGAAATTTGTTGACATCGAGTATAGATTGAAGTGTCAGGAAGTCATTTCTGAAAGTATTTGTATGGAGTGTAGCTTTGTATGGAAGTGAAACATAGACGATAAATAGTTTGGACAAGAGGAGAATTGAAGCTTTCGAAATGTGGTGCTACAGAAGAATGCTGAAGATTAGATGGGTAGATCACATAACTAATGAGGAAGTACTGAATAGGATTGGGGAGAAGAGAAGTTTGTGGCACAACTTGACTAGAAGAACGGATCGGTTGGTAGGACATGTTCTGAGGCATCAAGGGATCACCAATTTAGTATTGGAGGGCAGCGTGGAGGGTAAAAATCGTAGAGGGAGACCAAGAGATGAATACACTAAGCAGATTCAGAAGGATGTAGGTTGCAGTAAGTACTGGGAGATGAAGAAGCTTGCACAGGATAGAGTAGCATGGAGAGCTGCATCAAACCAGTCTCAGGACTAAAGACCACATGAATGAATGACGTGAGATCAGTTTTCGAGAAGAAGCGATTTATGAACTCATCGACTTCGCCTCTGAACAACTTTTAAGTGGGCATGACGTATATCCGTCCATGCTCTGCTATTGCACAGTGGGTTGGACGGATATAACCGTCAACTGCGTTCTGTGCCTAGTAGCGAGTGGGAATGTCCAGTTATCGGCCTCCCGTTGACACTGTGGTATTACTTGAGCTTCGTCCACAAGATGGCAGCTCTTATCACGCAACACAGCGTGTTCTAGGCTAGTTGTAACATTGTCCACTGTGACGGTACGTCAGATAAATATTGACATTTTTAGCGGTTGTACATCGTAGTTTACGTGTTTTATGAATATAATTAGTGTAACAGATATAGTTAATGTTCTTGAAACAACTGATATGCAGCGATAGCATCTTTATTTAATGTCTATGAAAATAAAAAAGGATCGAAAGAGACGCGATTGTACGGCCGAGGAGGAAGGACGTATTTTGTGGGACACACACTGTTTTGTTTCGCTATACGGAAGGCAGCCATTGAGCGGCTACACATATTTTGTGTAAGTTGTTCGTATTTTGGCTTAAATAAACCTGTTATTATTATAAAATGAATTTCTTTGTAATTCTTGTCACTTCAAATGCTTGCAGTGGTTAATTATTCTTAATAAGCATTTTTCACTAATTTGCCCTGCTAGAAGCTCATCTTCCGATGCAGCCTCTGGTCGGGCATTACGCGCCGAAGTATTAATTTATTTTTCAGTGTTAACAGTAACTGTAAATGCGACAGATTTTGTTATAAGAACCTTTTTAAATTGCAAAAGATAATTAATTTACATTAAAGTTCATGTTTTTAAACTATACAGATTCCATGAGTTCAGTAAGTTTCAACTTGGTTGCAATCAGTAAATACAAATTAACAAAATTACATTCATTTCAGTTAACGGCAACTATATTTTACTCATCACGTTAAAATCTAAAGTCGGTACATGAATAACTGAGGCTCTTCAAGAACCAGTTTCATATTTACTTATGCACGTAAATAAAAGTGATAAGAAAATACAATATCCCTGAAAGAAAGACTCATGCTGATAAATTAAAAATAAGAATATATAAAATATATATGTAATAATTTACTTTGCATTTGACGTCACGAATGCCAACGACGTCACAAGTGAAGTATATATGTAATTTCCTTTGTATATAACGAATAACTTGTGACACCTGACGTCACAATTGGTGCCCAACAATGTGGAGGCCCAAAATTCTATGTACCAATATTAAATACACAGAAATGACTGACATATGGTTGTCCGTCTAGAAAACTATATTTAAAAGAAAATTTTTTATGTATGTTATTATATGTATGTGTAATTAATGCCATATATGTAATCTATTTTCATGTACCAGAAATACAAAACTTGTATGAGATGCAACCAGTGAAGATAAATGGACATGAAGCTGATTAGTTGCGTACCATTGTCTCGACTGAGATAAAGACAACACCAAGCAACAATAACTAATAAAGGTAAGGGTGTATATGCATGCGCTTCTGTGCTGGAAACTAAAGGAAGAAAGGATCCGGGGGCCATGCACTGTGTTTATCTTCTTGAGTTAAAATTTGTCAAAAGTGTTTATGCAATTTGTTTTAACATTAGTGGATAGTGAGACAGATTCATTTACTACTACTGAACAAAAATCAGTGTTAGAATTCTGAGACAGCGATTAGTGTTCTGGATTTGAGGTCACACAATCAGCTGTCTGAATCAAATAAATGCTAGTGTAGCTGATTGCCAAAGTAATATTTTTGCAGAAGTAAAATTTTTCACAGTGCAACGGAAATATAACGAGTACGAAAGTGTAACTGTTAGTTTCAGTAATAATAGTAGTAGGTAGCTTCTTTGCTTTACTTGATTTCAGTGTATTGTATGTGCTTTGTGTAGTTAGTATATTTTGTGCGTGTGTAATTTTTGGGGGAAATAGATTTTGTGTGTACTCGTGTCTTACCAGTCAGGATTAATACTAGTCAAAATGGTGAAGACACGCAAGGACAAACGGTTAGAGGGGGAAGATCTGTCAGGCTATGACACAGACGAAAATATACAAGAGTTTCCAGTGAGGAACCCACCGACAATGACAGGTTCTCAACTTCCAAAATCGGAAGCTGAGCAACCTGAAACGGACAAAAT
This sequence comes from Schistocerca nitens, assembly GCF_023898315.1. NCBI lineage: Eukaryota > Metazoa > Arthropoda > Insecta > Orthoptera > Acrididae > Schistocerca > Schistocerca nitens. Next base: position 1,169,920,578 of record NC_064614.1, read on the forward strand.
ATTAGGCACTGATCAGGATCAAGCTCAATTGAGCAAAGAAATCCACTCGATTACTGACACAGGGAAGGAGGATGCTACTGCGTCAACAGCGCATGTTGTACAAGTACTTGTACCAACGACCGATTTTCTAACGGTGCTGATGGCACAATTAGACATGAGAGACAAGCAACGGGAGGAGGCATTAATCAACCAAGTTAAGGACATTTTGGCGGAAGAACGTCTCGAACGTGAGGAAAAGGAAAGACAGGAACGCCTTGAACGCGAACGCAGGGAACAGGAGCGTGATGCTCAGTTCCTGGCAAAAATGAATGAAATGTTTGAACAACATGACAGGGCGCTAGTGTCATATTTGTCACAGGAGATCGATGTAGTAAAACAGTAGTGGTGGGTAGGAAATCGCGTATCTGTTAGAAATTACAGTGACTGAGAAGTCACAGATATCACAGAAGCAACTTTACAGAATCTACCTGCGATTTCAGTCACAGTTAGCAGTCGCAAGTAGTATTTCACATTCAAAGACGTGAGCCATCTATTGGTCAAATTTAGCACTGCTTTCTGCGATTTCAGTGACAAGTCGCAACTAAGAGTCGCAAGTAGCAACTAAAAAGCGTGGTTAGCAGTGGCATCTGTTGGCCAAAGTTCGTACTACGTCCATCTCTGCGGTACGCTATGGAGTCCAACTGCGATTTCCGTGACAAGTCGCAACTAAGAGTCGCAAGTAGTAACTAAAAAGCGCAGTTAAGAGTGCCATCTGTTGGCCAAAGTTCGTACTACGTCAATCTCTGCGATACGGTATCGAGTCTAACTGCGATTTCCGTGACTAGTCGCAACTAACAGTCGCATGTAGCAACTAGAAAGCGCGGTTAACAGTGCCATCTGTGGATCAAAGTTCGTACTACGCCCATCTCTGCGATACACTATTGAGTCCAACTGCGATTTCCGTGATAAGTCGCAACTAATAGTCGCAAGTAGCAACTAAAAAGCGCAGTTAGCACTGCCATCTGTTGAGCAAAGTTCATACTATGCTATTCGCTACCGAGTCAAACTGCGATTTCTGTGACAAATCGCAACTAAGAGTCGCAAGTAGCAACTAAAAAGCGCAGTTAACATACTTTTCCTAGTGTCATCTGTTGACCGACGTACGTACTTCGTTATGAGAGCCTTGTGCCTCACGAGATCGATGTGCTGTGTGTGCATATGAAGGGCTTATTTCAATAGTGGTACAAGTCCATTATTGTTCATTTTGAGATACAGAGTCGTAAAGTTAAATGAGCGCTGAAAAATCTGCAGTTGAGATACCAGAAATATTCAAGCATATGGCTTCTTGCTAGAGATGAACCTTTATTTATGTTTGTTTGGATCACTAATTTCAAAAGCATTATAGACAGAAAAGTGGAGGTAATGGACTTGTACCACTATTGAAATAAGCCCTTCATATTATATGACGACATGCACATTCAGCATCAGTTATGGTTGGTCAAATACTGCTGTGACTCTGAATGTATTATATTAATAAGAAGCAACATTGCCTTTTTCTCCTGAAAATATCAAGTAACGTAACAAATGTGTTTGATTCTGCTTCCAATATGACAGTTTTGGTTAATACTCCACATGCCTACAGGACTTTGCAATGTTAACACAGCAGAACTCAGACATCTGTACAAGTGTAGAGAAATGAAAACAGACATATGAATGCCTCACTTTTGTTCCGACACAGTTCAAGACTCGGGAGAAAAGTTTTACACCTGGTGTTCTACATGGCAACTTCACACACAAGAACTTTTTGCCGACACTACTACCACCTACAAAAGTAAGCTTTTCCTGTGTTACTTTCAAGTAATGCACTTAAGCTATTCCTGATTTAACTGGAAGATCTGTACTTCCCACTTTCATATCAACAGCCTCAAAATGCATATTGTAGACTTCGGGATATGTTACAGGTCAGTGTCACACCAAGATTGTGGAGAAAGGGGGGGGGGGGGGGGGGCGGCGGCATGTCACTCTCCAACAAGTGTTTACCAATAAGTAAGTGGCGGAAAATTATGGGTATAGGACGGCTTAAACATGTGGAAAATGAGATTTTTATTATTCACTCACTGTATTTGACATTTATTATTCCTTTAAAATCGCACAACTTCAATAAAACACAGTTTAATCATTCACACACTTATTTCACAATTATTTCACTTTTAAACTGCAAATCCTCTAAGAACTGTCTTGAATCTTCACGAGTCTCTCTCAACAGCCTTTATGTGGATAGATACGTACAGCAACCAGTAATCAGAGTCAGAACTATGTCTGCAAAAACACAAGGATTATTAAACAATTTTTGCTGTCATTAATTACTAGCAATGAAATTGACAGAGTAGATTGCTAATATTTGCTATAATGAATATCAGATTTGCAAGAACCATCGCACTGAAGTAATTAAGTCCATCGAAACGCTTAGAAACTAACCTCTCGTCTGACGAAAACGGTCTAAAGACGCAGTGGCAATTTCTTCAGATCTGTTGACAGTGATATTTTGAGTTATCGCTTTACTGAGTGACTGAAATGTAGTTCAGGTACCTGTGAACATAACAATATGTTAGAATTCATTTTCTAAATACGAACTATGACGGTACTGTACGGCTACTTAAATATTAATTACACTATTAATATTTTCACAGTTGTTTCTTTAATACAAAATTAAAGCCAACGGAAGAAAAAACGTAAAACATACTTGCCAATGACAGGTTTGTTGAGATGCAATTTTCTGTGTTGACAGATGTAACTTTTTCATACGGTGGTAAGTCGCAGAAGTAGCAGTAGTCACAGAAGTAGCAGAAGTCACAGAAATCGCAGAAGTCACAGAAATCGCAGAAGTAGCAGAAATCGCGGAAGTAGCAGAAATCGCAGAAATAGCAGTGGCGGAGGGATACACGACCTATGTTCCTTAACTGCGACAAATCACAGTTAAGAATAACAGATACTGAAAAGTAGCATTCACAGAAATCACTGATATCGGAAAATCGCAGTTTAGCCCATCACTATAAAACAGCAAGTGGCTGACTTGGTAGGCCAGAACAAATGCATTCCACAAAAGGTCACGCAACTGGACCAACGCGTAGATCAATTAGACAAATAGCATAGCGTATTAGAAACTCAAGTGAAAGATTTTGTTAAAACGGTGGACGAAATTTCAAACAATTTGGTTCAAAAGATCGATTACTGTGTCACACAGGTTCTAACTCGTTTAGAGCGGGTCAAGCAATCATCGACCCCCGCGTCACATAACACACAGAACGGAAATGTGCCGATAAATGTATGCCGAGTGGAAAAAGCTGACTGCGAGAAAGTGCAACCGTATTCGCCAGTCAATTGTTCAGGCGTTGTCGCCGCGAACGGAGAGGTAGCGCTACGAACTGTAGCGCAAGTAAAGCACGAGGAATCACTATTAAAACACAGGCAGTTCCAGACGTTTAATGATGAGAAAAAGAATGTCCATCCGGTAATATTTATTAAAAGATTCCGGAATGTACTAACGGCATCGAGGTCTGAGCACCAAAAGGTTCAGTTTGTGATCTCTTTCATCACAGGCGACGCGGCACTGTGGGCGATGGAAATCGCGGAGCAGTGTCCGTCGTTGTCTGAATTCGGAAGTAAATTTCTTGCCAGATACTGGTCCAGGTCTGTTCAGGAGCGACTCCGGAAACAAGTGTATAACCCGGAACTATTCAATCCCCGTTGACGTAATTTGAGAAAATATTTTGAAAGATACCTGAACAAAACCAGATATTGGGACGAACCCATGCCTGCCAGGGACGTTCTAAGAATTTTGAAGGGTAAACTGCCTATAACGATAAGAGAGAAACTCGTACACGTCCCTGACACGGACTTGGAGTTGTTTATGGCAACCATAGACTCCCTCGATTTAATACACGAGGATGCCAGGCAGGGAGATCAGGGGAGTACAAACAACGGACAAGCGAACGGTAAAGGATAAAACCTATCCAATAATAGCCCTCGTAAGAACGGATACTCAATGAGTGACGCATATTCGCAATGGGAAAACTTAACTAAGAAAGGAAACACTATGAATAGTGTGCCACTGTGGATGGCCACTGGCACAGCACTGGATACAATACGCACCAGCATGGCCAGTCAAACTCGTCTTCACCAAAAAGAGGTGGAGAGAACTACAGTCGAAAGAGACGAGGAGAAGGACGAGGAAACTCCAACTTCGGCAATAAAAATATGAGAACTAACAATGAGCAGTGGCAACGGGCAGGGCCAGCAAACTGGCAGCAACATCAAGACATACCGTCAGGTCATGTGCCTGTTAATCACATCAATGTCATCCCGATGCCACCGCCTCCACCTCAGCCTCCGAATAATCAGTCACACGTGTACGCACCGCAGTGCACGTCACCAATTGTGACTGATAATGTTCCAATAACCGATGTGTCTGATCACGTGTCGGAAGGGTGCGACAGGCCGTCAAACTCTGGCCAACCTCTGTAGGCCCTTCCCAGACAGTCGGCAAGATGAAAGAGGGGGGCAGATATAATGTGGGGGTGAATACGCTCCGCTACAATGACGGATGCGAGATGAAAGATGAACTGACAGTTGATCCGCGACCTGCGGACCAACAAGAAATAGAATATGTGCAGGCTGCCTTTGTGGCAAAGATAAATGGGGTCGAAGTAATAATAATATTGGATACAGGGGCGAGTGCTTCTTGTATTGATGAGCAGTTATTCAAGTGCGTGGAGAATGTGAAAAAGTTATCGAGCCTGCCAGTAGAAAATTGTAGGATAGTAGGTGCCCTACGGGGCAGGGTGCAGCTAATAAAGAATCAGGTGCAGGCAGAGATTGCCCTGGAAAACGAAGCCATACGGTGCTCATTCCTGGTGGTCAAAAATCTCGCAGTAACTTGCATCCTGGGCCTTGACGCGCTTAGGGAATTGAAGGCAAAAATTGACCATTCCCGAGTCAGATGCACCTTAACCTATCTAAACCGACAAATTGATATGGCATTAATGAGAACTCCGGACGCGTATGTGAACTACTGCCGGAACGTCCGGGTAACTTTACAGGATCCTGACGCGTTGAATCACAACAACTGTGTTGTAAATCAAGACAGCAGCAAACCGAAACCCGGTTGCGAACGGGAAAATGCTATTGTTAAGCAATGTATTGAATCAAAAGTAGCCGAATATTCCTACGTGAGCCTGTCACAGCAATCTGATTTGAGCCAAGTGCTGAACCAATTTGTACAAGTGTTTTCAGAAAAAACCGGGTTTCGCTTCTCGTAAAACTCTTTTCTATTATTTGCTTTGTTTTATTATCGTGATTATTATTTGCGTAACAACGCATATACGAAAAGAGCCGCGAAATACCTTTTAGTAATGCTGTGCCTTGAATTTCTTTATAATCATTAATTTTTTAACAAAACAGAATATATTGGGTTCTTATTGTTCTGTATCTGGCTTTCTATTAAAGGAACATTTTCCGTTACTGTAATTCACTATAAAAGTCAACGTATCTTCCCTACTTTATAGTTATTGAAAATGAAAATTACTTTGTTATGAATACTGATGTTACAGTTCACGAAGATTGTTCACAACAAAATTTTGCAGTGGATTTTTGCTAAAAGTAAAACACCAATAATTACCACGGCTAGCACAAGAACATGAGACTATTGTCGGAAAAAAATACGTTTTTACTATAAGGTTTGCCAGACAAGAACTAAGCACAGCAAAATTCCTATTATGTTACGAAGGTAAATTATCTTTTTGTACTGTTAGCAATATATTATCAGCAGCCCGCGTCAACCTGCAAAACACATCATAAAATCTGCTGCTCTGCTCTGCAAGTCCGGAAGCTGAAAGAGATGATTTTATTTCACTATTACCTTCCCGCTTCTTTGCGGTATGATCGATTTCTTTTAATGCAGTTTGAATGCGCCGCGGCAGCGGCTCGTTCGTTCGTAGCGCAGCTCTGCACCACGGATAATATTTAAATAACTGAAAATGTCTTAAAAGGATGGGATAATCTTCCAAGAAAGCTACTACAAATAATAATGCAAGGATTCATTAAATAACTCTATTCAAAACATTCAAATATGTTAACTAATACACACCTTTTACAATGAGTACGTAATGGCGTACATCTATCGAACATGACAAAAGAAGACTACGTTAGTATTTACTGCAACGTCACAGGCTATCTTACTCGTACAACTCCAAGAAGAAGACAGAGAAATTAATGTTCGTTCTCTATTATTTATACTAGTGGTATATTCTTATCTTTGTATGATATTTATCGTCTGTGCGGTTTCAGTACTCGCCGACACAGATATTATCTAAAATAAATAATAATAAAAAAAACATAATTCCATACAATAACAGAATATGATGCACACTGTTTTCTCTTTACTACAAAATATGTCCTTTGCTAAGGGACGTTACAATGCCCCCTGGCAGCAATTGACTAACGTTAAGAATGTTCGGCAATATGCTGCCACTAACGTCCGTTTTGTCATTGTCTATCACCTTGTTTGAAATATTCATTGTTCACTTCTTTGCTCTTTTACATTATAGTTTTAATTACACTTTTTATAGTTTTTTTTCACACTTTGCGAGGCGACCGTAAACCTAGTCCCAGGGTCATTGCAGTTTTCTGGCTCCCCCATTTGGGCTACGTGCGGTCAGAAAACCTGGGAAAACTGCGCCGGAGCCATGGTCATCTCGCCTGGTTTGTCTTAACACACGGTTTGATTGTTCATCAGAAAAGTTGGACTTTATCCAATGTTCACAGATAACAAAATGCTAAACCTTTAGTCTCCTTGGTAAAAATGTACCTTCTACACTCTTTCATATTTGTGTTCTGTGTCACTATGAAAGTCAATCATTCAACAGTTTTACAGTAATGTAATGGATTGTCTCTACACTTACTCACGACAAATGTTCTACCATGGTATGGCATTGGTGTCAGTTTGTTTCACTAATATGACGAAAATATATCACATATATCATTGAACAAGTGAATGTTTTGAGTTTATACACAGTAAATTAAGGAAAGAGAAAAAAAAATGTTTGTCACGTAATTTCGTGTCCAATAAATCATTTTCATATTAGTACATTAACAACGTAGTTGGTAATGTTCGGTTGAACTTCAACAATGTCGTACGGAGCGGGCGGCGCGAAGCAATTGTTGCGTAGCGTCGTCTGGAACGCGGCGTGCCAACGTCCGCTGAGGTCGACGACCTGCTCGCAGTAACAGCGACGGCGTGCTGAGGTGGCGCCCGAGCAGTCGCGAACCGCGCCGAACCATTCACCAATGTCGGCGTGTTGCAGTGGTTTCCTGCGACCGGCTGGCTGGCGGCACGGCACCCGTCTCTGCTTCTCCGCATGGCTCCCCGTCGTAACGCATGAAACAAATATTCCACAACGGTGTACTGTCTTTAAGGATACAAATTATTAGCTGTGGAAGAAAATGCACTTTGGTTAAAAGCGTTTATTGTTCATTACGCCGTCGCTTCGCTGGTATGCACTGGCTGTTTTGGCGTGATAACGGGTTTCTTGTGACACTGGTATTTAGGGTTCGTCACACACACATTGTACTACACACTTTCATTTGTTCTCGCGGTCGATTCGCTGCCAGAGCGTCTCTCAACACGCGAAAATGTTTCGGTTCACACACACACTAAATGTTTCCGTTGAGCGATGTTTGATTATATCGACTCCGAACGGTTCACTGACTACCGCTTTTACTCACAGTTCGTTGAGCACTGCACTATGACAGTTAGTCACTCAACACTTAACTTATACCGACGTATATATTGGTGCAGATACAACAGTCATTTTCTGTCTCTACTACACACAATATTCCGTCCTTTCCTAGATTGTTTATGCACACAGTTTATTTTTAATGCATAACAACTGTTCTTAGCATAATCACTCTCATCTACATTGAGTCCATTGTGTTTACCTTGTCATTACACACTTTTAATACTATTACTAGACATATATGGCTTTTTTGTAATTATTTAAAGGTGTGTGATTTTTGGTACATAGCTTTCTTTTCCTCTTTTAGTGTAGCTTGCCAGGTTATCACCCATCTAGCAAACAGATTTTACCATGTGCATGACAGCTTGACTTGGGCATATTGTTCAATAAATACTTATTTAGTACTAGTATTATTTTTAACGATCTGTCCTACAGGACTACAGTGTAGTTTCCGCGTAACTCGATTCGCGTACCGCGTAATTAATATTCAAGAACGTGTACCAAGTACACAGGCTTCAATTGAAGCATCGATACATACAAAGTGTAGGTTACACGGAACGGTTTTGTTTTTGATTGAATCCTGCTCCAGTGGCGTTCTCAGATCACTACTGGCAGTAAACATTACATCACATAATTATTTCGTACTACAAAGTCAATTTTTGGCTAGTATAGACTCTCTCTCAGGGTTCCTTAATTCTAACACAATTACATCTGTTACATTACTATATGAGATTGCATCATTAATTGTACTTACTTATTACAAATGAAAAATGATTCAAGAAATTAATCATTATTTTATCAACAAAAGATTATTCACTGCTTGAAGAGCAGATAGTACTTTAATGACACTAACTGTCTGTAAACAAAGTCTTCCATTTGCATATTATTGCTCAGTTTACTGATTCTACTTCCTCAAAATTGTAACTATACACAAATTCTTTCTTAAAACTAACATACTTATACTCTAAAACACAATTGAAATCTTCTTACTACTACTATTTACATCAGACATGTCACTGAATAAATAACTTTACATCTTTACGTGGATACAGTCCTTTTATTTTCTCCGTCTGGGGATGTGCTAACAAATAGCTACATTCGTGTGGCACCTTTATTACTTCAAAGGGCCCTGAGTATACCATTTGCCACTTACTATTTCGCTTTAGGGTGGCTGAGGATTTGGGGTGGTTACGAATAAGCACCATGTCCCCTACATTGTATTTCTGTTTGTTAGTTACACCTCGGTCGTACTTCTTTTTTCTCTTGGCAGCACAGTTGGTTAGGTTGTCCCATATCTTTTTTATCTTTTCCTCTCTTGTTTCTGCCCTGGCTGGTAGTCTCAGTAAAGGCGTGCGCCATTCATTCTGTGTCTCATTAACCCCTTTCAGTATCTCTACCGGTGGGTATCCTGTACTTGAGTGGGGTGTTAAATTGTGTATTTCTACAAATTTAGGTACCAACTCAGGCCATCTTGTGTGTCGGTTCCCTATGTAAATTCTAAGGAATTTATTCAGTTCTCTGAATGTTCTTTCAACTAAACTTGCTTCTGGATGGAACCGGGATACCAGAATATGCTGTATACCTTGTTCAATTAGGTAATTTTTCCAAGTGCGACCCGTGAAATAAGTGGCATTGTCAGTCGTTATGGCTTCAGGTTTCCCCACTTGAGGCAAGTATTCTTGATTGATCCGTCTGACTATGGTTTTGGCAGTAGCTGATTTTATACAATAAATTGCCAAGTATTTGGAAAAAATATCGTACATGGCCAGTATATATTTCATACCTCCTCTGGCCATGGGGTAGGGACCTGCTACATCCACAGATACTAATTGAAGCGGCCGGAGTGGAACTATGGGATGAAGTTCAAATTTGGTGGACCTATTATAGTGTTTTGCTTTCTGGCATATAGTGCATGTCCTAACTGTTACCTGAACTTGGTGTTTCATTCTGGGAAAGTGGCAGTATCTCGCCATGATTTCTGCACACTTCCCGATCCCTGCATGGCCCCATGCTAAGTGCGTGTGCCATACTATGACTTTGATGGACTGGTTAGGTATGCATACTGCCCAGCAGTCTTCTCTCGTGCTACGTTTATGATACAAAATATTGTCCACAATTTTAAAACCTTGCTCATCTCTATTGTTGACACCATTTTCAATATTGTTAATGATTTTTGCCCACATCGGATCTGACCTCTGTAGTTCAGACATATTTTTACATATATATAGAAAATCCCTCCTGTAAGCATTGTCTCGTACTAAAAGCACTTTATACTCGGCGGATTGTTCTAGCATTTCTGCTAACTCCGGTAACCCTACCGGCAGTCGCGACAAAGCATCCGCTACTATGTTATCTTGTCCTTTTATGTATATAATCTTTATTCGGTATTCTTGTAAGGTAAGCATCCATCTCCTTAGTCGGGTATGGAATAGCTTGCATGACATCAAAAAACTTAACGCCTGGTGGTCACACTATACACTTGAATCTCCTTCCCAGATAGATAGCAATTTAACTTTTTTACAGCCCAGACTACTGCGAGCGCTTCCAGTTCGGTTGCCGAGTATGCTCTCTCGCAGCTAGTTAAAGTCCTACTGGCAAAGCCGATAATCTTTATTGTTGCCGGGTCGTTGCCTTCCTCCCACTGGAACAGGCACGCTCCCAAGCCATAGGAACACGAGTCCGTCGCAAGACAAAAATTTTTTGATAGGTCCGGGTGCTGCAAAATGTTTGCATTCAGCAGGGCGGTTTTAATTGCTTCGAAAGCTTGAAGACATTTGTCAGTCCAAACCCACTGCACATTTTTTCGCAGTAGATTTAACAATGACGCGTCATTTAACAACTGATTAGGTACGAACCTTCTGAAAAAAGACGTAAGTCCAATGAATGCTTTCAATTGTCTCTTAGTTCGGGGGCTCGGAAATTCTCGGATCGCCTCTAGTTTTTTGTTGTCTGGGCTGATACCAAGCGGCGTGATAAGGTGTCCTAGGAATTTAATTTTATTGCTTCCGAATTTTGACTTTTCTAAATTTGCTGTCACACCTGCTTGATTAAATCTCTCTAATACTCTATGTGGCAATTCCATATGTTCGTCCCAAGTAGCAGTAGCGATTACCAGGTCATCAACATATACTGTGATTTTTTCTAACAAGTCTGGACCCAGTACCGTGTCTAGAGCAGTAATAAATACTCCAGCACTTCCATTCAATCCGAAGGGAAGTACCTTGAATTGGTAACTTCGCCCTCCCAATATGAAGGCTGTGTACTTCCTTGATTCTGGTGTAAGTGGGATTTGCCAGTATGAACTTTTAAGATCGACCGAGGTCAAGTACTGCACTCCGTGGAATTTTTGTATCTGCTCATCTAAATTTTCTGGGCGAGTTCTGACGGGTATAATAATTTTATTGATATCCCGTGCATCTAACACTAGCCGGATTTTTCCGTTGGCTTTCGCCACTGCTACAAGAGGACTACTGTATGGGGAGAGAGAGGGCTCAATGATATCCCATTCTAACATCTTCCGAATCTCTTTAGCCACTACTTCCCTCCTCGACCAAGGGATGGAGTAAGATGTGCGACAGTATGTTTTGTGGGGCATCACCTCTATGTGATAGTGGTACCCTTTGACTATTCCTGGGCGGTCGGTAAATACCATGTTATATTCTGATAACAGCTGCGTCAACTGTTTCTTTTGTATGTTGCTTAAACTTTCAGATTCCTGTACTTTGGTTTGAAATTCATCAACATTTGGTTCAAAATTTCTATCTTCTATATTCGGATAATAGAGATCCGTCACAGGTGAATAATCATTGAGGTGTAGTACCCAGGGGTTCCTACATTTGATATTAATTCGATTGCAACATGGCACAAGTACCTCCTTCGATTTCATCATAGACAGCTCAATCCTCCTACCTTTATTAACTATACTTAGTTTTCCCGAGGAGAGGTCGATCACTGCGTCCCTCTCACGGAGAAAATCTACTCCCAAAATGCAGGCCACCTTTAACCCTTTAAGAATGAGGAACGAGCTCACTATGGCTTCGCCCTCCTTACAAATCTCCACCTGCACTTGGTACTTAACTAATTGGCTCTGTGCACTTATAGCTCCAGACACCTTGCAATTATTAACCGGGAAGGTCGGTATGCTACGTCCCTTCCCTAGCACTTTAAACAACACTGTACTCATTACACTCACTGAGGCACCTGTGTCAATGATTATATTCACTGCAACATCATTGATTTTCGCTTCTATTATGGCTTGCACATTTTCGTTGCTATCTTTCTTACATTCATGCGGTTCGGTCAGTAGATCTTTATCCATACTGATACCGTCGTTGTATCGCAGCATATGTATTCCAGGGATATTATTGTCATTCGTGTTGCTCTCACTCCACCCCTCGGCCAGCGATGGAGAGCATATCGAGGCCGATTCTAGTTTGTTGGATGGCTTACTTGCGAGGTACTTGGACGGCTATTGTCCGCGACCTCTACAATGTCTACGTTTTGGTTTGTGGGCCGCCACGACTGCGCAATAGGCGCGTTTTGCAGTGGTGGTCTGTTGTTATCGTACCGGTCATTACCTTGCCGTTCTGGGATTGGTCGCTGATTCTGATTCCAATTACGATTACCGTCATTGTAATTGCTATGCCACTGACCTCGCGCATTTTTCCAGCGGTTGGTCCCTGGCAGTCCGGAATCATACCGATCGTCAAATCGACGCTTTTTATTATGGGACGGTTGACCATACCCGTTCTGACTTGTACCGTTATTACAATTTTGCGAATGCTCTTGCCGCTCGTTACCACCCCCACTATTTCCATGGTTGTGGTTTTGTGCACTATTATTTCTGTCATGTTTACACCCTGATCCATTATTCCGCGAGTGATCACACGCTGCTTTTGCGTCTTCCTGGATTAAGTCTATTGAATCTAGAACAGACAGGAAATGTTCCATGTCGCTTTCTGGTACGTGTATTAATTTCTCTTTGATATGCATGGGTAAATGTGATTTTAGGAGTCTTATTATGTCTCTTGGTGAGATAGGCTCGTCCCAGTAGCGCGTTTTGTTTATGTACTTCTCGAAATACCGTCTCAGATTCCCAAGACGGGGTGAGTACGGTTCGGGATTGTATACTTCTTTTCTTAGCCGCTCTTGTATACAAGGCGACCAGTATTTCGACAAAAATGCCCTCTCGAACTGTTCGTATGTCATGCAGCTGTCTGCTACTTCCGTAGCCCACAATGCTACATCACCCTGAATGTATGACATTACGTATTGAATTTTCTGTGCTTCATTCCACACACTAGGCAAGATATTTTTAAAGCTTTTTATGAATACTACTGGGTGTACTGACTTCCGTTCAGTAGTAAACGTTTGAAATTGCCTATTTTTTATCAAACTTTGTTCAACTAATATTTTTGGACTATACTGGTTTGCTCCTGGGACATAGGCTGTGTGCTCCGAACCGAAGCTACAGCTCTTCGCATTATCGCCTAAAGATTCACCATTGTTGCGTCGCATATAACTTTGTGCGTTGCCAAACACATTGGCTGTTGGCAACATAGTTTCATGTTCAAGATGTTTGCTACTTTGTGCTAAACCCTTTCCCAAGTCGGATATCCGTTTGTTAATATTCACTTGCCACTGCGGAATATCCTCACTGAGTATTTGTTTGATGGTTTGCACGTCGTTCTGTACCTGACTATTTGCTGCGGTACTGAACGATTCGGAATCTCTTATCTGCTATGGCTGCTTGTACCTTATAATTAATATTTTTGTCGATCTCACTCTCTTTCCCTTCTAGCCATGAGTTGAATTCGGTTTCAATTTTATTCGCTTGTTCGTTCCACTTCTGCTCTACAAGCTGTGTGGAATCTATTTCTAGCTTTTCTAATCGGTTGGCTAAGACACCTATCTCGTCTACCATGTTCGTGTTTGCTACTTGCAGGTTGTTGACCTGAAGAGTCAACTCCTGCACGGCCTTAGGTATCGACTCATAATTCTGTTTCATACAGGCAATGTCTTTTTTCATAATTTCTAACGATTGCACAAGTTGCTGGTCTCGCTCAGCTAGCTGGCGATCTCGCTCAGCTAGCTGTTGCACAAATTTTGCCTGGTAATCCAGCACGCGCTCTAATATCGTCTGAAGTGAATACCCCCCAGGCAGATTACCACTCTCTGGTTCCTGCTTTTCTGGTGGTGGTGCAATTTCTTTAACTACCTCTCCTTGAGCACTGGTGGGCGGTGGCATCACTTCCTGTGCCCCTGCCCCCACATTTTCGCATGGTATATCCTCAAAGAGAGTACTTGTACTGCCTAATGCACCCGTTTCTACATTTCCTGCACTAACTAATGGCTGTTCCTCAGTATCCATATTGCTCGGACGTACACTACGCAATTAAACCATATTCATAAATTACCTACTCGAACACAAGATCTAACAGTTTTTTTTTCACTTGCACACAAAATATGTTAATTTATCTACAATACACTGCACACTAAAAAATTACTATCTACAATCAACTATGTCCTGTCATAAACACTAACATCAAACTACACACACACCACTAGCGATATGAGATCACTTGACTGGAGTTAAGCTTCTACAAACAGGACAACTACACTGTAGTCTTACCTTTTATTTATCTGATCTCGGGGTTCGGCTGCCCCCGGATTATGTAGTCGTTACAGTTTCTCAGTACTATCAGGATCGTTTCCTCTGACTCGCTTGCAGTGGTGCGTTTTTTCATGAAAGAATTTTTGTACATTCATTAATACATGGCATTAATCATGATACACATACATATATTTATCACTAAATACACACACACACACACACACACACACACACATATATATATATATATATATATATATATATATATATATATATATATATATATATATATAACAATAGACACTGAAAGAAATTACATAAACATCTATTTTCGTGGCCACTACAAATTCGGGCCCCACGTTGGGCGACAGTTTCGCTTCTCGTAAAACTCCTTTCTATTATTTGCTTTGTTTTATTATTGTGATTATTATTTGCGTAACAACGCATATACGAAAAGAGCCGCGAAATACCTTTTAGTAATGCTGTGCCTTGAATTTCTTTATAATCATTAATTTTTTAACAAAACAGAATATATTGGGTTCTTATTGTTCTGTATCTGGCTTTCTATTAAAGGAACATTTTCCGTTACTGTAATTCACTATAAAAGTCAACATATCTTCCCTACTTTATAGTTATTGAAAATGAAAATTACTTTGTTATGAATACTGATGTTACAGTTCACGAAGATTGTTCACAACAAAATTTTGCAGTGGATTTTTGCTAAAAGTAAAACACCAATAATTACCACGGCTAGCACAAGAACATGAGACTATTGTCGGAAAAAAATACGTTTTTACCATAAGGTTTGCCAGACAAGAACTAAGCACAGCAAAATTCCTATTATGTTACGAAGGTAAATTATCTTTTTGTACTGTTAGCAATATATTATCAGCAGCCCGCGTCAACCTGCAAAACACATCATAAAATCTGCTGCTCTGCTCTGCAAGTCCGGAAGCTGAAAGAGATGATTTTATTTCACTATTACCTTCCCGCTTCTTTGCGGTATGATCGATTTCTTTTAATGCAGTTTGAATGCGCCGCGGCAGCGGCTCGTTCGTTCGTAGCGCAGCTCTGCACCACGGATAATATTTAAATAACTGAAAATGTCTTAAAAGGATGGGATAATCTTCCAAGAAAGCTACTACAAATAATAATGCAAGGATTCATTAAATAACTCTATTCAAAACATTCAAATATGTTAACTAATACACACCTTTTACAATGAGTACGTAATGGCGTACATCTATCGAACATGACAAAAGAAGACTACGTTAGTATTTACTGCAACGTCACAGGCTATCTTACTCGTACAACTCCAAGAAGAAGACAGAGAAATTAATGTTCGTTCTCTATTATTTATACTAGTGGTATATTCTTATCTTTGTATGATATTTATCGTCTGTGCGGTTTCAGTACTCGCCGACACAGATATTATCTAAAATAAATAATAATAAAAAAAACATAATTCCATACAATAACAGAATATGATGCACACTGTTTTCTCTTTACTACAAAATATGTCCTTTGCTAAGGGACGTTACACGGGGATAATAAAAGTGTATGAGTTCGACATGCAAGTAAAACCTCACCAAACTTTCTGCCGTTCCTCCTATTCAATGCCATTGTCGAAAAGACAAACCCTGGGAAGAGAAATACAGAGAATGCTGCGGTGGCAAATAATAAAACCATTTATATCCAGGGATACTTAAGGGTTTAAGTCTAAGATGTGTAGTGTGTAAAGGTAGATGTAAGTTGTATGCCTAGTTAGTAAGATTTATTTAATGTTTATTTGATTTTATACTCGTGTGTGTTAGATATAGAGTAGTTGCTAAGTGTATGTATGAGTGAGTTGTGACAGAAGGAGAATACTGCACTTAAACAAGTGCCGTGACAGAAATGAGATTAGCAAATGGATCTGCGTAAGGACGCTCTGCACAGGATAAACCTTGAAATGGGAAGAAGCATTGTGCATGGTCGTCGGACGCGAAAATTAACAGCGAATCACTGTACAAACGCGAGAATTCGCGTAATAAAAACTTTTAAACAGAATAATATCTCTGAACTTCCACACTGATTCCAGCTTGAAGGCGCTTGCAGGTACACCCGCGCAGAAGCAAGGCAGCTGCAAACGCAACAATGACAAAAGTTTCTGAATCGGTGTTGAATGAATAAATAATACACATGTCATAAAACCTACGGAACTCACGGGTCCAGTATGACCAACTGGTCAACACTTTAAATAAGAGGTGACAACTAGGTCAATCACTGAATACTAAGTGATAAACGGACCTAGAAGGAACTCTAACTGTACCATATCTATGTATATACATAATATTAACATGTAAAATGGAAAGCAAATTTATTATTTAATTCTAGTAAAATGCTATAAACCATGTTCCAATTCAAAAGTGACTATCCGAACGCTCATATAGTGAAGAAAAAGATGAACTGAACTACGAACTGGAACGACATAAAAGTGTGACAGTTAACTGTGCAAGATCACAACATGTGTGACTGTTTTTAACAGTGGAAGACTGTTCTGAAAGTATAGTGAACAAAGGAATAAAAATTAATAGCTCAAATGGTGTGCCTTTCCCAGAAAACAATTTAGATGCCAAACATGATAGACATTCACAGTGTGGATAAATGTTTCGGCAAAGAAGTGAGACTTCTGATAAACGGAGCCATAGCAGTGGACTGTGAAAATACGCTATGGGTAGCGCACAGCGAACTGTGGTTTCCGGACCGGCAGATGCACGCTAGAAGCGACGCAGGCCAACTGATTTGAAGCGAAAAGTGTCATCGCGACGTACTCAACTGAACACTCACCATAGTGACAGTGCGTACTGCGATCAAGTGAACACTTAGCTTAAAACTACAGTTATGTTAAATCAGTGTAAAATGTGTGAGTTCGTACCAGCACTTATTTAAAGACCTGGAACTCTTTCATTCGTACATTCTTACAATGCATTCCGTAAACAGTGAACATCAGTGACTGTGGAGTGTTTGGGAAACTAATGAATTTTCTTCCAACACTTGTAGCAGGTATATTTACTTTATTATCCTAATGAACTGATACTCGGTGAAATGTTTACATGTTGCGCGACGCTGCGGGCGATCGGCGGTTGTCCTGTCCGGGCAGCGGACGCCGCGCCACGCCCACCGATCGGCAGCTGTTCGCGGCTACGTCACCGCTTGGGCCAACGAACCAGCGCCGGCTGCTACAATCGGTCACATACGCTATCGTCTACGCCAGCAGCGACACGCCGCCAGACCAACAACAAACCGCCGTCGGCAACGTTTACTTCGATCAGATCCAAAAATGTAGTCGACGATGAACTGATGTACTATGTAAAATTGTAACAGTCAAAAACACAAAGCCTAAAACAAGTATCTGTACCAAAAAAAGGACTGTTCTACGTTATGTAATTTCATGTTTTAGTGATGATTTTTTGTAATGTAAATGTATATGTATATATTTGTCTGTTAATTTGTGTGCAGGTGCTACACATTCAATGTAAATCAAAATTAACCGTAATAACAACAATCCGAAGGCTCCGGGCGGGGTTTCTTTGGCCCGTTTTCTTCCCTTACGCCTGTAACCCGAATGGGGGAGCGTAAGTCAGAGTGCCTCGGGTCTGTAAGATACCGGATTGTTCCTATTCATAATAAAACAGAAAGACAGATGGGACTGATAGACGCACTCACCTGTAGTTGTGAATTATGTATGACACCCATAATTGTGTAATGAACAGAGTATTGAACAGTGAATTGAAATAGGTGGGCCAAACATAAACTTTTGGTCACCCACAAAACTGGACTAAATATAAAACCGTAGTGAGTCTGTACATAAACAGTGGACTTTATTACGTACACCCTCACTAGGGGGCCCATGTGACAGTACGTCACATAAATATTGACATTTTTAGCGGTTGTAAATCGTAGTTTACGTGTTTTATGAATATAATTAGTGTAAAAGATATAGTAAATGTTCTTGAAACAACCGATATGCAGCGATAGCATCTTTACTTAATGTCTATGAAAATAAAAAAGAATCGAAAGAGACGCGATTGTACGGCCGAGGAGGAAGGACGTATTTTTTGGGACACACACAATTCTTGTTTCGCTATACGGAAGGCAGCCATTGAGCGGCTACACATATTTTATGTAGGCTATTCGTATTTCGACTTAAATAAACCTGTTATTATTATTAGAAAATGAATTTCTTAGTAATAGTTGTCACTTCAAATGCTCGCAGTGGCTAATTATTCTTAATAAGCATTTTTCAGTAATTTGCCCTGCGAGAAGCTCATCTTCCGATGCAGCTTCTGGTCGGCCATTACGCGCCGAAGTATTAATTTATTTTTCAGATTTTTAAAAATTTATTTTTATTTATTTATTTTTATTTATTTATTATTTTTATTATTTTATTATTTATTATTTTATTATTTTTATTTATTTATTTTTATTTACTTTTCGAATTTATTTTTATTAATTTATTTTTCAGATTTCGTTATAAGAACCTTTTTAAATTGCAACAGATAATTAATTTACATTAGAGTTCATTTTTTTAAACTATACAGATTCCATGAGTTCAGTAAGTTTCATCGTAGCCGCTCCACGGCAATAATCGAAATTCTCTCAAGCCTTGCTTTGCAATCAATAAATAGAAATTAACAAAATTACATTAAATTCAGTTAACAGCAACTATATTTTAGTCATCACGTTAAAATCTAAAGTTGGTACATGAATAACTGAGGCCCTTCAAGAACCCGTTTCATATTTACTTATGCACGTAAATAAAATTGATAAGAAAAGACATTATCCCTGAGAGAAAGACTCATGCTGATAAATTACAAATAAGAATATATAAAATATATGTAATAATTTTTTTGTATACGACGTCTTAATCCCAGACGGACGTCACACCACCCGAGCGCTCGTCGAGAAAATGCGTCCTGTGAAGCAGCCGCAAAAGCGCGCCTTTTTCGTCTGTGTTAACCGCAGCGTTAGTGAGTGATCTTTTGCAATGACGAAAAGAAGTCGTTCATCAGATTCGGAGATTGAGAAGCTGCTTTTAGGAAGTGACGATAATTTCAGTGGCAGTTCTGAAAGTTTTAGAGATACAGATGTTGAGGCTAGTGAAAATGACTTCGATTCAGAAACATCTGACGAAGAGATACTACTGCAGCAGACGGTACCTAGTGAATTTGTGAGTGCTAGTTCAGTTCGTACTCAATATTTGTTCAGTGGTAATAGTGGTACTGTTGTGCCTCTAAAGCAAAACGATGTGATGAGTTGTTTTATGTGTTTTGTGTATGATGCTTTGTGCACAATGATAGCTCAAAAGACGAACTTATATCCAGAACAGCTCATAGCTTCTCATCCCAATTTAGCAGCACGCTCCAGGGTTCACAGTTGGCCGAATACTACACGCGACGAGGTAAAAACACTTATTGGAATGCTTGTACTTCAAGGAATTCTTCACAAACCAGACCACAAAATGTACCTTTCAAAGAAGGAATAAGTTGACACACCTTTCTTCTAGAAACTGATGAGTGAAAAGCGGTTTCATCTTCTATTGAAATTCCTCCACTTTGCTGGCAATACCTCATATAATCCACTAGGCACTATCAGCAGAAAACTATTCAAAATTCACCCCATTATTGAGCATCTGCGGCGTAAATTTAGATCAGTGTACGTGCCAGAAAGGAACATACCGTTGACGAATCGTTATTGCTGTGGAAAGGACGGCTTGGATGGAAGCAATATATTCCATCAAAGCCTAGCAGATTTGGCATCAAATTGTATGATTTTGTGAAAGCAGCTCCGGGTATGTGTGGAACTTTTTTGTTTACACTGGAAAGGACACTCAATTATGCTAGCCACTATCCAGACGAAAAAATAACCTCTCGAATTGTTTTGGAGCAAGCACACGATCTATTCGGGAAAGGCCACTGTATTTACCTTGACAACTGGTACACCAGTACAAATTTGGTGGACAAACTAACCAGCAATAACACCGATGTTGTCGGCACGATGCGGTAAGACAGGAAGGAGTTCCCTGACTTCGTAAAAAAGGAAAAACTGGAAAGTGGAGTAGATAACAGGGAACAAAGGCCAGCAGATGGTAACGAAATGGAAAGACAAATGAGACGTTGTTACGGTCAGCACCTGCCATGACGATACATTTGTAAATGTAAACTCGAAGAAGGGAATCGTTCAAAAGCCACAAGTTGTCGTTGACTACAACAAGAATAGGGGGAGGGGGGGGGGACGTGGATAGGTGCGATTTTCAGGTACAAAGCTACCATATGGCCAGAAGTAGGCTGAAAAAATACTATCAGAAGCTTTTCTGCCACTTGTTGGACGTTGCATGCTACAATGCATACATTCTGTACAAGAAGCATGGTGGCGAACAAACTAGTATGAGCTTCCTGATTAGTCTTCGTGAACAGTTGACCATATCTTCACCACATCAAGGGACATCAGTAGGACGCCCATCTCGAACACCAAAACCAACACACCTTACAGACAGGCATTTTCCAGACCACAAAGAAGAAAAGACCAACAAGGAGGTGTGTGGTGTGTACGAGAAAAGGCCTTCGCAAAGAGATTTCATACTGGGGCGCAGAATGCGAAGTTTCCTTGTGTGCAACACCTTGTTTTAAAACGTTTCACACTGAAAACGATATTTAATATTGTGAAAATACAGTTTTGTTAACTTCTTCAATATATTTTATTCATTTCCACCCAATATCAATTTAAATTCTACAATGAAATCGCGAAGGAAAACGTGAAAACAGTGCGCAGCACCACCGCGAACGGGCGCGCTGGCGTATATTACCCACTATGGAAGAGGCGTGCGCGCGCAAACTACCCACTTAACTTGATACAAAACATCTGAGCAATTAACTGTGCCGTGCTCTCCAAAGCTGTATATGTGGGGCAAATATTACCAATACCTAAGGCAATATCGAACAACATCATGAAAATTATTTGCAAATTTATCTGGCAAGGCGAGATTTTCAGGGTGGCTGTGGGTAATGTCACCCTAAAACTTGAAGAGGGAGGGCTAGGGTAGATCAACATACGTTGCAAGAACACAGCACTATTTGTTGAACGAATACTTGAGCTGATAGAGAACAATTACAATAGTAACATATCCCAAATATTCAAGATACTCCAATGGAAAAGTTTAAAACCAGTATATATTATCATTATACATGAGGTGAAAAATGATTCGCCGGGTGCGGTGGCCGAGCGGTTCTAGGCGCTTCAGTCACTAACCGCGCGGCTGCTTCAGTCACAGGTTGGAATCCTACCTCGAGCATGGACGTTTGTGATCTCCTTAGGTTAGGTAGGCTTAATTAGTTCAAGGTCTAGGGGACTGATGAATTAAGCAATTTGGTCATATAGTTCTTAGAGCCATATTTTGACCTTTCACGTACTATTTTCTTTACACAAACGGCCGTATCTTTAGATTGCGTTGACATAGAAGCTCACTTTTTTACACCACCAAGGGACCGTATAGAGCAGGAAGTGCGATACATTTCCGATTATTATGTCTACCCGTACTCGACGTAAACGGGTTTTGAGGGTTGGGTAAACAGATAGACGGTCAAGAAAGTGAGAATAGCAGGGTTCCATTTTTACCGATGTAGGTGACGAAATCCTAACAACGAAAATAACTACGACAGTCACTGAAGATGAGGGCCGTATAAATAATTCCCCCTACTCTTTATTCTAAATATTCTAGTTGCAATCGATACATCAGCATCTTAATCGTAGCAACGCTTTCGATCCAAATCACGTTTACAGGAAGCCAAATAAAATCCATTTGCCTATACACATGGTAATTCAGATCCCAGTATTAATGCCACCGCGTTTTAGAAGTGTGAGCATTTCCATGGTAGCTAGCTTAAGAAACACTTCGGCTAATGACCGTTTTCTGCCTGTGGCGAGTCTAATGGAGAATTCGAAATATTGTAGAATACATTTGGCAGCTGTGTCGCCGTTTATTTCCTGGGGTAGTGCAAAATAATCCTACTACATTTACTCGCTAATAACAGGATTTCGTTATTTCGATGAACATCCCAAGTGATTGTCACATAAGCGGTGACATAGAGGTAGAACATTAATGTTTTTGAGTCCAGAAAGCTCTATGCAACAGAAACTGCAGATCATTTTGCCATTTTCATTGCGAAATCGCCGGCTTATTCATGTCTGGGGTAATAATAGAGGGCTGTTTGCCAGGGTTGTCAGCTAGCGTAGCGAAATGTGTTTGCTACTGCAGGGGAGGTCTGGTTTGTTTTCGGTTCTAATCTCGATGGAGGCAGATAGACTATCAGTAAAGCAATTTTAATAAATTCTCGCGCCCCCAATACGTTTTATTGCTACCTTTATTCTGTACTGGTGGCCTGTGGATGCCAATATGAAACTCTTGTAGAATTTCATACTTGTTACTGCCTACTTTTTCCGCTTCTGTCAATAATTGAATTAAGTGTGGCATTGAATGATTTTTAACTGAATTTAGTATTGAATCTTCATGCATTGCTAAGTTTTCACACTTTCATGATAGGTCAGCATCGTTAGTCCAGTATGACTGGTCTGAACGTTGACACAGAGCGTTTGGCGGCCGAATGCGCATAATATTTTGCTAATTCGTAACGATCTGGGGTACTTTGTCTTACTAAAAGTTATGATATCTCGATAAGCTTAAATTCATTTTTATTAGTACAGGTCATACTAATTAGAGTTTCTTCTTTCATTTATATCTTATATTTACGTGCTGTGTTTAACACTAATCAGGATTAATATAGTCTTACACAGGACTGAAAACAGTCTGACAAAGTTCAGGTAGATTTTCAATTTCATGCCGGTGCATAGTATCTTGGGAGTACTTCGTCGCCTAGCCGGCTATGCTGTGTAGCAGACTTGAAAAGGCGAGGGGTCTCGCTCGTTTTGTCCATGGCTGTACAGATGGTTTTAAACTGTCCCATTGGAGTATCTTGAATAGTTGGGATATGATACTATTGTGATTGTTCTCTATCAGCTCAAGTATTCGTTCAACAAATAGTGCTGTGTTCTTGCGACGTATGTTGCTATACCCTAACCCTCCCTCTTCAGGTTTTAGGGTGACATTACCCACAGCCACCCTGAAAATCTCGCCTTGCCAGATGAATTTGTAAATAATTTTCATGATGTTGTTTGATATTGTCTTAGGTAATGGTAATATTTGCCCAACATATACAGCTTTGTTAAAAACTAAAAACCCGCCTCGACTGCGAAAAATCACCTAGTGTTAACCTAGGTTTCGGCGTAGATAACTACACCTTCTTCAGAACAATAAAACCCACAAGTGCCTAAGAAGACCTTTGTCTCATCACATCGTTTTGTTTTAGGGCACAACTGTACCACTATTACCAGTGAACAAATATTGAATACGAACTGAACTAGCACTCACAAATTCACTAGGTACCGTCTGCTGCTGTAGTGTCTTGTCGTCAGATGTTTCTGAATCGAAGTCACTTTCACTAGCCTCAACATCTCTATCTTGAAAACTTTCAGAACTGTCACTGGAATTATCGTCACTTTCTAAAAGCTGCTTCTCAATCTCCGAATCTGTTAAACGACGTCTTTTCGCCATTCAAAAGATTACTCACTAACGCTGCGGTAAACACAGACGAAACAGGCGCGCTTTTGCGGCTGCTTCACAGGACGCATTTTCTCGACGCGCGCTAGGGTGGACAATGTTATAACTAGCCTAGAACACGCTGTGTGGCGTGACAAGAGCTCCCATCTAGTGGACGAAGCTCAACTAATACCACAGTGTCAACGGCAGGCCGATAACCTGTCATTCCCACTAGCTACTAGGCACAGAACGCAGTGGACGGTTATATCCGTCCAACTCACTGTGCAATAGCAGAGCATGGACGGATATATGCGTCATGCCCACTTAAAGGATTGTTCAGAGGTGAAGTCGATGAGTTCATGAATCACTTCTTCTCGAAAACTGATCTCACGTACGAAATGGAAAATCGCTGTCACGAAGTAAGTGTCCTTGACCTGAAATTGCGGGTAAATTATGGTAAAATAAGGTCTGATATCTATTGAAAACCCACTGCGACTGATAATATCGTCCATGCTTCTATCTGTCTTCCCTACTGCGGGTAAATTATGGTAAAATAAGGTCTGATATCTATTGAGAACCCACTGCGACTGATAATATCGTCCATGCTTCTTTCTGTATTCCCTACACGCATAAAATTGCATTCATTCGTGATATGACTGACTGGATGTTTGAAGCCCCTTCAACACCGTCCGCTGTTGAGACATAACTTCATAACCTCAGCAATATTGCTGTCTCTCCTGCAAAAACTTTAGACGGCAAGAATTAATAAGAACTCCATTTTTACTAAATAAAGCTTACCTTCCAGTAAGACTGCAGCACTGCATTGATACCAGTGGTCATAACTTCGAACACCTTCTGTAAATAAACGTTCATTTCACCTTTTTGACCTTCGTTGACCTTCAAAGACATTACAGTTACACATCATTTGATTCGTCTCGATAGCCGCTATCAGAAAATAAGTACCAAAATACAGCATCCTATTTATTAAAACAAATTTGACCACCATATCTCTGACACGACCCCACCTAGCAACAAAAAACCATCGTCATAATATGGCCCCCGTTATCCCATGCAACATTTGTCCCACAAACTCTTCAGCTACTATCATACTTTCCGAGTTATTCTAGGTGGCAATAGTTAGTGACACACCCTTTAGACATCACAACAGTAAACGAGTGAGTAGCTTGAATTATCAGAAGGGATAGGTAAACAGAAGTACTGTTTCATGAGGTGACGGATTAGTATTTTATAACTGAAATTTTGTAGAATTCTGAGGAAGTTTCTGAAGATGGTAAGACACGATACGATACAAGGGTGACCAAAAGGAACCATATTATAGCTGTATGACTGTGGTCGTAACCGATTAACAATAGAACGTGTCAGACAGCAACAAGTGACAACGCAAAGGGCTTCACCGATCATTAAGGGGAGGTTCTAATAACAGATAATTGAACGAAACACCTCAAGGGGTAAGAAAACAGACAAAGATCATTGAAGGAAACCATACAGACGCTAAGAAAGTGGACAGAAATCATTGAACGAAACACTTGAAAGGCTGAGAAAGTAACGTAAAAGGGCATCGATGCATAGCGGGCAGCAGTATCCATGCCACATTGTAACGCAACTGAGAAAAATTGAAATATTGCAACAGGGGAAGGTGGTGTACAGTTTATTTTTCATTCTATGATCGGTTTCGGTCAGATACCCTGTTCCAGGAGAACGTTTTGTAACAGCAGGATATTTTTTTACGTCATAAAACAAATACCAAAATATAGCATTTATAAACAATATATTGTTATAGAATTGAAGACGAATGGAGGTCAATAAATGTTAAAATATAGTGTTTGTAAATAATTTTTTGCTGTGCAAATACAGATGTACAGTGTATAATTGACTCTACATGCATCCATATTTATATAAAAAATATAATCTATTAATATTATATTTTTGCCTTTGTTTTGTTATACAGGGTGTGTCACCTAATATTACCGCTGGATATATTTCGTAAACCACATCAATCGATTCCACAGACCGAACGTGAGGAGAGGGGCTCGTGTAATTGGTTAATACAAACCATAAAAAAATGTACGGAAGTATGTTTTTTAACACAAACCTACGTTTTTTTAAATGGAACCACGTTAGTTTTGTTAGCACATCTGAACATATTAACAAATACGTAATCAGTGCCGTTTGTTGCATTGTAAAATGTTAATTACATCCGTAGGTATTGTAACCTAAAGTTGACTCTTGAGTACCACTACTCCGCTGTTCTATCGTGTGAATCGGAGAGCACCGAATTACGTAGGGATCCAAAGGGAACGGTGATGGACCTTAGGTACAGAAGAGACTGGAACAGCACATTACGTCCACATGCTAACACCTTTTTATTGGTCTTTTTCACTGACGCGCATGTACATTACCATGAGGGGTGAGGTACACGGACACACGTGGTTTCCATTTTCAATTACGGAGTGGAATAGAGTGTGTCCCGACATGTCAGGCCAATAGATGTTCGATGTGGTGGCCATCATTTGCTGCTCACAATTGCAATCCCTGGCGTAATGAATGTCGTACACGCCGCAGTACATCTGGCGTAATGTCGCCTCAGGCTGCCACAATACGTTGTTTCATATCCTCTGTGGTTGTAGGCACATCAGGGTACACATTCTCCTTTAACGTACCCCACAGAAAGAAGTCCAGAGGTGTAAGATCAGGAGAACGGGTTGGCCAATTTATGCGTCCTCCACGTCCTATGAAACGCCCGTCCAACATCCTGTCAAGGGTCAGCCTAGTGTTAATTGCTGAATGTGCAGGTGCAACATCATGCTGAAACAACATACGTCAACGCGTTTCCAGTGGGACATTTTCGAGCAAAGTTGGCAGATCATTCTGTAGAAACGCGATGTATGTTGCAGCTGTTTGGGCCCATACAATGAAATGGGGACCAATGAGGTGGTCGCCAATGATTCCGCATCATACATTTACAGTCCACTGTCGCTGTCGCTCTACCTGTCTGAGCCAGCGAGGATTGTCCACGGACCAATAATGCATGTTCCGTAGATTCAGTGCCCCGTGGTTTGTGAAACCCGCTTCATCGGTAAACAGGTAGAACTGCAACGCATTCTCTGTTAATGCCCATTGACAGAATTGCAGTCGATGATTAAAGTCATCACCATGTAATTGCTGATGTAGCGACACATGAAACGGGTGAAAGCGGTGACGATGCAGTATGCGCATGACACTACTTTGACTCAGTCCACCGGCTCTCGCAATGTCCCGTGTACTCATGTGTGGGTTCATGGCAACAGCAGCTAACACACCAACTGCACCCGCTTCTCCTGTGACGGGTCTGTTACGGACCCGTTTCCGTGCTACGACCATACCTGTTGCATACAGATGGCGGTAGATGTTTTGCAATGTGCGGCACATTGGATGCTCTCCGTCCGGGTACCGTTCTGCATACACCCTGCAGGCTTCAGCTGCATTTCGTCGACACTCGCCATAGATGAGTAACATCTCCGCCTTTTCAGAGTTCGAATACAAATGGTTCAAATGGCTCTGAGCACTATGTGACTTAACTTCTAAGTTCATCAGTCCCTTAGAACTTAGAACTACTTAAACCTAACTAACCTAGGGACATCACACACATCCATGCCCGAGGCAGGATTCGAACCTGCAACCGTAGCGGTCTCGCGGTTCCAGACTGTAGCGCTTAGAACTGCTCGGCCACCCCGGCCGGCCAGTTCGAATACACCATGGTCACAGTTCCTACAACACTACACTATCACAGACATCTGGTAACACGGTGTACTACAGTTGGTCTGCGTGCGGAGACGAATGCAGAATAACAATAGCACCAAGCGCTACATGCGGACACTGCGACAGCTAGACCAAACCACAAAAGTGAACTACAGCCACACTCGTAAACACGGTCGTCATCGTAAACATGTCCCTGCAGATGCTGCTCGCCGACCGTGGCCCGTGTTTGTTACAACACGCAACAGAACGTCGGAGGTTTCAAGCGTCAACTTTAGGTTACAATATCTCCGGATGTAATTAACATTTTACAATGCAACAAACGGCACTGATTACGTATTTGTTTATATGTTCACATTTGCTAACGAAACTAACGTGGTTCCATTTAAAAAAAAACGTAGGTTTGTGTTAAAAAACATACTTCCGTGCAATTTTGTATGGTTTGTATTAAACAATTACACTAGCCCCTCTCCTCATCTTCGGTCTGTGGAATCGGTTCGTCAGTATTTGATGTGGTTTACGAAATATATCCAGCGGTAACGTTAGGTGACTCACCCTGTACATACAGGGTTGATCACCCACAACTTGAACCGAAAATATTGCGGAAATGGAAAGAGCTATTCAAGTGCTTGCTGTTTTCACAGAATGGATTGCATCTCAGGGGCTCGTATTATTAGCCAATTATTAATACATAATGTATTAATACTTAGAAATCGTAATTTTTGTGGAAATATACACTTTCTTAAATGGAGTGATTCCAATTTACATTAACAAACTAAAAGTAGGTTGGAATATCAGCGCCTGAAACAATTCAGTTCAATATAAACTTCTTTTTGAATAAATGTATTATACACCAAATAAAGCACGGTACATCTACATCTACATGGATACTCTGCATATCACATTTAAGTGCCTGGCAGAGGGTTCATCGAACCACCTTAACAAATCTCTAGTTTTCGAATCTCGTATAGCGCGCGGAAAGAATGAACACCTATATCTCTCCGTACGAGCTCTGATTTCACTTTTTTTATCGTGGTGATCGTTCCTCCATATGTAGATCGGTGTCAACAAAATATTTTCGCATTGGGAGGAGAATGTTGGTGATTGGAGTTCCATGAGGAATTTCCGTCGCAACGAAAAACGCCTTTCATTTAATGATGTCTAGTTCGAATCCTGTATCATTTCTGTGACACACTCTCCCACATTTCGCGATACTAGAAAACGTGCTGCTTTTGTTCGAACTTTTTAGATTAAACTGATTTATCGTGTAACCGCAGTTTAACGAATTCCTTTTAGCTCCGATGTGGATGACCTCACACTTTTCGTTATTTAGGGACCAGTGCCACTTTTCACACCATTCAGATATCTTTTCTAAATCGTTTTGCAGTTTGATTTGATCTTCTGATGACTTTATTAGTCGATAAACGACAGCGTCATCTACAAACAACCGAAGACAGCTTCTCAGATTGTTTCCCAAATCGTTTGTATAGATAAGAAAAAGCAAATGGCCTATAACATTACCTTTGGGAACGCTAGAAATCTTCTTTATTACTCGATGGCTTTCCGTCAATTACTACGAACTGTGACCTCTCTGACAGGTAATCTAAAATCCAGCCACATAACTGAGACGATATTCCGTAAGCACACAATTTCACTATCAGCCGCTTGTGTGGTAAGTGTCAAAAGCCTTCTGGAAATCCAGAAATACCGAATCGATCTTAAATCCCTTGTCAATAGTACTCAACACTTCATGTGAATAAAAGAGTAAGTTGTGTTTCAGAGGTACGATGTTTCCAAAACCCATGTTGACTGTGCGTCAATAGACAGTTTTCTTCGAGGTAATTCATAATGTATATGTTCCAAAATCCTGCTGCATATCGACGTTAACGATATGGGACTATAATTTAGTGGATTACTCCTACTACCTTTCTTGAATATTGGTGTGACCTGTGCAACTTTGCAGTCTTTGGGTACGGATCTTTCGTCGAGCGAACGGTTGTATATGATTGTTAAGTATGGAGGTAATGCATCAGCATACACAGAAAGGAACCTAATTGATATACAGTCTGGAACAGAAGATTTGCTTTCATTAACTGATTTAATTTGTTTCACTACTCCGAGAATATTTACTTCTACGTTACTCATGTTGGTAGCTGTTTTCCATTCGATTTCTAGAATATTTACTTCGTCTCCTTTTGTGAAGGCATTTCGGAAGGCTGTGTTTAGTAATTCTGCTTTGGCAGCACTGTCTTCGATAGTATCTCCATTGCTAACGCGCAGATAAGGCATTGCCTGTTTCTCGCCGCTATATTACTTCACGTACGACCAGTATTTCTTTGGATTTACTGTCGGGTTTCGAGACAAAGTTTCGTTGTGGAAACTGTTATAAGCATCTCGCATTGAAGTCCGCGCTACATTTGCAGCTTCTGTAAAAGATCGCCAATCTTGGGGATTTTGCGCCTGTTTAAATTTAGCATGCTTGTTTCGTTGTTTCTGCAACAGTGTTCTAACCCGTTTTGTGTACCAAGAAGGATCTGCTCCGTCGTTTCTTAATTTATTTGGTATAAATCTCTCAATTGCTGCCGATGCTATTTCTTTGATTGTAAGCGACAGCTGGTCTACACTTACATTATTATGTTAGAATGAGTGGACATTGTCTCTCAGGAAGGCGTCAGGTGAATTATTAACTGCTTTTTTGAACAGGTATATTTTTCGCTTATCTTTCGAGTCTTTGGGGATTACAGTATTCAATCTCGCTCGACAACCCTGTGTTCACTAATCCCTGAATCGTTGTCGATGCTCGTTATTAACTCAGGATTATATGTAGCTAAGAGGTCAAGTGTGCTTTCACAGCCGTTTACTATTTGCCTGGGCTCGTGAACTAACTGCTCGAAATAATTTTCAGAGGATGCGTTTAGCACTATTTCGGATCGTGTGATAAAGACCTTCAGACTTAACAGTCATAGAGATATGTAATATTTTCAGAATTGTTAAATTTTTGGCAGTAAAATTGTTTCACAAAATTAACTGTGCAAAACTGACATGAATATATAACTTACACAGGTGTGAGGCACATTTACTCTCACCATAAGAATTACAGTTTTCCAAAAATTTTAAACACATTTTGGACAGGAGGTCTGTTCAGTGTCAAAATATTGATTCCCCAAAAAACTATTGACATTTTCCTCTACATCGGAAATTCATGGTAACAAAGTGTAGTGAATTCGAGCAGCTCTCAAAAGTCCAATGTCGACTGGAGGTCTTTCAGATTTGTAGTTTGATCATTGTGTCCCAGGAGAGATGGTCAGTATCCGGTGATATGACAGGATCGATTGTTCAAAACTGCCAATAAAGATGGGCTGTAAAGTGAATATCTTAAGAGTTATGGGCACTTGTCCAGCAAAAGAGATGTGTTTTACAGTAAAGGAGGTGGATAAGTTCTCATAGGTCTTCAGGCATGCATTTTAAATCCCATTGTTCCAGGACTTTTTAATAATTTTTGTAGGTACTACCATCACAAAAAATATGAAAACCAAAGCGCTAGCAATAGAAGAGATTTGTTTCACAGTATCAAAGATCAATAATTGCTCATATTTGCTATGTAACGCATTTCACACCCCAGTTTGCTACATATTTTTGCTTCGAATAATCGTTCTTGCATACGTCTGAATTTTGACCATTCTTCCTGGTACATTCCGTACAGCGTTTCTGTTCAATAAGGAAGTTCGTAGTAGGCCGATCAAACAGCTTGTCACTTCATCATAACGATCTTTTTGAACAATCGGTGAGTATAGACATCCACCGTCACCAACAAATCGTATTGTCGTTATCTAAGAATGGCTCATTATGCTACCACATAAGAATTTTGGTCTACCACTTCCATAGTGCTGTTTTTTGAAAAATAAGTTCGTGACGACGTGAAATGATTCAGCTACTGACCTACTATTGTCGGACATATCTGCAATCAAACAGTATGATAACACGCTAATGCGCATAGTAATAGTACCTGAATGTAATTTTTCATCAGGAATTAAAATACTAAGAAAAATATACTTCATGACTCCAGCAGGTATCAAAGTCATAGGGTCGAACATGTCATAACAACGTCCAAAACAGCATCGGCAAATAATATAGCTTTTCACCGAGCTGCATAATTTTGTCACGATGCTGCATAACATACGAGTACATGCGATGATTGGTGGATATCGTGTGCGGTACATTTAGTAGTCTTTCAGAAATAAAAGAAATTCAAGAAGCCTCGAAATAGTGATACGTAGCACATTCGTTACTAAGCGTTTGCGGCTAGAGTTCACTGCTAAACCCAAAGTACATGGACACCTTGGGATAAGCATCAAATATAATATACGATGAGAAAGATATGAGAGCTACCGTAGCAGTAATTAATTTAACCTATTAATACGGAGAATAACCACCGTCAGTGCGCATGGTGCGTAACTCAGATCTTACTTGTATTCCTATCAAAAAAGTGTCTTAAAACTTATCATCCCTTTCAGCAGTTAGTCTTATTTAGGGACAGAAGCAGACATACCGTAAGATTTATTAAGATCTGAAAAATGTCACAGATGATGTCGATATTGATGCCATGTTCAGGACAACTTAGCCTTTTAGCATTATGTGGGTAAAATGTATCATGACAGAAATATCTCAGAAATGATGAGACCTTTAGTACGAATCGTGAAACCTGATGATGCCCTAACGTAGTTAATTATTAACTACTCTGAAATTAGTAAATGATTGTATTCTACATGTATGGTATGGTATAATAAACTTGACTCCCTTCATGAACCTATTACTTGATCAAACAGCTAGCTGGGTTACGCAAGCTTCTTCAGACGGCATCGGTTGCGACAAAGGAAATTGATGAAATACTGGACACTTCTAAATACGCGCAGGAGGAAACTAGAGAGACATCAAATACATTCCCTTGGTTTTTACTTTCTACATACAATAGGGAGTAAAGACACCGTTACGGTCAGTAGACAACTTTCAGATTGGTGTGTCTGATACACCAAAATGCTTTTATAGGTAGGAGAAATTAAATGTCGTGTTTACTTCCTAATACAAGGAAACACAACGTGGACATTCTCTTAATATTTGTGGACCTAGGCTGTATATAAGCAGCTATCTTGATGACTGGTTATAAATAACTTCAGTGTCTATGGATGTCAAGAAATAAGAAAGTTGGCTATTTGAAGAACGATGGGTTCCGTATACAGCTAGAGCAATTTTATTGTCGATATATACGTATGTACCTACATGTAGCTATCAGTATAAAGTAGCTGTAGCCAGGACTACCAAGACAAATGCCTATTGGCAAATAAATAAATAAATAAAATTATCAAACGAGTAGGCCTAGCTAAGGCTGTCAGAACTTTCTGTTGATAGACAAAACAGAAACTTCTTTTATAAGTGTCTCTGGGATTAATTTCCGATTAGGAAAGACGAAAGTATTCGCTGCTGTCCGTTATAAATCTCTTACATCGATCAGAAACATCATCCAATTGGCGAAAACAAAATTCTATTACAAAGATGCGCCCTTACAGATTTTCGAGTGTTAGCCAAAAAATAATGTCTGGTGACATCGAAATTATAGACGTAAATATCAGCATAATAGATGAATACTATAAGTGAGTTTTCCACAGTCAGTAACACAAGCGTTTTCTAGCAAGAATGAAAGAACCACAGACTTCATTACAATACATGTCGAGACAAAAAGCGACGACGAATATGTTGCAGCAACTAGATAGAAAGACACCAGACAGAAACCTACAATGAGTACCAGAGATTGAATCATACCTCTCTGCAGAACAGCAGCTGAGCCGCTTCTTGGCATTTAAAATTTCTTTCAGTTATAAGTAGCCAATATAAAAGTTTTGACAGTCTTGATTTCGACCGAAATATACATTTCATTTTTAGTTTCTTTCAAAAACCGCGAGTTAGCTTAAGATAGCGTCAAATGGTACAGCCATAAAACAGTCGTTTGGATTTTTTAATGTTGATTCTAATGATTTGCTTCTTGATTAAGTTCATGCATTTTCCTACGTCCCTGGAGTCACAATGTATAAATACCGCGGTGTTACTTACCCTTGGAACAGTACAGCTCCGATCACAATCAACTGAAGCACCACGTACGTCACAACGTCTTCCATCTTGACAGAGTATTAGAATATGTGTTTCCGCGGAAAAATCTACCATGGGACATCGATTGTTGGAGCTGCGGCAGCCATTTTCTCGAAGCTTGTCGGCTCTGGCGGGAATCATAGAATGCTAATAAGTATCAATTTTCAAAAGACAATGGAACGCGACTGTGTACGTGTTCGTTCACTTACTGTAAATGAATATCTGTCTCTAGGATTAAGGGCGTAAGACGAATTCAGCAGAATAAAACTGGAAAACTGACAATTTTAGCAGCATTTGTCCTACGAGTTGATATGGTTTAGAGAAATTGTGAAATTCCCATTCTGATTAACACACCTGGTTCGAAAACGGCAAACAACAACTAATAATTTGTTCATCCTCTCGATATGTAATTACGCAGAACTCTTATTAACATCAGAAAATTTGGCATTTATGGAAAATTAACATTTCAACGTCCTAACTAACGAGATCAAGTTTTTAAAACGTCGATAGGTCATGCCATTGCAAAATACCGTGTGAAATGTATTGAGTGTGACTTTGTGTTTTTGTCAATACGTGAAACGCATGAGGCTCGACTTATCCTTAAACGTCTATACCGAACTATCTGTCTACGCAGATCGATATGTGCAGACATATTTTTGCATTTGGATGGGCCTTCAGAGAGTAGCATGGCAACAAGCCACTGACGGAGATGCGTCAATTGGATGTTTTGTATGACAACTATTTTATTAATTAGTTTTAAAAAAATGGAGTCTGAAACCAAAAAATGTGGGTTGCTTAGGAAACGTGTAGTAGTGCAAGTAAATGATAATGAAATAATGTCTTCAAACAAGTTGCAAAATATTCCAAAATGTGAGATTAGAGACAGTATAGGTGAGGATAATATTTCTGCAGAAAACGTCAATTACATCCTATAGAAATTTGATGGTAATCTAAGGACTAATCCATATGATAACGGGATTAAAATGAACATGAAAAGCGCGTTGCATCATCGTATGCAATCTATAGAGCAGCCATAGGGACCCCTGGGGAACAGAATACTAAGCTGAGGACCCAGAGTGGCTACAAAAGAAAAAATTGCTTCTCAGGTTGTGACGAGACCAATGTGTAGTTTTATGTACTAAGTGTACAACGTGCATTATGTTATCAGTCCACCTAACTGTCAGTATTCTTCTGTACAATTACATCACAAATATCTGAGCTCCCTTTTCCGGTTTCTCCACAGTCAGTGATCACCACCATAAAATGCCACGTTTCAGGTGACATTCTTAGGAATTTACATAGACTTTACCACTAAAATACTTTAACTGACAATATTCTATTGAACTGAAGAGAAGCCAAAATAAAATAGGGGAGCAGAAAGAAAAGGTCACATTAGAATCTTCGTAGAATTGTTAGGTAGAACTAAAAACAAGTATCGCAGCGGAAAAAGTAGCTCTAAACACTTTAATAAGATCAAATAACAAAGGAATCTGCCATGGTTTCGAAGCTGTTAACAGAGGCTTTAGTCAGCGTGGCTCTGAACTGGAAGGATTTAATAACACAATCCAGTGCCTAAGCTACTAATGGATTGATTAAAATACGAAATGAATGGACTTACTCCTGTTAATAGCTTGTAAATAACGAAGTATATATTAACAAATTTGACGTGGTAACAAAAAAAAGCCTGAAAATAAATTGTAGTTGCAGAGCCGTAACATGCAAAACACCAAAAGCAAGATGATGAAATGGAGAAAATTTCTGAAACAGATTAGTATTAAGATAAGAAATAACAATACAATTGTGAGAACATTTGTAAGGGATTCACATAAAACTGGAAAAGTTAAGACTGGCCGATCACTTTCCAAAATAGGAAAATGAAATGGAGGAATATTTGGTATCATAAAACACACAAGAAAACATTTATCCAAGTTCAGGACAAGTGACTTCACAGAGTACAGTAATGCCTTCAAGTTACACCACTTTTCCACCAGAGATGACATGAACCACGCTGCTTTCATTAGAAGGGCTGAAGTTTTTATCCTTGAATGCTGGGCAGAACAACAAAAAATTAAATGAATTGCCATTAGATCTGAGAGGGATGCAATTTTTTGCAGAAAGGCAACAATATCCAAATGCAGTATTAACCAAGAGAAACCATTAGAACTGCATGCCGAAATACCATGGGGTTTGCCCGCATGAGAACAGACAATAACCAAGGAATTTATAACTTTTTGATTTAAAGAAATATTGAAATTAGACATCTCAGGGGTTTGGCAGCTTTGCTAACTATGTGCTTGTAGTGCACAAAAGTCCAAGACACTAACCACATTTCTTCCAGTTTTATTTGTGGAGCGAAATTCAACGACATGTGTCCTGAAATTTTCAAGAAGTATAACAGATACCCAATTTAGGCAAATTTTGGTGTCCTCACAAAGGGAGATTTTAATTGCTTTGGGTATATGAAAACTTTCCATGCATCTCAATAATGTTTAGATATAGTGAAGAAAGTGAAGGTTTAGTAGATTTTCATTTACGAAGCAATCTGAGATGCACATCACGCTGGTTTTGTACTGAAAAAAGCATCAAACTCTAGGACATATAGCACGAGAACTATTT
This sequence comes from Schistocerca nitens, assembly GCF_023898315.1. Taxonomy (NCBI): domain Eukaryota; kingdom Metazoa; phylum Arthropoda; class Insecta; order Orthoptera; family Acrididae; genus Schistocerca; species Schistocerca nitens. Next base: position 1,169,957,110 of record NC_064614.1, read on the forward strand.
GTTTATATAGGTGCGATCAGTCGCGAAATGGAAACCATAGTCAAAATCAAAAATGTTTTCTTTGTAATAGTTACCTACATATTACAATTACTTCATTATGTAGTGACCACTCCGACTTAGACATTTGTTGTAACGCTGTGCAAACTTTACATATAAGGCAGCTGCCTTTGTTTTCTGTCAATTCCTGACGCTGTTCTGCAGCTCGTTGTCTGTGCCCAAACGTACTCACAGCCAGCGGATCATGCGAGTAGAGACGAAAATCAGGGGGAACCAAGTTCAGGCTGCATGGTGGGTGATCAAACACTTCCCATGGGAAACACCGCACGAGCACCTTCATTTCCCCTGCAGTGTGTGGCCGAGTTCTCATGAAGAAGGAAATGCATGACAGTTATGTTATCTGGGCTGCATGAAATCAGGCGAAATCCCTCAGCAGGCACTCACGCTTGGCGGGAGATAGTATTTCCTAGGCTCTTTACTTGGCCACTGTGTGTTCAAAACTGAAATGAGTGACATGCCGCAAGCGATGGGCATACTAGAGACACTGACCAACAAATATGTGTAGAACCTCATCAGGTTTTCCATGTGGTTTCTGTTTCAGACCTTAATAAACGAGCAGCCCTTAATATTCTCAAATGGCTGTCTTGGAAATTTTATCGACTATATTAGCATAGGGTGTCAAGAAAAAGGTGGATAATGTGTGTAATTAAATGACAACAGCGAGCGATATTTTCTTTAAAGTGTTATTTATTAGACTGCTCAAATAGTATGCACTAATAGAATGTGTTCTATATAATTTGCCTTCATATAGTAGATTACAATATAGTTTTTGTTTGTGTTTGCATTAAACTTGTTAAGGCAAAATATTCTGGTTTTGCTAGAATGTATCTTGTAATTACACATCGATTGCTACAAATTACTTACTGCCATAAACAACATATCGTTGAAAGCTCAAGCTCAGCAAGGAATTTCATTGTGAATTTGTGACACCAACTGTACGCTTCAAGCAATAAATATACACAATTACGTGAGCATATGTACACAATAGCGTAAGTATTTAAGGGAAGAATTTTTGATTGAAGGAGTGTAAGTAGATTTTATAACTTGTTTTTTTGCATTTATGATATGTGCTTATAACTCACCTCTCAAAATATGTACTTGTGATATGTAACAAACCAATTTAAAAGTACTGGGTGATCAAAAAGTCAGTATAAATTAGGAAACTTAATAAACCACGGAATAATGTAGATAGAGAGGTAAAAATTGACACACATGATTAGAATGTCTTGAAGTTTTATTACAACCCAAAGAAAAACAACAAAGTATTGCTAGACACGTGAAAGATCTCTTGCCCGCGTCGTTTGGTGATGATCGTGTGCTCAGCCGCCACTTTCGTCATGCTTGGCCTACCAGGTCCCCAGACCTCAGTTCGTGCGATTATTGGCTTTGGGGTTACGTGAAGTCGCAAATATATCGTGATCGACCGACATCCCTAGGGATGCTGAAAGACAACATCCGACGCCAATGCCTCACCATAACTCCGAACACGCTTTACAGTGCTGTTCACAACATTATTCCTCGACTACAGCTATTGTTGACGAATGATGGTGGACATATTGATCATTTCCTGTAAGGAACATCATCTTTGCTATGTCTTACTTTGTTATGCTAATTATTGCTATTCTGATTAGATGAAGCGCCATCTGTCGGACATTTTTTTAATGTTTGTATTTTTTGGTTCTAATAAAACCCCCTGTCATTCCAAGCATGTGTGTCAATTTGTACTTCTCTATCTACATTTTTCCCTGATTTATTCCGCTTTCAAATTTATACTGACTTTTTGATCACCCTGTATATTCAGTTGCAGCAAATTGTGTTATTTCGTTTAAGTTATCATTACTGTGGAGATAGTTGTTTGATTACTACGAAGTACGCTAAGGCAGCGGTTACCACTGATCCAAAGAACTGTAGGTCAATGACGAAAAAGCCACAGACCGAGAAACGCAAATCGTGGAGTGGGACATCGAAGACATCAGATCCGTTACACTTGCGTAACAACACCCGCAACTTCGCCATTGAATGCCCCACTTTAACGGCTCGTTCTTCTGCAGAAGAACACGCCCAGCATGCGACCAAAAGGTGACTGAGTACCAGTGCCAGGCAGAGACACAGAGACAGCTGAACCGTTATTATCACTTCTGGCGGTATGGTGGTTGCTTCTCCCATCACTACAGACGCGTACACCAAGCAGACTATGACGACAGCGTTGTGTAGTACAGCGAGCAGCAGTGCGGGTCCAAAGTGCTGCGAGCAGAGGCGGCCAGTCCTGTGCAGCACCATCCTGGCGTGCTGCAACCGCCACAGGCTGTCCCCCACTGGTGCGGCCACAGCAGGTGGTGCTGCACGCGTCACTGCTTCATCGAGGTCGGCCTCCGAGGTGACAGGCGGCTGTACACTCCGCCACATCAACACGTTGACGGCACCCAGCTGGGCTCTCACTGTCAGCACTACTCCGAGGAACTGCACGTGCCACAGCAGGGAGTAGGCTCTCAGGCAGATATAAACCATAGCTGTAGGATGCATAAGAACTCCAGCTGCACTACATACTGCGGGCACTGTCACGAAAACTATAATTGCTCCTAATAAAACCATTGTCACAATCTGTGTTTTTTTGTAAAATCCTCTCATGTGTTCACAGCTGATACGAGCTAACAAAGAGTCCACCAGCTCCAAAAGTTGGATGATGTCATTCAGATACCGCTTTCCTGTCAGTACAGACCAAAACAGCACCGTACCAGGCTCTAGCAAATTAAGCCACTTGATTGCCATATATAAATGGTAGGTACCTGGCAGGTTATGTTTTTTTGAAGATAGCCAGTTTTCATTATCAGTGCACTGAATACCAACAACCGTGGCTGCTATTAACCAAGATAAAGAAATGGAGAAGTTGACAACATTTCTAGGTCGCACTTTGGAAGGAGATTCGGCAGATATGGTGCTGCAGCAAGTAACTGGTGCAATACCGCAGATTTGGCTCACAACATACAGAGGTCTGATAGCATGTCTAAAGGTGGGTTCATTCTTTGTCATCCTAGTAGTACACATAATTTTCAAAAGAACTGTAGAAAGACAATTAATACGAATAGAAAGTAATCCACACCTACTGTGTCACAGTAAAGCTGTAGCCTCTCCTCAACAGATTGTGTTCTTCGACGAATAAACGCTACCTGTCACTTGATCTTCTGTTGTTGACAAACCTAATAATATTCACATGAAAGGCCCATGCATGAAAAAGTGTATTTGGAGTGTTTATGCACTGCCTTTAAGAAACAAGTGTGAGTAACACAATACCAGCAACTAAAGTGTGCCAGAGGCTTACATCAGCCATACTGCTGTGGAGCAATTGTATTCTGTGCTGCTGCAATTTCCTTAATGCGGTACCGATCGAACGTCACTAATTTCAGTTAAGGAAATTAATACTCTGCCATCAGATAATGATAAACACCGCGTAATTGCATTCAAACATTATTATCGCATTCTATCGAAGAGTTTGTATTACCTCTAGCAGTCTTTGTGTGTTTGTGTACGTTTGTGTGTGTGTGAGTAAGTGTGTGGGCACGTGTGTGTGTGTGTGTGTGTGTGTGTGTGTGTGTGTGTGTGTGTGTGTGTGTGTGTGCGTGTGCGTGTGTCTGTGTGTGTGTGTGTGTGTGTGTGTGTGTGTCACACAGAAACAGCACCCGAACGGTCGACATTGCATTCTTATTCCAACCAGAAAACTTTGTCATGATTACACACCTAACTTACACATTTTTTCGAAACAATGTCTACTGCTGTCATGCTTACTGCTGCATGCAGAGCAACAACGAATTGTATTTAAAAGTTAGGCAAGTTGGAATGGTACTTGAATCACTTTTGTTTCTTTTGTCACTATGATCCTTGACGTACTTGTAACTCTGATTTTTGGGCGCGTAAGCGGTTATTAGAGAGTCAAGTCTTGGTCGTCATGTTGAAAAGACGCAAATTGTAGTCAGTTTATAAAATGTGAACTTTAACAGTGAGGAAGATATTTTCAAGTATGTTTTATATTGTGAAGTGATCTTGTGTGAGTTGCATGATATTGCAACAAAAGTAATAAAAAATGAAGTCTAACTTAAATTCGGAGTGCTGATTACTTTTTTACATTACGATTGCGCTAACTTGCAAAAGTTTAATCTTCAAGAATGGTTTATGAAACACATCTATAAAACTCTTGAATATCGCAGAATAGCACTTAGGCCTCTTTGCATCCGAGCTTGGAATCACCACCACCTAGATTTTCGACGATTGAGCCATGAGTTCACAACGAGACCAGCGTGCGAAACACGATGAGTGCCTAGTTTATCCATTATTTCATGAAATGACTTTATTAACTGTGCTCTAATGACACCTGTCAAATAACGTAACTTTGTTGTTGCCTGAAAATGCAGTATTTAGCAGCGTGAGCAACACCACAATCATAATTAATTTTTGGCCTTTGTTGTGGTATGGTTATTAAAAGTACACCGAGAGAAGAGTGAGACGAGAATTTCCGTCTAAACGTCCTCTCAATGGATCAAACCAGAATGTAAATTATTAACCATCCAGGATTTGTAAATACCTACGGCCTTTAGAAATTAATACCTTCTATAGGCCTTGAGCGATTTTAACAAACCAATGGATAGCGCTAGAGAAGCTCTATCGACATACTGTTCCAGAGTGCCTATGAATGTTGTAAGCTTTGAATTCTGAGCTGGAATGGCCATTCTGAGAATTGAAAACGTATTTTAACGCAAAATAAACTGCAGTTAGGAGAAATAAGCGGCCGTGTCTGAAAGTACAGTACAGCAGCTAACCATAGTCTTGTGGATTTCATTATGTTGGATAAGAATTAATAGAAAGATAGGATAAATGACATATCTGACAGTTAAAAATATAAATACTTCAAAAACGAACAACACCAATTAAGGCCGATGTGGGGAAGATGGTGAAATTCTGTATATGTACATTATGTATGATAGCTATAATTAAAAGTACATTTGAAAGTTTCTGAAGTGGCCGATGGAGTCTAAGGGCAGTACCCTTCCTGTCCTGGCACAGCCGGCTTTGATTTTGAACAAGGCTGGCGGCATGTTTCTGCGATTGGCATTTCGATCCAAAGTTGTAGGTGATCGAAGGCTTTTGGAAGACAGTTTCATGACTTTGCAAAAATTTCGCACAGAATTTGTCAGAAACTGAAAATATTTCGGCATGGATTTCATGGATATGTGAAATGTCGTGCAGATGTTTTGAAAACTAAGGAAAATTCTGATGGTTGGTCATGGACTTTGAATTCTAAGCAGAAGCGCTGAATTTGTAAAACTGAGAGTAGCCACAATTGTCTGGCCTGTAATGCTACAGTTCCATCCAGTTAGTCTTCTACATTTCTGCCACGGGAATCGCATATTTTGATAAATGAGTGTTGCTCAAAAGAAGTCTGTATCAGAAACCAGATAGATTACACTACAGAAATATAACAATATTATGCAGTAGCAAGAAAATTTCATTCTGAGTAACTGAGCTTTTAACCCTCCGTTACATGCGCGAAAATTCGCGATATCGTCACTCGCGCGGGTGACTGGTGTCTTCCTCAAAGCAAGCGGTCTATTTTTACACTTCGAACGGTCTTTATCGCTGGTTTTATGGTTTTTTATTAAATCTAAATATAATACATTTAATATCTGTACACAGTATAATATATTCTAAGGTTTGAAACAGTTTGACCATTCGAAGAACAACATCTTCAGCTGAATTACTGGCATTACATGGTTCCTCTTGTTGCTTGTCGACGTACGGTTCTAAATTCAAAGTGTAAGCTGTTTTTGCATCAGCCAAAGCAAACACTTTTAACCCATACTTTGCTGGTTTGCTAGGAATATATTGTCTGAACGGGCAGTTTCCTGTAAATACCAAAAGCTTTTCGTCAACAGTAAGATATTCACTAGGTGAAAAATATAATTGGCAATTGTTCGTGAATAGTTCAAGTAACTCTCTGATAGCTCTGATAGCAGCCAACTTGTCAATCTCGCTGCGAACACCTCTATCACGGATATTATCAAACCTCAGACATCTCAACAGAAACCTGAACCGGTTTTCACTTATAAATAACATCATTCAAAACCGTTTCCTTTTGATATATCCCACAATTTAGATATACTCTTCCTAGAACATCTCAAAGATCCTCGTAGATATAAGCAGACCAAATAAAGCTCTGATCTCTATCGCATCTGTTTCTTTAGCGTCCCTTTCCCTTGAGAAGTTACCAAGAACTTAATTGATGTACATATTAGTTTATTATTTTTTCATCCAAGAATATATTCAGAATATCAATTACTGTGTTTTTTTTATATGGGCTTGATTTTTTGGTCCAGGCAAATGCGTACTGAAATTACAAGATGTGCTTTTCACACTTGTAAGATATCTATTTTTCCTCTGTTTAGTTATTCCATCTTTCCCTAATAGAATGCATCCTCTTGAGTTACTTCTTCCTGTGATTGATATTCATCGTCTTCTGACACTTCTTGTTCTGTTTGTGAATTGTGACCGCCTTCATGAACAGAATCCTCAGCCTCTGAGCCAGCGCTATCACTGAGAGCATCTTCATCACTCAGCTCATTGAATCATCCCCACCACACATTAGGATTTCTACTAAACTCTGCCCGTGGTTTTTTGCCTTTGACATTTCTTCCACAATTTAAAAATAAAGAGAATACTAGATAACATGGATGGTAACTGCAATCAGTTTCAATACGTCCAAATTTACGCAGATGAAAGATCAATTGAATCTAGGAAAGCAATAAAGTGATACAGACTTACTATGTTTCAGATTGTGGCATAAGAGCTCGCGCGGATGACAAGTGTCCTCCAGACTGTAATAATGTTTCATAAACAATGTACCTTTCGCAAATGATAGACAAAATGATTGGGGCTAACAGCAGGAGAGTTAACAGAAAGGCACTGAAAATGGCGCGAACTCAGTCCAGCCCTGTCAGACAAAATTGAGCGGGAAAGTCATGTGGATGACGAGTGTCACATTTAAACAGGAATGGATGCAGGCTCCAGAAGTACAAATTGTATCTGATCATACCTATATGGTGACAAGTAAACATTCTTCTTTACCAAACGTCCACAATTAATAATTTTCTTAACCTCTAGAAAGAGTAAATTTAACATAAAGCAAAATAAATGAGCTATACAAAGGTAACTGCAAATGGACGCAAAGGCATCCTCAAAGAAACAAGCTACTTGTTTTTAAACATAAGTGCTTATAAGTACATGAGTATCTTTGCTTCTTTCAAATTTCTACAGGCCTTCTCCGAGCTTATATTAACAGAGGAAGAAGCACATATTTATTACAAAACTAGCAGTGAGAACAGCAAATATATATACACAATTAACTCTTGCACAGTATCTGCTAATGAAAACCTCTTGGAAGAAATTTCAGGAGAAAACATCACAACACAGTTTATATGTAACTCACATTAGATTATAAATCACATATCCCTACAAACGAATGGTCTTAAAGTCTTAGCTCAGAACAACAGACTATCCAGTACTTGAAATGCTTGAGTGTTTCATTAATATCTACCAAAGAAATTATCGGAATACATAAAATTGTGTGGTACTGGCTGCGGTAGAAGGAGAACGAGTGACTTTGTGGTCTTCAGGTGTTTTCGTGCAAAAGTCAGTACTGACATTGTGATGCGGCAAATCTGACCTCTTATTGTTAATTGGAACCCTCCATAAATTAGTTCATTATGAGCCACCAGTAGAATAGCTGTACAAAGAATTCAGTAAGTTGGGAGATGGCTCCAACTAATGATCGTTATAAGTTGGCACTTCGTGTCGACTGTTTCGGTTTCAGACTGTTGTCACCCTCAGCGCCCTTAAAGGAATTACTGCTGTGTTGTCTGTGTGACTGTATGGTTAATTAATTAATGAGAGTAACTGTACTTATATTTAAAAGTGTTATGCATTACCAGACACGACCACATGTATTTACTAAATGTTTTGAATATCATTTTTCTTCTGCTCATTGCATTGTATTACAATTGCCTTAATTTAGTTTAATACTCCTTTCTGCAAATATGTGCCGGTGTCAAGATGACCGCCAGTGTAATGTACACTCACGAATCCATGATAATTTTGTCTGAGAATAATACCATAGCAGCTGATCGGTAAGATAGGTACACGCCTTTGAGTTGTCAGCACTGAAAGACGAACAAGGAAACACTCCCCCCTCTTACATTCAGTAACCTGTAGTGATCGCACTATTTACCCCTCCGTCTCTGGGATAAGTGGCCATGTTACTTAGCTCAGTCTCGAATTCAACGTCGTCAATTAAAATTTAGCACATCTTAAAATATTGCTGTCTCTATAAGTCTTCTCGTTTGTTACTAATCAGGAAAAACACACTCTTAAGAAGGTCTTGGCAGGATGGTAATACCTATCTTAAACAACGTAAAATATATTCATATGGAAGTTATGTTTTATGAGGAACTGTTGAGTATAATTTCTTAAGAAGAAAAAGGCGTATATGTCACGTTTTTCCTACCAATTTAACACAATATTTTCTAAAAATATTGTTAAATTTTGAAATAATAACTGTTTCTTTAAAAATTAGACATCAAAATAAGAAAATTTCTGTATTTTACTATGTACCTAAGCCTCTAACTTCCTTTAGATTTACAACACAGGAAGTGCCTTGTGCTAAATACAAGTATGCGCAATACTCAGATTAGTGCCTCCTGTAACTTTAACAAATTCTGGCAAGTAGAAGCTCAGGAAAAAGGAATTATTTTCCTCAAAAATACGACTTACAGGAGACAGCCGTTAGAGTTGTCAATGAGTTCTAGCTTCACAAGATGGGTTGTCTGTGCACTATTCAATCTCACCTTGCAATGTCCTTTTTCCTGATCGTCTACGTTGTATTGGTTTTGTTTAATGGCCTACAACAGCTGTTTCTGATGAGCTAACTCTTTCTCTATCTAAATTTAATATTTGTCTCATTGTGAGAAGGCCAACACTTTGTTGCAGTCTCTTCAGGACTCCACACTTTTCAGCATTTTCCTCATTGAACGTTGCCACTGTGTCAGACACACCAAAAGGCAGTATACCAATAGACATAAACACCGTCATGAGAATTGTGGCCCAGATCACGCTGTTGATGGACTCTTTGGGTTTCTGGGTGCGGTCTTGGAGACGTTTCTTCTGCAGTCTTACATCAGACAAATTTCTGAAAGTTTATTTCAACATCTCTACTATGGTAAAAGGAACAGTGGTTTATAAATGAATTTCTCACCATTTTGCTGTGCTCTGCAACATGAATCACTTCACTGAGGGCACAGACAATGACTGGATTTATCGTCCTCTGAAGAGAGGTGCAAGAAAACTGCCCATACATTTATTCTCGTATCTTCTGCGCTAAAACATTTTGCCTGATGACCACATCATAATAATTTTGGATTTTGTCTATTATAGATCCTGCGAGTCTACTATTAGCCTCCATTCCTCTCCCATCATCCAATTTCTTACCAAAATACGCAGTTTTCAGTCGTCAAATCTCCATACCCTTTCACTTTTTTACATGATCTGTGCATTCTGGTTTAGTGATAGTTACATTTTCTCCATGTCTTCCCTTTCCCAGCTGCTTTGAAAGCTTTTGAATCCGCATCTCCTAAATTATTGAATCTTACGTTCTTCCACTCTTCAGATTTTTTTTGAAAATGGGTGTGCCCGCACAATGTTCTGTTGAAATAAATGAATAAGCAAGAATAAAAACATATAATAATATGAATTCTGTTGATTAACATAAATGAAGAAAAAAACAGAATCGCATATTTCAAGATTTCAACTCCTAGGAGCCCTACAAGAGACTCTTAACATTTGTTAATGTTTTTGTAATCAACTTTTAGATGCTAAATGCATATTTTTGTAAAACACAGCCGAAAACCGCGGGTGACACTAATACACTACCGGCCATTAAAATTGCTACACCAAGAAGAAATGCAGATGATAAACGGGTAGCCATTGGACAAATATTTTATACTAGAACTGACATTTGATTACATTTTCACCCAATTTGGGTGCATAGACCCTGAGCAATCAGTACCCAGAACAACCACCTCTGGCCGTAATAACGGCCTAATACGCCTGGGCATTGAGTCAAACAGAGCTTGGATGGCGTTTACAGGTACAGCTGCCCATGCAGCTGTAACACGATAGCACAGTTCATCAAGAGTAGTGACTGACGTATTCTGACGAGCCAGTTGCTCGGCCACCATTGACCAGAAGTTTTCAATTGGTGAGAGATCTGGAGAATGTGCTGGTCAGGGCAGCAGCCGAACATTTTCTGTATCCAGAAAGGCCCGTACAGTACCTGCAACATGCGGTCGTGCATTATCCTACTGAAATGTAGGGTTTCGCAGCGATCGAATGAAGGGTAGAGCCACGGGTCGTAACACATCTGAAATGTAACGTCCACTGTTCAAAGTGCCGTCAATGCGAACAAGAGGTGACCGAGACGTGTAACCAACGGCACCCCATACCATCACGACGGATCTCGACCAACGCGAGCAGCAATGTCGCGGTACGATAAACCGCAATCGCGATTGGCTACAATCCGACCTTTATCAAAGTCGGATACGTAATGGTATGCATTTCTCCTCCTTACACGAGGCATCACAACAACGTTTCACCAGGCAACGCCGGACAACTGCTGTTTGTGTATGAGGAATCGGTTGGAAACTTTCCTCGTATCAGCACGTTGTAGGTGTCGCCACCGGCGCCAACCTAGTGTGAATGTCCTGAAAAGCTAACCATTTGCATATCACAGCATCTTCTTCCTGACGTTTAAATTTCGCGTCTGTAGTACGTCATCTTCGTGGTGTAGCAATTTTAATGGCAAGTAGTGTACCTGTGCAAGCGACCTTCATGCTGCAGTTAGGCAACTACTGCTTTATCTTCCTAGGCAGACCCCAGTGACCGTCTCATTACACAGGAACACATACAGTGGCTACAGGTCTACTGACCCGAGTGGCCCCATGACTGCAGTAGTGATACTCGGGACTCTCCGCTCTGTGCAGTTTGTTGTGCCCGTCGGCTCTTGGTGCGCCGCAGTTGACATTTTTGTAATTGTGAGAAACACCATCTCTCATGTTATTTCACGCGCTTGGAGATTCAACAAGTATTATTACACTCCTGGAAATGGAAAAAAGAACACATTGACACCGGTGTGTCAGACCCACCATACTTGCTCCGGACACTGCGAGAGGGCTGTACAAGCAATGATCACACGCACGGCACAGCGGACACACCAGGAACCGCGGTGTTGGCCGTCGAATGGCGCTAGCTGCGCAGCATTTGTGCACCGCCGCCGTCAGTGTCAGCCAGTTTGCCGCGGCATACGGAGCTCCATCGCAGTCTTTAACACTGGTAGCATGCCGCGACAGCGTGGACGTGAACCGTATGTGCAGTTGACGGACTTTGAGCGAGGGCGTATAGTGGGCATGCGGGAGGCCGGGTGGACGTACCGCCGAATTGCTCAACACGTGGGGCGTGAGGTCTCCACAGTACATCGATGTTGTCGCCAGTGGTCGGCGGAAGGTGCACGTGCCCGTCGACCTGGGACCGGACCGCAGCGACGCACGGATGCACGCCAAGACCGTAGGACCCTACGCAGTGCCGTAGGGGACCGCACCGCCACTTCCCAGCAAATTAGGGACACTGTTGCTCCTGGGGTATCGGCGAGGACCATTCGCAACCGTCTCCATGAAGCTGGGCTACGGTCCCGCACACCGTTAGGCCGTCTTCCGCTCACGCCCCAACATCGTGCAGCCCGCCTCCAGTGGTGTCGCGACAGGCGTGAATGGAGGGACGAATGGAGACGTGTCGTCTTCAGCGATGAGAGTCGCTTCTGCCTTGGTGCCAATGATGGTCGTATGCGTGTTTGGCGCCGTGCAGGTGAGCGCCACAATCAGGACTGCATACGACCGAGGCACACAGGGCCAACACCAGGCATCATGGTGTGGGGAGCGATCTCCTACACTGGCCGTACACCACTGGTGATCGTCGAGGGGACACTGAATAGTGCACGGTACATCCAAACCGTCATCGAACCCATCGTTCTACCATTCCTAGACCGGCAAGTTAACTTGCTGTTCCAACAGGACAATGCACGTCCGCATGTATCCCGTGCCACCCAACGTGCTCTAGAAGGTGTAAGTCAACTACCCTGGCCAGCAAGATCTCCGGATCTGTCCCCCATTGAGCATGTTTGGGACTGGATGAAGGAAGCATCGTCTCACGCGGTCTGCACGTCCAGCACGAACGCTGGTCCAACTGAGGCGCCAGGTGGAAATGGCGTGACAAGCCGTTCCACAGGACTACATCCAGCATCTCTACGATCGTCTCCATGGGAGAATAGCAGCCTGCATTGCTGCGAAAGGTGGATATACACTGTACTAGTGCCGATATTGTGCATGCTCTGTTGCCTGTGTCTATGTGCGTGTGGTTCTATCAGTGTGATCATGTGATGTATCTGACCCCAGGAATGTGTCAATAAAGTTTCCCCTTCCTGGGACAATGAATTCACGGTGTTCTTATTTCAATTTCCAGGAGTGTATTTTTAAAAATAATCCATCCGGTGTTTGGAACATTATGCATTTTCACTTCTGACCACAGTCTTGCCTGCAGTTGGTAATTACTAAGCAGTTAGTATTATTATTAATTTTTAAGCAGTTAGTACCAAAAAAATTGCTCAAATCGGTACGTGTATAATTCGGAAATCTGCCCAAACCGTACAAGTATTTCAGTCCCGACGCGTTCAGTGAACTTTTATTTGCTGACTTTTGTATAAAGCGGAACGTGCCTAACGCGGAAAGGAAAGCAAATCTTAGAACATACTTAATAATTCAAGGTATAATGCGAAAAAGAGCTTGTAAGCAGTTCTGTATTACAGTACATTAGCTATTCACGACTCTACAAGGATGTTACTTTTAACACCTCTGTTAAGCGGCGCAAAATCAAGAAAATAGATCCAGTGAAGCGTGGCGCTGTGGACCTAAAACCACGCCGCTCTCTGCAACAACGAATAAGTTACGCTCAGTGTCTGCATAGTACATCAATGGAAACGGTTCGTTCGTCAGCGCTCTGTTTGTCGGCTTTCTCGTTTTCCTCATTATTGACGAACGCCGGCACATACAGGAAAATTGTTGCGCATCTACCATCACTCAGTTGCAATGTGCGCATTGAAAGAGGTGGGTATGGCTCCGTTAAACATTGGTTCTACCCGGCAAGAACATTATTTTCTTCCAGTTTCAGTTGACGAGTAGCACTTTTTAAAAGATACAATAACGTAATGTCGGACAAACGGTATGTGTCGTCAACACCTAAAGAAAAGATTAATGTAATCTAGGCCAGTGGGAAAGACAAACTCTCTGCGCGCGAAATTATGCTGGATTTCAAATGCAGTAAAACCCAAATTTATGAGACTTTAAGAAACAAGGGACAAACATTTGGGACGAATAGATGAAAGGGGACGGGCACATGAAAAGAAAGGCGCAGAAGACTGGGAATGAAGATATTAACGAAATAGTGTGGAAATGGTCGTAAGTGCGCAGGAAAATAACTTATCTTCATCTGGACCCATGTTGTAGAGTGAGGGTCTGAAAGTCGCTAAAGATTGTGGCATCCACAGGATAGCTGGATAGTTTCAGAGCTAGGCATAATATTGCGTGGAATAAAGTGTGTGGGGAAGCTAAGGTTGTGCAGGTAAGTGTAGCAGCAGAATGGAATTTATCTCAGGCTGCCTTCAAAAAGGCTAGTCTAGTAATTCGAGGTGAAAAGTGCATCGACGGAAAAATGTCCAAGCAAAAACTCACTGTACTTCTGCTTGGAAACATGTACCGGAAAATGGAGAAGCCACTGGTTATTGGAAAGGCGGCATTGTTCCAAAAACATAGACGCGAGTAAGCTTCCAGTCACATGACGATGCAATAAAAAGTCGTAGATGGTGAGTGGTCTTAAGGAAGAATGGCTGGGCTCTCTCAATGCCAAAAACAAAAAGGGAAACACGTCAAGTTCTCCTTTTCCTAGACAATGAAACCTGCCACCCAAAAGTTACATTATCGAATGTAAAATTGGCTTGGTTCCCTCCAGGTTCGACCAGGCTCACACAACCAATGGACCAGGGGGTTATTTACACATTCAAATGGTACTATAGGCGATTACTGATGCTATCAACTACGGAAAAAGACAATCGCCAAGTTCTTGTTTTCCTAGACAATTCAACCTGCCACCCAAAAGCAACGTTATCAGATGTAAAATTGGCTTGGTTCCCTCCAGGTTCGGTCAACCTCACATAACCAATGGGCCAGGGGGTTATTTACACACTGAAGTGCCATTGTAGGTGATTACTGATGCGATCTCTCTTTTTAGTGTTGAAGAAGCTGGAAGTGCGTTTGCTCTTGCACAGTCACTTTCTGTCCTCGCTGCAGTAAGCTGGATTGACTAGGCAGTAAAGGAAATAAAACCCGAAACTGTCACAAAGTGCTTCAACAAAGCAGTGTTTGAGGGTCAAGAACAAGCCGCTTCTGTGGCAATCGAAGTTCAATAAAATGGAGCAGCAATTGCTGAATTAATGAAAATGCGAAACATTTCATGTTGTGCAGATGATTACATTTGAAATGAGGACTTTCTGTCAACTCACTCCGCTTTCAATTCAGCAAAAGATTTAATAGAAATCCGCAACACAGAGGATGATGAAGAAGGAAACAAAGGAAGACGAAAAGGAGAAAAATGCTGTCCCTAGAAAAATTAATACGCCTGAATAAGCAATTGCATGCATAAACTATGTTATGCAATTTACAGCACATACGAATTCTCATAACTTTTTGGAACTTTCGTAGGGTGCAAAAAATGGCCTAGACAAAACAATTTTGAACAGCAAATTAAAACAAAAGTTTCCCTCCTTCATATGTAGCGAAAAAAGTGAAATGTAAAGCAAATAAACATGTGAATAATATGTATGTACATACAATAATAAATGAATTTTAAGTTCGAGTAAAACTATAGAAATGCAATGTTATTTGTTAATTAGTGTAATAGTCCAGTGTTGTGTTGTCCAATATACAGTAAATGAACATCTACTGTGCTGGAATGATGGTACGTGAATAGAGTAGATGCGTAAGAAAAAATTTTACTGTACTTTTGTGCTTTGTACCTGACAAATTTTACGTAGCGTATTGAGTTTTGTTCGATACGGAAACTTGTCGAATTTGGAAAACTAGTTTAGTCCCAGGCGATTCGGTTTTGAGCAAGTTTTTCTGTATAATTATTAATAGGGTTATGCGACAGGTAAGTGACTGTCACCTAGAACAATGTAGTCAAGAAGTATTAAAATGAGTGACGCGTCTGACAAACCTTTCAGCTGCCAGAACGGTGTAATAAGCAGCGGCGGCAATTACGTCGCAAAGATCCATATCTAATCCACGGATGGGCAACGGACGGCACAGGGGCCAGATCCGGCTAGCGATTGGTTCAGTCCGGCCAGCGGAAAATTAGTGTGAGAGAGAGAGTGAGGCGCTCGCACTGTACTCCGCCCTTGACACATTTTCGGATACGCACCATTCTCTTGTTCAAACATTTCCAGTATGGCCCCTATGTAATACAGCCGACATAATGCTATGTTCAAGTAATTTAGAATTTAAACATTCTAAAATGAACAAAGAAATGATGTCCTAGTTCAGTGTAACAGAAACAACCCACGGCTGTGCTATTAGTCATTAAAAGTATTTTTTGGCAAATTTCATGGTTCTGTTCCTGAACTGATAGAAATGGAACCCTTGTGGGATCACTTTTTTGTCCGCAAGTTTGCCAGTCTGTTCGACTGTTAAAAATTATTTATCTAACTGTCTGGTAGATGTATCAAGTTAAAATTTATGTCACGTGCTAAGGTCTACGGTCCATTGCTGGTGTGCAAAATTGAAGTTTGTAAGTCAATACGGTCAAAATATACGCCCATTTATCTCACATATTTTGGTACTCGCAAACTCTCTCATCAAAATCTGTAGGGTACTTTCCTTTGACATAGATTCATGAAATTTGGCAAAGAAGCAAAGTTTGAGGTGCAGAAAAGGTATACATCCAAAAGGTGTTAACTTGATATTACATCACCTGAAAGAAATTTTTTGTCATTTATTGTTCAACTGTCTGTCTGCCTGTCTGTTAAGACCCCCTATTCTCAAGAACGGCAAGATACATTAGTTGAAATATGTATTACATTCTAAGATCTATGGTCCCTTGACGGTGTAAAAGCGTCCGCTCTTAACTCACGGCCATGTACGTCGCATATTTTGATACTCGCAAGCCCACTAATCAAAACCTGTAGGGTACTTCTCGATGGCCTAGAATCATGAAATTTGGCAAGATGAAACGCTTCACATCATAACAAAAGGGAAATATCCGAAACAGTTGATTTGTGTTTATATTACACGGAACAATTTCTTTGTCGTTTGTTATCTGTCCCTCTGTCGGTCCATCTCGGAAGTCTCATTATACTCAGGATAAGATAGACGTATCAAGCTGAAATGTCTCTCACACACTAAGGTCTACGGTACTTTGGTGCTGTAACGAAGTTAAGCTTTTAAGTCAATGTAATCAAAAGATACAGCCATTTATTTCACACATTTTGATACTATCGAACTGCTCCTTAGAATCTATGGGGTACTGTTTCACAGTATAAGTAAAGGAAGAAACCAGAAAATTATTAACTTTCAAGAATATCGCATGAAAACATATTTCCTTTATCGTTTGTTATACGATTTCAAACGCAAAAAAAAAAATTCTCAATAGTGCTGGAAGTTCCCTGAGCGTTATCCAGCAATAACAGGCTAAAAACACCTAGATTCTCGATTGGCGGAATCGGTAAACTGTCTATGTACATAATTTCGTACGGAATCCTCAAAGCGCGAGACCTATACGCATCTGGCCAATTAAGAAGAAAGTTATTGCTGAATGTGTTCGTTGATATTATCCCACTAAATTTCAAACACTTTAATGGCATGGCTGCACACAAAAATCGCAAAGCTAACCCTAATAGCTTTTGTTTCTCTGTTCTTTCTCATATTAATATTTGTGAATACTTCTTGTCCATTTTGGGTGCACTGAACGCTGCAATTATTGAAAGTGAAGGTTATTTATAATGAGCTGCAATCAATTGCTTTATAGCCATTTATTTTCCCATGCTGATATTTCAAGATGCCTGCCATCCCATCTTAAGATTTTTACATTTGTTTATGTGTCGTGAGTACTGAAGTTTACAAATGACATTGCAGAATTTTGCAACAGAAGTTCTTAAGGCAGCTGTTGTAAAACGTCGCAAGTAAGGAAACAATGTTCACGACGCATAAATAGATGTAAACATCTGATAATGAGGTGAACATAAAATGAGTGTACTCTCAAAAACGCGTTTTTTTGTCGCATAATTTGTTGCTGTGGTGTGTCGGGTATGGGGTGCTATTCATGTCGGTGCGTAACCCCATACACATTAACGTCACGGACGGTGTAGTTCTGATATTATGTGCCAAGAGCACTGCTGTCGCGTGACTGACGAGTCGGCCTGCGAGCTTAGTAACTATGTGAATCAGACCAACAGGTCACCAAATATTCCTTATGAACGGTCTAATCTATATGACAGTTTAAAAATACACCAAAAATGTTACTGTAACGTAACAGTAACAGAATATGAAAATCATAAACTACAACGAGGAAAGTTTTGCAGAAATAATTGGAAATCTTCACGGTTTCTAACATTCGCCTATAACCTAATGCATCACGTACTGTTCGTAATTCTATATATGTTCTATGACTGTCAATACTTAACTTGATTTTTATGTTACAATGTGTTTACTGATTTAGTAACACGTTCTGGTCTTCCTTGCAAAATATGTCTCTTTACTTCAGTGGTTTGTATATATGTGGTGTCTGTTCATTCGGACACTCACACACACATACAAATATATATATCACGTGATAGCCAAAGGTGAAATCTTTTAGTGCTGATGCACACCAAGTTCGATCTGTTGTGGCAGTCCGCCGGCCGCAGTGGCCGTGCGGTTAAAGGCGCTGCAGTCTGGAACCGCAAGAGCGCTTCGGTCGCAGGTTCGAATCCTGCCTCGGGCATGGATGTTTGTGATGTCCTTAGGTTAGTTAGGTTTAACTAGTTCTAAGTTCTAGGGGACTAATGACCTCAGCAGTTGAGTCCCATAGTGCTCAGAGCCATTTGAACCATTTTTTTTTTTGTTGTGGCAGTCCAACATGGCGGGTGAGTGGTTCGCGGACAGGTGACTGTATGCTAAAGTTCGTGTCATGTAAGAAGGCGACCCAATTTTCAGCGGTTCGGCGCATCCCCCTCCACTAGCCACTGACGGCCAATAATATTCATTCTCTGTTCGAGCAGCTAGCAGAGAGTACAGCTAGATAGTGAGAATATCGCTCGTACATGCTGGACCGTTGCCGTACTTCGCGACAGCAAAATTATTCATTCAGCTATCAATTTTTTGTTTCCTCTCTTTTCTTGCAGCAGTATAGCTGTGAATCTGTATCTTGTAAATGTTTAAGTGCTATTGAAAGAATAGCCAGGTGACAGCAATAAATGTGAAGCGCCTCACAAGCAGGTGAGGCGGAATGTTTACCGCATTTATAACGTGAATTTTAAAGCAGCTCTCGTATTGATGATATTTGGAAAACTCAAGAACGGATTCCAGAACCATGTGATGTCGGCAGGAGAACTGTAAAGTGTCAGAGCTGTAGGAACCGTAGAAACAGACGATTTCATGCAGCCTGGAAAGCATCGAAAACTCAAGGAACCTGTAACACAAATGGATGGTTTGAACAACGCTGTTTTAAAGTGCTCATTGTGAATGATGAATGCCCAACATAACAGAAACGTGGTACAGTTATGCAAACTTCAATGGTAAGCGCCTCGTCAAAGTAAAGAAATGTAAAAGACGTTGGTTCTAGATATCTTAAGAAGAGAGTTTTTTGTTCACAGAAGTGACATAGGTGCAGCACGAACTATATCCCGTATAAGGTTTCACAATACAAGAGAAGGAGGTAGTTCCACAGTGTATTACCTTGATGAAACCTGGATCAATTAGAATTATTCCAAGAAGATCTTCTGGAAAATGTGTGATGGTAGTGGGGGTTTTAAAGTTCTCACAGGGATACGTCCTCGAATAATTATTCCGCATGATGACTCTTATTCCGTTTTTATTTCTTAGAATAAACTTGTATTTACGTGTAAGAAAACAGAAGTGATTACCATGCAGCAATGAACACTGTCAGTTTCGTGACGTAATTCACAATTCTTGGCGTACTTTGGTTTGAAGTCATTGCCAGTTGTAATTCAACTGTTACAGAAAAAACATCAAGTACAAACACCAGAAAAGCGGATACTTTTCCCTAAAAATATTAAGCACAGTATGAACCAGTGTCGTGCCGATCTCCTGCAGCTCGTTAATTTATACAAGCCACGTGACAGAACGTACAAACTTGACTTCCTTGCACGTGAATGGGATCACACAGTTTTGCGTTTACCGACGCGTCACTGTCATTATAGCGCCATGGAATTAGTTTGGGCAATGTATTTTAGGGCTATGTGGGAGAAAAAAACGAAACATTCAAGATACCATACAGTGAATCGCTAGTGCATGAAGCAATACCCGATGAGGTAACAGACAACATCTCACCTGTAGCGTTAGCACAGTCTGTGTGGGGTGCTGAAAAGCTTCAGAAAGAAGAATTTGACAGCGAAGTGATGATTGATGTAAGCCTTGAAACCATCATGGTAGATTTATAATCAGATTGTTCGGAAACAGACTCAAATAGAAGTGACGATGGTATTACGATGTAGACTTTGGAACAAAGTAATAATATTTATTACATTTTAAGAGTCATGGCTTAAAATATGTGTTAATCAACATATCAGTTGCATGCATAATAATGAGAACTTCCTAGCCTTTTTGAGTAGGCCATTGTATTCCTCCAATTATGCAGACTGTAATGTTCAACATATTGCCCAAGGATAAATTAAGCTTGCCCCACCATGTTGTAAACCTCTGTCATTTTCAAGGCACGAATTGGATAAGGCCCTCAAATGACAGTAACTGTTACTTGTGCCGATATAAGTGGTTTTCGATGTTATCGGTTAGATCCCCGGAGTTATTCGCAGGTGATGGTTAATTGTTTGCTTGTTCGGTGGATTATAAATGCAGTCTCCCACTGGTAAATGAACATGTTAGTTACACTCATAATGCCCGTTAACAAGACGACAACTTACTGACCATTCTTACGATAGTCTTTTACATTAATTTTTTCTATTACTAGTTCTTTTTACATGCAGAGAATACTCTGAAGTATAGTCAAACACACACACACACACACACACACACACACACACACACACGTTACACATTTTTAGAAATTCCGTTGAGCCGAAGCAGTCGTCAAGCAAATATAATAATTTAGGTGTCTGCTTGAAGTTAATTTTGTTGTGTATTAAATTTTAACTTACTTTGCAGTTCAAATCGCAATAAATGATAACTATTGCAAGCAGTTTCAATTTCCGTGTCGTTAGACAGTTGTCGTTCAGAGAAAAATTGTACTCCACATTTTGACAAAGCTGTGACATCTGTTCTCGCCTCCCGACGTCACGCAGAGTAAATCTGTGGAGCAATGGACACAAAGCCGTCAAGACGTGAATTAATATTTCTCTCATGATGATCGAAATTGGTTTCAGTACGTATTTTATCCCTCATAGATTTGAACGTATAATACAATGTACCGTAGGCAAACGAGCCTAACTGTTATCTGCAGCAGTGCTGTTCGCCAACGTGAACTTTGCCCTCTCTCCGCTGCCGCGCATGCGCAGTTCTCATCTCCTCACGCTTGCTTTCCGCTCCGCCTCTATGTGCGGAAGCGCCGTGCTTGGTGACGCCGGCTATAGTACAGTGCAAGAGGCTGGCAATTTGGATCAAAAATTTGAAGCGTGCGGGCATAGCTGAGGCGGTTAAGGTGGCCGCTCGCGTCGATAGGGAGTATCTCCGTTGCTAGTTTCTCTTCCTTATGGGTGTTTCATGGTCGTGGAAAAAGGGACCGATAGCCTTTGTAGTCTGGTTCCTTCAGCCGCCACAAACCATCCAACCTGTACATCCAAATTACCGTCTCCTTTTCCCGCTCCCGACAGTCCATCTCCTGCATCGGCGGCCCAGTTCAGGGCTAACGTTGCGATTCGCGTGCCTTCTCTTCTCTCCGAACTGGAGTCCTTCCCTTTACCACCTCTATTTCATGTGCTTTCACATACGCTTCCATGGTGTACGCCTCGGCCGCAGCTTCGTCTGGAGCTCTCACGTGGCCCTAAGGACTCCGTTAACCCTGCAGCTCTCCGCTGTCATTTCCTCTCGATTCTAAGGTATTCCGGGGCTCTGAAATGGTTTACACTGACGGCTAGACGGCTGATCGTCGGGTTGGCTTTGCCTACGTTCACAGCGGCCATATTGAACAACATTCCTTACAACATGGCTGCAGCGTATTCACTGCAGAGCTGGTGGTCATATCTCGTGCACTTCAGTAGGTGTCCGTTCATGCCCTGGGGCGTCATATGTTTTTATGTACTGACTCCTTCAGCAGCCTGAAAACTTTTCAGTGCTACGCTCGTCATCCTTTGGTAGCGTCCATCAAGGAGTCCATCTATGCCCTGGAACGGTCCAGTCCTTCAGTGGTGTTCGTCTGGACCGACGGTCACGACGGAATCCCAGGAAATGAACTTGCCGACAGGCTGGTCAAACAGACTACACGGAAACCACTTCTGGAGATGGGCATCCCCACAACCGACCTGTGTTCGTTATTACGCTGCAAGGTTTTTCAGCTTTGGGAGATGGAATGACAAAATCTCGCTACGCACAGCAAACTGCGAGCCATTAAGGGGACCACGAAAGTGTGGAGTCGTCGATGAGGGCCTCTCGCAGGTTTCCATGGTTCTCTGCCGGCTCCGCATTGGCCATGCCTGGGCGACCCACGGCCACCTCCTGCCCGTGAAGACCCACCTCAGTGTCGGTGCGGCGCCCCGTTGACAGTGGCCCATATTCTTCTGTTCTGTCCTTCTTTGGGTGCCCTGCAGCTTCATCTTCGGTTGCCGGACTCGTTATCATCGATTTTAGCAGACAAAACCTCATCGGGTGATCTGACTTTACGTTTCATCCGTGA
This sequence comes from Schistocerca nitens, assembly GCF_023898315.1. NCBI lineage: Eukaryota > Metazoa > Arthropoda > Insecta > Orthoptera > Acrididae > Schistocerca > Schistocerca nitens. Next base: position 1,169,979,424 of record NC_064614.1, read on the forward strand.
CGGTGGGTTTTATCATTCCATCTCGGTTTTAGAGCATGTCCATTGACCCTCTGTGTCCTCCACCTAAGTGCTTTTACCGTAGAGGTTTTAATGAGTTGCACGGTGGCAGGCTGTTTCTTTCTATTTTCGTTGTCGGCCAGCCACTGAAATCTGCTTTCTTGTTTTACTCTCTTCTGTTTGTTGCATCTCTCGGTTTTTTCTTATTCTCTTTTGTTCCTATTAGTGTTCGTTGCCTTTGCTTCGTTCTCGTGTTTTTTCCGTTCTTTCCGTTCTGTGTTATATGTCTCGTCCGTTTTATTCTCACACTTATGGCATTGTTTTATTAGGAACAAGGGATCGATGACCTCGTAGTTTAGTGCCTTCCCCCTCTACTCTCATTACTCAGCTACTCTCATTACCCACGCTTGCCACATTTATATTATTTGGCATTTTGTTTTCGTGTTATAGTCGCATCGGTTACAAGAACTGTAAGACTGGTGACTAGAGGCGTATTGGAAGATTGCCAAATGGTCCGCAATGAAAACTTTATGCGTCGATGATTTCAGAAACATAATGTAATATTATTTACAATACTTGAAATTTTCCGAACAGCGTAGGACCATTGGAACGAACACTCATTCGAATTACTTCTCCTGTCCATTTTGGCTCAATGTTCAAAAACCACAAACAGCATGCTGTAAAGTTTTACAAGGACTATTTGATGCTAACGACAAGTTTATGTACTGACTCGCTCCTGAAATTTTTAGATGTGATTATGGCTGCAAGGACGAAATCGGTTCTCAGTTTTATTAAAGTAGAATGTGACCAAGACACTGACGTATATAATACATAAAACTATATACAATGTTGTTTCTCTCAATGAAATTCTTAGCGGTATATGACCTCATCGTCAACGTGTAAAATTTTGTGACGTTTCATCCACTATTGCATATGGCCTCGCAGGGTCTTCAGGAAGAACATTTGCAACAGTGCTGAAAACATCGGAGAATTTACACATTGCCAATGTTGTCACAAACCCTTAAATATTTTATCGATTGTGACATCAACTGCGGAAGCCTACGCTTGAGAATAATACTAGTAGTCACAGAAAGTAAATCTGTGAATTAGCATTTAGGTTTTCGGCATTACTTCTGCATTTACGAGACGGAGTAATGAAAATTCCTTATGCCAGTGCTTTGCCAGGCCCTAAAATAGATATAACTTACTATTCTAAAATGTGATGCCTATCTTCTCTTACCTAGTTTGCTAAAACGTAACACTATCAAAGAAAACTTGAACACTATGTTGTCAGGAGCACATAAACAGTAGACTGTACTTTTGGTGCGGTGTATTCTAAATCGAAAATATTACCTATAAAATTTCTGACATGTTGTCGACGACACTGTTAAATGTCGTTGCTTACTCCATAATTTAATAACTGACGGAGAAGCCATCCGACGTCGTCTTACATGGAAAAACCCTAAAAACCAAAGAATATGGTACCTAAGCTAGCCTCCACGGGAAGACCAAATGAGATAGCTGCAAATTTTCGCGATCCCTTCGGATTTTACTTTACTGGAATCCCATATTACTAATTATAGCTATTCCTGGGAAAACAAACTATCATTTATGCGTTCTCTTTAACTTATATACCTTTCAAAACTTTTACCAAAGTGAACGAACTATGTTGCGTTTTCTCTTTGTGGTTCCACCAATGCAGCTTGATAAGTAGTCCATTATACCCATAAGCGCTTCGACTCCATACTGAATACTAGCGAAGATAACTCGGATACCGATAACCAATAAGATTTTCAATAATCGCTGTTTTGCTCGGAGACTTTGCTTCTGTTTCACGAAGATCCTAAATTATATTCGTAGTCAGAAATGATACCTTTCCAATAGCTTTTACAATGGAAAATTTTTGGCTGTGGTCTAAACTGAACTTGGGTCCTCTGTAAATAGTGGTATACGGTTACAAGTGAGCTAAGAAAAGCAGAAATGCTTGCAGACAGATATAAATAAGATTTACTTAAATTATGGGCACTTTTCTTCTCCTATTCCTTTTTCCAGTAATGCAAAAGTCGCTACATAACAGAGTCGTTAGCGAACTAATCGAAGTGTTCTCGCTTTTATTTCCCGTTAAGCTGCGAGCATCTGAACGTGCTTGCGTTAAGAACGTGACACTTCTGTCTATCACTTCAGACACTGTGGGAACACTTACTGTTTATCTAGCTCTTTACACAAATTAATTCAGGTGACCTTCGATCGATGCAAACCATTAACGATATTGGGATTTGCCGGGCACATTGTGAGGGTTGCACGTTAGTACGATCACTGAGGTCTGTTACAAAGGACAATTCTAGCTTAGAGGAGCACAAGCTGTGACGACTGTTCTTGTGATAAGCTGTGTGGTTAGTGGAGCGGAAATCTCACCAGTGCATTCAGTGGTTGAGTTACTGTGCACGATCTGAGACAGAGACACACGTGTGACTCATACAAGACGAAATACCAGGGAGTATCAGCCCTGGTGTCTCAGGAGCGGCGTTCAGACACCTGTCTTCGTGATTCAGTGACCGCAGTTTCAAAAACGCTGTCCGCCCCGTATCTCTGGTGTTCCAAATCTGCGGCTTGGCTCCGATGGTCAGAGATAATAGAAATTCTACGTCAACAAGTCGCAGATCGTCATTAAAGAGAACGACAGTCTTTGTCATCCCTTGAATATGGCTCACCTGTATCTTTGCCACTGGTCTTTATTCAAGTTACTTCGAAATACATACAAAAGTCCCTCCAGGCTCTCCACCGACAATACATGTCATAGCTGTGTTATTTCCTTTATTGAATTGGTTAGAACCAGTTACAGCTCTATGCACTTCCCTCTTTACTCGTTATCAAATTATAGACGAAATCTATGAACTCTTGGAGCAAGCAAACACATTGCTCGCCAACCGGGAACGTAATAACATTACGAAGATTGGAAACAAAACGCATTTTGTATCAGTTCTTCCGTTGCTTACCGTCCTGCTTTACACTGGTGGGTGCGTCATAGTAGCAACAGCATACATGTTGATACACCAACCGGCGGAAGCTGTCTTCATATACATCCAACGATTCGTAATGGTTTGGCGCGTGCAGTTCTTTGGCATCGTCCTGGTACTTCGACACAGGATGGGCATCGTCTGTGGGCAGCTGCTGAGGAGTACTCGGCCGCCGGCGGGCAGCGAGGCTGAGCTGGAGGAGCTGGCGACGCGCGCAGGACAGCCGGGGGCGGCGGGGGCGGTGGAGGCGGTGGGGGCGGAGGTGCGGCGGCTGCAGCGCGCCAGGATGGCCCTCCACCGCTGCGCCCGCCTCTGCACTCTCCATTTCGGACCCGCACTGCTGTTGGCGGTTCTTGGCGACCTCGTCGCCATACCTTGCCTCACTTATTCCTTGCTAAACATATCGAGTTCGTCTAGAAGCAGTGTTAAGCTAGGGCTGACGTGCCTTTGGCTAGCAGTCGTGCTGTGTCGCCACCTGGTGGTCTGCTGGGTGTGTTCCTCGGCGGCCGACCGCGCCCTCAGAGCTGACCTCGTGATGTCCAGGCTGCAGCCGATGTTGCACCCCGGAGCAGTTGTGGAGGTCCTTCGGCTCCCAGTCGATACACTGCGCTTCTCCGCCATGGGCTTTTTTGACATAAATCTCCACTTGTTCATGTTTACTGTTAGTACTGCTGTTGCCTATCTCACAATACTTGGCGAATTTCACACATACAGGAGTATATAGGAAACCACAAGTGTCGCAAATTACTTAACTGCAGACGCAGTTCACCTATACAGCGCATGCTATAGGCCTCGTGCTGTCAAGAGCCACACATCGCACTGTATATATTTCTGCTGGGAAATTAACTATTAGCAAGATTTCACCGGGAATAATAGCATTATCTAGAACTGCTGTTATAATTATAATAACAGTGTCTAGGATTATGTGCATTTGAAAAATACAGTCGACTGCATTATCTTTTATTAAACTGAAATATATTTATTCCAAATGGGCACAACTATTTTATTTTAGTTTTTTGGCTTATACGCATTATTACGAGTTTACGCCACAATATTATAGATTATTTGCTTCACATTGTTAACAAAACTTTCCTCAAAATCGATAACGATGTAAACTCTTAACAAATAATGTAGGTCATTCAGCAAAATAGAAACACAACCAGAATACTACCCAAGTCTGACATCTATTCCTTTCAGTTAAGTTTAGTGATAATGTAGCTAACCTAGTCCATGCCATGCTATTCTATATGATGTACGTGAGATTAATTTCGAATTCAGAGTGTGTGAAATATACTGTATATTTCACTAGTATGTTTCATCGTATTTCTGTAAATTTAGTATGCAACAATTCAGTAACACTAGAGTTGTCACACTCACTTGCCGAATGTCGCAGTGTTAGAGTTCAATATACCACCACCATTTGTTGACAATACCCTGAAGTAGAATTACCTAACAATTAATCAGCAGAATTTGGTTGAAATCGGTCGACTTTGTCCCACTACTGTGTTGTGCCCACCGATGTCAGCATTGGCTGTCCACAAGTACCATCACCGTTATGAACCGACTTTACTACTGTGAGAAAACAGTAAGTGGATGTGAAGTGGCAGCACTGCGTGAGGAACGTGCAGTTTGGTCTCCCCTGCACAGCCTCTCTCCCCTCGGCTGACACTGTGCTGAAATTCAGTGGGAGGACCTTGCTTCCACGAGTAACTTCAACCTCCCCGCTACCCTCTCAAACCCCATCTCTGCCACAGCCCACACCGAGAACTCTTCCAGGACGTGTGGATCAGATTTTTCCAATCGGTGGGTAATGACATTTTACTGAATGTCTATTTACTACAGAGTGCTTCACGAAATTTTATTCTATCCGGAGGTCTAACATTACAAACATATAACACAATGAATTTTACTTTTCGACATGAGATGTGATAATTCTGAATCTATTTCCAGACAGTCTGTACATGTCGGTATGTGCATTGGCAGACCACTGTCAATTCTGTTTGCTGGTAGTTCAACTGATGGCGAAAACCAGGTACAGTGAATACAAGAGAAAAAGGGTCTTGGTTACTTGGCCTGTCTCGGAGTACACACAGCCAACGTAGGCTTATTTCAACTTAATTATGTAGAGATGTATTATTAGTAAATAGTGATTTCTCTGTGTTATGTGAATAGAGCTAGCAGTAATCGACAGTGATGACTAGTTTTAGTTTCTTGAATAACGTTAGATATGTTACCAAAATGATGGTTCAAAAAATCAATGGAATAAAATTTTGTTTATCGTCGTTCCTTATATGCAAGTAAACGGAACTTTAAAAAAAATATGGATGTTTATGCTGAATATGGCCCCAAAGTTCATCTGTGCTACTGCCCCTGTGCCACATTTAAACAACCATGGCAGAACAGGAAAACTGAATTGTATAGCTATCAAAATGTGTAGGTTTCTCGGCTGCTCATTGCTTCGTATGTCTTGTTCAGTTAATTTCCAGTGGATCTCTGCTACGCCCTTAACACAATTAACTAATTCAACTCAAGTTAGATAATTTTCATTTGAGATGTACATATTTCCACTAGTCACCAGTTGATAATCAGCTTGCAGATAATAAATTGTACAGTAAACACAAATCCACAGACTTCAAGGATTCGATCAGAAATGAACAAATTGCTGTACTGCGAGATACATACCTGGGGCCAATTCGAAAATATTTTTCCACGCAAGCAACAAATAATTTAGTTCCCATCCCTCCATCACCCACTCCAACCTCTACTGCCTACTCCCTATATCAAACATTAGTTGCCTTGAAACTTCCTGGCAGATTAGTTGTCTTCTTTGGAAATTTCCTCATTTTACTGTTATCATGAATGTAACTGTCCTCCTCTGAAGTTGAAAGACAGCGGTTATGCTTTCCACACATGGTTACATCAACAGTTTCAGTTGATATACCCTTCAATGAAATAGCGTTGGGTGAAAATATTTGTACCAAAGTGTAAGCCACACAGGACTTATTATTTATTTAATTACTAGCTGTGTTCAGCATACGTCGCGAAGTCTCTTTTTGTTTCTAAGGAGGCACACATATACAATGCGGACACAGGTACACGTACAAAATAAGTGAAAGACAATGATTTTTCGTGCGTGAAATGTCACCCATTCTCATCATGATCCACAACTCTAACTGTAGCAGTATATCTTACTTCAATAGTACTTTTATTCAGATAACGTGTGTACTAAATGCATTTACCAGATTTGGTTGAAATTGCTCCGAGATTTACTGATTTACGCTTTTATATCACCCATTTTTACCCCAAACCCTCAAACAAGGGTGCTCTGGATGTCTTAAAGCCATAGTAAATTGTTCCATATAGCAAGTAATACATAGGTCAGTTTTTGTAGAAGTATCTTCATGTATTAGATATGATACATCACAGCCATTGCCTCTCTCGAACTCTAGGGGTGAAACTTCATCGTGCCTATCACCAAGAAGCCTAGCGACCCCGAAATCTATTTATTTGATACTTACAACAGTCGTAATCGAATATTTTTTCACCTGACGTCTTCTTCGTCCAACCACACTCCATCTCTAGGTTCGATTGGCAAATGTAACCCCACAATATTTTGATGCAAATAACTAGACATTCCCTCTTCTCCCCCCCCCCCTCCCCCTTCCCAACATTATGGGTGTTAGGTTCTTGTTACCACCACAGGCATGAGTAAAACAATTCATCAAAGATTCATCATCATCCAATGAAAGGCCTAGATATGCACAGAGGACGATCAAACAGATATTCATTTTTATATGTTTGGTAAATATTTTAATCGAAGTTTTTTGGCATATACGATATCCCAAGAGGAATGGTCAATATTCAGGGATATGGCAGGAGCGATCATTTGAAGAGAAAAGGCCTAGTAAACATGGGATCTAAAAGATATACCTTAAGAACTAAACTGATCAGTTAGAACATTAATAGCCGGTATGTTCACCTTCGGCATGAATAACAAGGGTGTCGCATTGTGACATGGAAGCAATGAGGCGTCGGTAGGTCGCGAGATGCATTTAGCACCACATCGGGAGACATAAATCACCCATTTCCCGTAAATCCGGGGAGGGAGCGATGACCTACGTATGATGGCACGTTCATTCACATCCCAGATGTGTTCGATCATGTTCAGGTGTGGCGATTTGGGCGGCCAGTACATCAACTGGAACTTGCCACTGTATTCCTTGAACCACCCAAGCAGGCTCCTGGCCTTGTGACATGGGGCATTATCTTGTAGGAAAATACCACAGCCATCGGGAAACATGATCGTCATCAAGGTTGTATGTGCTCTGCCCCCAGTGTATCATATACTCCTTGGCCCTCAAGGTGCTTTGCACGAGCTACCCTGGATCCTTGGATTTCTCTACGAATGCTCCCCAGAGCATAATGGAACCGCCACCAGCTTGTCTCCATATCGCAGTACAGATGCTAGGAGCTGTTCCCTAGGAAGACGAGGGATTCGCGCCCTCCTATCGTCATGTTGAAGAGGGTATTTGGATTCATTAGTCCACGCAGTGCTCTTCCGTTGTACCAACGTCCAGTGCCGATGGTCACGTGCCCATGTCAGTCGTAGTTGCCGTTTTCTTGGTTTTACCAATGGTACATGCATGGGTCGTCGGCTGCGAAGGTCCATCGTTAGAAATGTTCGGTGCACTGTCTGTTCACATACACTTGTAATGTGCCCAGCATTACGTCTGGTGTTAGTTCCGCCGCAGTTCACCGTCTGTCCTGTTCTACAAGTCTTCCCAACCTAAGACCTCCGAAATCTGTAATTAGAGGTAGCACCCAACCGCACGAAGTATGACGAGCTATCATCTTGATTTCGCCACGTGTTGATGACACTCACCACAGCAGTTCTCGAACATATGACAATTCGTGCACTTTACGAAATCTCGTGCCGTGCCTCCAGAACATCACAATCTGCCCTCTGAAACAAATCTCTTATATTGCAAGCTATTTGCTTTAGATGCTTTCGGAGGTGGTACTATGGACCAAAACGAAAAGAAATCCCAATAAACGTGAGCTATAAATTGCATACCTCAAGAACGTTGAGCACTTGGTCAGTAGAGAAAACATGTTTTATAGCAGTGAAGACAAACAAGTGCTAGTAGTTCTTTAGGTATTGACTTTAGAGTTCACGTTTACTGAATATATTTTTCTTGTTTCGTTACATCCTGTAACATCTCAAAATACGGAAAGCAAAGAGCTTCCCACTGAAGACACCTGTTTCCCACTATAAAAAATGAAAGAGTGCTCATCTCTCTTAAGGTGTACATTTAACAGCCCATGTTTACTAGACTTTTTTTGCTTCGAATGATCATTCCTGTCATATGCCTGAATATTGACCATTCCTCCGAGGACGTCCTGCACACAGACGATGGATCAAAGTTAACGGAGAAAACTGACACAAGTGCAAGTGTGAAATTATTGACGGTAAAAAGTTCCGGTAAACTTTGGTCTGCAAGCGAACAGACTTCTGTATTAAATATTGTCCTGGTTAGTGGGAATATATGTGAAGTGTAAACTTTTCGATTAAGTCCCCAAATAATTGGGCTCATATTTCACCATCAGTCTCTGTATATCGGGTGAAACTTGAATTCACTTAGATGAGGACTTGACTAAAATGTTTACATTTCGAATTCACTCACGGTAACCTGGACAGTGCTTCATATGGATGTCACTGATGACTAATAATTCTTTTGCAAACACCTCATTTGTCGATTAATGTTTACTAGAACATTTAAGTGTACATTATCGTATTCTTTAATGTGTGTCAGTTTTCGCTATAAATTTTGATCCACCCTATATACAAATGTAGCACTTGCACGTTTCTGGCGCCCCACAGCTTGAATCACATATGCCGACTTGTGTGTGTTTAACAGCCTTATCCATATATGCATTTAAAAGGAACTTTATGCAAGTAAATGCGCAATACCTAAAAGGGGTGGAGGTTACATGGAAAAATAGAGTGTGTAGATAAAACACCATTCTTCTGAGTGTGTCATTTTCATTATGTCAATTAAAGAATTGTTGGAGAAAAAAAATGTGGTGCATTACTTTCTGGGAAATCCCCATACTTAATTCATTCTGTATGCTGACTGGCTAGGGTATAGTTCACAATGCCTCTTTAGGTTACTGCTAAGACAGGAATAGCATAAAATATACATTCACATTTGGCAATGAAGTTAATGTGTTTAATTATTGGCTATATTTCCTTACAATAACATAAATATCGGTTTTCATTCTCTGGAGCGCATTTTTCGATGTGTATATTTATCAATAGACTCTAGGAAATCATTCCAAGATACTCCAAGAAATTCCTATTTTAGATTTGAGACATTTCACTACTTTATGTGTTAGTCTAGTAAAGGTAAGCCTACAGACTTATGATCAGACGGAATACTAGCCCATAGTATCGTAACGCTAAAATAACATTAAAACTGTGAAAAGACTATGTTTCAAGACTTGAGTATTCTGGAATGTTTATGACATTAATCATTTTAATAGTAATTGTGTTTGAATTAATAAATTTCAAGGAACATAAGGTATTCTATGTAAAGAAGGAAATGAGGGCTTCAAAGAATCTACGTCAATCCTATAACAAACAAATACTAGTGAGGCGGAAATTTTATGTACACATTTATCCATCAGATATTAAATGTTGAATATCTCTTTAAAGGAAACAATTCATTAAGAACTATTTATTCTGTTATTATCAGTTACACGTAAGTTATAAGTTGCAATGTAAATTTTAGAAAATTGCAGTTTGAAATGGAATTTGGATGTTTCACATATTTGTGGCACACATATCAGATGTTTAACAGAGATAATAAAAGATAAACAAATGAATTTATGTATTAGAAGACTGATTTTAGATGATGGAACCATTCCTCTCCCATAGACTGTCTAGTTCTCTACCCTCTACCACGTTTCACCAACCCCTCCAAATTCTTGAATTCCATGCACTCTGTCTCCATTTCTGTACCTGTTTACATTCCTCAGCCTCCATCGTGTACCCACATAAACCTTTCAACCTCTTTTACTCTCTCCAATTTTCATCTAGCATATTGTTTTGATATCACTTCATTCCAATCTCATATTCTTCCAGATATCCTACATAGAAGGTTACCATTAGTCCACAATACCAATAAATATACAGGTTTCATAACCACATATATAAATATCAACCAAGTCACATGCGTCTCTGCTTCTCCAAACTGTCTGCCAGCCCATTCCCTATTTGGGTAATATAAAGTATGTGGAAATAAATTTAAACAGTGCATTTCTTTAGACAGATATAAGAAATTTAATCTCTCAGTCTCCCTAACCACATATGCCTGGGACATTCTTAGTGATATCATGTTTTGTTATTAATTGTTCTGTAGCGGTATGCGTTTACCACAGCATATCCTTCATTTTGAGAGCTTAATAGTTTTGCCTTCATTAGACTTGTAAGGAGCCATCTCTTTTGTTGTTCAAGGTTTTCGACAGGGACATGTACACGATTGTCTGTGACACTGGCACTATTCTTCGTCATTTTCCCTGTGCTTGTCAATGGAAACTCAACATACAATGGTTATGTTTTTGGGGCAAAAAGGAGATGTCATGTTATGGAGAGTCTTTCATAGTCTAGACTCTTGCAGACAGTATGCCTCCTGTTACACACTCCACACTCTCCTTACAGATCAGCTCGCAGTTTCAACTCATCGTTTATCAATGACAACAGGAGGCAACTGAACTATCGAATTAGCTCTTATTACGTTACTGCTAATACCTTCCACAAATGACATTGTTCCATATCCAAGAACTTGTCGATCACAAATGTTCTTCACAGTTCATAATCCGCTAAAAGTAATGGTTCATTACTGCTGGGTTATGAAATTGTGCTCACAGTGAGGGAATTGCGCTACATGTATAGCCTATAGCAGATATGGATAGATTGTATGTACTGGTAAGTGATGTGAGTGACTGTGATAATAATGTTTTTATCATTCTCTGGTCTGAAAGTTGTAGTTGTATTTAGTATTTATGTGTCATAAGCGCAATGAAATTTCATTTCTGATACGTTGTTTTTCCACAGTATGAGTAAAACCTTTCTGTTATCACGAAATTGCTTTACATTTCAGACAAGAATGACTATATCCTCAGTATAACAGTTACGTTTTACTCCATTTTCTGTCAAAACTTTACTATTTCTTCAAATAATTTTGTGTCTGTACCATTTAAAACATGTAGACTACTATTACACTGAATCATTTTGCAGTAAGAACAATATAAAACACACCAATGTTACTCTTTCACTTATGTTAATAATTATTGCTTGTTCACTGACTACAGAATGAAAATAAAATTTTGTGTATGGTTTAATGTGTCACATTGCTGTCTCTAGTGAAGAATGTAATTACATACTTATAGTTATACGCCATATCATGTAATAAAGACACATATCTAGGGCCACACGAAATATTATGTAGAATATTTCATAAATAATTAATCATAAAAGCAAGCATTTTTAATACTGCGTAGCTCTTCTGTGGAGCAAGCAATGGAATGACTAATGAATACACGTTGTAGGATCTTTAAATCAGCATTCTTAAATATAATTTTCTCCAGCATAACGTGTTCATATTCAATTCAGTTACGAATGTGATTGTTGCAGTGCACTTACTCAGCTTCTGAAATTTTTGTATGTTCTCAAACATTACATTATTGCAGAACAGTCATTGATTAACTAACACGTTTTACCGAGCGAGGTGGCGCAGTGGTTAAACACTGGACTCGCATTCGGGAGGACGATGGTTCAATCCCGCGTCCGGCCATCCTGATTTAGGTTTTCCGTGATGTCCCTAAATCGCTCCAGGCAAATGCCGGGATGGTTCCTTTCAAAGGGCACGGCCGACTTCCTTCCCCGTCCTTCCCTAATCCGATGAGACCGATGACCTCGCTGTCTGGTCTCCTTCCCCAAAACAACCCAACCCAACCCAACTAACACGTTTTGGAAATTACTTCATTACATTAAAGAAGTAGAGGGAAGATTAAGCTTTAGTGTACCATTAAGTATTTAAGTCTGATGCTGTACATGTTGTTATATGTATTGTATGTTAGCATGAGCTGAAGTTATGGCAGAAAATGAAGAGTCCATATTCCATTTTTCATTTCAGCTCCACTTTGTAATTTGACGATCCTCTGCTGTTACTGAAGGAAGGAAGAATAAGGTTTCCGCGTCCCATCAAAAACAAAGTCATCAGAGACAGAGCCCAAGCGCCGACTGTTTCAAGGAGGGCGAAGGCTATCGGCTCTGATCTTTCAAATAAATGGAGCGATTGAAGAAAAACACAAAAAAATCTATATAAAGTTTTTCAACTGTGAATGTGAACCATTGTCATCCTGAATGCAGGTCAGCTGTGCTAACCACTGCGCCAACTTACATGGTTGCTGTGATCGAGCTGTACAGAACTAACTGGAATTTTCTTTGTTGGGTAGTTTTGGCTTACCAGAGTCAGCTGAGCAACTGTTAGGGTAGATGAAATTCTGCTTCCCATCCTTAAATGAAATGGTCATTTATTTGGACTTCCTTATTGTAACTACACCCCATGTTGCACCATAATCAATTTCATTAACAACAATCCCATTCATAAAATTTGTATACCACACGAATGTATTGTAAAACAATGAGCAGTTGCATTGTATAGAAAGTAAACAAGTTAGTATAACTAAGATCAATTGTGTTAGGCTAGATATTCAAATGATGTCTTCAGACAACATTTAATAGAGCCATCCAATATCACAATATGTTGGAGAGCCCATCACATTCTGAGCTGAATTTGATGTCAAGTTAGTCACGCTACCACTTTTCTAAATTGGCATCAGTGGCTGCCAGGCAAACTTGAAGTCTTCCTGCTGCATTCCCCTGCAAAAGCGGGAGGATGCTCACATCTAATGATGTAAGCCCCTGTTCCGGCATGGGAGTTAGCTCACTTGCTACACACCATGACTTACCACAAACTTCCAGGGCTGTGACATTTGCTGTGCAACATGTTGGGAGAGTTGGAGCACTGAGGTGGTTAATGCACTTTAATACACCCTGGATACTGGCGTTGCACCGTTTCTGTGGACTATGTTATGGCACCCTGTCATAACAGAGCCCAGCTGAGGGACCATATCTGCTTGAGCCATGTGGTATCTGTCAACATTGGCATTCTACACCTAGACTTACTCTACGCCAGCCATCAACCTGAGGTTTTGTACTCCATCTCACCTACAACTAAACACTGTCTCCACTAGCTGCAGACCTGCGGGCATTTTTTGGCCCTTATTTATCCGGACTGGTGGCCAATTTCTGGCTGACATCAGTTGGTTACCTTCCAACTTGCCTTTAGTTCTATGTCTACACGTGGGTGCCTCCTGCACTGCTACCAATGTGAACTGCTGGCTGGTCACTGAATTTGTGTCTAAAGGTGAGGCCAGACGATTTTGGAGTTTACTGTTGCTGCGTGCTTGGTGTTGGTAGGTCTTATGTAGCTCCACAGTTCCGACGTTCTGATTTTGCTTCTTATGAAGGTGTCTATCTAACCCCACATCTCCATGCCATCGGCCATGTCCTGCTGCCACAAGCTGAGCCAAGCAGGCACTGCTACCCAGAGCCAACATGTGCCACTGGCGGTGCTTACTACTTCGACTATATGAGGTCTGATAATTAAATCCTATTATTATTTGCACTGCATTTATGATTTAACGATGGCTAAGGAACTGATTGTTTGTACCTGCTACACTGTCTACCATCTTGTAACACTATCTGTTACACGACCAATAACACTAGAGACCATCGTCCTCCAATTAGAACTTGTGTCATAAGTTATCAGTGACACTGGGTAACGTCATCAGCCAGAAAATGTAACCATCACTACAGCATAGTGAGTGAAGAACATCTGCATTTCATGGCTGTGCTTTCTTCATGTATTGCATTACTACACGCCGATTGGACTGCCAGTCTCATCTGAAAAAGCATTTGTAAAAACTAATGAGAGATAAATGTGGAGGGGTTTACATGAAATACATGGCAATATCAGACTTGATGTATTCCTTTAGATGTACTGAGCGTAACTTTTTAGGTTATAGTGCCCCTGTAAGGATTCACCCTTGTGAAATGCTTAGGGTGTAGAAGATACCGACAGTATGCCACGCAGTGTGACAAGTGCACATTGCTAGCGCTTAGATGGAAAAACTAAGTTGTGTTACGGAAGTGTTACATTTAAGTGTCCTTGTGTCGATCCCATCCTGTTTTTTTAATTTTTAGTCCCTGCATGTTAGATAAAGACTTTACGATGGCTGGGTCAAAAGCACAGATGGTGATTCTTTGTTATATCATGTAGCTCAACTGTGAGCAGAAAATACAGTCCTAGTTAAGTAGTGAGATGCAATGAAAGGGAGCAGAGCCTTGTCCAGTTTAACTGTTCTTACCCTAGATTCAACTATCGCTGGCCAAATTTATCCACTTTCAGACAATGTAGGAGAGGATGTATTAGCGTTTATAGACAGCCTGCTGTCAGTTACAAAGCTGGGTTGTTGACAGGACGTTCAGATTTTTCAAATGACCATATAGGTTTGGGGCGGGGGGAGGGGTGAATACAAAAACTTACGTTATGTGCCACGAGGTTCTGAGAAAGTTACAGCCATTTCATGAAGTTAGATATAGTATAGCGATACAGAAGACAGATGGACATACCATGTGAACGTATTACCCGTGAGCCAGAAGACTGCGACAACACGTGAAAGAACATCCTGCAAGAAGCAGATCCGAGGGATTCAGATGTATTTTTAAAGGGATTTTCACCCAATTTGTTCCACAAGGTACACGTGGAATTTCCAAAGATCTTGTCTGGAGGCACGTGTGTAGGTAGCAACGACTTTGAAAGAAATTGATGTGGTAACTCTACTGCGTGATAGTAGAAATATCTTTTCTACTGATAATAAATGCTACTGTTGTGGTCATTCAGGTCGCATATTGACGGATTGTCATTAACCTCAGTATAAGAGCTGTCGCAAAGTTAGACCCTGAGAACAATATTGTAGGCTATGTAAAGTATTTATGGAAAAGGAAGGAATACAAATAACAATCGGCAATTAAATGGAAATGGGAACCACAGGTCTAGTGCGCAGCACTTTTAGTAAATATCAGTATTGCAGAAACGTGTGCAGAAGCGGAATGTTGCGTTACTGGCATGGTGTACACTAGGGTACGTAAGTTTCTGTTAGACACAGCTGTGCATGTGTCAGTCGGAAGTTTTAACATCATAGGGAACAGGCGGTTAAGCCCTCAGTGTAAGGTTATGTGGAGTTTGGGGAATTAGTTGCATTCACTAGGTTCGGCGAGAGTAAGTTCTTAGGTGTGAGAGGAGCAGGCTCTAGAAAATATGGAAATTTTCGCCCACATATGTGGTAGGTACTGTGCAATCCTAGGGCTAGGTTTCCTTTATAAGCATCGCGCTAAAACTAACTTTGGACGACGCATGGTAGCAATCAGTGGAACATCGTCCCAATTGGAGAAAACTGTTGTCAGTGATTCAGTGCCTCAAGGTTCATCTCTCATGAAAGATGAACCAGTTAAGCTGGGTACAAGAGAACTAAGTATTAATTCACATGATAAAGTGCCATGAGCTACAGAGAACCTACAGTGTTTCAGCATGAGAACAGATCTGTCTTCAAATGCATGTATTGAGCTATTGGGAGAGTATGTGAATTACTTAAAGAACAGCGTTTTGCGTGAAACAGTAGTGTATGCATACATGAGTAGTGCCTCTCAGTACTGACAATTTAGGTACTGAAGACATGAATCTCTCTAACGGAGTTTTGGTCAGTAGTTTGGACCTTCTGCATGAAAGCAACAGGACGAATTTAAATCATAACCCTAAGCAAGCTAACAGTGTAACTGTGTTACGTAAAAAGGTGAAGCATTTAAAGGGAGTGATGACAGTATATAGTATATGTATAGTAGCCATATTGGGTGGTACATTGATAGTGACCGGGCCAAATATCTGACGAAATAAGCATTAACGAAAAAACTACAAAGAACGAAACTCCTCTAGCTTGAAGGGGGAAACCAGATGGCGCTACGGTTGGCCCGCTAGATGGTGCTGCCATAGGTCAAACGGATATCAACTGCATTTTTTTTAATAGGAACCCCCATTTTTTATTACATATTCGTGTAGTACGTAAAGAAATATGAATTTTTTAGTTGGACCACTTTTTTCGCTTTGTGATAGGTGGCGCTGTGTGGTCAGTGGGTAATGATGAGAAGTCCATATACTCTAAAAGGGAATAAACCAAGAAATTTTTCAAACGATATCAAGGTCCATATTTAGTGAGACGATCTCAACAGTCGGTGTCAGACTGCAGTTGCCGACATGTTCAATGGTCTTACATGCCAGACATTCAAGTCAAGATTAATTGCTACTGGTACCAGCGGCACTCCCGAAGAGGGATGAAGGGGACAGAAAGAAGGAGAAGCCAGCCGAGCCTGCACAAGCTACACGCACGTTACCGTATGCACTGAGATAGCAAAAATAGTAGTACGTTAGTACCTTCATGTTTTTTTTAAGGGAGCGGGGGGGGGGGGGGGGGGTACGTTTGTTGTACCGTGTACCACGGAAAGAAAACAGTGGGAAATTTATACATACGGTTTCTTAAGCAGGTAAATTCCGTTGGAGACGTTAATCCTTTGGTTCTAAAGTGTACTCTGCATATTCCTTTCACGTGATTATTTGTAGGATTGTGATTTTCCGTCAGAATTTGCAAACTTATCGGCACGTTGGGAATTTCCAAGTGATCACTGGAAATGGTTGTGGTTATATGCATAGCATAGGGTAGATTTCAGGAGCCATGATTTATTCGATATTTGGGAACAGTTACACTTTATTTTGTGCAATTTTTGTGCTTGGCACGTTGTTTATTTGTCCTGTTAGTGCAGTGCTGAACAGTAATGTCCAGGAGTCTGTTTAAGCTCATTAACATTTTTCCATAGCTTATTGCACAATCTTATTACTTAATAGAAAATTCTTGTTCATATTTTACGTTCATTATTGTGCATGTAATAACACAAGGCAAGGCAGGGGGGCTGAGGCATAACTAGGGTGTAGCCATTGCTGATTACTGCAGTCAGAGACCTGCTGACAGCAGCACCTCTCGCCATGGAACGGCGCCATTTTCCTTCTTCAGTTCATCCTCCTGCTGTGTGACAAGAGATAGGCCTCGGACACGAGCATCCGTGTGGAAAAGTTTCCCAAGACCTAGCAACGCTGCAGTATTACGTCTTTCACAGGTTCAGCTACAGACAGCTTTCGTCACATGTACAGCTGGGCCATGCTGTGATGCTCTGCCTGTGTCACTCGATGCTGTACTCGTGACGCAGCCGCCACTGCCATCACCAGGCGACGAACGACTGACCGTGACTGACCGTCCAGTCCGCTGTCAGCCAGAACTCGGTTGCAACGTAATGAAGTGAGGTCCAGCAATCACTACTCCTTGGGTATCAAAGGCTGACCACCCCACATCTCCAACCTGATGTTCTGTCCATTACCATGATTTGTTCCGCTCGGTGGGCCTGCCTAATCCCACAACCGGTGAACCTGTCACTGTGAAACTATCTTGACGAAGCAGCCGCCATCTGCCAGAATTCGGACATAGTAAAGATGTCGGCTGCCACTCACGTCTTCGGGAAATGCTTGAGCTGACGACTCCTATCAGCAGGTCGGAAGGTCTTACACCTGCCTGGCGAATGGTGTCTGCCTGCTGCAGATACACTACCAAACGTCTATTTGCGATTGTAAATAGAAATAGAAAGATACAGGCGGCCTACATCGTCTGCAGCACCACCTAACTCCAGCAGAGCGCTGCTCGCCCGCACGTTCCTATCGTCATTTATTACATTTTGTTTTACAAGAAATGTTGGAGTTTGACGTGACTGACGAGTAGAGGGCAGAAATGACAAAGCAGGAGTCACAATGAGCCAAAGATTCTGCTTGTGTCTTTTCTTTTCCTTTCTTTTCTCTTTGGGCACAGTGTCCGCTTGTGGTGGTAGTAGTTAAACAAAATGTCGCGCAGTGTGAAGGTTACAACCTAGGAGGTGATTCAGCATCTGCTGGGCTAGGCAGTAAGTTTCTACTTGATAGTGAAGATCTGCATAGGGAAGTAGAACGGTTAAGGGTGGATGGAACAGAATGTGCAACTCCTAGTGTACATGCTCCCATTCTTGATGCTAGTACTGCCTTATGGGAAGCCCCATTTTCTGGCAGATCTGGAGAACATGTGTTGCTTTTTAGCATAATTAAAATACAGAAATGAAGTTACGAAGCTGGAACAGTGAGCCTTTCTTAGGGGTGGCTCGATTAAAAGTAGTAGGGGATGCTAGAACTTATGGATTGTGAAATGAGATGTTATGGGATGACCCCAGTCCTTCACAAACTTTCAGCCAAGGCACAATTTAGGAGCTTTCCGTGGAGGCAAGTTAAAGAAAGACAAATACACTACCGGAAAGAAAACTTAGTACACACTTTTAGAGCTTTTCTCTTAACTCAAGCTTTATTGTAGCAACAATGGACTTGCCGCTGTGGCCGAGCGGTTCTAGTCTCTTCAGTCTGGTACCTCGCGACCGCTGGTTCGAATCCTGTCTTGGGCATGGATGTGTGTGATGTCCTTAGGTTAGTTAGGTTTAAGTAGTTCTAAGTTCTAGGGGACTTATGACCTAGGAAGTTAAGTCCCATAGTGCTGAGAGCCATTTGTGTGATGTCCTTAGGTTAGTTAGGTTTAAGTAGTTCTAAGTCTAGGGGACTCCTGACCTCAGATGTTAAGTCCCATAGTGCTTAGAGCCATTTGAACCACTTCTGCAACAAGGGATGTGAAGTTCATTAATTGACTACATTTACATATCAATAGCACAAGGGGTTCAGAGATACCCAGTAGTGGCCCATATTGAAACATCTATATTAGTACGTGGTGTAGCCACCATTGGAGGCGCTGACTCTGGCATCCAGTCGATCGTACAGATGGCAAATACGTTCTGTGATGTGTCACTCCATGCCTGTCGACCTGTTCACTCAGTTATATAACAGTTTTTGTTTGACGATCAACATGGGGAACTTCTCAGCCTGCCATATCCCTCATGTGCTTGATTGGAGATGTATCTGGATATCATGCTGGCAAGGAAGTTCCTACATGTCAACAGAGCAAGTTGAATTTCATGGGCAGTATGTGGAACAACACTACCCTGTTGGAACAACACAATACCCACCTGTTGCAAGAACGGCAAAACAAAGGGTCTAAGAACATTCTACATATGCTTGGGGGTGGTTAGTGCCCCTCCAGAGACACCAAAGGTGAACAAGAGTTGTGGCTTATTGCAATCCACAACACAAGGTTTGTGGTAGGGCCAGTGTGTCTTGGACAAATGCACTCTACGAGACAGCGCTCAACAGGCCTGCGTCGTATGTGCAAACTTGTGTGCAGGCAGAATCTGCTTTCATTGCTGAAGAGCACGGAGCGGCATTCCCTCTCCCAAATGATCCTCTGATGGCACCAGTTGAGTCGTGTACGTCGATGCTGGGGCGTGATGAGCTACAGGTTTGTGTGCCGGTAGTCCCACTGACAATAAATGGTTCATAGCTCGTGTTGACACATCTGGACTCACGAGCCCTCTTATCTGTGCGGTGGCAGCTGTACCATCCGAAGCTCCACCCAACACACTACGACGAGCCAGTAGTGCGTGTACATCCAGAACCTCGTGTACGGGTGTGAAAATTTTCACGTGACCTTTGATAGCAACATCGTTACATAACTGACGCAGAACGTCCAACTTGTGTGGAAATTCTCCAAAAGAACCATCCCGCCACTCGGAAGGCCACAATTCGACCTATTTCAAACTCACTCAGATGACTGTAGGAAGCATGGGTGCATATCCATGGCATGACTACCTGCTTGGTTCACACTTTTACACCACACTGAGCGTTCTGGCTAAGCATTCCTTATTAAAGGATAGAAACAGCTGATGCTCTGGTAGCTATGCCACTGTCCTATCTGTTAGCAGAAGACGTTGAAAACAATATCAGTACATCTACTATCCCCCAGATGGCTGTACATGTATATGAGTTTGCCTCCAAATGCGACGATACGATGTGGTTAGCAATTTAATACATACATAATTTCGATTACTCGTTGCTGTTACTTTAGATTTCTGTGCCATCATGGATCATATTCCTTCTATGTATCAAGTCCTGGTGATTACTTAGCATTATCACTGCTTGATTGCTCTTTGATTGTAAAATATTACTGTGACTTCCATGTAAAATGTGGTACCGAATACTCGACCGGACGTCGTGAAAATGGACCTGCTTGTTCGGCTTGTGAACAATAAAATGTTTAAACGACATTATGGAACGAACAGTCAGTCGCTCTGCCGTGCAAGCATCATTTCCTGAGATATCCACCTGCAACATAAAACGCCATTAACCAATTTAGTGTGATGATACCAAAGGTTATCTACAATAACTGGCAAACACATGACACTTAAGTATGAATGCATAATTATTTCATAAGAGTGCAAAATACGGATTCAGCAACACTGAAGAAAGAAGAAAGTCACACGAAGCGGAAGTCCCCTGATCCTTAAAAAAATATTTGTTATCTTAAGAAAAAATAACGTGAATTTTCCATATACATCGGTTTTACCTTTTATATGTATTGTCTCTAAAATTTCATTACCACTTGTTAATTATGCATTTACACTACATACCATCCATTTTACAATAATTATTAATAAACTGACAGTTCTTCATATTTTGCAAATGTCACCGTCCCACTGAATCATGCAAGATATGGTTTTACAATTCCTCCCTTCGAGGATTCAGCTGAAATTTCTAAAATGAAAATGGGTGTGGTTATTAGACTTGTTAACAAAAATGTTCTTCCGAATGGACATTTTTACAAGTTGTCAAATTATGGCTTTTTGTGCAAAAATTCGAGCGTTTAAGACTTGTTCAGCAATTCAGGAATCATTTTGAGTGTAGTCCAGATGGACAGATTGGTTCGTTCATCTATTGTGGGCGGGGAGGGGGTTGAGGAAATCAGACCTGAAAACCCCAATCTGAATCTTCCTCATTTCTCTTTGATTAGACGATTTTCAAAAACAAGAAGTACATTTATACAGGGTGTTACAAAAAGGTACGGCCAAACATCCAGGAAACACTCCTCACACACAAAGAAAGAAAATATGTTATGTGGACATGTGTCCCGAAACGCTTACTTTCCATGTTATAGCTCATTTTATTACTTCCCTTCAAATCACATTAATCATGGAATGGAAACACACAGCAACAGAACGTACCAGCATGACTTCAAACACTTTGCTACAGGAAATGTTCAAAATGTCCTCCGTTAGCGAGGATACATGCGTCCACCTCCCGTCGCATGGAATCCCTGATGCGCTGACGCACCCTGGAGAATGGCGTATTGTATCACAGCCGTCCACAATACGAGCACGAAGAGCCTTTACATTTGGAACCGGGGTTGCGTAGACAAGAGCTTTCAAATGCCCCCATAAATGAAAGAGGGTTGAGGTCAGGAGAGCGTGGAGGCCATGGAAATGGTCCGCGTCTACCAATCCATCGGTCACCGAATCTGTTGTTGAGAAGCGTATGAACACTTCGACTGAAATGTGCAGGAGCTCCATCGTGCATGAACCACATGTTGTGTCGTACTTGTAAAGGTACATGTTCTAGCAGCACAGGTAGAGTATCCCGTATGAAATCATGATAACGTTCTCCATTGAGCGTAGGTGAAAGAACATGGGGCACAATCAACACATCACCAACAATGCCTACCCAAACGTTCACAGAAAATCTGTGTTGATGACATGATTGCACAATTGCGTGCGGATTCTCATCAGCCCACACATGCTGATTGTGAAAATTTACAATTTGATCACGTTGGAATGAAGCCACATCCGTAAAGAGAACATTTGCACTGAAATAAGGATTGACACATTGTTGGATGAACCATTCGCCCTTGGAGGCCAATCAGCTGCTGATAGTGCCTGCACACGCTGTACATGGTACGGAAACAACTGGTTCTCCCGTAGCACTCTCCATACTGTGACGTGGTCAATGTTAGCTTGTACAGCAGCAACTTCTCTGACGCTGGCATTAGGGTTACCGTCAACTGTACGAAGAATTGCCCCGTCCATTGCAGGTGTCCTCGTCATTCTAGGTCTTCCCCAGTCGCGAGTCATAGGCTGGAATGTTCCGTGCTCCGTAAGACGCCGGTCAATTGCTTCGAACGTCTTCCTGTCGGGACCCCTTCGTTCTGGTAATCTGTCTCGATACAAACGTACCGCGCCACGGCTATTTCCCCGTGCTAATCCATACATCAAATGGGCATCTGCCAACTCCGCATTTGTAAACATTGCACTGACTGCAAAACCACGTTCGTGATGAACACTAACCTGTTGATGCTACGTACTGATGTGATTCATGCTAGTACTGTAGAGCAATGAGTCGCATGTCCACACAAGCACCGAAGTCAACATTACCTTCCTTCAACTGGGCCAACTGGCGTTGAATCGAGGAAGTACAGTACATACTGACGAAAGTAAAATGAGCTCTAACATGGAAATTAAGCGTAACCGGACACATGTCCACATAACATCTTTTCTTTATTTGTGTGTGAGGAATGTTTCCTCAAAGTTCGGCCGTACCTTCTTGTAGCACCCTGTATAAGACAGAAGAGACATGAAATGACAACCCAAATCTTAAAAAGACAAAGAGTAATGTTATATTTTGCTCACACACTAACAAAAACTTAACTTTTGTACAGGTTTACTTGATATTTTGTGACAGGATAGTGCAGCTCCTCCACGTCCCCACGTCCTGTTCATCTCCTCCTGCATCCTCTGTGTGTCAACCTGCTCCTTCCCCTCATTCCACCTGTTCCTTCCTACCCTATCTCCTCCTCCCCCTTCCCTCCATCTCCTTCTCCGCCGACTAATTTTCTCTCTTCGCCTCTTTCTCTTGGTCCATCTCCTCCTCCTCTCCTCCCCACCTAAGGTTTCATCTCTGCCTCCCTCATCTAATTTGTTCTCCTCATCCCCCTTCTCTTTGTGCATCTACTCCTCCCCCTCTCTCTGGCCATCTCCTCCTCGTCCATTACTCTCTTGGCTACGTCTCTCTCTCTCTGGCCATTTTCCCATACTGACTTCTCTGTCCAGCTCCTCCTCCCCCTCTCTGTACCCATTTTGTCCGTTTTCATCGTTGTCTACCAATCTCATCCTCCCCCCTCCATGCTATCGCACTCATCCCAATAGGAAACTGTTTGTTCTTACCCCCATAGCATTTCTATGGTTCAAATGGTTCAAATAGCTCTGAGCACTATGGGGCTTAACTGCTGTCGTCATCAGTCCCCTAGAACTTAGAACTATTTAAACCTAACTAACCTAAGGACATCACACACATCCATGCCCGAGGCAGGATTCGAACCTGCGACCATAGCAGTCGCGCAGTTGTAGGCTGTAGCACCTAGAACCGCTCGGCCACTCCGGCCGGCTAGCATTTCTTTCCATGTATCAAATTTGGTTGAAATAGTTCCAGGGGTTTAGGACGAACCTTCTACTCATGTACACTCATGCCACGTATATTTCGCATTTGTTTAACATATTTCACATGTGTTTCTAGCGAATTTCGCCGTGATATTTCATTTTCCCACTGCTCAGTGTTTATGACGTCATATCTCCTGAAAGCTATGCTGCAAAGTTATACACACATCAAAAAGAAAATTTGCATCACCCCGGCTTCCAGAACTCCTGAAGATAGACATTGACTGTGCGTATTGTATCACAGAAACAATACCTTCGACTGTTCATAAATGTCAGTAAACCCGCCCAAAGATGTAAACAACCATGCATGACAGCGCCTATTTAACAGAGCTGGGGGGGGGGGGGGGGGGGGGTCCGACAGCCGATCAGTTCCAGTCATTCCACCAGGAAAGAGGTACACGGCTCGTGTTATGTGTAGTTCAACCATGCCTAGGTAGTCGATACCGTGGTTCGATCGCGGATTCTTGTATCTCGTAGAGTAAATGCATGCTGAATGTGAAACTTAAATCAAATTAGCTTGGTAGTACAAGGATGTGGAATATAAAATTTGATTCCTGTGCTATTTTCCAGTAATCCACAAATTCATCGAAAATATGATTTTTGTGAAGCGGTGAAAATAGTGTAGATTTGATATTTCTTTTACAAGTGCCGTTTGCCATGAAAGCTTTAAAGCCCCTCTCATTCCCCCAGAACAACATGGGCTAAAATGCTACATATACTGAGGCAAAGTAGCCGGAAAAATCGTGCTGCGAAGGAAGTTTTAATTACGGGGTCTTATAATTGATTCATTAACGGATGATAAACATAACAACTTAAGGTTTTCCGGTATAAAATATCATTAACGTAATAAGTCTAAACTTTATTTCTGTAAAAATTACAGAAATAGATAGCATTCAGTATGATTCCAGAAAATATGTTTTCCATAACTGATTTTAAATTAATCACAGTTGGTAAGAGCATATCATGATGCATCCAGAAAATCACGTTCGATTATAAAATGTGCCCCAACAAAACCTGAAAATGACGGACAAAGACTGTCAGCTTGCTATAAATGTCCAGAAATGTAAACCTGTGCACTTCTTAAAACTAAAAAGATGAGAATAATATTAATGAGTCAGTACTGGAATAAGATGTAAAATTCTCTGACGGCTGTTTTCTACTATTAATAACTCTCATTTAGTGTATTTTGGTCAAAGACGAAGGGGAGAATTGCTTACATTGTACCAGTTTCGAGATTTTACGTATTGTAGCCTACACGGCAGACTACGAAATTATTATACAATTCCATTCTAAAATGTAGGATGTTTTTTGCGGTATTTCATTTAAAGAATGGAAATTGTTAGAAAAATAAATAGACTATACTTAATTTTCTAAAAGTCTGCAAGTGCCACCATTTAGAATTTTGGTTTTCTGATTTTCACCAGAGGGTGCATAAATTGTACCACCGTCATAAAATATCTCTCTGGGATTAAAGATGTGTGTTAGTCTACGTCTCAGGAAATGTTCCAAACTTTAGCCCTTACATTATTATTTTCCGACACTGCCATGTAAATTTTTCTCCTTTTCCACACCTCTCACCACTTCGTAGGAAACCACGCTTTGCATTTCAAGCATTTCATGATTTCTTCCATTGGAGCAGCTTACTACGTCATACTTCCGTTTTAGGAATGAGTGTGTATGGTGTATGTAACTGATGACCACAGCAGTTGAGTCCCATAGTGCTCAGAGCCATTTGAACCATTTTTGTCTGGAGGCTGTACTCAATTTAAATAACACCATAATCACAAGTTAATGGACACATAAATGAAAAGAGTAAATAAAAGGAGGCGTGTTCTCAAAGAGGAAGTCAATTACTCTGTCTTTGAGACAATTAAAAAATTTCATAAGAATCTGAAGGTAAAGAATAAATGAAACTGGTAGCTGAGTTTATAAGAGGAGATTGAAAAATAGTCTTCAGTGAAAGACGTAAATTTTAACTGGTAGACGAGAGAGAGCCATAAAGAAAATAATCGACGTCAGTTCTGCACCAGATATACAAGGTGTTACAAAAAGGTACGGCCAAACTTTCAGGAAACATTCCTCACACACAAAGAAAGAAAATATGTTACGTGGACATGTGTCCGGAAACGCTTACTTTCCAAGTTAGAGCTCATTTTATTACTTCTCTACAAACCACATTAATCATGGAATGGAAACACACAGCAACAGAGCGTACCAGCGTGACTTCAAACACTTTGTTACAGGAAATGTTCAAAATGTCCTCCGTTAGCGAGGATACATTCATCCACCCTCCGCGTATGGAATCCCTGATGCGCTGATGCAGCCCTGGAGAATGGCGTATTGTATCACAGCTGTCCACAATACGAGCACGAAGAGACTCTACATTTGGTACCGGGGTTGCGTATACAAGAACTTTCAAATGCCCCCATAAATTAAAGTCAAGAGGGTTAAGGTCAGGAGAGCGTGGAGGCCATGGAATTGGTCCGCGTCGACCAATCCATCGGTCACCGAATCTGTTGTTGAGAAGCGTACGAACACTTCGACTGGAATGTGCAGGAGCTCCATCGCGCATGAACCACATGTTGTGTCGTACTTGTAAAGGCACATGTTCTAGCAGCACAGGTAGAGTATCCCGTATGAAATCATGATAACGTGCTCCATTCAGCGTATGTGGGTGAAACTAAAATGAGCTCTAATATGGAAATTAAGCGTTTCTGGACACATGTCCACACAACATCTTTTCTTTATTTGTGTGTGAGGAATGTTTCCTGGAAGTTCGGCCGTACCTTTTTGTAAAACCCTGTATAAACAAACTATGTAAATATTATTAGTTAAGGTATCCTGGTATCGCTCTGTGAAAGTGTTATTTTTGCAAAGAGAAAGTGAGATGAAGGACGAAGTTTAGTTCACGAACGCCTGTCAAAGTGAGAGTGAAAATTTGTGCGTCAAAAAGCGAGTCTGTGTCGCGACTCTTTAAACCACAACTTGTGTGTATCAGTTTTATTTTTAACGTGTGCAACGGTCAGTGAATAAGTATCGTTCGCCATACAGCCCTCGCAGTCCAGCAAAATAACTTCTTTTCACTTACCTGTGAGTCCTTTACGGGCAGTTGACGAGTGGTACGACGAGATAACTACGTGCAGGCATCCTAGGTGAAGCAGCAGCACTAATCCTCATACAATGTGCTTTAAACACAGCACGTTGGTGGCGGACAACACAACACACACCCAATCTACGATTGCGCACACGATACGGGCCGGTGTTGGTCTTTCAACATTGCCGCGCAGCGGCGTATGACGAAATAATGGATATTTGAAACTTTAATGGCCGGGTCCGCGTGGCTCGCTCCGGCAATAATTGAGACTTCATACTACTTTGAAGGACACTGTTGAATATGTAGCAAACATAATATTTTAGAGACTGAAAGAGAACGATTTGTATTAAGCAAATAATAATATGGTCACGACTAAAATAAATTTCGGTCACAGTCAGAACGAGGTTGATATTTCACTTAATTGCTGTCATAAACAATTGCAGAAATCAGTGCGAAATGAAAGAAAGAAAGAAATGATCCTTACCCATCCTGAACCCATTGTAATTAAACCGATAATTTTAAGTAATACTAATGCAGAGTATTCTCTATTTATGTTCCATATTCGATGAGTTGACGGAGAATGGCAAATTCCATTCAGTGAAGTGGTAGAGAAGGGACTCCCATCGTGAGAGATTCTTGACAAACAATTAGACGGCACAGTGTGATCCACGAACCAATGTACAATGTGTGTAAAATAAGAAAGAATATTACGCTTAAATAAACACGAGCCTATCGAACTTGAAGAGACAATGAAATTTTGGAAACCGTGTGAAAGAATAATGAAAATGTCATCCTAATTTCATAGTTTGTAGCATTTTAGGATTATGTAGGTACTTCTATGTGTATGTATTTTTTTTTTCTGCGACAATGCCTGTCATCTCCACTCAATGTATATAGCTCTTTATTGTGAATAGTTATATTTCCCATGTTGTTGTAGATGTTAAGAAATCCTGTGGCCAAATCACTGATGCTGATGAACTGCACAAGGACAATTTTTACTGATGATCTTAACAATGCACTGGACTCGCATTCGGGAGGACGACGGTTCAATCCCGTCTCCAGCCATCCTGATTTAGGTTTTCCGTGATTTCCCTAAATCGTTTCAGGCAAATGCCGGGATGGTTCCTTTGAAAGCGCACGGCCGATTTCCTTCCCAATCCTTCCCTAACCCGAGCTTGCACTCCGTCTCTAATGACCTCGTTGTCGACGGGACGTTAAACACTAACCACCACCACCACCATCTTAATAATGAATGTTTTCTCTAGTATGGTAACTTAATGAAACGTCAAGTGTATAGTACTATATGCCTACTCAATTTCAGCAATAGACATGTATTAAAATCCACCAATAATACGAGTGACATGAGGACCCTTCAAATGGTTCAAATGGCTCTGAGCACTATGGGACTCAACATCTGAGATCATCAGCCCCTAGAACTTAGAACTACTTAAACCTAACTACCCTAAGGACATCACACACATCCATGCCCGAGGCAGGATTCGAACCTGCGTCCTTAGCGGTAGCGCAGTTCCAGACTGAAGCGCCTAGAACCGCAGAGCAACAACGGCCGGCCATGAGGACGGAAGTAATACCTCCGGTGTTCCTCCCCTCCTCATGGAAGGCAGTGTAATATTACTATCTGTTTCGATAGCTTAAATAAACTTACATTCGATAATCTAACCATGCAGGTTCATAAAACCGATCTGTGTAAAATTTTCTTAGATCGTCGCTGAGCAGAAACCACCTGATATTTCAAATATACCTCACGCGCCACGGCGCGGAATACGAATTGTTCATAAGTTGTGTCGATAGAGATACTTTGTGTTTCTTATTTTTTGACAGCTGAAGAATTGTAATCCTCTTCTGTTAACACAGTCGTGATATTTTTTAAAGACGGCGGAGGCGTATATGGCGTGGTCCACAATCACTAATTAGTTATTATAAAATATTGCTATTGTGCAGTGCTATGTAAGAATTTATGTGTGCAGCTAAGATGAAATGTCGAAAATGTTAGAGGACTTTATTTAAAGAAACAGCCAGGAAGGTATAAAATTGAAATGTACGGAGCCTATTGTTAGAAATACTGACTAAGGTAATTAAATTGGTTGTTGTGCTCTCAAATGCTATAGTGCCCCCTTATTACTTAAGGTATTTCTATACTATCCATCTCCTATTAATGGCAACAGAAATCACGGTGGTTTTATAGTTTTCATACAGCTACCAGGGACCGGCTGCATGTCGGCAAACGTCATAGTTAAGGCAGAAGGCGCATTGCTATTTACCTTGTTTGTGATTTAAATCCAACTTCTTTTTATGTGTGGAGTAATATTGCAAAGAAAATTTCCAGCTCTGTCTGGTCCCTTAGGTTTCTCTGTTCGTAGTTGCTATGTCTCATATCCGGTCGTGATCGCACATGATCACGACATAAATAAATTCAGTGGCAATGCGAACTTTGTTCTTGATCTTGAGAACGCTACGCCTTCTGAAAACGATTTCAGGTGAAATATAGATAAACTATAACTTTCAGTACTTAAGTTTTTCGAAAAGTCTTTGCTCTTCCCGCCAAGAAGTGGTGCAAAACTTACAACAGATTTCTGAACCTTCACAAGAGAATAATAATTTGATCAATATATATATATATATTAAAAAACACCATAGCTTCCCACTGTATCCACCAGAAAAATTGACCTATGGCCACCATATTTCACAACCATTCATCATTCCCATAAAATTCAGAAACATTTTCATCACCTCTTAAAAAAACGATTTCATGATGTCACCAAATGCCCTACTGCCTCACCACACTACGTAGGTTAAGAGTGCTGTTGGGTATTTCAAGGAATGAGGCAGTTAATTCAAACAAAAAGACTAGTTTCAATGAAAAGAGGTACTAAATGAAGTATTTGTAGAAACTAAACTAACGTCATTCTTTGACACAGAGTTAAGTGTAGGACTTTTATTGACTTCCATAAATCACATTGCATCATCAGGTACACCAGCTCTACCACCTGATATTCGAAAGATTACCTTGTTTGAAACTATTAATATAATTCTAAGTTCTACAATTAATTTTGTGTTGAAATAGATATTCTGTGTAATTATATAACCCTAAAAAGTAAAAAGCTTACATAACTTCCGTATCTTCAAGGATAAAACACTAAGAATAGAAGAGGTGGAGTTAGAAATTCTTGTGTAATAAGTAGCTCTAAGTTTATTACACATATTATAAATATGTATAATATGTACTCTCTTTCAAATTCTGAAGGGCGCAGGGGTAAAATACAGGGAGCGAAAGGCTATTTACAATTTGTATAGAAACCAAATGGCAGTTATAAGAGTTGAGGGGCATGAAAGGGAAGCAGTGGTTGGGAAGGGAGTGAGACAGGTTTGTAGCCTCTCCCCGATGTTTTTCAATCTGTATATTGAGCAAGCAGTGAAGGAAACAAATTAAAAATCCGGACTAGGCATTAAAATCCATGGAGAAGAAATAAAAACTTTGAAGTTCGCCGATGACATTGTAATTCTGTCAGAGACAGCAAAGGACTTGGAAGAGAAGTTGAACGGAATGGATAGTGTCTTGAAAGGAGGATATGAGATGAACATCAACAAAAGTAAAATGAGGATAATGGAATGTAGTCGAATTAAGTCGGGTGATGCTGAGGGAATTAGATTAGAAAATGAGACACTTAAAGTAGTAAAGGAGTTTTGCTATTTGGGGAACAAAATAACTGATGATGGTCGAAGTAGAGAGGATATAAAATCTAGACTGGCAATGGCAAGGAAAGCGTTTCTGAAGAAGAGAAATTTGTTAACATCGAGTATAGATTTAAGTGTCAGGAAGTCGTTTCTGAAAGTATTTGTATGGAGTGTAGCCATGTATGGAAGAGAAACATGGACGATAAATAGTTTGGACA
The DNA here is from genome assembly GCF_023898315.1 of Schistocerca nitens. Taxonomy (NCBI): domain Eukaryota; kingdom Metazoa; phylum Arthropoda; class Insecta; order Orthoptera; family Acrididae; genus Schistocerca; species Schistocerca nitens. The sequence continues at coordinate 1,170,010,117 of NC_064614.1, forward strand.
AGAAGAGAATAGAAGCTTTCGAAATGTGGTGCTACAGAAGAATGCTGAAGATTAGATGGGTAGATCACATAACTAATGAGGAGGTGTTGAATAGGATTGGGGAGAAGAGAAGTTTGTGGCACAACTTGACCAGAAGAAGGGATCGGTTGGTAGGACATGTTCTGAGGCATCAAGGGATCACCAATTTAGTATTTGAGGGCAGCGTAGAGGGCAAAAATCGTAGACCAAGAGATGAATACACCAGGCAGATTCAGAAGGATGTAGGTTGCAGCAGGTACTGGGAGATGAAGAAGCTTGCACAGGATAGAGTAGCACGGAGAGCTGCATCAAACCAGTCTCAGGACTGAAGACCACAACAACAACAACAACCACATTATAAATATGTATAGAAAGACTGCATTTGAATGAGTTACACAAACAAATGAAATGGAACTCTTGCAAATACATTATTCATTCAATTTAAATTTATGACTTACTACTGGTAGAATGAACCGAAATGAGGTCAGGATAATATGTACAATTGATGAGAAATATAACTATTAACAAAATGGTGCGTTTTCAAAAAAAATATATAACCTGTATTTAACATAGATGATTTCTTATCAGTTTCTCTTAAAAAGATAATAGAAAAAAATAATCTTTAGTACTTTCAAATAATATATAAAATAAAATTAATCAGTATTACTGATTTTCTTTAGTAAATATGACTAAATTAGCAAAAAAAATATCTTTAAAGGGAAAAATATTCAAGAATACTGATAATCGTAAATTGATAAGTTACATTCCAAAATATCATAGAACCTCATCCAATAAGAAGAGGTCGGTTTTGTTGTACATTAACATATGCAGGATAATAGATATGAAAACTTTATTTTTTTTTTGAGTCATCGGTCTTCAGACTCATTAGGTGTGACCCACTAGTTTCTAATCCTGTACCAATGGCTTCATCTCTTAGGATTGTTTACACCTGATGGCCTCCTTACATTGTTGTATATTTAGCAATCTAAGGATTCGCTTGAACTTGTGCCTCTCTACAGCTCTTTCCATTACCACAGAAGCTATTTCTTGATGTCTTGACATTTAAATTACCATTATTTCCCTTCCTACACTTAATGTTAAGCAAATAATTTTTTACCTTATAGGTCCACTTAAATCTGACAATGCTGCTGTGAAACCACATCTCATATGCTTTTATCTCTTTTCTTCACACAGTTCATAAGTCACTTTCATATAACAATATAATCCAGACATACCTTTTCAAATGTCAAGGCACCTTAAACTGCCGCTAAATCTAATAACAACTTCATGTATTTCAGATAAAAAAATTTATTTCCTGAAAAAAGGTATGTGAAAGAGTTATCTGAGCAAAAATCACAGAAGTGTAAAGAGTTATTTAAGTGTTTTACTGTTATTTGGATAATTTATGTATCTGAGGTTACATATTTTGTTTATTCACTTCCAATGCAAAGAGGTTAAATGATTAAAGCGTACAAATCACACATAACAATATATGTTAATATTACAGAGGAGCCGTGTTCATTATAAAGAATGACATTATTCTCTCTGATCATAAGTTCTTATAAGATAAATATAGTTATGATTGATGCTGTTTATAAGTATAGCATAAAATTTTCTTTTTCTATATATCTTTGAGAGTAGATTAAACCTCAGGTTAACAGTTCACCAAAATATATTTTTCAGAGAAAAATTTATTATCGAGTACAGTTTTTTAAAATAATTTGTATGTATTTCTACTTTCTCATCTAATAAGACAGTTAAAAGTAATGATGACAGTTATTACTGTGTAAAAATTTTTGATACTCCAGTGAACTGATCATTAGTGTTCCCAATTCTTACTGCTCTTTCCACGAAATGTAATCAATGTATTATACCTGAGAAAAATTTTATAACAATATCATTTGTTAAAATATTTGTCTATTTTCAAATAAATTTTTACTGGTCTTCATTTGCAGTTAGAAGTAATAATATTAACTTCAACAAGTTACAGTAATAAGCTAGTTCATATGTGTTTTAAACAAATATCATAAAAGAATGTAAATATTATTCTGTACTGTAGGAAGTCTTGAATTTCTTATTAACTTCCTTTTGGGAAAAAGCACACAATTACTGTCTCACATTTGTTTACTGTTCTTGTACAAGTTTTCATGGTGATTTTTGCTTCAATACTCCATTTTTTGGAGAAGGGGGATACTAATTTCCATCCAGCAATGCTGACTAGAATTTCCTTGATCTGCATAAGTCATATTAGTTAAATGCCTAGATAACTGTTGAGAAAGGGTGATGTCATTTTCTTTCCCTATCCTCAAGGATTGAAGCTAGTGCCACACCTCTAAAGTCTGACAAGGTACTGAATTTTAATCTCACTATTAATGTGTTATGTATTTTAAGCCCATACCAAATAGGCATTCTTCCTCATGTGATGTACTACATGACAGTTAAATTTCCACTTCCAGCTGGTGTAAATTTTTTAGAGATAAGAAGAGTGAAAAACTAAGTGTGATAAATATTTATTAACAATGAAGTGTTCTGTAAATTCATACTAACAAGAAAAATTATAAAATTTAAGATTAACTCACTTGATACAGAGCAGCATTCGAAGGAAAAAAATAAAAATTCTGAGGAATTTATCAAACTCACATAGTGACTGAGAAAAGACTTGCAGTTTTATGTAGGCAACTAGGTAGATAAGTGTGGTGGAAGCTTTGAGGAAAATATTGGTTAGGACTATTATTTGAGCATAAATGTCAGTTATTGCAAAGTCTAACAAATATTTATTGAGCATATTTATTGAAACAATGCAAATAATTAAATCCATATGCTGGCAAACACTAAGAATTAAATACTATTACTATAATTCATTGCACTATTCTCACATCTGTGCTGAATTTAAAGTACATATGTCACTATGTTAGTGATTTATAATGACAACACACCAACATATCCCATTCATTAGGCGGCATAATAAATTCTGTTGACCTAGTGTTTCTATACAACAAAGAGACTGACAGAAATAAATGTGATGGCGAGAAACAGTTGTTTGATACATGCTGCACAATCAGTGAATGGCATTATACAATCAGAAATTACATAAATTTGATGTACTTCCTGCTTACACAAACATATATGTGAATGTAGTAAAAATTAGGTAATAATATACAATATTGTACATAATAAATATTCTGTCTGTGAATTTGTGAGAATATTATGCAATACTGTACCATGACACTGGATGTCCAATATTACTGTACCACTCTGACAATGCCACAACATTCCTACAAACCTCCTCATCAAATTAAAAATTGAGGAAATATTATGTTTACAAACTGGTCCGCCACTTGTTTCATGTAGATAATTTTGAACAAATTTTCTCACAAACTGATTACTGTGTCAATGTGTCTAGTATTTCACATGTACATAAAGCATCATCACAAAAATATTGAAGTACACAGCATTTTGCAGAGTAAAAGGGTAAAACATAAATACTTTCGTTGGTGAAATTTTTTGAGATTTATAATTAGTATGTGAGTCTTATATCCACTTTTATATCCACCCATATATGCTACTTCTGCCAGTGGTAACTATTCTGTCACAATAGGTCCTGTTCTTTTCTTTCTGGCAGCCTGAGGCCTACACTGCATTCGCATCCACGGTTTCAGAAACAGTGCCAGCGATGGTGCTTCAAAATTTATGAAGAAATGGTTCAAATGGCTCTGAGCACTATGGGACTTAACATCTGTGGTCATCAGTCCCCTAGAACTTAGAACTACTTAAACCTAACTAACCTAAGGACATCACACACATCCATGCCCGAGGCAGGATTCGAACCGGCGACCATAGCAGTCGCGCAGTTCCGGACTGAGCGCCTAGAACCGCTAGACCACCGCGGCCGGCCTTTATGAAGAAAACACCAGGAGACTGTTCGTGGGTAGATAGAGACAATCAACTGATAATCTAGTCTGCACATCACTGACAGTTACTGTATACTTAATGAGAATGCAGGCAAACAAAATATCAGATTAAGCAGTCAAGGAGGCGTGTAGTGATAGATGGTTCATTGAATCACCATCCTAAATGCTATCACATTGCTCTTAAGGTACAGAGTCGTGTCTGGATGGGAAGAAAGTGGCTAGAAGTGACAGTCAGTATGCTCTGTTACTAAGGTCGCAATTTGACAATGTCAATCCACATTCCAGCCTCACAGACGAGGTAAAGCCTTGAGTCATCTTCATAAAGGACACATTTCTTTGATGAATGGCTTCGTGTTCCATCCAGAAGACCCTCGAAAGTATGGTGCTTGCACTGTACACGTCGCAGTACGACATATTTCACTTAACTGCATTCCATATTCAAACAAGAGAGCAGTGACTAAAGTAACGGCAGATCTGCCCTCGGTTTTGTTTGACAATGAGACAATTATTGTACGAGTTGTAAGACTCTGTGAAAGGTTCAACTTCCTCTAAAAAAAGGTGAGCCCTATATAATGTATTATCAGGATCACTGGTTCCTTCACCCTTTTTTGGAAATGATCAGTTATTTTAGCTTTAGGTTTGTGTTATCCGCAATCGAATCGACAATTTTAAAATACTAAAGGTTCCGTGACAGTCTCATTGTGTGGGAGAACGAGGGTGAGTGTGGGAGAGAGTAAGTGCAATTATTTCTTAAGATTGTATGTACCTCTCCTTAATGTATTAACGTATTAACCACATTCATTTCTAATTATCGTAATAAGGATGCAGATAACCTCGTTTCGATCGACCATCCCCGCCCCCCCCCCCCAAAAGAAAACACACACACATACATAAATGGTGCCACAGAAACACTATGATTATTTTGTAACAGAAGTCCGACGTTATCCAGTATGTGTAATGTTCAGCTTCGCGGTAGATTAACTATGAAATTATAACCAAATTTCATTTTTACATATAAAATTGAGAGAGTATTATGACGTAAGTGACAGAAGCACTAGAAAGAGTCACAAATAGCCGCAGATCGACGTTAAAGAAACCGGCAGCAGAAAACTGTAATTCCTTCGCGGACAAACGAAGGGCACGTAGTGTTGTACCGTGTCGCGCGAGTGACTGACACCTGTCCAGTAACACGCTGACAGCGGTTGCTCGCTCTGCTGCAGATGAACACAACCAGCACATTACCAGTTGGTTGCTACACATAACGAGCAGCACTGAACAACTCACGAATATGGTTCTCGTGAAATCGGGCCATTTGGGTACCAACAGCACAACCGAGTATGCTAGTGACACCATTTGTATCAAGTTGCTGAGGACTTTTAATGACAGGGCGAACCCAAAGTGTTGACCGCAGAGGCGGGCGACGCGGTGCAGAGCCAGCCTGGCGCGCTACAGCCGCCGCAGCTCACCCTCCGCCACCCACCACTATTCTCCGGAGGTCGCCGCCTCCTCCAGCTCCGCCTCCCTGCGCAGCGGTGGCCGCACACTCCTCAGCAGCTGCCAGCGAATGGCACCCATCCGGTGTCGCACCACAGCCACTACCCCAAGAAACTGCATGTACCAAAGCCAAGAGTAGGTTCCAAAGTAATAAACGGGTTTATAGGGCCAACCACCACCATAAGCTTCCGTTGTACCGATCGCAATAAGACCTACAACGAGCACAAGAAATCCTACAAAGATAGCAAGTGAGACGCGACGAGTCTGCACGAATGCTTGTCTCCTGTAGCTGCGCTGCTGCTGCGAAAGTAACCCGTCCACTGTATCCACGAGACTGATAATTTCACTTACAAGCTTGCAACGGGTCATTAGACATGAGCTTAACTGTGCAGCTGATTGCATCCACGTCAAAAGAAAGCCCAAAACAACAGGCAGTTTCTGAGTATGGATACTGAATGGCAGTGTCTGTGTCCAGATGTGGCTGTAGCTACGGTATAAGCCAATTACCACGATACACACTATCACACTACGGTTGTGACAGTGCTGGTATATTTCCTGCACCGCACTTTACAGCTGATGGTTTCCAGATTCTTGTGTTCGCTACTCGTCACGAGGAGGCCACATAATCTACTCACCACGTACAGAGGTTTGATGGCGTTCTTGAAAGTATACTCACTCATCTTAAGCCGTGTGTACTACAAGAAAATAAGTAAGAGTTTCGACTTGAATATACAGTAAGAGAATCACTTTAAAACACCTTTTTTTCGGCCATGGACATTGTGTTTTACTTATATCTTAATATTCTTGACTGAGTATATCATAAACTAAAAGATTAACGTCACGCATTACGTTTATTTGTTACGGTCGTTGGTTGTCGATTACTCCAGCATTCACCCGCGTTGTGACTGAAGTTCGGCGTACGAAGCTCATTAAATTACTTCGGTATTCCATTTCTTAATCGAAGAATTATCTAGTGCCATGCGTCCAATTACCTCGCCACTCTGTAGATGTTAGCAACTACTTCTAATAAATGTTGTCTGCTCTAATTAAGATTGTGTCACCTCTTTTTACTATATTAATTGCTCTTATTATCTGTGATCCAACACAGGGATGGAATTTTGACTCCTACTTTCATTAAGCAGCGACATTTTATTACAAAACAGGTTATCTTTCGAGGTGGCACAGTCGTTAGCACATTGTATTCATATTCTGAAGGTTCAGATCTGCGTCCGCCAGTCCAGATTTTGGTTTCTCTTGGTTTTCCCTGATCAGTCCAGGCAAATTGTGGGATGGCTCCTTTGAAAACATTACTCCGATTTCCTTTCCCATCCTTTCATAATCGGAGCTTTTGCTCTGTCTGTAGTAACTTCACTGTCGATGGAACGTTAAAATTCTAATCTTCCTTTCTTTTTTCCTTGCTTACTTCCTTCCTTGTGTCTCTGAAAACCATACTTGCAACTATACTAAGCAATTTATGTGTTAATATAGCAGCAGAGATCGATACAAAGAAATTTATTTCTCAACATTTGTACGTGAAATTGACACCAGTAACGCAAAGCTATGGAGCAATCGAGAACAAAAGTCTGATTCATAAGACAGAAAAGGAGTCCATAAATAGTTTATGACCAGTTTGATTCATTGAAAAAGTACAGTAAACTGATGTAGAATCGTACTGAAGTCAAGAAACCCATGTTTAAATGTTTGTCTCAGCTTTCAAATTGTTTCGTTCTCTCCTCTCTCTTTGTGTGTGTGTGTCTCTCTTCATCTCTCGCGAGAATGATACAGCTAATAGACAGACCGAGGCGTTGATGGACCGTTTGCCATTTTATTCATGAATGTGTCAGTCAATTAGATTCTTGTACCATAGGAATCAGGTATCCTCTTTCTACATCACAACTGCACACATGTATTAAAGCACTCCGTCTTCAGGCCACGAGGTGCCTACCGAGTCCATCCGACTGCCGTGTCATCCTCAGAGGAGGATGCGGATAGGAGGGGCGTGGGGTCAGCACACCGCTCTCCCGGTCGTTATGATAGTATTCTTGACCGAAGATAGTATTCTTGACCGAAGCCGCTACTATTCGGTCGAGCAGCTCCGCAATTGGCATCACGAGGCTGAGTGCACCCCGAAAAATGGCAACAACGCATGGCGGCCTGGATGGTCACCCATGCAAGTGCCCGACAGCGCTTAGCTTCGGTGATCTCACGGGAATCGGTGTATCCACTACGGCAAGGCCGTTGCCTACACACATGTATTAACAGGGTTCTTTTCTTTTTTTTTTACTTCAGTATTAGTCACATTAGCCTGCTGGCGAAGTACGAGTCTTGCTGTGTGATGAATGACAGACGCCACAACGGAATGCAAGTTGGTGCGACAGTGAACGAGCTAGTGACTGAGACCTGAGACTGACTGTCCAAAGTGGCGAGGGCGTTGGCGGTCTATTGCTTGCCAGTCTGTCTTTAGCCTCTCTCCTGATAGGTGCGCTTGTTCCAGCGCCTACGATCAATCTTCTTGCTACATCTATGCTGACCGGTGTGCTGGTGACAGCTTATGCCAACACATTTCCCCCTCCCCCGATAACCATGAATGCCGCACTGTCGTCATGCGGGGAGGATGCGAACGACAATGGGGAGGGAGGAACGAATCCTGACGTTGAGATGAAGGACGGTGTACACCCGACCGTAGCCCCATCATCTGGCTTGTGAGGCAACAGGAACATCCTCCAGAAAACGGCTGCCAGGTCACACGTCCAGGCCTGAGGGCGTGCCGTGGGGCGATGACAGCAACGGCGATGGAGGGTCCAGGTCCATTGGGTCAGCGAGCGGGGATGGCAGAGCGAAAGCGCATCGTCCATCCACTCCTCCTGGGGTGCCGTGGTGGCACCAGCGGGCGGCTGCGAAGGCCGCGGCGTTCCTGTGAGTCACTTAATCTGGGAGAAGAAAACCAGCAGAATCACCAGACAAATGACACGACCAAATTTGGTTCTGGTGGCTAAGCTGCAAATCATTGGGACCTGCAATCAAGTACATAGAAGAGCCTGTATATTCCTGGGTCACACCTCTTTCCCAGCTACCACGGTTGCCACAAACCCTGAAAGGAACAAGATCATGTGGCGCGAAGCGATACTTGCGGACCACTGGCGGCGCCGGATGCTGTGGTTGGTGTAGCAAGTGTAGCAGTGTCCGACGGCGGCGGCCATTCAGAAGTTCCGCTGGTGATGGTGTGTCTCGTGGGTGGGAGCGATAGGAGGCGAGAAAGAATTGCAGCGCCTGTTCCCATGTGTGGGTGTTACGAAGCTTGGCCATCTGTTGCTTGAAAGTGCGTACGAAGCATTGTGTTTCTCCATCGGACTGTGGGTGAAACGGGGCTCTAGTTAGTAAACGAATGCCATTTCGTTCACAAAACTGTTAAAAATCATGTGAAGTGAACAGTAGTTCATTGTCCAACACAAGTACTCCTACTTCTGGCAAATATTCTACGCAAAATATGGAGGACAACGCTTGAATGATGCTACTTCCTGTGGTAGAAGACAATGGCACCTCCAATGGGATCTTGCTAAAAGAACCTACCACTATGAGTCAGCAAGTTTTCCAAAACTGTCCTATAAAGTCGATGTCCACTCGTTGCCACGGAGATTGAGTCTTAGATCATGCTGAAAATGTTTGTGGCAGAGTTTATTGGTTTTCCGCGCATGCGACTCTGTGATGTCATCTGTCCAATATGAGTGTTCATGCTCTGCCAAGTACAGTGCCATCACTCTAACTGTCTAATGCGAGCAATTCCCCAACGTCCTTAGTGGAGAAAACGCAACACTTCCTTTTGTAACACTTTGGGAATAAGAAAACGACATTTTCCACTGTCATTTTGAACTAGAATCATACCTTGTTGAACTGAAATATTATACCCACGTGCAAAATATCGACTCACTACTGAGTTCTGGATACTGTTCAATGAATGAGACAGCTAGGTGCGAACGTAGTGCAACAAAATCTTCAGATGTGGGTCTCCATCCGTTGTCTGTGCAATTTTTCTGTTGCGCAAAGGAAAAGATTCTAGCAATTCAGAGTCCTGCGCGTCGATTCAGCAACAAGAAGCGGCAGATTCATCGAAATTAGAGTCTAGGCCAATCGGAAGGGGAGATAGGGCGTCTGCATTGCCATGCTATGCCGTAGGTCTGTACACAATTTCATACTGACACTGCGAAAACAACAAAGCCCATCGTTCCAATTTTTGGGCAGTGCGTGTAGGAACCGGGTTTGACGAATGAAACAAGGACTTCAATGGCTTGTGATCTGTCACTAAACAAAACTTGCGACCATACAAATAGTAATGAAATTGGGTCACACCATACCCAATAGCGAGAGCTTGTTTTTCTGTTTGTTAATAACGGCACTGCGTTTGAGTGAGCAACTTTGTGCCAAAAGCAATAGGTCTGTCTTGTGCATAATTTTTTTGTGAAGGCACAGCGCCGCTTCCGTAGGAAGGAGCGTCAACTTGCAAAACTACTGGCTTGGCAGGGTAAAAATGGACTAAGTATCTGTCACTGAGCAAGGCATTTTTGAGTTTCTTAAATGCGTCTTGACAGTCTGTAGTTCACATAAAAGATACAGTTTTTGCGACGAAATTGATGCCATGGAGCCGTGATCTGAGCGGCATTCGGTATGAACCGAGTGTAGTATGTCATCTTGCCTAGTACTGACTGCAGTTCACACACATTAGCCGGCCACTGTGGCCGAGCAGTTCTAGGCAATTCAGTCTGGTACCGCGTGACCGCTACGGTCGCAGGTTCCAATCCTGCCTCCGGCATGGATGTGTGTCATGTCCTTAGGTTAGTTAGGTTTAAATAGTTCTAAGATCTAGGGGACTGATGACCTCAGATGATAAGTCCCATAGTGCTCAGAGCCATTTGAACCATTCTGACACATTACGAGGAATAGGTAGGTCGTGGGTTGCAAGAAAATGAGATTGGAGGGGGTGCACATCCTGACTGTTTATCACATGACCTAAGTACTCTAGTTAAGTTTGCAAAAAGTTACACTTTTTGAGACGACACTTGAGCCCTGCTTCTGACAACACTCGAAAAACACTACGCAAACTGGCAATATGCTCCCCTGGTGTACGACCTGAGACGACAGTATCGTCAAGGTAGTTTGAACAAAATGGCAATTTAGCAGTCAGCTGTTCCAAGTAACGTTGAAAAGTGGTCGGTGCGGAATCACTGCCGAAGGGCAAAAGCAAATACTTGAGCAGTTATATGTGTGTATTTACAACAAACACTTTCTATGATTCTTCATCCAATATAATTTGCAAGCAGGCATTACGAAAATATATTTTAGAAAAGTAGCGTCCTGCACCAACCAAACCTGTCCTTGAGTCCCTCAGGGCGAGGTGAGTGACAAGTGTCAGCTACTGGCTATGGGCTGACTGTAAACTTATAGTCAACACAAATGCGAATGCGACCAGAAGGCTTAGGCAACAAAATGAGAGGAGTAGCCCACTGACTCGCTTGAAGAGGTGCAATTAACAACGATCTTGCAGTTCTTTCAATTCACTGCCTACTTTGTCTCTTAAGGCAATTGGAACGGGACTGGCACGGAAAAACTTAGGTGTGCATTATCTTTCAATGTAACATGCGCTACAAAGGTATTAGCTTTTCCCATTCTGTCTGAAAGTAGTTCAGGAAATTCTTTAAGTAAGCTAGCTACATTGTCTTTCGACTCAAAAGCCGATATTGAAAGTACATTGTCTTTGATGCCAAGGCCAAAAAATCAAAGGCATCTAAACTGAAAATGTTGTCACTGTCTCTTGATTTCAACACCGTAAAATTCACTTTTCTGGTTTCAGATTTGTAAGTGGCAGACCAACTACACTGTCCAAGCATTACAGTTTTCTGTCCGTTGTAAGCAGTGAAGTGCTTCCAAGATTTAGAAGGGCGTGGTGAGCCAAACTGTTCGAACGTGACACGATTAAGCAAAGTCACTGAGGCACCTGTGTCTTACTGAAAGTTCATGCGACGGCCAGCAGTGCGTAATGAGACAAACAGTTCGTTGGAACAGCGTTGCACAGCACTAGGGCGGGAAGAAGGCAAAGCCTTATTCTTACATTTCAAAAATTCAAATGGCTCTGAGCACTATGGGACTCAACTGCCGAGGTTATTAGTCCCCTAGAACTTAGAACTAGTTAAACCTAACTAACCTAAGGACATCACAAACATCCATGCCCGAGGCAGGATTCGACCCTGCGACCGTAGCGGTCTTGCGGTTCCAGACTGCAGCGCCTTTAACCGCACGGCCACTTCGGCCGGCTATTCTTACATTTGTCAGAATCTGTTGTAGATTAGGAAAACTCAACGTTCACTGCATGTGCACGAGCCTATCTGTTCCGGGAGGGGTCAAAATTGGCGTTTTTGTGCCGTTGCCAACAAACTGCTTGGACACGGCCTTTTATCCCCAGGTGTAACACGTCGCGTTACGTGATGGATAATCCAGTCTTTTATGGTGAGAAAAACGTCTGGGGGAAGGCTTAAATAAAATCACAGGCCTTTTTACATGTGTACGTGGCTGTCTGCGCGGCTGTCTGCCCACTCATTGTGGCTGTTTGGGGTTGTCGCAAGCAGGGGGCGAGTCGACCCGACAAATCGTGGCCTCGTAAAACTTACCGGCCGCTATGGCACCCGAATCATATTGCTCTAAGATTTGTAGTACTTGCGGAAGTGATGGATCAGGGTACTTTAGGATCCTTTCCCGAATTCTGCTATGTGGGACACTTAATGTTGTAGCTCTGTGGTTGGCAGGAGAGCCAAACCGGGTTACTAGAGGAAGCCGAAAGGCACGCGTTTTAGCTCACGCAGGCTGGCGTGAGGTCTGGAACAGGACAAGGAAATTAGAATTTAGAAAAAACGGACGTAGCTGGTGGAATACTTAACTTTAATCCATAAATGGTGAACGTCGCTCTTGACGGTACATTATGCACAGTATCAATAGTAACTGGTAATGGCGCCTTGCTAGGTCATAGCAAATGATGTAGCTGAAGGCTATGCTAACTATCGTCTCGGCAAATGAGAGCGTATTTTGTCAGTGAACCATCGCTAGCAAAGTCGGTTGTACAACTGGGGCGAGTGCTAGGAAGTCTCTCGAGACCTGCCGTGTGGCGGCGCTCGGTCCGCAATCAGCGATAGTGGCGACACGCGGGTCCGACGTATACTAACGGACCGCGGACGATTTAAAGGCTACCACCTAGCAAGTGTGGTGTCTGGCGGTGACACCACATTCCTCCCCCGCAAATCGACGTACGGTTGTGGCATAAGGTTTCCGCCCGCCGTGGGGAGGACCCCATGTTGACGTATGCGACGAGGTGGGGAGCCTAACAACAGGCGAGGCTGTGCCACCCGCACCCTGCCATTCGGACCGCAGGGAGCTAGGAAACGCCTGAAAACCTGCTCCAGGGTGCACGCCAACATGCGGCGTACGCTCCCGCAGAGAGACAGGAGGGGCCGAAGGGTCGACCTCCATCGGGCCGGAGCACCCGACGGGCGAAGACGACATATGGTCCGGAGCGGGCAAGAGTTCCATGGCGGAGGACAGCTGGTCCCGGGAAGCGATCGGCAGCGCGTGACCCAGGGAGGCGCCCGGCGGTTGCAGCGACGCGTCCACTGCGGGCGTCGCCGGCGGGAGAACAGGTGGCGGCGGCGGTGGCGGCGGCGCGTCGCCATGGGGCAAAATGGAAGGCAGCGTCGGTAACACCTGGGGCTGAGGCGAGCCAGTAGATGGGTCCCCAGGGCGCTGACCGGACGGCACCGTCGCTGAAAGCAGACGGTGAGTGGCAGATCTCATGCGACGACAGAGGCGCAGCAGGTTGAGATGCCGGCGTACCTCACCAGAGGCCCCCAAAACCAGATACATAGCGCGGCCGAGGCAGCGAAGAGTGCGCCCTTCGAGCCAACGCCGTGAACCTCGGTAGTTACGATAGTAGACAACGTCGCCTGGAGCAAAAGCATGTGTCTGCCGCTGCACAGGAACCTGATGCGGCGGATGTAGCAAAGACATCAAGGTTCGATGATGACGACCGTGGAGCAACTCAGCCGGTGAGCGACCATCTCGGGGCTGAGAGCGATACGCGGACAGAAAGAGCAATAACGCGTCCTCCCAAGATGCGACTCTTTCAACATCTGTGACTTAAAAGTCCTGACCAATCGTTCAGCGGCACCGTTTGACTGTGGCGAAAACGGCGCGGACGTCAGATGTTGAATACCATTGGCCTTGCAGAATGACTGAAATTCTGCGGACATGAATTGTGGGTCATTGTCGGAAACAAAAGTCTGTGGAAGACCTTCAACGCAAAAGATAGCAGATAACACTTGGATGGTGACAGATGACGTCGTGGAAGACATCCGGACAACAACAGGAAAATTACTGAATGAATCTACCACAACCAACTAGCGAGCTTTCCAGAATGGACCAGCAAAATCGATGTGTAAGCGTTGCCAAGGGGAAGTGGCTTTTGGCCATGCAAAGAATTTCCGCGGTGGGGCTGACTGTTGTTCGGCACACACCATGCAAGAAGAGCACATATCCCTAATCGTGGCATCGATTCCGAACCAAGTACAGTGCTGATGAGCAAGTTGTTTCGTTCTCACTGTACCCCAATGTCGTTGGTGGAGAAGCTGTAAGACAGAGGACTGTAACGAACGTGGGACCACAACCCTGGACTGATCATTATCAGAACGCAACAGCAAAACACCACATCGAACAAAAAGTCTCTCCTTGTGAGCAAAAAATCGGCGTACCAACGGATCCCCGATCTGTGACTTTGGCAAGGGCCATTGCGTAGCAACAAAACGCAGAATGGTAGCAAGGACAGGGTCGGCAGCTGTGGCAGTAGCTACACGACGAAAATCAATCGGAAACGATTCGACCACGTCATTGGTTTCCGAATCAATGAACATGCAAGCAAGTTCAGATGAATCGAATGCCCTATCCTCAGCAACAGGCAAACGGGACAACGCATCGGCGTTTCCGTGCTTAGCAGTGGACCGATACAAGATATCGTAGCGGTACTGCGAGAGAAAAATAGACCAGCGAATGAATTTCTGCGCTGTACGTGGAGGTACCGGCTTGGTCAGATGAAAAAGCGACGTCAAAGGTTTGTGGTCTGTGATGATGGTAAAGTGACGACCATACTAGAAATCATGAAACTTTGTAACACCAAATACGAGAGCCAATGCTTCTTTCTCGATCTGTGACGCAAAGGCAATAGGGCGATCGTGCGATCCATCTTTGTGCGCAAGCACAGCACCGATCCCGAGTTCCGATGCATCTACCATCAACAAAAGGGGTTTCTGGGGATCGAATGGCGTAAGGCAAGTATTGGAAAGCAACGCCGATTTCAACTGGCGAAAGGCGCGTTCGCATTCCGTCGTCCAGACGAACGGAACACCTGTACAGCGTAAGCGATGAAACTGAGCTGAAATGGAAGAGGCATGCGGGATATATTTATGATAATAGTTGATTTTTCCCCGCACACTCCTTAGCTGCTTCAAATTCTGCGGCGAAGGCAAGTCTTGTATGGCACGGAGGTGCTCGGGACTAGGATGTATGCCTTGGGCATTGAGTACATGTCCCAGGTAGGGCAAGTCGCGAGCAAAAACCCACATTTGTCCTTCCGCAAGCGAAGACCATTTTGTCGCAAGACCTGAAATAATCTTCTGAGATTGGCTAAATGTTCTTCTTCCGTTTTTCCGGAGATCACAATATCGTCCAGATAGTTTGCTGCAGTTAGGACCGACGCACAAACAGTTTGGATATATTAGTGAAACAATGCAGGGGCGGATGCACACCCGAATGGCAGTCGTTTGAATCGATACAAACCAAGATGCGTGTTAACCACCAAAACGCGCTGGGAGTCTTCGTCCACCGGTATTTGCAAGTACGCATCTGCTAGGTCCCACTTCGAAAAATATTTACCCGGGCACAGTTTGTCAAAAAGATCTTCCGGGCGGGGTAAAGGAAAAGTTGCAATCACTAGTTATGGATTCATTGTTGCCTTGAAGTCCACACAAAGTCTCAATTTTCCGGAAGGTTTTGGCAAAATTACTAAGGGTGATGCCCAGAGAGAAGCCTGCACACGTTCAATTACACCTTGTGATTCCAAATCGTGTAATGTTTTTGCGACCTCATCACGCAATGCGTGGGGAACATTGCGCGCTCTGAAAAATTTCGGTTGCGCGTTTACTTTCAGTTCCAAATGTGCTTTATAGTTCGTAGCGCAACCAAGGCGCGGTGCAAAAATGTCTGCAAATTCTTCACATAGACGAGAAACACTGTCTGAAGGCACAGTCTGGTTCACTGACAGGACCTGATTTACCGTAGACAAGTTAAACAACTGAAATAGATGGAAACCAAACAAGTTCACTGCAGAAGAAGAACTAAGGACGTAAAATGACACAAGTTTTGTTTGTCCTTTGTATGTTGCAAGAAGGCTGCACTGTCCTAACACAGGGATATCTTGACCAGAATAACTAGTTAACATTAGCGGCATGCAACGGAGGTGTGACCAGCTGTTTGTACGTGTCTTGATTGATCAGTGAAACTGCATCTCCGGTATCGAGCTGGAATGGTATCACTTTGCCGTTAATGTCCAAGTCAACAAAAAGTTTATTGCCCTGCTGACGACAAGAGCGACTGTCTCGTGCAACGTGAACTGACACTGGTACATAATCACTTCCGACTTGACGTGATTTCCGGCGATGTCTACGCACACTATTTGTGGGACGAACACAGTCACTGTTAGAGAGAGTAGCACTGGGCGGAGTGGGCTGAACTACCTGAATTTCCATATGCGAAGGTTCACGAGCCTGAGTATCCTTGGTTCGCATTCGGCGCGAAGCAAAGGGCCTGGAATGGTTGTGAGTGTCCGATCTGATGAGCTTTTTCTCGCAAACACTTTGAACATGTCCTTTTTTATTACAGAAAAAGCAAATAGCTTGGCGTGACGGGCAATTCTCATGCGGATGTCTAGTAGCACACCGTGGGCATGATTTTAGCACTGCATTTGTGTGCCTGCGCGGCACACGTGGCTGAGAGCCTGGCGGCAGCGGCGCGGCCGGGCACGAAGTCTGTTTACTGCTCCGTGCAGCTCGCCCGGCTGGCTGGTTAACCTGACACAAGGCTGGTGAAGTTTCAAATGATTCCTGAGCGAAGTCAAATGTGTCCTGCCGATCCAATATGTCCATCACTTGTTGAAGGGACGGATTGACTAGTTTCAAAATCTGTTCCCTTATACGAACATCAGAAACATTCTGTGCAATTGCATCACGTACCATAGTATCTGAATAAGGGAGTCCACATTGACACTCAAATGCACTATCGCTAGTAAGGCCTTGCAAGGTTGCAACCCACTCTCGATTAGTCTGACCTTCCGTACGTTTTGTACGAAAGAAGGTATACCTTTTTGCAACTACATTGACTGATTCTTTGAAATATGCATCTAATGCAGAAAAAATTTCGTCGTAGGACAGAGTTGCTACGCCGCATCGGGGAAATTATTTGACTATCACACGGTACGTTTGGACGTCGACCGAAGACAACAAAAATGGCTGCCGCTCGTTACCTTGAATTCTGTAGGCGGCGAGATGGAATCCAAATTGGCGTGACCACTCCGTCCAGCTTTCCAGTGCAGCATCAGAAGGACAAAAAGTTGGTGCAACTGCGTGTTGTGGCTGCGTTAGCGGTGGAGCGGCGCTGCCGCGTCGTTTTGCATTGCACGCTGACCCTGGACGAGCTGTCCCAGGGCATCCAGAAAGGCCTGCGTCTGCTGATTCTGTAAGCGATAAAATTCGGACAGTACATCTGGAGTTGGTGGCGAAGGGAAGTAAAGTTAAGAACGCGGTATTGCCTCGTCGCCAATGTTGTGGGTTGGCAGGAGAGCCAACACCGGGTTACTAGAGGAAGCCGAAAGGCACGCGTTTTAGCTCATGCAGGCTGGCGTGAGGTCTGGAACAGGACAAGGAAATTAGAATTTAGAAAAAACGGACGTAGCTGGTGGAATACTTAACTTTAATCCATAAATGGTGAACGTCGCTCTTGACGGTACATTATGCACATTATTAATAGTAACTGGTAATGGCGCCTTGCTAGGTCGTTGCAAATGACGTAGCTGAAGGCTATGCTAACTATTGTCTCGGCATATGAGAGCGTATTTTGTCAGTGAACCATCGCTAGTAAAGTCGGTTGTACAACTGGGGCGAGTGCTAGGAAGTCTCTCTAGACCTGCCGTGTGGCGGCGCTCGGTCTGCAATCACTGATAGTGGCGACACGCGGGTCCGACGTATACTAACGGACCGCGGCCGATTTAAAGGCTACCACCTAGCAAGTGTGGTGTCTGGCGGTGACACCACAGTAGCATCGCGTATCATGAGCTGATTCTAAAAGTTGCCACAACTACACTTAAATTTACACTTCCTAGTCATACCCGTTAATTCCGTGTACCACTGACGGTACGCCTGCTCCTGCTTTTTCTGCAACCGAAAAAAGTGATTTCTAATTGCAGCTACTTCGATTTCCTGCTCATGGTACTGAACTAATGCTGCGATTAGTTGGTCATAGCTGAGTTTCTCGGGAGACGCGATTGGGAAGAGTTTCTGTATTAACACTGGGGACCCCACAATCGGAATGAGGTATTGCAACTCTACAGAACCTCTAATACGATGATCTTGAGAATGTGTTTCAAACTGAGTCAGGTATTGGATCCATTCCTCTTCTGTGTCATTAAACTGCGGGAATCGTGGTACGCTGGTTGGCTGCACTTGTTGGGCTGCTTGGTTGGTCTGTAGTACGGCCGTTTTGGCTTGTTCAGCCAGTAGTTGTTGTACCGTTGTCGGTAGGGCAGCAATTTGTTGGTTCTGAAACTGATAAGGTTGCGTTAGATCTATCTCATTGCTCGTCTGTGGCCGAGGTGCGGGGGCAGGGGGGACAGGGCGAGGTAGCCATGGTTTACAAAAATAAGTTATACCAAAAAACAAGCAAAGCCTCTGAAAAGAGAAATTGGTTAGCTCTGCAGCTCTCTCCCCGCCCTCAGGAATACATGCAAGAACACAACAACTGAGAAAACAAATGAGCACCCTTGCAATCTAGTATACAAGAGAAGCAAGGAAAATCTTTGGCCAATGTTGATTAACATCGATCACTACCGAATTATCCTCGTCACCACTGTAGTATCCTCGCCGCCACTGTTGGGTCTTGTACCATAGGAATCAAAAAAGAGGATGTTGTTTTGTGCCCAGAATCCTCTTTCTACAACAGAATTGCACACATGTATTAACAGGGTTCTTTATTTACTTTAACAGATACTTAACTTTAAGAGCGTCCATGTGTTATGGTACAAGCTCTTCAATATTGGTCCACGTTAGCCTCACTGCCGGTGAAGTACAGGTCCCGCTATGCGGTGAATTACAGACTTCAAAATGGAGTGAGAGTTGGTTCGACAGTGACTGAGCTAGTAACTGAGACTAACTGCCCGCGTCGGCGATGTAAGTACTTGCGGTCGAGACGGCGTTGGTGACGTGTGGCTTGCGTGTCTGTCTTTGGCCTCTCTCTTGATAGGCGCGCTCGATACAGAACCTGCTATCGATCTTCTTGCAACATCTTCACCGACCGTGTGCTGGCGACAACTTACGCCAGCACTGTCGACGTCGCATCAACTCGAGATGACGCCAAGGGAGGACCGAAAAGACATAAATTAACTTTACAGCCTCGCATCACGCTCACATTTCGTTGGATATATTAGAATGGTTCCTAGCAGTAATTCTACCCTATATCAAAGCTTTTGCCACACAATTAAAAGAGGCATGATCACACTGAATTAGGTTGCAGGCCACAGGTGTCGTTGGAGAATGTGTGAATTGTAAGGTCGGGGGTGGGGGGGGGGGAGGGGATGGGAGGAATCAACAGTGTCAAAGAATGTCACGAACGTAGTACTGTTGTTAATCGCACACTGTGGAGTGTCGTTTTCGACGCGAAAAGTGTGTGAATAAACGCCCCAAAGGAGGGGGTGGTTTCATTCATGCCTTTTATGCCACCACCTGTGGAAGTCTTATGTCGATACAGAGCGGTGGTGTCTGAAATGTTCTCCTCAGCCACGCATATGAAACGCGCGTGATTTCAATGCTGGGCTTCAGGCTTCTGAACTCAGTCGCAGAGGCGTTAAAACAAGGCGTAAAATGTGACCACCTTACCAACATTCGACACATCCACGGTGACACTGGGCAAAATTGTGGCGAAATTTTCCGCCAGCGTGACGACATTAACCCACGTTGCAGCTCACAAGAGCTTCTGAGCTCCGGTCTTCTTCTCGCATGTGTCGGCACCTTGCTGTTTGAAGCGTCACTCACCCGAGTGTCACGTTGTAGGACGCTACGCTTTTGCGCTACTAT
The DNA here is from genome assembly GCF_023898315.1 of Schistocerca nitens. Classification (NCBI taxonomy): domain Eukaryota; kingdom Metazoa; phylum Arthropoda; class Insecta; order Orthoptera; family Acrididae; genus Schistocerca; species Schistocerca nitens. Next base: position 1,170,029,969 of record NC_064614.1, read on the forward strand.
ATAGGGAGGCTGTAGGTGCCTTTGAGCGACATTTCAAACTATTGTATCGTAATGTGTGACACCTACGAGGTTTAGAAATGTGAGCGTTAAATTTTTTGCGTCGTGTATTTAGTAAAAAAGGTTTATTAAAAATAGAAAAATGAAACAATGATGTTGATAATGCGCTAGTATATATTTACGACCAATCTGATATTAAACTGGTATGCTAATGTCAGTAAATATTTAACGTAAGGTCCTAGATTAACCTAGTCACTTTCCAGCTCGCACTCAATTTTGACATGTATAAAAGTTATCTGAGCGTGGGGTTCGTCAGTCATGACCTCACCTCTTACATTCTGTAAACTAGATCCATATCTATTTAACTTTACTATTATAAAATGATCCAAGACTCACTGAGCAGAAACAGTTATTGTCATCCTCTTGTTCACTAACCTCAAATTTTTGGATCGTACCTATATTTACTTTCTCTCTCATTTTTTGCACTATTTTTTGCTTTATTTTGTTGCTTTTCTAATTGGACGTTTCGTTTATTTTTCATTGTATTTTCACATACTTCTTTAAGCTGTTTCTTAACTGGCGAAACTTTTGAAATCGTAACATCTCTTTTTTGGCAGTTCTTTCTAAACTGATTGATAAAAACCACAACACCAAAAAATAATTAATGCATAGTAATGAAATTTCTGGAATAAGTTTGTTTAGGTAACATATTTAAGAGATTAACACTGCAAGCTCAACAGGTTAATGCAAGCCCCAGACAAGCCATTGCAAATGTGAAATTCTGGCACCTTAATAACCGTTAAAACCGCCAGATGTTGAATGCAAACATGCATGCATTATGTTGCACAGGCGCTGAATGTCAGTTTGTGAGATGGAGTTCCATGCTTGTGGCACTTGGTCGGTCAGTTACAGGGTCGGTTAATGCTGGTACTGGATGACACCTGAGTTGTCGCCTGATGGTATTCCATATGTGCTCGAGTGAAAGATCTGGTGACTGAACAGGCCAGGGCAACAAGTCGATGCTCTATGAAGCATGTTGGGTTGCCACAGCTGTAAGTGGCCGAAAGTTATCCTTCTGGAAAACATCCCCTAATATCCTGTTCAAGAATGGCAGCACAATCGAATCGTCAGACTGACGTAAAAATTAGCAGAAACGGAGCGTGGGATAACCGCGAGAGTGCTTCTGCTAACATACGAAATCGCAGTCCACATCATAACTCCACGTGTAAGCCCAATGTGTCTAACACAGGGACATGTTGGTAACAGACCCTCAACCGGCCTCCTTCTAGCCAACACACGGCCATCACTGGCACCGATTCTGAATCAGCTCTAATCAGAAAATACAAGAGACCTCGCCCATGTCCTTCAACGAGCTTTCGCCTGACATCACTGAAGTCGCAAATGGCATTGGTTTGGGGTCAGTGGAATGCACGCTACACGGCGTTTGGACCCTTGTAGTAACGGATTTGTAAAAGTGCGCTGTGTCACTCTGGTGCCAACTGTTGCTCATACGGCTGGTGCAGAAGCATTACGCCACAACCATACGCTGGACACGGTGGACTTCCCTCTCGCTGGTGCTACGGGGCTGTCTGGAAACCGATCCTCTTGCGACCGTAAATTCTCGTGACCACCGCTGCCTGGGATCATGTACACCGGCTATACTCCTGCCAAGTCTTTCTACAATATCGTGGAAGGAACATCCAGCTTCTTGCAGCCCTGTTGCACGACTCATTCAAACTCAGTGAGAAGTTGTATACTGTCTCTCCTTTTGTTTGATTTCAATTACGTTGCGTCTTACGGGGATAAATAATAAGAATTTCGAATGAACATCACTGACAGAATTTCCAACAAAGCAACAATACAAGTTTGATTTTAAATTACACTCTGTAACATTGCCAATGGAGGGATGAATAGTAATATGAAGTTAATTCAGTGCTTGGATTTTCTATCAGTGCGAATTATACAGAATATATTATTTGCATTCTGTTGTCTGACTACGTGAAGAAAAGGTAAGTTAATTTGTAAATGTTCACTATTTTTTGCTATGTTGTATCACTTGATTTTGGTTATTAAGCTTCTGCTAACAGTTACAAACACATTATATATTATATCGCTACACTTGAAAAATATACAGTGGATTTCTTTGGCACGATAAAATATTGTTGCTAAGCTGCTCTTAGAACATGAGACACAACAGGTAATTGTTTGAATTTTTATAGTCAGATCAGATCAAACCCACTGGGAATCTTACCAAAATTAATTACGTACTTTGAAATTTTTATGTGAAATTTAGTGTGCAGTCTTATATTATCTTTGCCAATATCTAGCTATAGATTCACAATGAAATAAAATATTCTCCTCTGCACCTGCTAATTTTGCTGAAAGAGAAATGGATTAATAGTATTTCCAGTTATTACTTTTCTTTCTCCTGCGCTGTAGGAGGGCTGTTGAAATATTTAATTTCTATGCCCGTAACGACGGGAGCTTCCGCCAACCGTCGCTCTGCTCCGCATCAAAAGAAGATAAACTTGCTGATGAAATAGGTATTATAGCTTGGCAAGCTATCTATAAAATTAATAGCACACTTTTTCACAAATGATTATATTCTAAAACATAAGTTTCTTACTGTATACACGTTCTTACAAAATCTTGCTCCTAATGGCGGCTAAACGTTTCAACAAACAAAACACGACTACCATAGATATGGATAAAGCGCTACGTGCGTCTGCAGTCTTCGGCAAGTCAAGAAGAACAGAGAAATTATTATCCTAAACTCGGTTCCATATATAAAACACAATGAAATTTTATATTTTTAGTTTCAGCGATTAATTAATTGTTTGTGGCAGTCTCTTTCTCTGCCGGCCACTGCGATCACTTTTATTCTTTGCCTTTGCATTTCACAAAGAAACAAAAAATTTAAATGTACAATTTCCCATGATTTCATACATTGTTTATCCGGGAGACGTTACGGTTGATAATGTCGTCTTTGTCGCCTTAGAAGCATTCTTGACGAACATCAAGTTACCACGTCCAATCTCAAAGGTAAATACCGCTCACCAGCGTGTATTTGAAGCAAACCTGATTTGTATTCTCATAGTGGCGCTACCCGCGTCACTCTAAGGCTAGGCGCAAATTGAGACGCGTATAGCGCGTGTGGCGCGACGCAGCGCAGCGCGCGTTTTTGTAACATCACAGATTCAAATGGGACCGCACAAATTGCGACACGACGCGACTGGGACGCGACACGCGCCTGCGCCAGGTCGCGCGGCGTTGTGGTTGAGGCACAGTTTCCTGCGCCGCGCGTCGGGCTTGCCTCGCGTGCACCGTGGGAAATTTGAGGCGGGGAGCGGAAAAGTAGCACGGCCATATGCTCACATCGGAGCGTATAAAGGCACATTTGCATGCCGTGCGTGAGTTTCCTCGGAGACGCGAAATCTTAATTAAATAATTAATCTCTGACAAATAAATAAAGCCTATGGCACAGAACTGCAGCGCTATGTCGCTGATAAAACAAGAACACAATTACGATACTCTTATGTTTGATTAAGAAGGAAGAGGTCTTGGATAAGTGGTGCGGGAAGCACGTATATTTTATTGACTGGCACACCGCCATATTTGATGTTGTATAAGAACACTGCGAGTTGCAATCTTACTAGGCACTCGATTCTGCAAAGAATTTATATTTATGAAAGTAAGTAGAGTTATTTAACTGTAGGCTTATTCGTTGAATATATCTGATTTAACTAACTGTGTAAACTTTTAATGTTAGTAGACAGTCACCTCTGTACGACGTATTGACATGGCTGGCAAATTATTCTAATATTGAGATTTAGATATGAGTCCGCACCTACCGCAGCAGTCTTTGGAAACGATTTAAATACGAAGTCCGATTATTTGAGTCTTATTTCACGGTCAACTACGAATAACATTACATTTACGAAAAAGCTATTGTCAAGCGTCTGATACTGAATAATTAAAAGTCCACGCTCCAGATAAGCAAACATTTATTACAACCAATCACTATCACTAATGTACATAATTAATATTTTATTTTATTTTATTTTATTTATTTTATATTGGAATATAAAATAAATAAAATAAAATGAAATATTGGGGGGGGGGGAGGGGATGGGAGGAATCAGCAGTGTCAAAGAATGTCACGAACGTAGTACTGTTGTTAATCGCACACTGTGGAGTGTCGTTTTCGACGCGAAAAGTGTGTGAATAAACGCCCCAAAGGAGGGGGTGGTTTCATTCATGCCTTTTATGCCACCACCTGTGGAAGTCTTATGTCGATACAGAGCGGTGGTGTCTGAAATGTTCTCCTCAGCCACGCATATGAAACGCGCGTGATTTCAATGCTGGGCTTCAGGCTTCTGAACTCAGTCGCAGAGGCGTTAAAACAAGGCGTAAAATGTGACCACCTTACCAACATTCGACACATCCACGGTGACACTGGGCAAAATTGTGGCGAAATTTTCCGCCAGCGTGACGACATTAACCCACGTTGCAGCTCACATGAGCTTCTGAGCTCCGGTCTTCTTCTCGCATGTGTCGGCACCTTGCTGTTTGAAGCATCACTCACCCGAGTGTCACGTTGTAGGACGCTACGCTTTTGCGCTACTATATAGGGAGGCTGTAGGTGCCTTTGAGCGACATTTCAAACTATTGTATCGTAATGTGTGACACCTACGAGGTTTAGAAATGTGAGCGTTAAATTTTTTGCGTCGTGTATTTAGTAAAAAAGGTTTATTAAAAATAGAAAAATGAAACAATGATGTTGATAATGCGCTAGTATATATTTACGACCAATCTGATATTAAACTGGTATGCTAATGTCAGTAAATATTTAACGTAAGGTCCTAGATTAACCTAGTCACTTTCCAGCTCGCACTCAATTTTGACATGTATAAAAGTTATCTGAGCGTGGGGTTCGTCAGTCATGACCTCACCTCTTACATTCTGTAAACTAGATCCATATCTATTTAACTTTACTATTATAAAATGATCCAAGACTCACTGAGCAGAAACAGTTATTGTCATCCTCTTGTTCACTAACCTCAAATTTTTGGATCGTACCTATATTTACTTTCTCTCTCATTTTTTGCACTATTTTTTGCTTTATTTTGTTGCTTTTCTAATTGGACGTTTCGTTTATTTTTCATTGTATTTTCACATACTTCTTTAAGCTGTTTCTTAACTGGCGAAACTTTTGAAATCGTAACATCTCTTTTTTGGCAGTTCTTTCTAAACTGATTGATAAAAACCACAACACCAAAAAATAATTAATGCATAGTAATGAAATTTCTGGAATAAGTTTGTTTAGGTAACATATTTAAGAGATTAACACTGCAAGCTCAACAGGTTAATGCAAGCCCCAGACAAGCCATTGCAAATGTGAAATTCTGGCACCTTAATAACCGTTAAAACCGCCAGATGTTGAATGCAAACATGCATGCATTATGTTGCACAGGCGCTGAATGTCAGTTTGTGAGATGGAGTTCCATGCTTGTGGCACTTGGTCGGTCAGTTACAGGGTCGGTTAATGCTGGTACTGGATGACACCTGAGTTGTCGCCTGATGGTATTCCATATGTGCTCGAGTGAAAGATCTGGTGACTGAACAGGCCAGGGCAACAAGTCGATGCTCTATGAAGCATGTTGGGTTGCCACAGCTGTAAGTGGCCGAAAGTTATCCTTCTGGAAAACATCCCCTAATATCCTGTTCAAGAATGGCAGCACAATCGAATCGTCAGACTGACGTAAAAATTAGCAGAAACGGAGCGTGGGATAACCGCGAGAGTGCTTCTGCTAACATACGAAATCGCAGTCCACATCATAACTCCACGTGTAAGCCCAATGTGTCTAACACAGGGACATGTTGGTAACAGACCCTCAACCGGCCTCCTTCTAGCCAACACACGGCCATCACTGGCACCGATTCTGAATCAGCTCTAATCAGAAAATACAAGAGACCTCGCCCATGTCCTTCAACGAGCTTTCGCCTGACATCACTGAAGTCGCAAATGGCATTGGTTTGGGGTCAGTGGAATGCACGCTACACGGCGTTTGGACCCTTGTAGTAACGGATTTGTAAAAGTGCGCTGTGTCACTCTGGTGCCAACTGTTGCTCATACGGCTGGTGCAGAAGCATTACGCCACAACCATACGCTGGACACGGTGGACTTCCCTCTCGCTAGTGCTACGGGGCTGTCTGGAAACCGATCCTCTTGCGACCGTAAATTCTCGTGACCACCGCTGCCTGGGATCATGTACACCGGCTATACTCCTGCCAAGTCTTTCTACAATATCGTGGAAGGAACATCCAGCTTCTTGCAGCCCTGTTGCACGACTCATTCAAACTCAGTGAGAAGTTGTATACTGTCTCTCCTTTTGTTTGATTTCAATTACGTTGCGTCTTACGGGGATAAATAATAAGAATTTCGAATGAACATCACTGACAGAATTTCCAACAAAGCAACAATACAAGTTTGATTTTAAATTACACTCTGTAACATTGCCAATGGAGGGATGAATAGTAATATGAAGTTAATTCAGTGCTTGGATTTTCTATCAGTGCGAATTATACAGAATATATTATTTGCATTCTGTTGTCTGACTACGTGAAGAAAAGGTAAGTTAATTTGTAAATGTTCACTATTTTTTGCTATGTTGTATCACTTGATTTTGGTTATTAAGCTTCTGCTAACAGTTACAAACACATTATATATTATATCGCTACACTTGAAAAATATACAGTGGATTTCTTTGGCACGATAAAATATTGTTGCTAAGCTGCTCTTAGAACATGAGACACAACAGGTAATTGTTTGAATTTTTATAGTCAGATCAGATCAAACCCACTGGGAATCTTACCAAAATTAATTACGTACTTTGAAATTTTTATGTGAAATTTAGTGTGCAGTCTTATATTATCTTTGCCAATATCTAGCTATAGATTCACAATGAAATAAAATATTCTCCTCTGCACCTGCTAATTTTGCTGAAAGAGAAATGGATTAATAGTATTTCCAGTTATTACTTTTCTTTCTCCTGCGCTGTAGGAGGGCTGTTGAAATATTTAATTTCTATGCCCGTAACGACGGGAGCTTCCGCCAACCGTCGCTCTGCTCCGCATCAAAAGAAGATAAACTTGCTGATGAAATAGGTATTATAGCTTGGCAAGCTATCTATAAAATTAATAGCACACTTTTTCACAAATGATTATATTCTAAAACATAAGTTTCTTACTGTATACACGTTCTTACAAAATCTTGCTCCTAATGGCGGCTAAACGTTTCAACAAACAAAACACGACTACCATAGATATGGATAAAGCGCTACGTGCGTCTGCAGTCTTCGGCAAGTCAAGAAGAACAGAGAAATTATTACCCTAAACTCGGTTCCATATATAAAACACAATGAAATTTTATATTTTTAGTTTCAGCGATTAATTAATTGTTTGTGGCAGTCTCTTTCTCTGCCGGCCACTGCGATCACTTTTATTCTTTGCCTTTGCATTTCACAAAGAAACAAAAAATTTAAATGTACAATTTCCCATGATTTCATACATTGTTTATCCGGGAGACGTTACGGTTGATAATGTCGTCTTTGTCGCCTTAGAAGCATTCTTGACGAACATCAAGTTACCACGTCCAATCTCAAAGGTAAATACCGCTCACCAGCGTGTATTTGAAGCAAACCTGATTTGTATTCTCATAGTGGCGCTACCCGCGTCACTCTAAGGCTAGGCGCAAATTGAGACGCGTATAGCGCGTGTGGCGCGACGCAGCGCAGCGCGCGTTTTTGTAACATCACAGATTCAAATGGGACCGCACAAATTGCGACACGACGCGACTGGGACGCGACACGCGCCTGCGCCAGGTCGCGCGGCGTTGTGGTTGAGGCACAGTTTCCTGCGCCGCGCGTCGGGCTTGCCTCGCGTGCACCGTGGGAAATTTGAGGCGGGGAGCGGAAAAGTAGCACGGCCATATGCTCACATCGGAGCGTATAAAGGCACATTTGCATGCCGTGCGTGAGTTTCCTCGGAGACGCGAAATCTTAATTAAATAATTAATCTCTGACAAATAAATAAAGCCTATGGCACAGAACTGCAGCGCTATGTCGCTGATAAAACAAGAACACAATTACGACACTCTTATGTTTGATTAAGAAGGAAGAGGTCTTGGATAAGTGGTGCGGGAAGCACGTATATTTTATTGACTGGCACACCGCCATATTTGATGTTGTATAAGAACACTGCGAGTTGCAATCTTAGTAGGCACTCGATTCTGCAAAGAATTTATATTTATGAAAGTAAGTAGAGTTATTTAACTGTAGGCTTATTCGTTGAATATATCTGATTTAACTAACTGTGTAAACTTTTTATGTTAGTAGACAGTCACCTCTGTACGACGTATTGACATGGCTGGCAAATTATTCTAATATTGAGATTTAGATTTGAGTCCGCACCTACCGCAGCAGTCTTTGGAAACGATTTAAATACGAAGTCCGATTATTTGAGTCTTATTTCACGGTCAACTACGAATAACATTACATTTACGAAAAAGCTATTGTCAAGCGTCTGATACCGAATAATTAAAAGTCCACGCTCCAGATAAGCAAACATTTATTACAACCAATCACTATCACTAATATACATAATTAATATTTTATTTTATTTTATTTATTTATTTTATATTGGAATATAAAATAAATAAAATAAAATGAAATATTGGAATATATAATAAATAAAATAAAATAAAATATTAATTATGTATATTAGTGATAGTGATTGGTTGTAATAAATGTTTGCTTATCTGGAGCGTGGACTTTTAATTATTCGGTATCAGACGCTGGACAATGGCTTTTTCGTAAATGTAATGTTATTCGTAGTTGACCGTGAAATAAGACTCAAATAATCGGACTTCGTATTTAAATCGTTTCCAAAGACTGCTGCGGTAGGTGCGGACTCAAATCTAAATCTCAATATTAGAATAATTTGCCAGCCATGTCAATACGTCGTACAGAGGTGACTGTCTACTAACATAAAAAGTTTACACAGTTAGTTAAATCAGATATATTCAACGAATAAGCCTACAGTTAAATAACTCTACTTACTTTCATAAATATAAATTCTTTACAGAATCGAGTGCCTAGTAAGATTGCAACTCGCAGTGTTCTTATACAACATCAAATAAGGCGGTGTGCCAGTCAATAAAATATACGTGCTTCCCGCACCACTTATCCAAGACCTCTTCCTTCTTAATCAAACATAAGAGTATCGTAATTGTGTTCTTGTTTTATCAGCGACATAGCGCTGCAGTTCTGTGCCATAGGCTTTATTTATTTGTCCGAGATTAATTATTTAATTAAGATTTCGCGTCTCCGAGGAAATTCACGCACGGCATGCAAATGTGCCTTTATATTGCCCCCTGAATTGCGAGGCGAAAGGACACACCTGCAGGCGAGCAATTCACCTAAAGGCACAAGAAAATCTAAGTTATCTACAACTATTTACATGACTTACATTATACTGTATATTATATACAAAATTTTGAATGACGCGCGTGCGCCGTAAAAGTTCTTATGTTGGCAAAATAGAGTGCGCGCGTGCGCAGAAGCGTCAGTGTGACTCCGGCACTGCCGTTATATCGTAAATTTAGATCACGCGGCACAGTATTGCAGTTCATATTGTTCGTGGGCGCGCGCATTTCTTAGTCGTTGCACAAAGAAAATATTCCACCAAGATTATATATGAAGACTACATTCTATGAAAGGTAACTTAGTTTTAAAATTACAATATTTGTTATAATACAATACAACTTTAGATTGTTGAATGTTCTTAGTTACATAGTATTGCAATGAAATGCTTCAAAGAAAAATGTCTTGTTTCAGGTGCGTTGACCTATACACATCGTGTCGTTATTACAGTTTATATTCATCTGCTGCACAATAATTTTTCACAGGTTAGTGTCGTCGTGGTAAAGTTTTCTATTTCCATTATAGTCGTTGTGATGCAGTTCGTTGTGACAAAAAGCATTGTTTATTACAGATCAGACGTGACCCGTCGAGTAATTGGTCCATATGCAGTTCGTTTTCGATATTCCGTCGAAGCTTGGTTGCAGAACCTCGGACGGCACATAGATGGCATCGATCCTTGGACAGTCCAGGTAAGTGTGTCCGTCACATTTCGAGAACATTCCATTCCCTGAGGTTCCAACCAAAATTCTTCCACTCGTCGTGTTGTTTTCTGGACAGGCACGTTGTGACCATTTAATCCAGTTAACATCTTGAAGTTAGATACTGTAGTTTTGTCACTAGACGATGCACCAATTACGCACTTCACATTTTCAGTTTTTTGCTAAATATAGCTCACCTAAATGTTCGTAGTTACTTATCAAAGAAATCGTTCATCGCGTTTACAAAGGTACGATGCATGATGAATGACATTAACAGTTTCTTTCACATAGGTTTCTGCGTAGTTGCAGACTTAGTAATGTACGTTAATGTCCGTGAACAATCGTTCACTATGCAATTTTTTTTTAAGTTTTTCACCTTTTGGCACTCATTATGATTCAAATTCTCACATAGTAACAGATACACTATACATCATTTTTTAAAAAAAACATAAGTAATCATACATATATACGTCACATATTTTCTTAGCATAAACATAATACAGTTACACATAAACATGTTTACATCATCTTTACATAGCTATAAATTATTACATTGTGTCACATTTGATTACATGGATTGCAGATATTTACGTCCTCTTTAACGGTTTTGCTGGGATTTTATCGATGTTTTTTGTGATGTCATCTGAAATTAAGATAGGTTAGACACAACATTCATTACATCAGTAGGCAAGACCAGGCGTTTTCACTACTCAATAAATATTCAAAATAATAAGAGACGGAAAACTGTTCGATTCCTCGCGTTTTGTGCGTGTGTGTATAGTGTCTGTGTGGCCTTGGCTACTGGTAGATGCTTTTCTTGCTGAGAGATGTGCGTCTAATCTATTTCTCGAAGTAAAAGATCGCTTCACAGATGACGTCTGTCGGTTCGTCAGGTGTCATACCAAGTCAGTGGTACCTACAGTCACAAATGTTCCGTGAAAAATTAATATATCATTCACTGCTACGTAATCATAAATTTTACTTTAATATTCAGTCTTCTCGGTGGTGCCGCGGCGTTGAAAGAAAAGTTCTTCTGTCTTCAACTGCGTCACTGGAACCGCTGAAATGAAAATTTCTATACTGCTTATTATCTGTGCTGTAGCAAACAGAGTTTTGCGAGTTGCTTAGCAATGTTTTCATGGGTATGACTTTGACATTATTTAGCATGAAATGCTCTAAGATCTCGGTGTGCGTATAGCCCAATAATTTTGTTAGTTCTAGGATGTTGTAACAGATACGCACCAGGATGCGGTATGTTAACAATTATATAAGGTCCTTCATATAGCAGACGCCACTTAGCATTGCGTCGTTTGAGTGCTACAGATTTATGATGAGTACGAAGTAGTACAAGCATTCCTACCTTGGATTTTTGTTTTCTTTTTATTATGTTTGTGTGATGTTTGTTTCGTATCTGTGCGTGATGTGTCAGTGTAGTCAATACTTCTTTTATTTTCTGTTCAGGTGTGATTTCCTTGTCTGACAACTTAGGTAATGGTTCTATCCATTGATCGTTCTGTTTGCAACTGAACATGATCTCGTTAGGTGTGTAATTTGTATTGTAAATATTTAAGTTATTGTGTACGTCTTCGAAAAGACTTAGGTAGGACACCCAATTAGTATGTTTTGATGAAATATAGGTCCTCATGAATCGGTTTAGTTCTCGGAAAAGTCTCTCAGTCGCGTTACATTGTGGACTAAACTTTGAAATAAATATACTTTTAATGTTATTGTCCTTCAAGAAATTTCTCCATTTGTACCCAGAGTAGTATGCTGCATTATCTGACAGAATTGCTTTAGGTTTTCCCACGTGCGTCAGGTAATCACTTGAGAATCTTCGTATTATAGCATTTGCAGTGGCGGATTTTAAAGCATAAAGTTTTACATGTTTAGAAAATATATCGTAAAAAGCTAAGATATATTTGACACCTCCAGAGCTTGCTGGATGCGGTCCACTGATGTCAGTACATAGAATTTCCAGGGGTTTACTCGGTAAAATAGAATGTAAATCTGTTTTTGTGGATAAATTCTGAGGTTTTGATTTTTGACATATGACACATGTTTTCAGTTCCCTGTAAATTTTTCTTCTCATATTGCTAAAATAACAGTATGTGCTGAGCTTTGCCAAACACTTTTTCGTCCCATAATGACCCCAAACTAAGTGTGTGTGCCAAATCAGATTACGTTCAGACTCTTTGGGAATGCATACACACCAGTTAGTAGCATTTGGATGTCGGCGATAAAATAACACATCATTGTGTAACTTGTAATACCTAGTCAAAGGATGATTGTGTTTTTCTACCAGTAATGTTATTATCTTATACCAGTGAGGATCAGATTTTTGCAATTTAGCCATGTTTCTGCACATATCAATATAATATTGGTGATACTGCTTGTCTTGCATTAAGAGAATCCTGTAGTCATTTATATTTTCTAAGTCACTGTTGGTTTCATTCATACCTTGTGGAAGTCTAGACAAAGCATCGGCAATGGTGTTGTCCTTACCTTTTATGTACTTAATTTCAAAAGAGTAGTTCTGAAGAGTAACTGCCCATCGTGATAGTCTAGGATGTACAAGTTTACAAGTTAACAAAAATGTCAGGGCCTGGTGATCGGTATAAATTACTGTATGTTTTCCAAATAAATAATAATTGAATTTCTTGAATGCCCAGACTATGGAAAGTGTTTCTAACTCAGTAGTGGAGTATGTACGCTCACATTCAGTTAGAGTACGACTTGCAAACCCAATAATTCTTATCTGTTCCTTTTCTTTATTCTTTACAACTTGAAATAAGCAACAGCCCAAGCCAGTAAGTGAAGCGTCACAAGTCATACAAAAATCTAAATTGAAATTTGGATGGCTCAATAGGTTTGCATTCACTAAAACATGTTTAATTGTATTAAAGTCATTCTGGCACTGTTCCGACCAGATCCAAACTTGATTCTTTCTGAGTAGATTTAGCAGATGTTTACTGTTCAAAAGTGGTTGTGGTAAAAAACGTCTGAAAAATGAACATAGCCCAAGGAATGATTTTAACTGCTTTTTAGTTCGAGGGCTAGGAAAGTTTCTGATAGCATCTAATTTACTGGGATCAGGACGTATGCCCTGTGAATTAATGATATGTCCTAAATATTTTATCTCAATGCAACCAAATTTTGATTTTCTAAGATTGGCTGTGACTCCAGCTTGTGCAAATTTTTCTAAAATTCTTTGAAGTGTGTCAACCTGTTCATTCCAAGACTGTGTAGCTATCAGTATATCATCTACATAGTGTGTGACTGTCTCAACTAAATCATCGCCAAGCACGGTATCCAGGGCTGTAATGAATACCCCAGAACTGACATTAAACCCGAAGGGTAGAACACAAAACTGATAGGTTCGCCCCCCGAACATAAATGCAGTATATTTCCGAGAATCAGGAGTGATACCTACTTGCCAAAATGAATTAGCGAGATCTATTGTGGAAAAATATTTTGCATCTAGAAATTTTTGTAATTGCTCTTCTAAATTTTCGGGTTTTGTGTGAACCGGTAAAATTATTTCATTAATTGCTCGTGCGTCTAACACTAGCCTAATGCTACCATTTGATTTTTTGACAACAAGTAGAGGACTACAGTAAGGTGAAGTGGATGGTTCAATGACCTTCCAGTCTAACATTTGTTTTAATTCTTGCCACACAGCAGGTCGTTAAGATAACAGTACGTTATATGTCTTGTGGTAGAAGATCTTGTGAGGCTTAACTTCAATCTTGTACACATACGTGTTGATAACACCTAATCGTTTGGTAAAAACTTGTAAATATTTGGATAACACTTCCTGTAGTTTTATACGTTCATGTACACTGAGAGCTGTAGCTTCATTTATCTTATGATCAAGCAATGTTTTCAAGTCCATTAGCTCTGTGTCAGATGAGTGTGTGTGCGTGTCTTGAATGTCATTGTCAAGTACTAACTGAACCTTGTACCCTGTACAGTGTTTGTCATGCTTTAGAGTTCTCCTGTCCAAATCAATAATAATTACACTGCCTTTCTCATTTAAAATACATTTACCTTTGGAGAAGTCTATAATGCAGTCCTTCTCGCTCATAATATCTATTCCTAATATGCAATTTGTCACAAGGTTTTGTACAACCAGGAATGGCCATTGTACGGTTCCATTCCCTATTTTAATGTTTACAAAAACTTGCTTCGTAACCCTACATGACTTATTACCTAGAGCAGTAGTTATTTTACAGTTTTGAGCAGGAAACTCAGGCACAGGCTCCAATTCACACATCTTTTTATAGAAATTAAAAGACAAAACGCTCACAGCTGCACCTGTATCTAAGATAATAGTAGTTGGAATCCCACCTACTACACCAGTAGTAGATGCTAAAACAATTTCATTTGTGTTTGAACGACATTGTGTACTGTCTTGCAAAAGTTCATCTGATATATTGTCATTGTGGTTGTATCTTATAAATAAAACAGGTAGCTTTTGTTTAGAATTATTAGGCATATCATTATTTTGTTGTTCAATTGTGGTGTCAAATAACTGATTAACATTGAAGTCGCCCCCCAAGAATTCTTCAGCCACGACCCGGGGCATAGAAGTGACTGTTTCTAGTTTGTTGGATTAGCATTTGTATTAGGTACTGACACAGATTGAGGTTGTGTATCAGGTGTCATTTCTATTATATTCACATTCGGATATTGCCTGTTGTGATCTCCAAACTTTTGCGGTTGTTGTTGCTGTTGCGCATTATAACTTACCTGTCGGTCGTAAGGTATGCTCCAATTTTGTCCTGGTGGCTGCTGTGGTAAAGCAGTGTTTGAATGAAAGTATTGATCGCTACGAGTCCAGCCTTGATGCTGTCTTGGCTCGTAGTTATTATTATTTCTATTTCTGTTT
The DNA here is from genome assembly GCF_023898315.1 of Schistocerca nitens. Taxonomy (NCBI): domain Eukaryota; kingdom Metazoa; phylum Arthropoda; class Insecta; order Orthoptera; family Acrididae; genus Schistocerca; species Schistocerca nitens. Next base: position 1,170,045,034 of record NC_064614.1, read on the forward strand.
GTGTTTTTGTTGTTACATTTGTATCCGCTGTTACCGTTGTTGTTATTACCGCGGTGCCTTTTGTATGGATTGCCGCATGGAGTGTTATTACTGTTGTAACTGTTGTTTGTATTGGAATACGCGTGTTGATTTTGATTTCCGTATTGAGACGGCATGTGAGTTTGCTGTTTTTGCTGTACCGCGTATCCAACTGTGGGCGCGCCAGAATTGAGTTGGCAAGCCTGCATGTTTTGCATACCACTAGTATAAACATTGTGGCTGCTGTTTTGCCGCGCGAAGCGCTGATCTTCTAGTAACATGTCAACCGAATCTAAAACTGTTAAAAAATAATCTGGATCGTCATCCGGAATATGTAAGAGTTTTTCTTTAATGTTGAAAGGCAATTTGGCCTTCAACGCACGGAGTATATCACGTGTTGCGACTGGTTCGTCCAAAAAATGTCCCATGTTCAAGTATTTTTCAAAATATCTACGTAAGTTACCATTTTTACTGTTAAAAGTTTCAGGTTCTAAAATTTGTCTTCTGAGTCGCTCCTGGATGGATTGCGACCAGAATTTGTTCAGAAAGGCACGCTCAAACTCACTGTACGTGGTACATACGTCAGCTTGACTGTATGCCCAGACAGCTGCATCGCCTTAGATGTAACCGACAATATATGAAATCTTTTTCCGGTCACTCCAAGTGCGTGGAAATGCGTTACTAAAAGATTTAAGAAAAATCACCGGATGAATGGTTCGTTTTTCTGGGATAAAAGCCTGAAATTGCCTGTGTTTTATTAAGCTTTCTTCTTCCTTTGCATTATGATATGGATTTGTTCCACTGTAATTACTGCAATGTTCAGCTGGCGAGTAATTATGATAATGTTGCTGTGGTTTACCATGATAATAGCTTGTGTTTGTGGTTGCACGTCGTGGTGTGTGTTGTAGTCGTGGTGTGTTTTGTTCTTGTGTGTTTGTCGTGTGCGGTATGTGTGCGTCATACTCGAATGTATATTGGTTTCTGAACTCTACATTTTGACTGATATTTTCGTTACATTCAGACTGTGGTTGATCGGTGAATTGTCTCATGGGTGCAGTGACGGATTGTACTGCGTCACTAATCAGCTGTTTGTTATTACTGATGTATTCCGCTACGGAGTCGTGCACAATTGTTGGTAAATTTTCACGTATGCATCTATCAAAATGTTTGTCTTTGTTCTCTACCCAATCATGAAATTCTTTATTAATATTTTGAAAATGAGCTGTGGCATCAGATTGTAAGATGTCAGTCAGGTGTTGTTCAACATCGTCAAATTTATTCTGCACGTCAGTAATTCGTTTTTCAAGGTTGTCGTGTACTAAAGGATATGTTTGAATTTGTTCAGTAAGAGCTTCACACGTGATATTAAGGTTTTTTACTTGTGTCTGTAAAAGTGCTACGTCATTTGTAGTCTTTTCTTGTCTCGTATTAAGCTTGGAAAATTTCGTACTGAGTTCAGTCATCTGTTTGGTCAGTGTGGCGTCTATAAGTTCCACACGTTTACACAAAGTGTCACTACCTGTCTTGAGTGCTATGAGGTCAGATTTAATTTCGTCATTTTGTGTCTTTAACTGTTCATTTTGTGTCTTTAAGGTTGCCATGTTTTCCGCGTTCTGCATCCTTAAGGTTGCCATGTTTTCCGCGTTCTGCATCCTTAAGGTTGCCATATTTTCTGCGTTTTGTTTCATTAGCATTTGTAACATGTTGGCAATGTTTACTGTTTGCAAGGTCTCTGCCCCCGCCGCGTCATTAGACGTGACGTCATGTATTAACATGGGCTCTGACTGAGACTTTGAAATTTTTGGGGTGGACGGCCTATTGTCAAAATTTCCGTTAACACTTGCGTCAATATTTGATGAATCGTCACTACCGGTTGCTGTCGTAAAGTCATTTTCTAACATTTGTCTCTCGTCCGAGTCGGATTGCGTCTGAATAGTATGTCTTTGCTGTTCCATCTTTGCGTATTGTTTTCTAGTTATGACCATGCCACACGTGATATATGTTTCAAGAAAATAATGTTTGACACTGGTTTTAAAATAAAATGCAGTTGAACATGAATCGCTCGTAGCAACAATGGCTGTCTGTTAATTTAAAAATGTAAACTGAATATGGGATTATTGGTAATGGCTGCTGTCCATGTTACAACGTATCGTACAGAAGTCGGCCATATTGTACACTCGTGTATTGGTATTGTTGCAGAAGTTATTGTTTAAGGAAAAGTACTGAGAATGAAATTTATCACTGAAAACTGCTACGCGCGAAAGAAATACAACAGAATCTACTGAAGAGCTAATACACTGAATTATGCGTCTGGTCAAGCCTGCCAATGCAAAGATGCTGCGTCTTACCTTATTTTGCTGGAAGCTTCATTGCGTCTTCCCGCAAAATTTTATAATTGGCAAATATCTTCAGATTTTTGTTATTTCTCATATAGTCAAGTCCAGGTCCAGAAAGTTGATTTTTCACATGAAACAAAGAGAACAATGTAACAAATGACAAAATAACAAGTCCGACACGCAGTCGCCAATATAAAATAAATAAAATAAAATAAAATATAAATTATGTATATTAGTGATAGTGATTGGTTGTAATAAATGTTTGCTTATCTGGAGCGTGGACTTTTAATTATTCGGTATCAGACGCTTGACAATGGCTTTTTCGTAAATGTAATGTTATTCGTAGTTGACCGTGAAATAAGACTCAAATAATCGGACTTCGTATTTAAATCGTTTCCAAAGACTGCTGCGGTAGGTGCGGACTCAAATCTAAATCTCAATATTAGAATAATTTGCCAGCCATGTCAATACGTCGTACAGAGGTGACTGTCTACTAACATAAAAAGTTTACACAGTTAGTTAAATCAGATATATTCAACGAATAAGCCTACAGTTAAATAACTCTACTTACTTTCATAAATATAAATTCTTTACAGAATCGAGTGCCTAGTAAGATTGCAACTCGCAGTGTTCTTATACAACATCAAATATGGCGGTGTGCCAGTCAATAAAATATACGTGCTTCCCGCATCACTTATCCAAGACCTCTTCCTTCTTAATCAAACATAAGAGTATCGTAATTGTGTTCTTGTTTTATCAGCGACATAGCGCTGCAGTTCTGTGCCATAGGCTTTATTTATTTGTCAGAGATTAATTATTTAATTAAGATTTCGCGTCTCCGAGGAAACTCACGCACGGCATGCAAATGTGCCTTTATAAGCGGCGCATATGAGCAGTGGTAATATTGCCCATACAATAAATTTTTCCTTACTGTGTACTGAGTTTTATTTCCTTTGGGTAGTATTTCGTTTTTCGCCATTTAAACGCTCCAGCTTTCTTCGTTAGCACGTTATACTTTTCTGTTACTTATATGTGCATAGTTTTGTTTTTCTTCTGTCAAGAAAAATGTATACTTCAGTAACTGATGAGCCATTGGCCACTGGAATTGACCATATGCCGCCCCCCCCCCCCCCCCCCGATGGTTTCAGATCGCAATAAGGGACAGAGGGTAGTGAATAAGGAAGCAAGGAATAATATAAAATCATGTGATTAAGAATCAAGGCAGGAAAGGAAAGCAAGGTTATCTTCTCGCTGCCTAGTAAGCTAGCGTATCTGTACGATCTGTTACAAAAATTTAGAAATGGATAATCTCCACAGGTGTGATCCCTTTGTGCATCTGGTAAAAAGCGTCCAAGATCTGAAGTACAGAAGTTTCACTGTGATTACTCTGATATGTAATAATGTAATACGACACACTGTACTACATGCATGTGAGCAACATATTTCCACTGCAAGCTAGAAACAGTCGAAAAGCAGTCACAAATAACAATGTTTTAATTGGTTCGCCGTGATGAGAAAAAGCATTTCAATTGTTGCATGGGCATTATCAGCATTAATAAACTAATTATACAACAACAAGCTACACAAATGAAGAAAATGGTCGGTATTATTACGAAAGTAGGAATATCCTAAAAAGTGTTATGATTATATTTAATTTGTTGAAATGTGCTGCTGACAAACGAAGATCTACTTTCATGACAATGTTTTTCGAACTCCATCTCACAAGGCACACATGGCTAGCTTGTGCATTCCTGTCGCGCGCATTATCCTTCGCTGCTGACAATACACTCACCATTGTGTTGTGCGACATATCAATTGTTTATTTTTCTCAATAAAAACTATTTTATTCGCGATCACGCATTGTCAGTTTGGCAAGCCCTAGGTGAGTAAACAGTATCTGGCATGTGCCTATCATTCCGCCTGAAGGAACGCTCCTCATTATTTTAATACTGCTCAGATCACTAGAAGGAATAAAATCCTTTGGTAAGTTTCCATTCCAGTCGCTCAGTGTTAAAAATACGATGGGTTACGGGGATTCCACCAAAATTCCAACAGAATTGCCAATCTGTTTTTGTGTGAGTTGTTAACATTTTCTCATTCGAAGAAGCATCACCATTTATGAGTAAAGGCCACATTTCTCTTGGTGACTGGTTTAATTGTACTTCCTTTGTCACAATGTAATTTGCCAAACTCATCTCACATCAGCTATTGAGACAGAATTCCGAAACGGAGGGCCTCATTAAACAAGTAATTGGCAATCACAGAGCTCAATAGCTTACGAAAAACCTCGTAGTATCGGTTTGCAGTAACATAAAAGAAGAAATTTCATGTTTATTTTCATACTATGAAGCTCTTGTTTCGCTAGCTGTCGATAACTCTTAAAAAATTACAGTCACTGGAGTGAAATAAATAAAAAAAGAAGTATAAGTACTGATATATCGCCATAGATAAGAAAGTTTCGTGTGTTTAATAATTGGAAAAACACTCTCCTCCTTGTGTGCTATCATTCGCCAAACTTTCGTTTCGATGTCTCGAGCGGTTTAGGAGATACGAGAGATGTTGCGAGTATTTCATTCTCGCGGGCGTGAGATCGGAAGTGAGCGCGCTACATGGGATCCATTTTCTCGAGATCGGAGGCAGATAGAGATCTCCTCCCAAGTCTGAACAAAAATTCAGCATGTTAGCTGAATTTCATACGCAGCAACATATGGTGTAACACGCACCAAACGCAAAATCATAGCGACCCCTAATTTTCGTTGCAAACTTTTTGAGTTTTGCGTAGTGTCTCACTAAAATGTGTACATCACAATAAGAATGATCATTAGCGAGGTGATGGGCACTTCGTCACGAAGCTGACATATAACGCTACAAGTAAGGCTAAAATCATATATTTTCAGAGAGTAGTTTCTGTAAAATCGTTTGAGAACGATAAGAGGTTGCGCGCGCTTCGGTTCAGTCAGCGCAGAACGTCGCCAATCGGCTCGTGCGAAGTATGGTGTACGCGTCGCAATATGCGCTGCACCCGCGTGACCCGTGCGGCACGTGCGTGTCGCACTGTAGTCTAGTGTCACGTCACACGTGCTATACGCTTCTCAATTTGCGCCTAGCCTAATGGTACCCGCTTAAAATCTGAACACACGGCATCTTCCAGATGTAGAAACACTCCTACCAACGTTCGTTAATATCACACAAGTCTTTCTTGTTGTTGCGATTTTTTTCCGTCACTGGACATTTTCCTATCGCCACTCTCTGGTAAAAGTTTCACTACAGGAGATGGCCTGCTCACACTTCTGAATCTTAGTATCACAACCGAAGATTCGATTTCTTTTCGAGTTTAACCACAGTAAACATAAGAAACCTGAAGAACAGATTTGCTTTAATTCATTCTTGTCGACATAAGAAAATATCTTTTTCGTTGGGATAATAACCAACAGCAATGAAAGGCCGAAAGGTCTGTTCATCTCACACCTGATCTTGGAGAATTGTCTCACAGTACCTTATCTAAGTTTGATAAATATATAACCCCCTTTTTGAACTTCTGCGACAATGATGTCTGGAGCAACGTATGCCCAGTTTGTCTTTCTTTTAAGATTCACACCATTTTCATCTGAAATAAGCGAATAAAGTACTAAAATGAATTAGCTTTTTTTACCCCCCCCACCCCCCCCCCCCACCGACCCCCCATCAACACACACGCATGCACTTCGCTCCATTACCAAACTGATAATCTTTGATGACTCAGGAAGTGTTGTATCAACAGATAATTCCTTTTAATGCGTTTGAACGATAAACTTATTTCTCTGCCATTCGATTCAGTACCTCTTCATTAGTTGTCCAATCTATCCAACTAATCTTCAGCATTCATCTCTGCTATCCCCTTTCAAATAATTCTAAATTATTCTTGTCTGTGCAGTATATCGTCCGCGTTTGACTTCTGTATAAGGCAACATTCCAGACAAATATGTACAGGAAATACTTCCTAACATTTAAGGTTAAATATTATACCATGTTAATTAAAGCCTCTGCTTCAGAAATAGTTTTCTTGCTATTGCCCGTCAGTTTATTACACTGCGCAAAAATTTAACGGGTCACTGTTTTGGACCACCGACATTTTCCCCATTGCGAAGTAGATGTTTCTAATTTGGCTTAAAGTGCCTACAACGTTCCACTGTAACGGCGCAAAAGCCTGACACACTGAAAAATCACCCTCGAGCTCGATGGCGCTTCAAACAGCAACGCGTCAACAAGTGCGAAAAAAGGGTAGAGCTCAGAAGTTCATGTGAGGTGCAAAGTGGGTGAATGACGTTACCCCGGCACCAACTCTCGTCACAATTCTGCCCCACGCCACCGTGGATGTGTCGAGAGATGGGACGTTCGTCACGTCTCACCCTTTCTCTTGATGATAAGAGGTCAGAACAGCTACGCCGAGCACTGAAATCACGTGGTTTTATTATGGGCGGACTAGGAAAACATTTCAGACACCGTTGCTCAGGAGCGACACCAAAAGGCTTCAGGGAGTGGCATAACAGCCAACAAAGAAACCACCCCTCACATGGGTGTTCATTTGCACACATATCGCTGTTGGAAACGACAGTCTTCAGTGTGATGTGCAGCAGAACGGCGGTCTTGACAAGCTATAACACTGCGGAGAGTCCTCTACGGCAGATGATTCATCCCTTTTCTAAGGACGTTGTGGGATAGCAGCCTCACTGAACGTGTGATGACTCTTGTGAAGTGTAGTGCCGCCTCAAGTTTTTGCTCTGGTACACAGGGGGAACCACTAGGGACCATTCAAACCGTTTGACGAAATTCTTACTCGATTTAAGACAGCAAAGAATATTTCTGATTTTTCAATCAACCTGTTATGTGTCCCATAATGACGTAGTCACAGGGGGATACCACATGACACGTGTATGAGTAACATGGCAAAGGGGCCCTCTAAACCGCCCCCACACCTCCACCATACTCTCCTATTTCAGCAGCACCCTTGCTGCCACACACAAACCTTTCTTCAGCACTCTAAGAATATATGCACAGTGTGCACACTAACGGTTTACAAACTTAGTCATTGGAGAAATGCTTCCACCCTTGGCCCGAAAGCCAATGATCATGCGCTCTTGTATATCAGATAAATCGCTCCATTTCTGCATTACATCAACAACTGCACTGTTTTTCCGTCCTCCCCACATACCTTGTATGCGATCCACTGCCAGCATTGCCTCTTGGTATCTGTGAGAGGTTACTGCGCGTTGACATCGAACATAGACGGTGGACACATTAATCTGGTTCAAATGGCTCTGAGCACTACGGGACTTAACATCTGAGGTCATCAGTCCCCTAGAACTTAGAACTACTTAAACCTAACTAACCTAAGGACATCACACACAGCCAAGGCCGAGGCAGGATTTGAACTTGCGACCGTAGCGGTCGCGTGGTTCCAGACTGAAGCGCCTAGAACCGCTCGGCCACACCGGCCGGCACATTAATGTGACTGGACTATTTATCTTTCCCTTTTTATAATTATTTGGTACTCACTGACTGCTGCATTAAGTTAAATTTTTACGTAATTTAATGTATCATAAGGCTGTTGCATAGTGAAGGCGTAACACTTACCTATAGGTACACCCCAGATAGTATAATCATCTATACTGATATTGGGTCATACAAAATTTTGTGCTGAATGTCTGACAAACAATTAATCGTGAGTACAAGCATTTTTAATGTTGGAAAGTTTGCTATTGGTGCAAGGAATGGAATAACTAATTAATATACAAGCAATTTTCTGTTTATTTCCCTCCAAAAAAACATACTGTGGTTCAGTTAAGGTATAAATTTGGTTGTAGCAATGCACTAACGCAGGTTGTGAACTGAACTCTCTATGTGTATTCAATTACAAAGTCATTATGTAAAAGTTGTTTAACTAAAGCAAATTGGAAGTTGTTTTGGTATTCAGTTTTACATAAGTGGAAGGAAGATTAGGAACTCAAGACTTACATATTAGGGACGGTATAGCCACCATTGTTGGGCCCCTCTCATCTCTTTCTTTCTCCTCTCCATCATAGCTTCGAATTTTACCATTCTATTTCTCTTCCTCTAACCTATCTACCTCTTCTATATCTCTTTCACCCCATTCTATCGTCTTATGTCTCTGCTTGATGAGAATAACTCACAAGCTGCAAGAATATAACGAGAAAATTCCCAACTAGCAATAGGACTGACATTCATAAAAGAAAAATATGTTTACTGTCATACACATAGTCATTATTATTATTATTATTACTATTATTATTATTCTTGATTGTTATAATTAATTTTTGATTGTTATAATTATCATTGTACTACGTTTATAATCTCTATTTTTTTTTCTTAACATTAATACTGTATAACATGTAATATGTCCTTAATGTTCTGTAGAAACTGAAATTTGTTGAATCTGAGTATGCCTGGTTAGGTGTAAGAGAGGGCCTGAAGGCCCTAATCTTGCCAGGTAAAATAAATGCATAAATAAATAAATATGAAAATGCTTGGCAGATTAAAGTTGTGTGCCGGACTCAGACTCGATATCAGACCTTCCGTTTCGTGGGAAAGTACGCTATCAAATGTTATATTACAATGTCCTTTTTCCTAATAGTCTGCGTTGTATTGGTTTTGTTTCACCGCCTCCAACAGCTCTTTCTGATACTCTAACTCTTTCTTTATGTGAATTTAACATTCGACCAACACTTTGTTGCAGTCTCTTCAGGACTCCACACATTACAACATTTCCTTCATTGAACGTTACCAATGCGTCAGAGACTCCAAAAATGTACTGTACGAATTGCCATAAATTATCTTGGGGATTCCGGCCCGAATTACGCTGTTGACGGATACTCTGTGATTATGTGTGCGGCGATGCAGGCATTTCTTCAGTGCTCTTACATCAAATAAGTCTCTGAAAGTTTCTTTCAAGTCCTACACTGCGGCAAAAGGAATAGCTGGTCTGTGAATGTGTTTCTCATCATTTTTCTGTGCTCTGCACCATGAATCAAATCACTAAGGGCATAGACCATGACTGGATGATCGTCTTTTGAAGAGAGGTGAAAGAAAATTGCCGATACAGCTTTTGTTATACATTCTGCGCTACTGAAATTTTGCCTCATGACCATGTCATAAAAATTTTTGATTTTATCTTTGATAAATTCTGCAATTATACTTTTACCATCCAATCCTCTACCATCTTCCTAGTTCATTCCATTATACGTAATTTTCGGTCGTTAGAGCTTCGTACCCATTGACTTTTTTACAAGGCCTGTGCACTCCTCTTTAGTGATGGTTATATTTTCTCCATATTTCTCCTCTTCAAAGTTGCTTTGAAAGCTTTTGAATCCCAAACTACTAAATAATTGACAGATCTTATTTTTTTCCACTCTTCAGATTTTTGGAAAACGGAAACGTTTGCACAGTGTTCTGTTTAAATGAATTAATAAAACAGAATAAATACATATCATTGAGAAGGGCAAATTATGCTGATTAAGATCAATGAAGACAAAAACAAAACTTAACATTTCAAGATTTCAACTGGTAGGAGCCCTACAAGAGATTCTTAACAAATGGTTCAAATGGCTCTGAGCACTATGGGACTTAACTTCTGAGGTCATCAGTCCCCTAGAACTTAGAACTACTTAAACCCAACTAACCTTAGGACATCACACATCCATGCCCAAGTCCAGATTCGAACCTGCGACCGGAGGGGTCGCGCGGTTCCAGACTGTAGAGCCTAGAACCGCTCGGCCACACCGGCCGGCGACTCTTAACACTTGTTAATGTTTTGGATTCGACTTTCAGTTGCTAGATGCATGTTTTTGTAAAACATGGGTGAAAACTGCGAGCAACACTATTACATGTGGGCCGCGTGCGACCTTCGGGCTGCAGTTTGACGACTACTGCTTTAGCTCCTCACGCAGGCACCAGTGACCGTCCTATTACACAGGAACACATACAGTGTCTGCTGGCCTACAGGCTTGAATGGCCCCACGTCCATAGTATTGGTACTCGAAACACTCTGTTCTGTACAATTATGGGTAACCATCGGCTCTTGGTGGGCCGTAGTTAACCCTTTTCGCAATTGCAAGCGACGCTGTATCTCGTGTTATTTCACGGACTTGAAGATTCAATAAGTATATTTATTCCTAATCTACATCCACATCTACATGGTTACTCCGCAATTCTCAACTGCTGGCGGAGGGTTCATCGAACCATTTTCATGCTACTTCTCTACCATTCCATTCTCTAATGGCGCGTGGGAAAAAGGAACACCTAAATCTGTCCGTTCGAGCTCTGATTTCTCTTATTTTACTACGATGATCATGTCTCTCTACGTAAGTGGATGTCAACAGAATATTTTCGCATTCGGAAGAGAAAGTTGGTGATTGAAATTTCATAAATAGATCTCACAGCAAAGAAAACCGTCTTTGTTTCAGTGACTGCCAACCCAACTCGCGTATCATATCAGTGGCACTCTCACCCCTGTTGTGCAATAACACGAAACTAGCTGCCCTTCTTTGCACTTTTTCGATGTCCTCCGTCAGTCCTACCTGGTAAGGATCCCACACCGCGCAGCAATATTCCAGCAGAGGACGGACAAGTGTAATGTAGGCTGTCTCTTTAGTGGTTTTGTTGCACCTTCTTTCTGCCAACAAAGCGCAGTCTTGGTTTGTCGTTCCCCACAATATTACCTATGTGGTCCTTCCAATTTAAGTTGCTCGTAATTGTAATTCTTATTTATTAAGTCCAATTGACAGCCCTTAGATTTGTGCGATTTATCGTATACCCAAAATTTATCGGATTTACCCATGTGAATGACCTCGCACTTATCTTTGTTTGGTGCCAATTGTCACTTTTCGCACCAAACAGATGGTTCAAATGGCTCTGAATACATCAGTCCCCTAGAACTTAGAACTACTTAAACCTAACTAACCTAAGGACATCACACACGTTCATGCCCAAGGCAGGATTCGAACCTGCGACCGTAGCGGTCGCGCGGTTCCAGACTGTAGCGCCTAGAACCGTTCGGCCACTCTGGCCGGCGCACCATACAGAAATTCTCTCTAGATCGTTTTGTAATCGGAAGTGATCGTCTGATGATTTTACTAGACGGTAGATTACAACGTAATCTGCTAACAATCTAAGGGGGCTGCTGAGATTATCACCTTGGTCATTTATGTTAATGAGGAACAGCAGAGGGCCTATGACACTACCTTGCGGAACGCCAGATATCACTTTTATTCTACTCGATGATTTACAGTCTTTCACTACGAACTGTAACCTGTCTGAGAGGAAATCACGAATCCAGTCACACAACTGAGACGATACTCCACATACACACAATTTGAGTACTAGTAGCTTGTGAGGAAGAGTATCAAAAGCCTTCCGTGAAACTTAGCCAGTCTTGGGGATTTTGCGTTCTTCTGAATTTGGCATGCTTTTTTCGTTGCTTATGTAACTGTGTTCTGACGTGTTTTGTGTACCATAGTGGATCAGTCCCGTCTCTTATTAACTTATGTGGTATGAATCTATCTACTCTGTCGATACTATATCTTTGAATTTGAGACATATCTAGTCTACACTTACGTAATTAGCTTGGAAGGAATGGAGACTCTCTATTAGGAAGGCATCTAGAGAATTTTTATCTTCTGTTTTAAATAGATATATTTTGCGTTTAATTTTAGTGGTTTTAGTTGATATGGTTTTGAGCCTCGCTACAGTGACCTTGTGTTCCCTAATCCCTGTGACCGTCATGACGCTCTCTATTAGATCAGGATTATTTGTGGCTAAGAGGTCAAGTGTGCTTTCGCAACCATTTACAATTAGTGTGGGCTCATGAACTAATTGTTCAAATTAATTCTCAGAGAAAGCATGTAGTACAATTTCGGAAGATGTTTTCTGTCTACCACCGGCTTTGATCATGTATTTCCGCCAACATATCGAGGGTAGACTGAAGTCTACACCAATTATAACTGTATGAGTGGGGTACGTATTTGTAATGAGATTCAAGTTTTCTTTTAACCGTTCAGCTATTATATCATCTGAGTCAGGTGGTCGGTAGAAGGAGGCAATTATTATTTTGGTACGGCTGTTGAGTATAACCTCTACCAATAGTAATTCGCAGGAACTATCTATTTCAACTTCACTACGAGATAAACTACTACCAACAGACACAAACACACCACCACCTACTTTATTTAATGTGTCCTTTCTGAACACTGTTTGCGTCTCTGTAAAAATTTCGGCAGAATTTATCTCCGGCAAATCCAGTGACTGGCACATTATACATTTTCACCCCTGACCACAATCTTACCTGCATTAATTAGTTACTCAGGAGTTAGTATAATTATTAATTATTAAGCAGTTAGTATCATAATTAATAGGGTTATGTGACAGGCAAGTGACTGCCACCGAGATGATAATGTAGTCAACAAACACTAAAACGAGTCACACGTGTGACAAAACCTCGAGCAACATCCAGTCCACGGGTGGGCAACGGACGGCCCACAGGACAGATCCGACCAGCGATTGGTTCAGACCGTTCAGCGGAAAATTCTTGTGAGAGAGAGCGATGCGCTCGCACTGTTCTCCGCCCTAGACACATTTTCGGATACACACCATTATGTTGTTCGAATTTTTCCAGTTTGGTTTCTGTATAATACTGCCGACATATGCTAAGTTCAAGTAATGTAGATTTTTAAACTTTCTAAAATGAAAAAAGAAATGACTGCCTACCACTGAATTAGTTGCACAAAAACAGCATATGCCTACTTTATTAGTCATCAAAAGTAATTTTAGACAAATTTCAGGGTTCTGTGCCTGACTTGGTAAAAATGCAACTCGTATGGGATCACTTCCTTGTCCGTTCGTACGTCTGCCAGTCTGTCCAACTGTTAAAAACCATTTTTCTCATGATCTGGTACATGTATCATGTTGAAATTTATGTTACGTGCTAAGGTCTATTGTCCATTGGCGGTGTACAAAACTGAAGTTTCAAAGTCAATACAGTCAAAATATATATAGCCAATTATCTCACACATTTTGGTACTCGCAAACTCTCTCATCAAAACCTGTAGGGTACTTTCCTGTGACGTAGATCCATGATATTTGACAAGCAGCAAAGTATGAATATAAAAGAAAGGAACAAATCTGAAAAGTGTTAATTTGTAATTATATTACCCAAAAGAAATTTTTTTGTCATTTGTTGTCCAACTGTCTGTCTGCCCGTCTGTTAGGACTCCTTTCTTTCAAGAACGGCAAGACATATTAGTTGAAATTTGTGTCATATACTAAGGTCTGTTGCCCCTGGCGGTGTAACAAGCGTATTATTGTAACTCAGTGCAATCAAAAGATACGGCCATTTATGTCACATACTTTGATACTCGCCAACTCACTAATCAGAACCTATACCGTACTTCCCGATGGCCTAGAATCATGAAATCTTGCAAGAAGAAATGCTTCGCAGCACAACAAAGTAGAAATATCCGAAAATGTTAATTTGTATTTATATTACACAGCAAAATATTTGTCGTTTCTTATCTGTCTCCCTGTCCGTTCATCTCTTAAATCCCGTTATTCTCAGGAACGGGCAGACGTTTAAAGGTGAAACACACACTAAAGTCTAAGGTCCTTTGGTGTTGTAATAAAGTTAGGCTTCGAAGTCAATGCAGACAACAGACACGGCCATTTACGTCACAAGTTTTGACACTACCAAACTAACTCGGTATAATCATCTATGGTGTAATTCCCGCTTTACAGTAAAAGTAAAGAAAAAAATTTGCACTAATATCACATGAAAACATATTTCCATTATCGTTCGTTACCCGACCCCAAAAAAAAAGTTCTCAATAGTGTTGCAAGTTCTGTGACTGTTACCTTGCCAATATCAGTATCGATAACAGTAAAAAATGTCAAGAATCTCAATTAGCGGAATGGATGAAATGTCTGTCTACATAATTGCACACGGAAGTCTCAGAGCGCGAGTGCTATACGCACCTAGCCAATTAAAATAATTATTGCTAAATATTTTTGTTGATATTATCGCACTAAATTTCAACAACTTTAATTTCCTGGCTGCGGAGAAAAATTGCAAAGATAGTACTAATAGCTTGTCGGCTGGACCACCAGGCCTGCGTCATTGCTATATTTGGTTTTCCTGTACTTCCTCTTATTAACATGTGTAAATACTTCTTATCCACTGTGGGTGCATAGAACACTACAACTATTGAAACTAAAGGTAATTTATAATGAATTAGCTGCAATCAGTTGCTTCTATAGCCATTTATTTTCCTATGATGCCTGTCATCGCATCTTAAGATGTTTACATATATTTATGTGTCGTTATCATGGATCTTCACTAACGGCTTTGCATAAACTTGCAACAGACGTTTCTAAGGCAGCTGTTGTAAAACGTCTCGAGCAAGGAAACAATGTTCAGCACGGGTACACCCTAAATAAATGTAAAATTCTGATAATGGGGTGAGTGAAAAATGAGTGTATTCTCAAAAACGCGTTCTTGTCTTATAATTTGTTGGTGTGGAGCGTCACGAATGGGGTGCCATACATTTCGGTGCGTAACCCTACACGCATTAACGGCACGGACGCTATAGTTTGGCCTTTATGTGCTAGGAGAGGTGCTGTCGCGTCATTGACAAGTCGGCACATGGGCTTAGTAACTATGTGCATCAGGCCCACAGGTCACCAAATATTGCGTATGACCGATCTAATCTGTGTGACCATTTCAAAATACACCAGAAATTTTGCTGTAGCGGAAGAGTAAGAGAATATGAAAATCGTTAATTACAACGACGAAAGGTATTCAGAAATCATTGGCAATCTTCGCGGTTTCTAACTTACTCCTATACCTTACGCGTAACGTTCCAATCGTAATTTTGTACGTGTTCTATGACTGTCAGTGCTAAACTGTTTTACTTATGTCGCATTGTGTTTACTGATTTAGTAATATGTTTTTGTCTTCTTTGCAAAATATTTCTCCTTACTTACGTGGTCTCTGTATATGTGGTGTCTGTTCATTCGAGCGCACATACATACACACACACACACACACACACACATATATATATATATATATATATCGAGAAAGTGTTCTGGAGCAGAGGTCGGAATTACCTTGAGTACGTCTAATAGCAACCTAATGACTCATAAAGTATGTGATAACAGTGAAATACAAACAGTGAACTGTATAATACACCAAAAACAGTCAGCCAGTAAATGTTACGCATCCTGTGTCAAGCAGTTTCATTCACAGTCGACGACTGCTGCTACTTTCACAATAATAATAATAATAATAAATAGTTCCACAGTGAGGATATTGGCGTACGGGAAGAAGATGCAGATAAAGTCGTAGTGGAGGTGGTTTTCCGTTCCCTTCCTCCGACCTCTTACGAAATGGCAATTGTGTATCTGTGTCATGTGGATGACTGTGACAAGTATTTGTACAGTGTACTGTTGGGTTTGTGTCGCTATGGATGAAAGAAACAAGACGGTGAAACCCTGAGCTGTCACATCTGCTGGCGAATGACACCAAGGGGGTAGCCCAATGTAACGTGCCTATCCGACGGACGGAAAACCATCAAGGGTGTCGCCTCCTCTCAGTTAATGAGAGGCTGCGGAGAGGTTCAGAATTTAATTTTTTCCAGGTTATTGGTGAAAAAACTGCTGATCAGGAAATTTAAGCCACTACCTTTCCTCCCATTGCCGGCCGAATAAAACTGGAAATGAAAATTTCATCCAGCACCAGCATTCGAACTGGTGTACCACCGAGTCGAGTACCACTGCACCGATCTCGGCAGGGGATGGGAAAATCCGACCGGTTAAAATCGACACCGGTATTTTAATTCTAAATACCGGTATTTTAGGTATTTGTTTGGTCTCTGATATAATAGGTATTTTTGTTTTTAAGTGATAACCGGATATAAAACAGATGTATCATGTTGCCATAGCAATGGTGCTAATGTTTTTGATTTTAGATGAAACTTCTTTTTGGAAAACGAGTTTGTTAGGGCATTCTGTGGCTTCTTAAAGACTGATATAATCTCTGATTCTTTTTTTTTTGTGATGAATGGAGACTACTTACAGATCAACACAACATAAAACGAGTATTTATGAACAGACTAAAAACTTTATATCCGCCTTTGGGTTTATTCATCATCGAAATTTTAACTATTGTCATATAATCGTTCCTAGTAACCATTATATTTTGTCCACTATCAAAATTGTTTAGTTTCTAAAAGAACATTTTTTTTCCTTTTGTGAGCAAAAAATTTGTTGTATTCAAATTCCCGTTAAAAAGTAAAGATACATGTTTGACTAAAAACGGTTTGATCAATGGATCAGTTACAGACAAAGAACGCTAAGAATTTTAGTGTTTCTCTTAAATAATTAAAGAATTTATGGCATGAGTAATAAATTAAATGCTTAACAGTTCTATCGTCGTTTACAATAAAACCGGTGATTAGTTGATCTGCTGCCTGTGTCTACATAGTATGCCTTTATGTGCTTACAGCCCTTACAAACGAATAAATTAACAACACAAATAGATTTCTTAATCTGACTATTCGTAATATCCAAACAGTGATACAGTTCTCGATTTCTATGTGATTTTCGAGACATATTCTAAGAATACCTTAGAATCAGTAGCAGAATACTGGTGAATTTTTTGTGTTATTCAAAACCTCACCACTTCTGGAGAAAAGCAGCAAACGGTGGACGGCCTAAGTTTTCTTTTATTTACCTATTTTATTTCCTATTTGATTCTATGTACATTGGAACATATAAAGCAGAGGTCTGAGGGAGTCATACAATTTGGAACCTCTGTGTGATGTCTACTATTATTGTTGGAAATGACAGCAATAAAAAACCGAAAATTGGTTATTTCAGAAACTAGCTGTTTTGTGTGGCTTTGATAGACACGTGAAACTGGAGACGAAAATAACCGATATAATCCAAAACCGCTTTTTCTCAGCGATAACCGGCTTTGGCTGGTCTGTTATCGTTATGAAACAGTAAATGCGGCAAGCTAACGTGTGTACTGCTGTATCCAAGTCAGTCGTGACTGCTTCAAGAGGACAATTACAGCAGCAGTTACAAACAATCATCACGTCTTTGCTACATTGTTTGAAAAGCTGCCAACGCGTGAGAACCAAATATGTTATTTGTACAGATAACTATTCTTCAATGTTCTCACTCTAAAGATCCATTATCTTTGTATGTTTCTGGATTATTATGTTCGTCTTCCACTGTATGTTAGAGAAACAGCTTTTGTCATGTTTCCTACCAATATGTATTTTGGGGTGATGATTTTTCTTCTGAGTCATCAGTCTTCTGACTGGTTTGATGTGGTCCTCACGACTACTTCACCTGTAGTAAGCCTTCGTCTCAGAGTAGCATCTGTACCCTACCTCGCAGTTATTTGCTCGAAGTATTGCAATCTCTGTATTTCTCTACAGGTTTTATCCTCTACAGCTCCCTATAGTACCATGGAAATTATTCCCTGATGTATTAACAGATATCCTGTCACCCTCTCCGTTCTTCTTGTCGGTGTTTTCCACATACTCCTTTCCTCGCCGATTCGGTGGAGAACTCCTCATTCCTTACCTTATCACTCCACCTAATTATCAACATTCGTTTGTACCGCCCCATCTCAGATGTTTCGATCCTCTTCTGTTCCGGTTTTTCCACTGTACTCGACCTGCTACCATACACTGCTGTGCTCCAAACGCACATTCTCAGGTATTTCTTCCTCAAATTAAGGCCAATGTTTGATACTAATAGACAATTGCCATAATCAAAATGTCGTCGCGTAAGCAAACGTTTTCGCAGTATTGCCTTACGGACAAGGAATTAGTGATTATCTGAATAAAAGTGAAAATGAATCTTAAGAATATTACCATTTTAATTCTAATTCTCTTTCTGAAGAAGAATTTAATAATGAGAGTGATAATGAAAGTGCGGAATCGGCAGAATTTGACACTGCAGATGCCGATATGGATGACGCAGCGCTCGGTCCATGTGCACAGCAGCCAAAAATAAATAAGTAAAGAGAAGAGATGGAAATGGGGAAAACATTTAGATAGACCATCAAAGTTTCAATTTATTGGGAACACAGTTATTATTCCAAGGGTACTTAACCAGCTTACAACCGATCCTTGCCTTCTTGATATTGCTTCTAAATTCATACAAGACGACTTATGAAACCACATAGCAGTACAAATAAATAAATATGCAAGTCAGTTTTAGAACGTCAATACAAATTCTAAATCTGAAAATATGTGGTTTGAATGTAATGCAGCTGAAATGAGAGTTATTTTTTTTCTTTTTTCGTGTAGCCTAATGGCCCAGATTCGAAAAATTTCTCTTAGATTCTATTGATCCATATGTAAATCTATCCATATTCCATTTTCCCTTCCTTCATGCCTTATAAAAGATTTACTATCCTTTCCAAATTCCATTCCTTTACTGGTAATGACAAACATGATGTTAATGACAGACTCTTTAAACTATGACCTATCATTTAGCATCTCCACACAAATTCCAGAGAAATCAGTTATCCACAAGAAACTAATGCAGTAAATGAGAGCTTTATAAAATCCAGATGGACGTTGTGCTACATACTGTACATTAAAATCCGCACAAGACGGCAAGGTTTTTTGCCTCTCAAGTGCCTTTATCTTTCTCTAAGCTATTCTGATTGTCATCTAATACGACTTTAATTTTCATTCCCATTCATCCATCTATTATTATTGTCAGAAACTTGGATATATGAGCTGTGAAGTTGACTTGCGATAATTGTCGCACCAACTGCAAAATTGTGTGGGTATGTTTCTCTGAAAGTTTGATGGTATATCGCACCGAGAAGCCCTGAGTTAAGTAGCAAGCTTTAGCGAGCATCTGCGTATTCGTTAGCTTGACGTTTACTGTCATAGTTAAATTTCTAATCGTCTGGGTTTATAATGCTGTTCGTATTTACGACATTTGACAACTAATACCTGTAGGTATTAGAAGAGATATGTTTTAGGTTGGGTAGTACCTCCAAGAAGTTGTCGCAAGAGCAAGGCATTAATGATTATTTTCTCCTCAACAGCAGGTCAGGTACTGAAGAGTGGACGTGTGGATGCAAAAACGTTAGACTGGACTGACAGGTGTAGTCCACTTAGTGGTGCAATTACAGCCATGCAGAAAACGTCGAGTTGTAAAGTATGTTGCGTGTTTGTCTGAAGACTGATTGACACAGGCAAGCAACACACTGGTCTGTGATCCTCCCCGATTGCTGAATGGACGCGATAGAATGTCAATCCTAGGGGCCCCGGTTCGATTCCCGGCTGGGTCGGAGATTTTCTCCGCTCAGGGACTGGGTGTTGTGTTTTTCCTAATCATCATCATTTCATTCCCATCGGCGCGCAAGTCACCGAAGTGGCGTCAAATCGAAAGACTTGCACCCGGCGAACGGTCTACCCAACGGGAGGCCCTAGTCACACGACATTTACATTTTTATGCCGGCACGGTAGCTCAGCGTGTACGGTCAGAGGACTTTTCTACCCTCTGTAATAAAAAACTGAGTGAACGGATCATCCAACAACCTGAACGGGTGTCATCGGACGTCCGCCACGAACAAATTCAGCGAACAGTATAGAACAAAATGAGATAAAAAAATGGTCAGCGTGACGGACTGCCGTCCTAAGAGGCCCGGATTCGATTCCAGTCTGGGTCGGGAATTTTCTTCGCTCAGGGACGGGGTGTTGTATTGTCTTCATCATAATTTCATCCCCAATCCAGCGCGCAGGTCGCCCAGTGTGGCGTCGAATGTAATAAGACCTGCACCAAGGCGGCCGGACCTGCCCTGTCAGGGGCCTCCCGGCCAATGACGCCAAACGCTCATTTCCGTTTCCCGCCAGTCTGTGCACATATTAAGATACCACATACGCATATATCTGCCTTCATACCTGTTACACCATACACAGTGCATCTCATTTAATGATTCAAGAGACAGATGCCAAGATTCCAACAACAAAATTTATGTGAAAAGTAACTGTTATTTTGACTTATTATTGGCAACTGAGATATCTAAAGAAGCCTGGCTTTCTGATGTACTTTGGGTGATATTTTTAATGATATTTAACAGAAAGAATTGGAAGGTGTACAGACATAATTGTCAACAACATTTCCACGCAAACCTTCTGCAAAAGCATTTTCGAAAAATTTGTAGGTAGTTTCTAGAATACGTATTGTGTGGTAACAGCACACTGAACAGTCGCATCTCGTTCATGTGCACATTAGATAAGAGCAGAATTTATTGTCTGGTCTGTACGGGAAGAATAGTGATCTAGGCGTTTTGGTTGATTTTTTTAAATATTATGGAAAAAGCTTAACTACATTTCAGACCAAACTGTGCAGTATCTCTGAGTGAGTGACTACTACTATCAAAAGTATGCTCGTGAATCATGCGTTTGTTATTTTAACTGCGCAGTTGTACAAGTATTATAACATACGTGACACGCGTACCAATAAGAGCAACAAATAAACGTAGATCTAAGTCAAAGAAGCCAGCAGCGGAAAAGTGCAGATTCTCCACTGCCAATTTGAGAGAACGTGACGTCACTCTGGGTGGAAGCAGGAACTGAATCTTGTCCAGCACCAGACCAACTCTGACTGCTCTATCCGCTGCAGAAGTGCACGCCCAGCAGAAAGCCAGCGGGCAGCTGGCTTCAACCACAGACAGAGCACCGAACGTGGTGGCCATGGCACGTAATCCGAACGAGAGGTGTGGCCAGTGCTTCACCATCAGCACGGTGCTGTAACTGGTGCAGACGACCTGCAGCAGGCGGTTGAGCATGGAGAGTGACAGCGCGACTCCAAAGTGCTGTCTGCAGAGGCGGGCGACGCGGTGCAGGGCCAGCCTGGCGCGCTGCAGGCGCCGTAGTTCACCCTCCACCACCCACCACTGCCCTCCGGAGGTCGCCGCCTCCTCCAGCTCCGCCTCGCTGTCCAGCAGCGGCCACACACTCCTCAGCAGCTGCTTGCAGTGGCGCCCATCCGGTCACTCACAACCAGCACGATGCCAAAGAACTGTATCTGCCAAACTAAGTTATAGAGTGCAAAAAACATGACAATGCTTTCTTTCCACTTCCCTTGAAAACTGACAGCTGCAGCATAGAAGCAAAAACCAACAAAGAGTCCTAATAATACTGCAGCAAAAATAAAACCCACCCTCCTCGTTTTGGTAAAAACCTTGCTGTAGCCCTACTGGCAGTGAAAAAGCAATTGGTCTACTGTTTCCTGCAGACTAATTATTTCCCAGAGGTGCTTGTTCCCAGTAGTGAGACACGTGAATAGCATTATAGCTGACTCCATCCACACCAGCAGTAAAACTAATACTGCAGGGATCTTCAAAGTTGGTAAATGTTCTGGAATTGGAGGATTACAAGAGCTGCTATAGCTACAGTATGAGCCCAGTGCCACAATACAAGCGAACCACACTGCAGTTGTTACATACCACCCTCTCAGACGGATGTGTTTAAAATTTCTGTCGTTTCTGATCGCTGAAGTGAAACCACACATCATGATGAGTATATATAAAGGTTTCACTGCATCCAAGAAGGTTCCTTGAGTCATAACTGCTTTTGAAAATTTAGAGAGGTGTGATATGTGCCCACTCAAATCGAAACACTCTTCTGATTTTATTAATATACATGCACCTCACAATGCATAAACTTGCTGTAAAGTTTCCTCTTGGTATGAATAAAATATGCAGTAATTGTGTCACTATTTCATTATGCTTAAAGTTGAGAATTAGTGTAATATATATTCGATATAAAATCCTGATGATGGTGTTTCCACCTGCCCAGTTTCAGCCTAACTGAAGCAGTGCAGCAGTGCTTATTATACCTCATTCGTTATTCTGCTCATTAGTACTGTAACCGACGCGTATCGTATGGATTAAATGTCCCTTAAATTAATTATCTTGGCTTTACGAGTGTCAAACCCACTAATTGACTTTCATTTCATTACTGCAAAAAACACAGACACTTCTTTCTACTGAGCAACTATTAATTGCTGTTGTCGCAGTCTTCAGTCCGAAGACAGCTCTGGTGCAGCGTGCCACTCTATCCTGGGCGAGCTTCTTCATCTCCCAATAACTACTGCATCCTTCTGAATCTGCTAAGTTGGTCTCCCTCCACACGCCGGCATGATTGGCCATGCGGATCTAGGCGCTACAGTCTGGAACCGCGAGACCGCTACGGTCGCAGGTTCGAATACTGCCTCGGGCATGGATGTGTGTGATGTCCTTAGGTTAGTTCGGTTTAAGTAGTTATAAGTTCTAGGGGACTGACGACCTCAGATGTTAAGACCCATAGTCCTCAGAGCCATTTGAACCATTTTTGCACTCCCTCCACAATTGTTACTCTCCACACTTCCCCTAATACTAAATTGGTAATAATTTAATGTGTCCTATCAACCGACCCCACGAGCTATTTTGCTAATACGGTCCATTCCATTCAACCGCTCCTGCAAGTCCTCTCACATAATTACGAGGGTGAGTTAAATGAAAACCTTAAATATTTTTTTAATATTATATATTGCCCAAAAGTGGTACACAACTGTATCACTTTTCAACATAATCTCCCCCACGCTCAATGCAAGTCCTCTAGCGCTTACTGATTGCATGAATTCCTTTAGAACGGAACTTCTTTCCTCCCACTGCGTCTTTGAGTGGTCCAAACATATGTAAATCACTTGGGGCAGGGTCTGGTGAGTATTTTGGATGAGGAAGACACTCAAAATGGAAGTGAACACAGGTTTTGTCCCCAGTAATGAGTCTTGCATGGAAGCCATCACCTTTTCGTTCAAAGCGCAAAAAGAAGATCTTCACAAGCATCGACACGTAGTTCTCTCATTTCAGGAGTCGGTTGCGGTGGCACCCATCTTGCAGACACTTTGTGAAACTGGAGCACATCACGCACAATGTCGTGTGCTGACCCATGACTAATCTGTAAACATGCTCCAATGTCATTCAGTGTCACTCGGCGGTTTTCCTTCGCTATGACTTCAACTGCTGTAATGTTCTATGCAGTCACAGCTCGTTGTACCTAACCTGGACGAAGAGCATCTTCCACTGAAGTCACACCATTTGCGAACTTTCTATACCATTCGTAGACTTGCTGCTGTGACAAACATGCGTCACCGTACTGAACCTTCTTCGTCGATGAATTTCAATAGTTTTCACACCTTCACTACACAAAAACCGAATAACAGAACAGCTATCGATATGCTGGATTTATACCTTCCTCATGATAGGATACGCAGTAGCGACCACCAGATACTTGTACATATACTGTGAAGACTGCTGTGCAAAGATGTGGGTCGGTTACTCTCGGCAGAAAGGCGTCACTGTTTCTGGCCTCGACCTATTTATTTGCTTTCTCTCTTTCTACATCCATCTCCAGACTTTGGGATTACAATTACAGATGTATTTTCACATGGCTTGCCAGAATATTATACCATTTACGTGGTACTTCTCGATAGCAAGCACATAGCAGTATGCTACAGATCGCTCGCACAACATAAGTTTGAAGACATAGAGTGGAAATTATTTCTCTAGAAACGCGGAACTTTAGCGCGTTGGAGCGTGTTTTAAACCATTTAGTAACTAGCAACGTATCTCATCTTTGAAGAGCTTTACGTGAAAATTCGAAAAAAATAGAGGAATCAAATAATTCCACTCATGAATACTGACGTCGGTGATGTGATTCCAAATCATCCCCGTAATATAAAAACTCATCTAAGATGCTCCTCATGTCTAGATAACAAGCAAGTGTGTCTTCCACCCGTCTTTCACCTGCTAGATGCGCATACCACAATCGGTGTTCTCTCAACCAAATAAAGACAGGAAATGTGCAGAAGCAGTCAGCCAGACAATTTACATGGGAGGGAATAATGGTTCAGCGCAAACACACGCCCACATTGAATCTTCTCAAATTTCCACTCGATCACGAAGACTGTCAAACACATACTACGTATTAGTTTGCTTTTCGGCTGTCTAGAGGACGACACGGTTAAATCAACTACATTCCTGCGTCTCCACAGGCCTCTACATTCGGACAGCTCCTACTGTTAGCTGGAAACGTGAAAGACTCCCCTCCATAGGCCACTGGCGCAGACAGAATCATCCTACGAAACCAGCAACATTTATATTTTATCATTGTGCTTACAATGAAATACCTTCCTTATGACTTGACACAGTCATTTCCTTTGCACATGTCGGAACACACACACATTCTTTCTAAGCCTGATACTCAAGGCTCACCTATCATTCATCCGCTACTACTACGTACAGGGTGGTCCACTGATAGTGACCGGGCCAAATATCTCACGAAACAAAGAACTTAACTCGTCTAGCTTGAAGGCGGAATCAAGATAGCGCTATGGTTGGCCCGCTAGATGGCGCTGCCATAGGTCAAACGGATATCAACTGCGTTTTTTAAATAGGAACCCCCATTCTTTTATTATATTTTCATGTAGCACGTAAAGAAATACGAATGTTTTAGTTGGACCACTATTGTCGCTTTGTGATAGATGGCGCTGTAATAGTCACAAACGTATAAGTACGTGGTATCACGTAACATTCCGCCAGTGCAGACGGCACTAGCTCCGTGATACATTACCTGTGTTACAATGGACCTTTTAGCAATTGCGGAAAAGGTCGATATAATGTTGATGTATGGCTATTGTGATCAAAATGGCCAACGGGCGTGTGCTATGTACGCTGCTCGGTATCCTGGACGACATCATCCAAGTGTCCGGGCCGTTCGCCGGATAGTTAACGTTATTTAAGGAAACAGGAAGTGTTCAGCCACATGTCAAACGTCAACCACGACCTGCAACAAATGATGATGCCCAACTAGGTGTTTTAGCTGCTGTCGCGGCAAATACGTACATCAGTAGCAGACAAATTATGCGAGAATCGGGAATCTCAAAAACGTCGGTGTTGAGAATGCTACATCAACATTGATTGCACCCGTACCATATGTCTATGCACCAGGAATTGCATGGCGACAACTTTGACTGTCGTGTACAGTTCTGCCACTGGGCACAAGAGCAATTACGGGACGATGACAGATTTTTTGCACGTGTTCTACACTCCTGGAAATGGAAAAAAGAACACATTGACACCGGTGTGTCAGACCCACCATACTTGCTCCGGACACTGCGAGAGGGCTGTACAAGCAATGATCACACGCACGGCACAGCGGACACACCAGGAACCGCGGTGTTGGCCGTCGAATGGCGCTAGCTGCGCAGCATTTGTGCACCGCCGCCGTCAGTGTCAGCCAGTTTGCCGTGGCATACGGAGCTCCATCGCAGTCTTTAACACTGGTAGCATGCCGCGACAGCGTGGACGTGAACCGTATGTGCAGTTGACGGACTTTGAGCGAGGGCGTATAGTGGGCATGCGGGAGGCCGGGTGGACGTACCGCCGAATTGCTCAACACGTGGGGCGTGAGGTCTCCACAGTACATCGATGTTGTCGCCAGTGGTCAGCGGAAGGTGCACGTGCCCGTCGACCTGGGACCGGACCGCAGCGACGCACGGATGCACGCCAAGACCGTAGGATCCTACGCAGTGCCGTAGGGGACCGCACCGCCACTTCCCAGCAAATTAGGGACACTGTTGCTCCTGGGGTATCGGCGAGGACCATTCGCAACCGTCTCCATCAAGCTAGGCTACGGTCCCACACACCGTTAGGCCGTCTTCCGCTCACGCCCCAACATCGTGCAGCCCGCCTCCAGTGGTGTCGCGACAGGCGTGAATGGAGGGACGAATGGAGACGTGTCGTCTTCAGCGATGGGAGTCGCTTCTGCCTTGGTGCCAATGATGGTCGTATGCGTATTTGGCGCCGTGCAGGTGAGCGCCACAATCAGGACTGCATACGACCGCGGCACACAGGGCCAACACCCGGCATCATGGTGTGGGGAGCGATCTCCTACACTGGCCGTACACCACTGGTGATCGTCGAGGGGACACTGAATAGTGCACGGTACATCCAAACTGTCATCGAACCCGTCGTTCTACCATTCCTAGACCGGCAAGGGAACTTGCTGTTCCAACAGGACAATGCACGTCCGCATGTGCTCTAGAAGGTGTAAGTCAACTACCCTGGCCAGCAAGATCTCCGGATCTGTCCCCCATTGAGCATGTTTGGGACTGGATGAAGCGTCGTCTCACGCGGTCTGCACGTCCAGCACGAACGCTGGTCCAACTGAGGCGCCAGGTGGAAATGGCATGGCAAGCCGTTCCACAGGACTACATCCAGCATCTCTACGATCGTCTCCATGGGAGAATAGCAGCCTGCATTGCTACGAAAGGTGGATATACACTGTACTAGTGCCGACATTGTGCATGCTCTGTTGCCTGTGTCTATGTGCCTGTGGTTCTGTCAGTGTGATCATGTGATGTATCTGACCCCAGGAATGTGTCAATAAAGTTTCCCCTTCCTGGGACAATGAATTCACGGTGTTCTTATTTCAATTTCCAGGAGTGTATTTAGCGACGAAGCATCATTCACCAACAGCGGTAACGTAAACCGGCTTAAGATGCACTACTGGGCAACGGAAAATCCACAATGGCTGCGACAAGTGGAACATCAGTGACCTTGGCGGGTTAATGTATGGAGCGGCATTATGGGAGGAAGGATAATTGTCCCCCATTTTATCGATGGCAATCTAAATGGTGCAATATATGCTGATTTCCTAAGTAATGTTCTACCGATGTTAGTACAACATGTTTCACTGCATGACAGAATGGCGATGTACTTCCAACAGATGGATGTCTTGCACATAGCTCGCGTACGGTTGTACCGGTATTGAATAGCATATTTCATGACAGGTGGATTGGTCGTCGAAGCACCATACCATGGCCCGCACGTTCACCGGATCTGACGTCCCTGGATTTCATTCTGTGGGGAAAGTTGAAGGACGTTTGCTATCGTGAGCCGCCGACAACGCCTGACAACATGCGTCAGCACATTGTCAATGCATGTGCGAAAATTACGGAAGGTGAACTACTCGCTGTTGGTAGGAATGTCGTTACACGTACTGCCAAAAGCGTTGAGGTTGACGGACATCATTATGAGCATTTATTGCATTAATGTGGTATTTACAGGTAACCACGCTGTAACAGCATGCGTTCTCAGAAATGATAAGTTCAGAAAGGTACATGTATCACAATGGAACAACCGAAATAAAATGTTCAGACGTACCTACGTTCTGTATTTTAATTTAAAAAACCGACCTTTTACTAGCTGTTCGTCTAAAATTGTGAGCCACATGTTTGCGACTATTACAGCGCCATCCATCACAAAGCGAAAAAAGTGGTACAACTGAAACATTCGTGTTTCTTTACGTACTACACGAATATGTAATAAAAATGGGGGTCCCTATTTAAAAAAAAACGCTGTTGATATCCGTTTGACCTATGGCAGCGTCATCCAGCGCGCCAACCATAGCGCCAACTTGTTTCCCCCTTCAAGCTAGACAAGTTTCGTTCTTTGTAGACCGAGCGAGGTGGCGCAGTGGTTAGCACACTGGACTCGCATTCGGGAGGACGACGGTTCAATCCCGTCTCCGGCCATCCTGATTTAGGTTTTCCGTGATTTCCCTAAATCGCTTCAGGCAAATGCCGGGATGGTTCCTTTGAAAGGGCACGGCCGATTTCCTTCCCCATCCTTCCCTCACCCGAGCTTGCGCTCCGTCTCTAATGACCTCGTTGTCGACGGGACGTTAAACACTATTGTCCTCCTCCGTCCTCCTTCTTTGTAGTTTTTTCGTTTGACGCTTATTTCGTGAGATATTTGGCCCGGTCACGATCAATGGACAACCCTGTATAATACTCCGCCATTATCTGTTCGTTGACGATTCGAAATAATACTGACCAAAAACCTGCGATGGGTGGATAACATAAAAATGACCTGTTTCTTGTTCTTCTTAATCGTCTGCTATTAACAACATTTTCTAATCTTTTACTATACACCGAAAAGGGGTGCTAACCTCCTCACATGGGCGCATCTCGAGAAACCTTGTGCCCTGAATGGGCCAGTACTCGGCAAGGCCCATTCTTTCATCAGACGCAGAATGTAGCGGTCTACTTCTGGTCAGCTGCAGATTTAATCAGTAAGGGCGCTACAGGGGGGGGGGGGGGGGGTTGGTCAAACTGTGGTGTCGCCGCCAGACACCACACTTGCTAGGTGGTAGCCTTTAAATCGGCCGCGGTCCGTTAGTATACGTCGGACCCGCGTGTCGCCACTGTCAGTGATTGCAGACCGAGCGCCGCCACACGGCAGGTCTAGAGAGACGTCCTAGCACTCGCCCCAGTCGTACAGCCGACTTTGCTAGCGATGGTTCACCGACAAATTACGCTCTCATTTGCCGAGACGATAGTTAGCATAGCCTTCAGCTACGTCATTTGCTACGACCTAGCAAGGCGCCATTATCATTTGCTATTTATCTTGTGATGCATGTACCGTCAGACCGATGTTCACCAATTATGGATTAAAGTTAAGTATTCCAGAAGCTACGTACTTTTTTTACTAGACTCAACTCCTTTAACTGTTCCAGACCTCACGCCAGCCTGCGTGAGCTTAAACGCGTGCCTTTCGGCTATCTCATAGTGGCTTGGCTGTCTTGCCAAGTCACAACACAAACACAGTGCGAGGGGTCCTTCAATCTCTAATTTCATCCAAAGACTGCGAGAACGCTCTGTCACTCCCATCCGCATAGAGATAGATCGTAAATTATGCACTATGCTCGAGGTGCTAGAAACATCTAGAGCGCTGCCTGGTATACTTTGATGATGTATATTTTTGAGAATTAACAATGGATGGACATAGAGCACAGTGATCTATCTGCATTCGCATAGACACTAGCAAAGTGCAGAATGGGCAGTTTGGTGATGATACTGAAATTGGGAAACATGCTGTCGCATCATTGGTCGGTGTTGAAATTACTGTAAAATTGCTAAAATTGTTCACATTATCAACTGTGCTGCTTATTATTACCGTACATTGACGGTGTCTTTTCCACCCCATCTGTCCACTGGTGTGCTGTTAGTTACTACATAATGATTGACTGACATCGTTTGTTTGAGATGGAGGAAGCGATTTGGTGGAGGGGCAACACCTTCTGGCGATGGCTAGCACCAAGACAGTGATCGCGTACCTGATTGAAATATGACGAATCAGTCGAAATGGAATGCAGAGGTATCAGTTATTGTGTCACTGTAACAGATGTATCTCAAAGTAGAGGTCGTAGATCTCCTTTGAAACGCTCTACAACGCCGCCAAACTCTTCCAGTTTCCTTATGTTGCAACTGTGTTTAATTTAAAATGATCCAGCATGTGTGGTGTGCTATGATTGCAGCTGTAAAAACACGCCATCTAGTTTTCTACGAGAAGTAGTGGATCAGAAGGTGTTAATGACAGGTTAGAACATGACACAGGCCTCGTAATCATGGCGCGAAAACAAAATGTATGGCAGTGTTTAAAGTGTGTTACAGTAGAAAGTAAAGCAATGTTTCAAACACTGACACAGTCACAGGGAACATCTCTTTCCACTTAGAGTATAGTTTGTGGAATACAGACATCCACTTACAGTACAGGTGATGAAACTTTAAAGTGGTCTGTCCAGTGGGTCAATACCTGTATATTTAATAGGATCGCCACATGTGTTTGGTGCCACCACTCATACGGTATTTGTTTTCTATGTATTGGAGGAGGAGAAAGATGCGGTAAAAATCTTAGAGACTTCTCTGTTGGATGAAGTTAGTGGAGCTTTCGTAGTTCGTAAGTTTTCTCTGTAGGATGGAACAGAGTAATGATGATAGCATGGTGGAGGGATAGAGGTGAATGGGCCATAGGGACTCGAAACTGCTTCAGACTGCAGTATCTGTATGTAGTTTGAAGAAGCATCACAATGCAGTAGCAAAATCCTCGTATTTCTCCCACTCACCCTACTATCTTTTATACTACCTCGTGCTGTAGGAGTGGGCTTCGTTTAGCGCTGACCTTACACACTGTGGCGAAGCAACGATAAAATTTTCCGTTTCCATCAAATGGTCAAAACACAGTCCTGTCACACTAACTCAGCTTAACCTGTTTCTACACAGGTTGCAGAAGATGGTAGATGTAACTTTCTCCGACTTCTACTCAGTTCTGAATTAAATTGGAAAGCTGCAGGGATGGTAGCACAGAGTCTGAGGGGCAGCCCCAAGATGCACAGGGACTACCTAAAACCAAGTTGGAATTTTACTGTAGCAGATAGGTTCGAGAAAGGTGACTCGGTTCAAGATATGAAATATATTTCACTGGTGGCTGTAATTATTTAAGGACTTCTCCATAGGATACAACACAGGTATGTGGTTGAATGGAAAGACTTGATTCCAGATTCCAGACAGTGTTTCTCTAGGATAGCGTAACACTAGAGATCTTAAAAGCCCTTGTACACTTCTTACAACCTCAATCAGCGCACCATCTACTGTTTGTGATCCTTTCAATCAACATTCGGCTATAACTTAGTGGATATATCGCAGAACCTCTGACACGACATCAAAACAGAATGCATTAGAAATACTGGAGAAATATCCAGTATCGGGATGAGGGAGTTGCAAATACCTGTTTCGTACCACGTTTCTTAGCGAAACTACTTTTTAAATTCGGTGATTTTATCACAAGTTTGCATCGTCGGTGACATGTTACCGCACTGTAGGTCCGATAATATACACCTTCGGCATCTACATTCAGTGTCGTGTAATTTGTATGGAAAAAGCACTTCATTCCGAGGTAATGCCGTTCATCAATTTATAAAGCCGGTGTTGCTTTTAACACGGATACTTGTGTGCATCTGTAGAACCAAGACCGCTTGTGGCAGTAACATACAGTAGTTGTTGTCATCGTGTTTTTTAACATCTGGCGGTTTGTAAGACGATTACGTGTCTCTTTCTAAGGCAAAGTGGTACCACTCGCAAAAAAACTTATGAGGCTTGTCCACCCATCGCTCATTTTCGGTCAGTATTATTTCGTATCGCCAGCAAACAGTTATTGGCGGAGTATTACACTTAGTAGTAGGGGATGCATGGTAGGTTCGCCTTGAATATCAGGCTTACGAAGTATGTGTGTATGTTCCGACATGTGCAAAGAAAATGTCTGTGTCCAGTTTTAAGGAACGTATGGATTTGACGTGGAATACTGTGATAGTGAAGGGTAAAGTATGACAGGTCATAAGAATGGTACAGGTATTTCTGTTTCCAAGGCCTCAGCCGTCAGCAGGGCACGTTTCTGATACTTCGCTCGTTGTCGAATGTCGTCCAATTGATACCGCAATCGTAATATTTAATTGTACGAAGAGTGATAAAATACATATGTCGTCGGTGTCCAAGGATGATTCTGTCTGCACCGGTGGCTTGTGACAGGGAATGATTTACCTTTCACGCTAACGGTAGGAGCTATCCAAATGGAGAGGCCTTTTGGGGTGCAGAAATGTAGCTGACTTAACCATGTCGTCCTCTAGACTGCTTCTGAACATTTTCTGTCTTTGTTTGGTTGAGAGAACATCGATTGTGGTGTGCACATCTAGCAAGTGATAGACGGGTAGAAGACACATTTTCTGGTTCTCTAGACATGAGAAACACCTTAGTTGACTTCGTAAATTATAGGGATGAATTTGAATCTGTTACATCACCTACATCAGTATTCATGACTGAAGACATCAATTTCCTCTATTTTTTTCGAGTTTTCACGTAAATGTCTTCACTGACTTGATAGGTTTCTAGTTACTCAATGTTTCACAGCATGCTCCACGTCACTAAAGTTTCGTGTTTCTAGAGAAATAATGTCCAGTCTATATCTTCGGAATTATGTAGTGTGAGCGATCGGTAGCATATTGCTATGTGCTTGGTAACGAGAAGTATCACGTAAATCGTATAATATTCTGGCAAACCATGTGAAAATACATCTGTAATTGTAATCCCAAAGTCTGAAGATGGATGTAGAAAGAGAGAAAGCAAATAAATAGGTCGAGGCCAGAAACAGTGACGCCTTTCTGCCGAGGGGAACCGACCCAGCCTTTGTACAACAATCTCGCAGTATATGTACAAGTGTCTGGTGGTCGCTGCTGCGTATCCTATCATGAGGAAAGTATAGATCCAGCACATCGATAGCCACAAGGGGAATTAAAGTTTTTTTTTACTATTTTTTTTATTTTTACTTCGAAAATTATGTGTGCTATAGATACTGAGATTCATTCCATATCCATGATCGTAAATAGTTTACTTATCCAGTACATTGCTCTGTGTCAGACTGCAGCAGCAATCCTAATACTTAATTGTAGTTACACTGATAAATATGTGTGTGGGCTGCAGTATTCTTGTGAGTCTGGAGACGGCCATAGAAAGCACAGTGGCAAGCAGGCAGGTCGGGTGAACTATTTCCCAGTTTGTGTTGAGCTGCTTTTGGGACCGCGTGTGTCGTGTGTATACTCTGCGGAAATTTGAGAAGATTTGTTACGACGAGTGTTTGCGCTGGGAGTATAGACAGCGTTTGAATTCCTACCACTTAAGTCCTCCTTGGGATGGCCGCTCGTCCACGGCCTAGTGACCTAATTATGGCTGACATACGCTTCTGTGGCTGTGGTGTCGGTCCGTGTTTACGGTGATACTTTCCTCTGTCGGTGCTGCATTGCGGCATGGTGAGTACATGCGTGTAGACCGCTTTTACAGGGTTTAATTTTCAGTTTAATATGGCTATCTGTAGTAAATAATTTTTCGCCGCTGATAGTCTCGTCTGCAGAAAAGAAAAAACGCGGACAGTGCTCCCACACTGGCGGCAGCAGCAATTTGACAGGTAAATTCAGTAGGAGATAGGCAGACCCATTGGAATCATCAAGAAGTATGCATTCGGTGTTATTTTCGAGAACAGGTTAAGTTATGACAATAATTTCCATACAGGTGCGCTGAGACATCACGAAAGCTCTTACAAAAGCGACGGTTAACTATTTCTGCAGCACTTTCCTATTTCCGAGAGGTAGACTTGACTCTTCTTTACATACGCATGTGACGGTAGTATAACATTGAGAACATTTCAGCTGCACCTGCGAGTGTGAGCTGCAATGCAAATATCTCACTGAGGGTGATTCCCAATAATAACATCTCTCTCAGCACTGAACAAGCAGCTCTGTTTCATCGCACCAGCAATGGTGCCTAGGTGAACACGTATTTTGACTGTGGTGTCACCGCCAGACACCACACTTGCTAGGTGGTAGCTTAAATCGGCCGCGGTCCATTAGTACATGTCGGACCCGCGTGTCGCCACTGAGTGATCGCAGACCGAGCGCCACCACATGGCAGGTCTCGAGAGACTAACTAGCACTCGCCCCAGTTGTACGACGACGTTGCTAGCGACTACACTGACGAAGCCTTTCTCTCATTTGCCGAGAGACAGTTAGAATAGCCTTCAGCTAAGTTAATGGCAACGACCTAGCAAGGCGCCATTAACCATTTGTAACGTTGCATGTACCTCAAGATAGAGTCTCACTTGTATCATCCAGAATGCTGTATACCAAAGGACGATATAAAAGTTAAGTGTTCTAGTAGCTACGTTCTTTTCTTTATCACATTCATCACGTATCCTGTTCCAGACTTCACGCCAGTCGGCGTGTGTGTACGTGTGCCCTTTCGGCTACCCGTCTCTGTGGACTGGCTGCCTTAACAGTCCACTACATTGGCGACGCGGATTAATCAGGATCTTGTTCTTTCTCATTGCTTACATTTACTTGGGTCATGGCTTCGCCACATTCTCCAGATGTACTGTCCGAATTTTATCGCTTGCAGAATCAGCAGACGCAGGCGTTATTGGATGCCTTTGGACAGCTCGTCCAGGGTCAACGTGCGCTGCAAAACGATGCGGCCGCCGCCGCTTCATCGCTACCGCGGCCACAACACGCTGTTGCACCTCAATTTAGGCCCTACGAGGCGGCCAACGAGACATCGCCGGAATGGTCACAACAATTTGGATTTCATCTCGCCGCCTACAGAATTCAAGGTAATGAGCGGCAGCCGTTTTTGCTTTCGTGTGTAGGTGTGTCCACCTACCGTGTGATAGTGAAATTGTTTCCCCGACGCGACTTAGCAACTCTGTCATACGAAGAAATTTTGTCTGCTTTAGATGCCCATTTCAAAGACACAGTAAATGTCGTTGCAAAGAGGTATACGTTCTTTCGTACAAAACGTATGGCCGGTCAGACTAATCGGGAGTGGGTTGCAACTTTGCAAGGACTTACTAGGGATTGTGCATTTGAATGTGACTGTGGACTTCCTTATTCAGATACAATGGTGCGTGATGCAATAGCACAGAACGTTTCTGATGTTCGCATACGGCAACAGATTTTGAAACTCGTCAGTCCCTCCCTTCAACAAGTGAGAGACATATTAGATAGGCAAGACACACTTGACTTTGCTCAGGAATCATTTGCAACTTCGCCAGCCGTGTGTCACATTAACCGGCCCGCCGGGCCCGCTGCACGGAACGCTAACCTGCCCTCGCGCACGTCCGCGCAGCTGCGGCCTAGCTCGCAAACACGTGTGCCGCGTAAGCAAGCACATGCAGTGCTAAAGTCATGCTCGCGGTGTGCAACTAGACATTCGCGTGAGAATTGCCCGTCACGCCAAGCTATTTGCTTTTTCTGTAATAAGAAAGGGCATGTTCAAAGTGTTTGCCAGAAAATGCTCCGATCAGACACTCACAACCATTCCAGGTCCTTTGCTTCGCGCCGGAATCGAATCAAGGACACACAGGCTCGGGAACCTTCGCCCATGGACATTCATGTAGTTAGTGCCACTCCGCCCAGTGTTCCTCTCGCTAACAGTGACTGTGTTCGTCCCACAAAAAGTGTGCGTCGCCGTCGACGCAACTCCTGTCACGTTGCACGTGATTCTGTACCAGTGTCTGTTCACGTTGCACGTAACAGTCGCTCTTGTCGTCAGCAGAACAATAAACTTTTTGTAGATTTGGACTTTGCCGGAAAAGTGATCCCATTCCAGCTCGATACCGGAGCTGCAGTTTCACTACTCAATCACGCCACGTACAAACAACTGGGCAAACCTCCGTTGCGTGCTGCACGTGTTCAGTTAAATAGTTATTCCGGACAAAATATCCCTGTTTTAGGACAGTGCAGCCTTCTTCCCACATACAAGGGACAAACAAAATTTGTGTCTTTTTGCGTTCTTCGTTCTTCTTCAGCTGTGAACTTGTTTGGGTTAGATTTATTTCACTTGTTTAACATGTCTATAGTAAATCAGGTCCTATCAGTGAACGAGACTGTGCCTTCAGACAGTGTCTCTCGTCTATGTGAGGAATTTGCAGACATTTTTGCACCGGGCCTTGGTTGCGCTAAGAACTATGAAGCACATTTGGACCTGAAAGTAAACGCGAAACCGAAATTTTTCAGAGCACGCAATGTTCCCCACGCATTGCGTGCTGAGGTCGCCCATCGCTACGATATCTTGTATCGGTCCACTGCTAAGCACGGAAACGCTGATGCGTTGTCCCGTTTGCCTGTTGCTGAAGATAAAGCATTCGATTCTTCCGAACTTGCTTGCATGTTCATTGATGCGGAAACCGATAACGTGGTCGAATCGTTTCCGATTGATTTTCGTTGTGTAGCTACAGCCACAGCTGCTGACCCTGTCCTTGCTACCGTTCTGCGTTTTGTTGCTACGCAATGGCCCTTGTCGAAGTCACGGATCGAGGATCCGTTGGTTCGTCGATTTTTTGCTCACAAGGAGAGACTTTTTGTACGACGTGATGTTTTGTTGTTGCGTTCTGATAATGATCAGTCTAGGGTCGTGGTCCCACGATCGTTACAGTCCTCTGTCTTAAAGCTTCTTCACCAAGGACATTGGGGTATCATGCGCACGAAACAACTTGCTCATCAGCACTGTACTTGGTTCGGAATCGATGCTGTGATTACGAATATGTGCTCTTCTTGCATGGCGTGTGCCGAACAACAATCCGCACCACCGCGGATATTCTTTGCATGGCCGAAAGCCACTTCCCCTTGGCAACGCTTGCACACAGATTTTGCCGGTCCATTCTGGAATGCTCGATGGTTGGTTGTGGTCGATGCTTTCAGTAATTTTCCTTTTGTTGTCCGGATGTCTTCCACGACGTCTTCTGCCACCATCCAAGCGTTGTCTGCTATCTTTTGCATTGAAGGTCTTCCACAGACTATCGTTTCCGACAATGGCCCACAATTCATGTCTGCCGAATTTCAGTCAATCTGCAAGGCCAATGGTATTCAACATCTGACATCCGCGCCGTTTTCGCCTCAGTCAAACGGTGCCGCTGAACGGTTGGTCCGGACTTTCAAGTCACAGATGTTGACATTGAAAGAGTCGCATTCTCGGGAGGACGCGTTATTGCTCTTTTTGTCCTCGTATCGCTCTCAGCCCCGCGATGGTCGCTCGCCGGCTGAGTTGCTCCATGGTCGTCCTCATCGAACCTTGATGTCTTTGCTGCATCCGCCACATCAGGTTCCTGTGCAGCGGCAGACTCCTGCTTTGCTCCTGGCGACGTTGTCTTTTATCGCACCTATCGAGGTTCACGGCGTTGGCTCGCAGGGCGCATTCGTTGCTGCCTCGGCCGCGCGATGTATTTGGTTTTGGGGGCCTCTGGTGAGGTGCGTCGGCATCTCAATCGGCTGCGCCTCTGTCGTCGCCTGGGTTCTGCCACTCCCCGTCTGCTTTCAGCGACGGTGCCGTCCGGTCAGCGCCCTGGGGACCCATCTACTGGCTCGCCTCATCCCCAGGTGTTACCGACGATGCCTTCCATTTTGCCCCATGGCGACGCGCCGCTGCCGCCGCCGCCGCCGCCTGTTCTCCCGCCGGCGCCGCCCGCAGTGGACGCTTCGCTGCAGCCGCCCAGCGCCTCCCTGGGTCACGCGCCGCCGCTCGCTTCCCGTAACCAGCTGTCCTCTGCCATGGAACTCTTGCCCGCTCCGGACCACATGGCGTCTTCGCGCGTCGGATACCCCGACGCAATGGAGGTCGACTCTTCGGCCCCTTCTGTCTCATTATGGGCGCTTACACCGCATCTTGACGTGCACCCTGGACTAGGTTTTCAAGCGTTTCCTAGCTCCCCTCGGACCGAATGGCCAGGTGCGGGTGGCACAGCCTCGCCTGTTGTTAGGCTCCCCACCCCATCACATACGTCAACATGGGGTCCTCCCCACGGCGGGCGGAAGCCTTATCACACGACCGTTCGCCGATTTGCGGGGGAGGAATGTGGTGTCACCGCCAGACACTGCACTTGCTAGGTGGTAGCTTAAATCGGCCGCGGTCCATTAGTACATGTCAGACCCGCGTGTCGCCACTGAGTGATCGCAGACCGAGCGCCACCACACGGCAGGTCTCGAGAGACTGACTAGCACTCGCCCCAGTTGTACGACGACGTTGCTAGCGACTACACTGACGAAGCCTTTCTCTCATTTGCCGAGAGACAGTTACAATAGCCTTCAGCTAAGTTAATGGCTACGACCTAGCAAGGCACGATTAACCATTTGTAACGTTGCATGTACCTCAAGATAGAGTCTCACTTGTATCATCCAGAATGCTGTATACCAAAGGACGATATAGAAGTTAAGTGTTCTAGTAGCTACGTTCTTTTCTTTATCACATTCATCACGTATCCTGTTCCAGACTTCACGCCAGTTGGCGTGTGTGTACGTGTGCCCTTTCGGCTACCCGTCTCTGTGGACTGGCTGCCTTAACAGTCCACTACATTGACAGGTACTTCTCAGGTGTCATGTATGAAAGGTTTGCCACTACCTCATCCTTGTAGGACCAAAACTGACACCTGCGTGTGGTTCGGCAGCTGATGGCCATGTCATCACTTTGCGTGGGCTGCCAGTGCATCCCGACACCTGGGAGTGTTTGCGGTGGCGTCCTGTGAGGTCCAGTGGACGGGGGGTTGGCGGGCGCAAGTGCTTTGTGATCGAAATATTTTTAACTGTATACTTACATGTGATGTGTGTTTCATGACGGTATTCCTTGCGCAATAGGAATGGAAAACGAAATGCCATCGATTTAATTACTTTTCGTAAAGCCTCCATCTCTCCAAACAGCAGAGAATGTCGAGCAAGACAAATTCAAGCCCCATAAACTGATTTTTTTTATAAAAAAACATTATAACCTTGAATTTCCCCTTTGGGAGATCCTTCGACTCCACCACATAGCCGCCAATTTCCAGGTAGATGAGGGAGAGGGGTGGGGGAACGTGGGGTGGGGATGGGGTAGCGAGGGTGGTGATCGATTTCTTGAAAAATTCTTTAAATAAGTAAGTAAACAATATTCCATACACTGCCTTGAATCCCCCAAATTGTTTAAATAAACAATATTCTGTACACTGTCTAAATTGTTTAAACGATATTCCATACACAGCAAACAACTGACAGACAATTTCTTTAACTGAATAATCTTGTCAATCAAACAATGAGTTAATGACCTGTCAGTCAAAGGAGAACAAGTGGGTTTGCCTCTGAACGCGTATCTGCCCCTGGTGTAGGCAACCTACACTAAAATAAAGCGCTGGTGCCGGCCTTTTCCCTCTACTCCTGTCTTCTTGCTGGAGGAAGGAAGTGATTCATGTCAGGCACCAGACTCGGATTACCATTTCCGATCCAGTGCCAGCTTTATAGGCGAGAGCTGCATATTTCAGTGAACAGGAAATGAACTCTTGTCGCTAGAGCTGCTGTCTGGTGTCTTGGCGTTATAAAGTGTTCTAAATGGTTTGGGTGACAATGTTGTCAATACTTTATCAGTGTCTTTGCATCTACAGGATGCAACATCTTTAAAAACAAATTGTCCAAACTCACTGTATAAGCGCTGCATATCTGAAATGGTTCAAACGGCTCTGAGCACTATGGGACTTAACATCTGTGGTCATCAGTCCCCTAGAACTTAGAACTACGTAAACCTAACTAACCTAAGGACATCACACACATCCATGCCCGAGGCAGGATTCGAACCTGCGACCGTAGCGGTCACGCGGTTCCAGACTGAAGCGCATAGAACCGCACGGCCACACCGGCCGGCTATATCTGAAATGTTGCTCACACTTTGACACGCCATTGTGGCGAGTAAGGTTCTGAATTTGGATTGTCAGTACGGTGACGACTGAAGTGCATGACGCAAGCCTATCCTGCCAACAACTGAAAGCCATGACTGAGGGCAAATTAAAGTGTAGTCTGTATAGCTCCCTGCAGCCAGCGTTCAGCCACAGCAATAGAAGAGGAGCAGGAGGAAACAAAAAATTCGTCAGCATATAGGAGGGGAGATACTGAGGGCCCTACCGCTAATGTGATAATACTGATGGCAATTAAAAAGAGTGGGACACTCAGGACAGAGCCCTGAGTTACCCCTTTCTCTTACACATGGGGTACACTGTGGGACGCACTGATGCGAAATATGAAAGTGCTGGTTAGCGAGGATGTGGTGGCGCCAAGTTGTATCATAGTCCTTCGCCAGATCGAAAAAGATAGCACTTACGTGTTTTCGCCAGGAAAAGACTCTAAGTTGACAATGTTGTCGATGGTGGAGCTTCCTTGGCGAAAACTGCCCTGGGATAGAGCCAGAAGGTCCTGAGCTCAGGGAGCCAACACAACTGCCGGCTCACCATACATTGAAGCAGCTTGCACACGACGTTTGTGATGTTGATGGTACGCTAGGTATAAAGATTTAGTGGATTCTTACCAGGCTATAGCCCTGGAGCGATGATACATTCCCGCCATTATGTGGGGAGTTTGCCGTCGCTCCACATGCAGTTGAAGATGGCAAAGACATGGCGCTGGGAAGCCGCTGAAAGACGTTTAAGCATTTGCGAGTGGTCTGGGCCATAACACGTGTCAGGACAGTCAGCAAAGGCGCCGTGAAATTCCCACTCACTGAAGGGAGCACTATATGGCTCAGGGTGTCGTGGTGCAAAAGAGAGGAGTTGTCGTTCCACCTACTGATTGCAGAGACGAAAGGCGAGATAGTAATTCTCAGATGCAGAGGTACGAAATGCTCAGCAAGACGCTCTGCAATTACGTCTGAATCGGTAGATATAGCTCCATGTGTGGAAGTTACAGATACACCTACAGGAGGCTGATAACCGTAAAGTCAGCAGGGCTTGGTCGAAACTCACAAAGGCAGGCTCATGTTCCAGTGGTGGAGATACAGCGTTCCCAAAACTCCTGCTTCCATCGTTTGATGAGTAGGTGAACCTGGGCAAGGAGCCGTTTGAAGGCAATGAGGTTCTCCAGCCAGAGGTGGCCCATGACGTTGGAGGGCCCTCCTACAGTCTATATTGGCCGCAACGATTTCCATCACCAAAGCACTAACATCCGCCAACGGTAACAGGAGGAACAAGGAATTGCCGATTCAACTGAGGCAATAATAGTATCAGTGACGGTGTATATTACCTCATCAGTGGTGGAATACAATGGTGAGTCAACAGTGATAGTCGAAGTAAAAGCGTCCCTGTCTGCCTTTGGAAGAGCCCACCTGGGCAAGTGTTGAGATGATGGATGGTAGGATAGGGACTGGAAGAGTGGAAAGCAGTCTCTACCACACAAGTCGTCAATAACTCTCCAGTGGATAGATGGGAGAGGCCAGGACAGTAACCTAGGTTACACCGCACAAAGGATTATGGTTGTTAAAATCACACAGAAGGTGAAAAGGTGAGGGAGTGGCGAAATGACTGCAGTTAATACATGGGGAAGTTTGTCGCCATCTGGAGGGAGGTAGATGTAAAAGATGGTAATTTCCTGTGTGGTTCTCACCCTCACAGCCACAGCTTCTAAAGGTGTATGAAGGGACACAGGTTCGTAATAGACAGAGATAAAGACAAAGATACAAACTCTACCTTACAGTTTGTCACAGGCAAGACGGTTTTGTAGTACCTCCTATTTCCACAAATGGCAGGGTTCCGCATTGTGGGAAACTAGGTTACCTGAAGGACAGTGCAAAAACCAGGTGTAAAGCTTAAAAGGTGATGTAACTAAGCCAGGTGGGAGAAAAAACTGACGCAGTTTCTCTGGAGAGCTACGCTTTCTATTGTCAGGGAAGGCATGATGTGATCCAGGAGGGAAATTACGCCTTGGCATCATCTGCCACCACCATTTAAATGGTGGGATCCAGTACTATTGCATCCCAAGCGTCGGCGAGATCTAGGGTCTCAGGGGACGCAAGAATCTCCACCTAATCCTCGGATGGAGAGCCTTTGAGGTGTGGTGGTGGTTGTGTGGGGAACACTGGAGGTTCCCATTTCTTGGCGAACTTGTTCTTGGATGGTTTTCCCTATGGCTGCTCTGTAGGGGCTTGCTGAGAAGGCTTCCCAGAAGTGCCTTCAGGGACAGGGGAAGACTAAGTAGCCCTTCAACCAGCAGCCAGTGGCTCTTTTAGCCACTGGCTGGTGACCACTTGACCACAGGGGGGACCTGGGAGTTTACAGTCCCAAGAGGCCCCTTCCACTTGAAAGGAGCCAGAGGAGGCTGTTGCTTCTCCAGCTTGGGGAAGGGGACCAATGTCCCCAGCATTTAGGGGTATACTGCCTCTGAAGTAGGTGCCTTGGGAGCAGAGAGAGAAGATGTGCCCCCTACCACAAATGGGGTGGACGTATTCGAGTGGCCTTGAGGACCCACTGTACATCACAGAAAGTGTGGAACTACCATCACTTGAGAGACTATTGTCGACATAGCTGCAGCATATGTACATGTCAAAGGAATGGGGTGTAAGTCAGCTGGCCCAGTGTCTTGTACTTCACAATTTTCCGCTCCTTTTGGAGTACTGTGCAGTCTGGCAAGTAGGGGAAGTTGTGCTCTCCACAGTTGTCACAACCGGTAGGAGGCACACTTGGAGTATTTGAATGAAGTGGTCGTCTGCATTCTCAACATTTGGTGCTGAAATAGCAACGGGAAGACATGGGACGGAATTTCAAGCACTTATAGCACCACATAGGGGAAGGCATGTGTGGTTTGACGTCACAGAAGTAAACCATCATGTTGACCTTTTAGGACAATGAATCATACTGAAAGACCAAGATGAAAGTACTGGTAGCAACCCAATTGTCTTTGGATCCTCTATAGACACGACAGATGAAATGAATATCTCGCCACTCTAAATCAGCCCAGAGCTATTTGTCAGACTGCAAGAGAAGGCCGCAATGGAAGATAATCCCATGGACCATGTTGAGGCTTTTATGGCGAGTGACGGAAACAGGAATATCACCTAGCTGCTCGCAGGCGAGTAACGCTGGGGACGGGATTGGGGATGCTGTCTGAATCAAGGTTGTACAATTTCTCATTTATGACAGTGCTGTCACTTCCCCAAACTTATCCTCGAGCTGTTCATCAAAACAAAGAGGTTTAATAGCTAGAACGAAGTCCTCGTCTGTTCTGTGGACTAAATACTGAGGCAAATATGGCTGTCTTCTTTCTGTAGCCCTACTTTCCTCCCATGATGCAGTGAGTGAAGGGAAACGATTTAGGGTTATGCCTGTCAGCATTGAATTCGATCTTTTCCTTTTTAGAGACTGCTGGTGCTATTAGTTCACAGCTCAGTGAGCCTTCAGCAGCCGCTGGTGACGTATCAGTGCAGCAGCAGTGCAGTAGCGAGTCGCATATTTAGCTTTCATACGTGCTTTGTAGTTTGATTCTTAATTTCTTTCCGAGTGTTTGTGAGCTTGCATATTTAATTACGTATAATCCTTGAGTATTCTCGTACTTGAGAGGAGTAATATAGCTTATTGATAGTCGTAGAGTATAAAATCACGGAGTCGTTAGATATTAGTAGTAGGATGGATAGGGTGTGTGCGTGCTGTGTGCAGGGGCAGGAGGAGCTGGTCGCGGTTCGCGAGCAGCTGAGCGTGCTGTTGGCCACAGTCAGCCTCCTTCTGGCAGCTGCCTCGAGGTGCAGCGACGGCGGAGGGTCTGGCGCGTCGCTTGAGACACCCCAGGTGTCACTTGCTGCGTCCGCTGACTCAGCCGCCGAGGCACCTTCTAGTGTACCAAGCGCGTTGGGGCCGCCCTCACCTCAGGGTAGGTGGCGGACTGCAACGCGTTCGCGTCGCTCAAGGTGGAGGGTCAATGTGGAGGCTGG
Organism: Schistocerca nitens; assembly: GCF_023898315.1. Classification (NCBI taxonomy): domain Eukaryota; kingdom Metazoa; phylum Arthropoda; class Insecta; order Orthoptera; family Acrididae; genus Schistocerca; species Schistocerca nitens. Next base: position 1,170,088,605 of record NC_064614.1, read on the forward strand.
CCGGCTGGCCTCGCCCGTTCATCCTGTCAGTGGGCAGGTGGCTGCTCCTTCAGCAGGGCCCGAGCAGGCCCAGGGAGGTAAAGACTTGCTGGTTATTGGAAGCTCCAACATTAGGCGGGTGATGAAGCCCCTCAGAGAAATAGCGTACAGGGCTGGAAAGAAATCTTACGTGGGTTTGTCTGCAGGGGGGCCTCATCCAAGACGTGGAGGCGGCCTTGCCTGCGGCTATCGATCCTACGGGGTGCAGTCGTCTGCAAGTAGTTTCTCGCGTCGGCATCAATGATGCCTGTCACTTGGGTTCTGAGGCGATCCTCAGTTCGTACAGGCGGCTGGCGCATTTGGTGAAGACTGCTTGCCTCGCACGCTGGGTGCAAGCAGAGCTCTCTCTTTGTAGCATCGTTCTCAGAGTGGATCAGGATCCTTTGGTTTGGAGCCGAGTGGAGGGTCTCAACCAGAGGCTTTGTCGACTCTGTGACGGTCTTGGCTGCTGATTTCTAGACTTGCGCTATTGGGTGGGGAATTGTAGGACGCCCCTAGATAGGTCAGGGGTGCACTGCACAAAGGAAGCAGCTACTCGGGCAAGAGAGACTTGTAGCATGGACATGGGGTTTTTTTAGGCTAGGCTCTACTGCGAGGTGTCCTGATGAACACTCACCAGCCGACATGAAGGCAGGGAAATCAGGACACGCTCAGTATATAGACACTTCAGCTAACAAGATATTAGCAGTAAATCTTCAGAGTGTTCGGAATAAAGTTCCTGAATTTACTGCCCTCCAGGAAGCGTGTGGCGCGCAAATTAATATACGGACTGAGACCTGGCTGAACACTGAGGTAGGAAGTTATGAAATATTTAGTGAGGGTTGGAACGTGTATCGAAAAGACAGATTAGACACCGAAGGAGGTGGTGTCTTCATTGCAGTTGACAAAAATATTGTGTCTACTGAGGTCGAAGTAGAGTGTGATTGTGAAGTTATCTGGACACGTTTCACAGGGCTAGGGGAAATAAAGTTAATTGTGGGGCGTTATTACCGGCCACCAGGTTCCACCGTGACAGTTCTAGAATCATTCAAAGGGAATCTACATTCTGTATCGCATAAGTATCTGGATCATGCTATATTAGTCGGAGGCGACTGCAACCTACCTAGTATAGACTGAGATGTCTATGGATTCATTACAGGTGGTACAGACAAGTCGTCGTGTCAATTACTTTTGAACACATTATCCGAAAACTGTCTTGAGCAGCTAAATCGAAAGCCAACGCGTAATGGAAATATTTTAGATCTGATAGCCACGAACAAACCAGACCTCATCGACGGTGTCAGTGTTGAGACAGGGATTAGTGATCATTATTATCAATAAACACTTCCGGGCTAAGTTGCCGTGGTCGATCTGTAGAACTTCTTCTCCCTGACGTTTCGTTCTCAACTACGGAGAACATCTTCGGAGGTGAGTCAACGTCGTGACTCACCTCCGAAGATGTTCTCCGTAGTTGAGAACGAAACGTCAGGGAGAAGAAGTTCTACAGATCGACCACGGCAACTTAGCCCGGAAGTGTTTATTGATGAAGACGCCGACCGTGAAAGCCTACATGGAATGAGTGATCATTATGTTGTCATTAAGTCTATGGTTATGAAAGTTAAAAAGTCGGTCAAGAAGGCTAGGAGAGTATTCTTACTAGAAAGAACAGACAAGCAGTTGTTAGCATCCCACGTAGTAAATGAATCGACTTCATTTACTTCCGGTACGATGGACGTGGAAGAGTTATGGGCAAATTTTAAACACATTGTAAATCACGAATTGGACAAGTATGTGCCGAAAGATTGGGTTACGGACGGAAAAGACCCACCGTGGTTTAACAGCGCAATTCAGAGAATGCTAAGGAAGCAATTAGGTTTTACAGAGAGTACTCCACTGCATTGGCTCCTTACTTAGCTTCCATTTATCGTGAATCTCTTGCCCAACGTAAAGTCCCGAGCGACTGGAAAAAAAGCGCAGGTGACGCCTGTATATAAGAAGGGTAGAAGGACGGATCCTAAAAATTACAGACCAATATCCTTAACGTCGGTTTGTTGCAGGATTCTAGAACATATTCTGAGTTCGAATATAATGAATTTCCTTGAGACAGAGAAGAAGCTGTCCATGCATCAACACGGCTTTAGAAAGCAGCGCTCCTGCGAAACGCAACTCGCCCTTTTTTCACATGATACCTCGCGAACCATGGATGAAGGGTATCAGACGGATGCCATATTCCTTGACTTCCGGAAAGCGTTTGACTTGGCGCCCCACTGCAGACTCATAACTAAGGTACGAGCATATGGGATTGGTTCCGAAATATGTGAGTGGCTCGAAGACTTCTTAAGTAATAGAACCCAGTACGTTGTCCTCGGTGGTGAGTGTTCATCGGAGGTGAGGGTATCATCTGGAGTGCCCCAGGGAAGTGTGGTAGGTCCGCTGTTGTTTTCTATCTACATAAATGATCTTTTGGATAGGGTGGATAGCAATGTGCGGCTGTTTGCTGATGATGCTGTGGTGTACGGACAGGTGTCGTCGTCGAGTGATTGTAGGAGGATACAAGATGACTTGGACAGGATTTGTGACTGGTGTAAAGAATGTCAGCTAACTCTAAATATAGATAAATGTAAATCAATGCAGATGAAGAGCAAAAAGAATCCTATAATGTTTGAACACTCCATTAGCAGCGTAGCGCTTGACACAGTCACGTCGATTAAATACTTGGGCGTAACATTGCAGAGCGATATGAAGTGGGACAAGCATGTAATGGCAGTTGTGGGGAAGGCGGATAGTCGTCTCCGGTTCATTGGTAGAATTTTGGGAAGATGTGGTTCATCTGTAAAGGAGACCGCTTATAAAACACTAATACGACCTATTCTTGAGTGCTGCTCGAGCGTTTGGGATCCCTATCTGGTCGGATTGAGGGAGGACATAGAAGCAATTCAGAGGCGAACTGCTAGATTTGTTACTGGTAGGTTTTATCATCACGCGAGTGTTACGGAAATGTTTCAGGAACTCGGGTGGGAGTCTCTAGAGGAAAGGAGGCGTTCTTTTCGTGAATCGCTACTGAGGAAATTCAGAGAACCAGCATTTGAGGCTGACTGCAGTACAATATTACTGCCGCCAACTTAAATTTCGCCGAAAGACCACAAAGATAAGATAAGAGAGATTAGGGCTCGTACAGAGACATATAGGCATTCGTTTTTCCCTCGTTCTGTTTGGCAGTGGAACAGGAAGAGAAGATTCTAGTTGTGGTACGAGGTACCCTCCGCCACGCACCGTATGGTGGATTGCGGAGTATGCATGTAGATGTAGATGTAATAAGGGATGACCGGGTTTGCTTCATCGCTGGACATCCGCCCTGATGCCACCCACTCCGGTCAGGGGCTCTCCCCACAGCAAAAGCACCTGGCACAATGACAGTTGCTGGGGCTCCTGATGCCCCAGGATCTACTCCTTCGTATACATGGGGAGTTTTGCAGCTCAGGCATCAGCTGTTCAATCCCTGTGTAGTCAGGGAGCTACCACCAAATTGGTATATAACGGCCCCACCACAATGGTCTGGCTACCATGCTGGCTACTGAGTTCAGAGAAATCCGATATTGTCATGGGCGCGAAAGAGCACAGGAGACAATGGAAGAAGTACCCCTGAAGGTGTCCTCACCCAAATAGTGGAAATGCAGGTAGAAGTGCAAAGCCATGGCAAGAAAAGGTGCAGGAGATCGAATCTAAGGGCACTGTAGATAACTGGTGCTCCACGAAAGGTGTCCTTCCCCTAAAGGCCCACACTTTTGTAGAATTTGGAATGTGGGAGGTCAAATCATACAATCTAACCTATACTGCTGAAAAGTGGGAGACTCCTTTTAGTAGCCTTTTACAACAGGACTTGGGTCTTTTCTAACACCAGGACCTGCAGGGGAACCAATCAGTGCAATATCCCACTCATCCTTGCTTAGATCTATTGTGAGGGGCAAGGGAGGGGGTGGGGAAAATTTGCATTTAATACAGATGAACACTCTTTTAATGCTAGAGCGTATGTCACTACACCTGAGGCTCATTTGATCTGGTGATGTGCATGCTGTTTATTTTTATGCATTCGTCAGGAGAAACGTTAGACAGAAATGTCCACAGATGTATAAATCGAGGTCATAGTCGTACTGAAAACTGTAGAACACACGGCTATTGCGGAAGTGAAGTGCACTTCTTCCAGTGGGCTTAAACCCCAACACAAGCCAAAGTAGAGAAAGTTATTTGTTTTCCCTTAACAAAAGAAATCCAGTGCATCTCAGTTTACGATCTCACATCCTTGCATTCCAAATCGTCTTTGGCACAGTATTACACGTAAATGCCCGACATAATCTTAGGATTTCGTGTTTCCTGAGGAATTTAAGCGGGTTAGTACTGGTAAGTAGTCTGTTAGGTAGAATAGTCAGGGGACTTTTCTTTAATAAATAACCCAAGCACTTTCTGTGGGATTCTGTCGGTAGTGATCGCCTCTATCATCCTGTAATGCCTTTTCGATTCCTACAGGTGCTCCTGAGCACTTTGTGCTTTCTTCACTGTTCGGGCTGTGACGTCAGCTCCACTTCCAGGACCCAACTGTTAGTAGCCCCGCTAACGCTGGACTTAGGAACAGGATAATAGCAGATGTCTTCTTACTCCTTGCTTCATGACGTTTGCTGCCGTTTGGCGATTAGATACAATTTTTAAAAACTCTGTAGATTTCGTATTCTCCAATGTGTAATGAACCACATTTATTATCAGCTTGAAATTTATTCCAGCACTCAATTTGAATCTGGTATCCATCGCCTTATCAAGTACAAATGTTGCAATATATTGTCCCATGTCTATGGCCCTTCTTCGACTTATGTACTTCACTTTGTTGGCTAAATTTCATTCTGAAACGTGACAGTCTTCACAACCTTGATTTGCAGCGTATGCTGCATCATCCTCAAATGGTTCAAATGGCTCTGAGCACAGTGCGACTTAACATCTGGGGTCATCTGTGCCCTAGAACTTAGAACTACTTGAACCTAACGAAACCAAGGACATCACATACAGCCATGCCCGAGGCAGGATTCGAGCCTGCGAGCGTAGCGGTCGTGCGGTTGCGGACTGAAGCACCTAGAACCGCTCGGCCACAACGGCCGGCGTATCATGCTCCGTGTTCGCCTTGGCAAGTGGATTAATATTATTATCAGCAGGAGTCAAACAATTTTTCAGTTTCGTGGCAGGTGCTCAGAAATCACATCTGGGGAGACGAAGTTTAACTGCCAGCTTATCGAGAATGCCACCAACACATCTACTGAGCGCTTCTTAGCCCTCATGGTATGCTACTCCACTGCCTTTGGTTTGCACACCCTGTCATACAGTAAATTACGAGTGTTCTCCGAACTGTTTTGTGATGCTGGGAAACCAAAATATTTCACTAAAACCCTGTTCCTCCGATACCTTATGATGTTCTTTACAAGTAACACTTCCGGTTCAGAACTTTTCTGTAATTCCTCTCTGTTTAAACAATGCCCGTGATTTCTTCACCGTTGCTGTTCTTCAAGATGTAACATCTTGGATTTTTTTTCTATATTTTGCACACAGTAAATATCTCCGTTGACCAATGAAGAAGGTAAGACTCCTCAAACCCAGTATTGTATTTCGAAATACACATCAAATCACCTACATTGAACTTCTGCTTGCGCTGATGCACCTACTTAATACGATAGTATTCTGCATTCAGAAGTACACTGTCATTTGTTCGATTATATTCCCCAATTATTTATGGGAGAACGTCTAGCCATATCTATCAATTAAAAGGATTAAATTTCATCTGCATACGGAATTTAATATTTCTATTCAGATGCTCCACAATACTCGTTTTCACATGGCAGAATGACATGCAGTTGTTTATTCCGTATTACAGCACTACCAACTCCGTGGTCGGTTTGCAGGTTACCACGGCACCGATTCGTACCAGGCTGCAGCAATTATTCGGACACCTGCAACACATCCCTTCCAGTCTTCACCTTTACAGGAGGGGCCGAGGTGAATGTAGAATGAGGTATTTGTACTCTCATTCGATCATGAACACACTCTCATATCCGCAGAATGGGACTGCCATAAATCATCTAAACCACATGTTGTAAATGGGTTACATGAAATGTTTTGCTAGCAGGCCTGTGCAGTTCGTGGACCAAGGTGTCCATTATTATTCAATAATTCGTCTTTTTCGAAGCTCCAAGATGACTGATATTATTTCGTTCGTGTGAACTGTACTTACCGCTGTGGGTGACACTGTCAACAGCCGTATTCAGCCTATCATTTCCTAGGATCATCGTAATGTACATTCTCCAGAGGTAGTATGTTCCTTTTTATGTGGAACGTCCACGTCATGGTGTTCGCTATGTTCATCACTTACCACTTACCTAACAATGCTGGTGTATTTCTTAGCGTTTCTGCTTTGTAATAGTCCTTTTAGAGTGTTGTCTCACCTATGTGTGTTAGTCATACGTAGTATTTCAGCATATGATCTCTTTTCTTTTGACATACATTTTTGGGAGTTTGAAGTTATTTTGGGATATTAGCTCCATTAAACCACGTGGCCAATCAAACTTCCTGCTCCAACCAGATGGCGTCCTTCGTTAACGATGTAGGTAACTTTCCCAGAAATACAGCTGATCTCCACTGAGCCCGTAAGTGTTATCTAATTCGCTAGCACTGTGACAGGTGATGACATTGGTAGCAGTACGTCCTTCACCTTTTTCTTCTTTTCTTTTTCTGTTGCTATCTGACGCCACGATTTTGAGTGAGAGCTGTGTAATTCTTTCTGTTGTTGGTCTAAAAGATTCTGAAAGTGACTGTTCATGATCGAACGAACGCACTTTCAAGAGTCAAAATTTGCAATTAATGACTTTCTGTGCTTCTATGATTTTGTGTTTTGTCGACTTTCTGTCGCGTCACAGTTCGAGATAATACGCAGCTTATGTACTGTGGGGTGGAGCTAGGTGCGGTCATCTGTTGTTCACCTTAATTGCTCTCAGATTCATGTTGATGGACTCTTCTTTTCCCCCGACAGAGAGTCCTAAACCTCAATTTTCATAGCTATTTCCTTGAATACACGGTTCAATCGCACATTGACACTTCCGCTGACTGTTTCAGGTTTTAACTCTACGTATGTCTCATGTCGCTGGATTCCGTTATTCAACTCTCCGACCTGTGTAACTACTACCTTGATAATACCATCCTATTCTGTTAACTCTGTGTCGATGGCTTTCTCGCTTCGCTGGATTCTGTCACTCAGCTGAGATTTATTTGTAGTAGCTCCTTCCTCGATGCTGCTATTCAGTTCTGTTAATCTTGTGTTGACGGTCTTGATTCTTCGGTCGACATACAAATGTATGTATGACTTGTGTTGCGTCCCATTGTGATCAACACACTGCACCAATGCGAATTTCTCCGTAGACTACAATTTACTGAAAGGTTTTCAGTTTGCAACACTGTCTTTTAAGCAGAATTTCATACATGCTTCGTGTACATTGACCCTCATTCAGTTTCGTCATTTTATCAATAACCAAGTAGCCATACTGAGAGGTAATCCAGTAATCCTCACATGTTGTTGTTGTTGTGATCTTCAGTCCTGAGACTGGTTTGATCCAGCTCTCCATGCTACTCTTTCCTGTGCAAGCTTCTTCATCTCCCAGTACCTACTGCAACCTACATCCTTCTGAATCTGCTTAGTGTATTCATCTCTTGGTCTCCCTCTACGATTTTTACCCTCCACGCTGCCCTCCAATGCTAAATTTGTGATCCCTTCATGCCTCAAAACATGTCCTACCAACCGATCCCTTCTTCTAGTCAAGTTGTGCCACAAACTTCTCTTCTCCCCAGTCCTATTCAATACCTCCTCATTACTTACGTGATCTACCCACCTTATCTCCAGCATTTTTCTGTAGCACCACATTTCGAAAGCTTCTATTCTCTTCTTGTCCATATTAGTAATCGTCCATGTTTCACTTCCATACATGGCTACACTCCATACAAATACTTTCAGAAACGACTTCCTGACACTTAAATCTATACTCGATGTTAACAAATTTCTCTTCTTCAGAAACACTTTCCTTGCCATTGCCAGTCTACATTTTATATCCTCTCTACTTCGACCATCATCAGTTATTTTACTCCCCAAATAGAAAAACTCCTTTACTACTTTAAGTGTCTCATTTCCAAATCTAATTCCCTCAGCATCACCCGATTTAATTTGACTATATTCCATTATCCTCGTTTTGCTTTTGTTGATGTTCATCTTATATCCTCCTTTCAAGACACTGTCCATTCCGTTCAACTGCTCTTCCAAGTCCTTTGCTGTCTCTGACAGAATTACAATGTCATCGGCGAACCTCAAAGTTTTTACTTCTTCTCCATGAATTTTAATACCCACTCCGAATTTTTCTTTTGTTTCCTTTACTGCTTGCTCAATATACAGATTGAATAACATCGGGAACAGGCTACAACCCTGTCTCACTCCCTTCCAAACCACTGCTTCCCTTTCATGTCCCTCGACTCTTATAACTGCCATCTGCTTTCTGTACAAATTGTAAATAGCCTTTCGCTCCCTGTATTTTACCCCTGCCACCTTTAGAATGTGAAAGAGAGTATTCCAGTCAACATTGTCAAAAGCTTTCTCTAAGTCTATAAATGCTAGAAACGTAGGTTTGCCTTTCCTTAATCTTTCTTCTAAGATAAGTCGTAAGGTTAGTATTGCCTCACGTGTTCCAACATTTCTACGGAATCCAAACTGATCTTCCCCGAGGTCGGCTTCTACCAGTTTTTCCATTCGTCTGTAAAGAATTCGCGTTAGTATTTTGCACCTGTGACTTATTAAACTGATAGTTCGGTAATTTTCACATCTGTCAACACCTGCTTTCTTTGGGATTGGAATTATTATATTCGTCTTGAAGTCTGAGGGAATTTCACCTGTCTCATACATCTTGCTCACCAGATGGTAGAGTTTTGTCAGGACTGGCTCTCCCAAGGCCGTCAGTAGTTCTAATGGAATGTTGTCTACTCCCGGGGTCTTGTTTCGACTCAGGTGTTTCAGTGCTCCGTCAAACTCTTCACGCAGTATCGTATCTCCCATTTCATCTTCATCTACATCCTCTTCCATTTCCATAATACTGTCCTCAAGTACATCGACCTTGTATAAACCCTCTATATACTCCTTCCACCTTCCTGCCTTCCCTTCTTTGCTTAGAACTGGGTTGCCATCTGAGCTCTTGATATTCATACAAGTCGTTCTCTTTTCTCCAAAGGTCTCTTTAATTTTCCTGTAGGCAGTATCTATCTTACCCCTAGTGAGATAAGCCTCTACATCCTTACATTTGTCCTCTAGCCATCCCTCCTTAGCCATTTTGCACTTCCTGTCGATCTCATTTTTGAGACGTTTGTATTCCTTTTTGCCTGCTTCATTTACTGCATTTTTATATTTTCTCCTTTCATCAATTAAATTCAATATTTCTTCTGTTACCCAAGGATTTCTATTAGCCCTCGTCTTTTTACCTACTTGATCGTCTGCTGCTTTCACTACTTCATCCCTCAGAGCTACCCATTCTTCTTCTACTGTATTTCTTTCCCCTATTCCTGTCAATTGTTCCCTTATGCTCTCCCTGAAACTCTGTACAACCTCTGGTTCTTTCAGTTTATCCAGGTCCCATCTCCTTAATTTCCCCCCTTTTTGCAGTTTCTTCAGTTTCAATCTGCTGTTCATAACCAAGAGATTGGGGTCAGAATCCATATCTGCCCCTGGAAATGTCTTACAATTTAAAACCTGGCTCCTAAATCTCTGTCTTACCATTATATAATCTATGTGATACCTTTTAGTATCTCCAGGATTCTTCCAGGTATACAACCTTCTTTTATGATTCTTGAACCAAGTGTTAGCTATGATTAAGTTATACTCTGTGCAAAATTCTACAAGGCGGCTTCCTCTTTCATTTCTTCCCCCCAATCCATATTCACCTACTATGTTTCCTTCTCTCCCTTTTCCTACTGACGAATTCCAGTCACCCATGACTATTAAATTTTCGTCTCCCTTCACTACATGAATAATTTCTTTTATCTCGTCATACATTTCATCAATTTCTTCAAAAAATGGTTCAAATGGCTCTGAGCACTATGGGACTCAACTGCTGAGGTCATTAGTCCCCTAGAACTTAGAACTAGTTAAACCTAACTAACCTAAGGACATCACACACATCCATGCCCGAGGCAGGATTCGAACCTGCGACCGTAGCGGCCTCTCGGTTCCAGACTGCAGCGCCTAGAACCGCGCGGCCACTTCGGCCGGCTCAATTTCTTCATCATCTGCAGAGCTAGTTGGCATATAAACTTGTACTACTGTAGTAGGCATGGGCTTTGTGTCTATCTTGGCTACAATAATGCGTTCACTATGCTGTTTGTAGTAGCTAACCCGCACTCCTATTTTTTAATTCATTATTAACCTACTCCTGCATTACCTCTATTGGATTTTGTATTTATAACCCTGTAATCACCTGACCAAAAATCTTGTTCCTCCTGCCACCGAACTTCACTAATTCCCACTATATCTAACTTTAACCTATCCATTTCCCTTTTTAAATTTTCTAACCTACCTGCCCGATTAAGGGATCTGACATTCCACGCTCCGATCCGTAGAACGCCAGTTTTCTTTCTCCTGATAACGACGTCCTCTTGACTAGTCCCCTCCCGGAGATCGGAATGGGGGACTATTTTACCTCCGGAATATTTTACCCAAGAGTACGCCATCATCATTTAATCATACAGTAAAGCTGCATGTCCTCGGGAAAATTACGGCTGTAGTTTCCCCTTGCTTTCAGCCGTTCGCAGTACCAGCACAGCCAGGCCGTTTTGGTTAATGTTACAAGGCCAGATCAGTCAATCATCCAGACTGTTGCCCCTGCAACTACTGAAAAGGCTGCTGCCCCTCTTCAGGAACCACATGTTTGTCTGGCCTCTCAGCAGATACCCCTCCGTTGTGGTTGCACCTACGGTACGGCCACCCGTATCACTGAGGCACGCAAGCCTCCCCACCAACGGCAAGGTCCATGGTTCATGGGGGGGACCCTCACATATGGTGACGAATTCATTGAATTCCTACATGAATCAGGTAAGTACGCTTAACATTCAGATTGTCTAGTTTTAAAGCTATAATAACGTTCCCGTTATCTCAGATTTATTGCTTCAGAGCCCTTAAGAGTATCGGCTCAAATAAAATGCATGGATCTGCAGATGGCAACCAAGGTTTCTTGGCTTCACTTTCTCAGGTTGTCGAATATTGCTGCTTTCGATGAATGTCTCGTACATTGTCCACTCAATGTTTCCTGCAATAGCTGATATTTCGGATGAAAGAGGGTTTAATAAAAAATATTTTCATGCTCGAGGTGGACCGCCTCATAATGTTGTAACAGAAGACGATCAGTTTTCGAAAATATGCAGCCCTACAAGTAAAGCACGTATGTTAACGGGCAGTAACGAACGAGTTCTCTTCTTCCTCTATTTTCCAGGATCATCACTGCAGGACCAATCGGTTACCACAGGACTCTTGTGGAGGATGTGTTTCGTCCACTCCACCACGATGACGACTACGTTATCACACTGGCATGTGGGGTATTTTATAGAAAACAAACTTGTAGTTCCTAAACTTTTATAATGGCTTACATATTGCGGGGTGTATGAATAGACTTAAATACGTGTGCAGATCCATACCTAATGCGGCACAATTGGCTCGCACATTTATACCTCCATTCCGGGGCCACATAAATCAGACAGCTGAGTGAGTGTTTCTTTTGATGGACACAGAATTCTGCGAGCAGACTCCATCAGTTTAATCCACAGTGTCTCGTAGAAACAGTGGGCCTACGTTTCCTAACGTAGTTGTCAGTCTTAAAGTGTACTTCACAGACTAACTTCTGTACATTAGATTCTTAAACATCTTTTCCTGCATATGTAAGCCCTCTCTCCTGTTAAATATTTTAATTGCTCCAGGGAAGTCTAACAAGTGAGCCTCAACTCTTCTTTCTATGAGAGACAGTTGGGCTTCACTCCAGACTTCCTGTTACTGTCGTATGAACCCCTGTGAAAGAATAAATCTTTAGGAAAAAGACACAGTTCTTAATCATAAATTTTTTATACAAGTTGCATCGCATAGTCACTGTACCGAACTTTGAATGTAACTGCCGTCTGCAGGCCTTACAATCAGTCTATGGCATTCAGACCAATGGGCAGCATCACCCACATAGGAATTCCTTCTGTGAACTGACCCCCTATTCACTTTGGCACAAGGGAATACAGAAATTTACACACTGCTCCACTTGGTTCGTTGTAACACTATTTTTGCTCAAATAGTGTAATATCTGCTCACACATATGGCTGCTAATGGCACAGACTTTCTGTAACGACCACTATAGCACAGTATCTATCATTTAATTATACAACACTAGAATGCTTTAAGAACACATTCTGGTCCGTTGAAGTTAATCCTAACACAGTCTCACCATACATATCAACTACTGTGGATTAAGTATTTGAATGTCAGTTAGTATACGAGAAGAATCATACTCATCCGTCATCTTATTCTTTCTGTAGTCCATCATACTGATCTCACATTCCCACGTGTACGATGAATATTGAAATTTGAAATCAACATGTTGCATGTTTTCAACTCCAGTAACAACAGCAAGGTCTTACACGAATCAACGCTCACATTTACTTGTTTAAAGCTAAGGCTCTATAGTCATATGTGCTGGCAAACAGTAGAACCATTGTAGTTCTGTGAGCTGTGACAGCTTCCACATGGCAGCCACTGCTGCAGTGGTACAGTATAGTTGGACGAAGGTTGTTGCTAAGGTGGTGATAGACTATAGTTGAACAACATACTTCCAATAAATGGGGAGGTCCTTCTGTGAGCTGTTGCTGCTGGTGTGGTAGTGCGTCCAGTAGTATGTGAATTTCTTCATTCTACAGTTCTGTTAGCAATTGGTTCAGGGATGTGTTGCACTGCTGGAACAGTAGCAAATCTGAAACATATATTCGAATATATATTTGTCAGTAACAATAGGAATAATTATGTTGTTATTAGAAAATTACATTCAAAACTAATTTGTTTTTCCTCTTGTGCCTGGAGGCTCTAAAAAATTGCTCTGAGCACTATGGGACTCAACTACTGAGGTCATTAGTCCCCTAGAACTTAGAACTAGTTAAACCTAACTAACCTAAGGACATCACAAACATCCATGCCCGAGGCAGGATTCGAACCTGCGACCGGAGCGGTCTTGCGGTTCCAGACTGCAGCGCCTTTAACCGCACGGCCACTTCGGCCGGCCCTGGAGGCTCTAGTTGGTCCTTGTTGATGATGCTGACACTTCACCATTTATCTTCTCTCTCTAGTAAATCACTCAGTGATGTTTTTATCATGTGATTAGCAAAAAGAGAGAACAGAAATATCTTCATGATGGGAATTAACTTATTAATCAGCACAATCTGTGACTGTTGGTCCGTTTCTAATAGTGATGCAGTCCCATGGAAAGAAATCTGCGTAGAACAACAGTGTTTCATTAAATGTATAGGACTTCAAAAATCAGATCTCGAAGAGGATACAGGTTTTTAATTGATCATGCAGTATGCATTTAATGCAGTATCAATGACTGCGATCAATAGCAAAACCAATGTCGATTTCTCTCCCTGATCACACCTCTGTAAAATATATTCAAAAACACGTTTAGGATAAGAAAAATTAATAATATTAACCATTTTTAATTCATGTTCAGATCAGATGCAGAAAGTGTAAGCGAACAACCGCATCACCTTGTGCTATCCATATGGACAGATAATGGTCTAAGAGTCAAGTAATTCAACAGCAATAAGTCAGACGAATCAAGGTTTTTTTTTAGACAAAAACATATTGAGGGCATCATACATATTTTAATATTTATTGCATTTAAGATCTTGGGAGTCAGTAGATTCACTTTTCTCAATTTTTTGCTTTCCTGTTACAATCATCCTCTCACTATGAAAATCAGACTTTAAATGATAGGAGTTTGGGCTGCTGGGTTCAATGTAGCTCGATTCTTATTCGTGCATTGCGTTTCCCACCATTTGATTGTGCTCTCATTGTGTGAGAGGGATAGGAGGGGTTTGCCGCCATTTTTATGTTATTTGACCAGTATTGCACAACTGCCTAAGATGTGGTGGGATTCCCCTGTGTGACCTTGATCAACTCTCAGTTGTTCCCTGGTTTGTAACCTCGCACCGATTTGATGAGATCTTTATCTGGAGCAGAACCTTCCCTGTTACACTATTGTTCTTCACCTCATGCACTGGACCAGTATTTCTGTTACCTGTACATATTTGCTACGTTGTACATATTTTCGTTATAACGACTAGTTTGGGAATAATCGTTTTTGAGGTCTCACAGTCTATTCAGCGTCTTTTTTCCTTTAGTCATTCATCACTTAACACTTAATTGCACATAGCCGAATGCTGTGTTCAGGGTTAGTGTATAATCTTGGACGACCTAGTGCCCTGAGATAAGTACTGGTACTTGAGCTCTTTCCATACAGACATTGTCAAACTGTAATAGCTCGTAAGGTATGCCGCTGTCTTATGGTAAATGGCGAGATGTGGGCACAGTACTCTACGCCCAACTTCAGTCACACTTGACAGATACTTTCTCTGCACAGTATCCAGTGTGAGGATTTCACTTGTGGGCCACAGTGTGCTCAGAGAGCTAGAGGAATCTGATACAAACCAACTTCTGCAGTGTTATGCGATACATGCGTATGTTAATAATCGGCAAAACTATAGTTGATACCCAGGAGAGTATGAGGTTGAAAACTTCCTGGCAGATTAAAACTGTGTGCCCGACCGAGACTCGAACTCGGGACCTTTGCCTTTCGCGGGAGAGTGCTCTACCAACTGAGCTACCGAAGCACGACTCACGCCCGGTACTCACAGCTTTACTTCTGCCAGTATCTCGCCTCCTACCTTCCAAACTTTACAGAAGTTCTCCTGCGAACCTTGCAGAACTAGCACTCCTGAAAGAAAGGATATAGCGGAGACATGGCTTAGCCACAGCCTGGGGGATGTTTCCAGAATGAGATTTTCACTCTGCAGCGGAGGTGCGCTGATATGAAACTTCCTGGCAGATTAAAACTGTGTGCCCGACCGAGACTCGAACTCGGGACCTTTGCCTTTCGCGGGCAAGTGCTCTACCAACTGAGCTACCGAAGCAAAGGTCCCGAGTTCGAGGCTTTGTCGGGCACACAGTTTTAATCTGCCAGGAAGTTTCATATCAGCGCACACTCCGCTGCAGAGTGAAAATCTCATTCTGGAAACATCCCCCAGGCTGTGGCTAAGCCATGTCTCCGCTATATCCTTTCTTTCAGGAGTGCTAGTTCTGCAAGGTTCGCAGGAGAACTTCTGTAAAGTTTGGAAGGTAGGAGGCGAGATACTGGCAGAAGTAAAGCTGTGAGAACCGGGCGTGAGTCGTGCTTCGGTAGCTCAGTTGGTAGAGCACTTGCCCGCGAAAGGCAAAGGTCCCGAGTTCGAGTCTCGGTCGGGCACACAGTTTTAATCTGCCAGGAAGTTTCATATCAGCGCACACTCCGCTGCAGAGTGAAAATCTCATTCTAGAGTATGAGGTTGATGTAAAGAAACAGCGCAGCCAGTTTCAACTGCAACACATAGCAAGGATTTCCTACAAACGTGTTGCAGTGGAGCTCTGTAAGTAGATCCACAAAACTGAAATAAAAAGAGAAAAGATTGTTAATCGACCTAAACGGTACTACATTTAATCTACTATCTTATAAATCTTCAGTTTATGAACTTGAAAATTAGGTTCTTAAAATCTTTTTGAAGTATGGGTTTACTGTTTTAGATTCTCTGGGGACTTAACACGTGAATTGCAAGTTTGCCAAAAACGGATTTTGCCAAGTGCTTGCTAGTTTATACAACGGTGAACTTAATATACGCCGCACGGGATTAGCGGAGCGATCTGAGGCGCTGCAGTCATGGACTGTGCGGCTGGTCCCGGCGGAGGTTCGAGTCCTCCTTCGGGCATGGGTGTGTGTGTTTGTCCTTAGGATAATTTAGGTTAAGTAGTGTGTAAGCTTAGGGACTAAGATTTCACACACATTTGAACATTTGAACTTAATATACGCCGAGATTGATACATATATTGATACTTTAATTTCTCGGATGAGCCACCCATAGAGCTGTAATACAATCTATAGGAAGCAAGGAAATCATAGCTTCTCTTACAAATACATTGAGTGTCGATGAAAATAGAGATACAGCGAAATACCTTAGGTATAGAATCTCTGAATTTGTGGATAAGGTCATGAGTCCATAACATTACCCTTAGAGTGTTTTCTACTATATGACTCTGTTATATAACAACACTATCAATAGGCATGCAGTAGGTGCCTGTAGTAACTAAGCCCAAACATCCACATTAGCAGAAAAATTTTTCCCTATTAGAGCTCTTTAAAGACAGTTATTGTTCGCTATTTTTTTGTTATAGTGCGTCACTATAACAAAAACGTGGAAACACAATGAAGATGAGCTAATAAGATTTATTAAGGGTATTTACGACAGTGGTGCTTCACTCTGCTACATTCTAATGTGTGGCTCTTGATGTCCTAAATCTAATAAATGGAATCTAAATATTATAAAATCTGATTCATAGACTGACTTCAGCTGTGCTGTTTATCGATGACATATGAAAATTTATGCTGGACTAGGACTCGAACACGGATTCCCTACTTAACGCGTGTGACTGCCTAAACTGTTCCTGCAGGTCTGGTGGAACTTTGTATAACGTGAACTGTCAACACTTACATCCCACAATAAGACAATATGTATCACATCGCTCAACGGGTAAAGACAACGATTACATCAAATGTCGCTCTGTGGCGGGAATTACATACTGTGTATGTCAACGTTAGGAGGTGTGGACGAGTCTGACGTACAGAGGTTTTGGGTCAGTGCTGGATGCATGTTCGGATATCTAAAGCGGTTAAGGCGACCGCTCGGGATAAACGGGAAATCCAGGTTCGAGACCAAGTCAGACAAAAATTTTCACATGTCGCCGACAAACAGTACAGCTGAAATCAATTTAGATCTGTGAATCAAATTTCGTAACGTTTCATGGCAGCTGTGGATCGTTACGCAGTGCCTGTTCATGGTCCACTGTATGATGTGAATTGTCAACATAGACATTGTTCAAAAACATAATAAGAAATACAAATGACGTAGCTGTATCTCGACAGTCTACGGTACTCTCAGTATAACTCAGAGTAATATTACAGACACTCTATTAATGTTCCCAATTCTCTGCACAAAGCGACTGCTAAGTTGTGAGGTAGTCTTCAGAGTACAGTACTGAACTGGCTGCATGCACTGACCTCTGCTGTCTAACTGCTGGTTAGGAGCCGTCTCACCGCTGGTGCAGAACTGTCTGACCGTCCAAATCGCGTTGTTTTTTGGTGCCCGTCGCCAGAAGGATTTCCAAGTCCGGAAGCAGTGTAGTCTACAGTTGACAGCTACCCAAAAGCCAGCTTTCCACACTGCCGACGAATGAATATGACACACCTTAACAAGTGACGCAGGAGCACAAAGTGGGCCGGAATTGTGAGCGCTGTTTGGAAGCTGCTGCACGGACCTGAGAGACACTGGTTGACTGGTTGTGTCTGTGTTGTGGCGGCCTCTCCCGGTATTTGTTGCGTTTCTCTTGCTTGGTGGCCAACATCCCTCACCTAGATGGGGAAGCTGATGAAGCCGGCTGGCTTCATTGGCGTCCTCCTCCTCCCCTGCCAGGGTGCGTTTGCTCTGTGCGCGACTATTGCTCCTCCTTGCATTAACCCCTGGCACCGCTGGAAACCCACGCTGCTGGTCAAGCATTCGCCACTTAGGCGTCCACAAGCTGGTGTGAGGTGTGAGGTACGACACCCACTTCCATCGGTTCGACACAAGATGGACGCAGCTGAGACCCTCTGCAGAAGGCTGTGGCAAGGTGGCTGCCGGCTGAATCGAACGCCTGGCTGTGTACAGGGCTTCAGATTCTGAAAACCAAAACAGTCTAGGAGATGTACGTAAACGCATGCGAGCACGGTGTAGCCTGATACTGCCTAACTGCTCTACGACTGTTCCTGGTAATCACGACTTTCTTCCACACTTGTACGTTGAAATCAGTACCACTACACGCAGTTTTATAAAAGTGGTTCTGTCTGTTGATAAGGCTCAGGTTGCGGAGGCTTTAAAATTGACATAAATTTCGACTGGAATATTCTGTAAAATTTCTCCATTTGAGGCTGTGTATCATGTGAGTCTCTCTGCGGTGAGAATAAGAAAGAAAGATCAGTAAAGCGTGGCCAGTTAAACCAGCTGCGTCATGTACGAGTTCATAGTCCGTATGAACTTTTAAAGGAGTCCATTGGCCTCCGGAATGAGTGATGCAGTCCTGAAGAGTAAATGCCTTTAATTCCACAAATCATTTAAATTCCTGAGAAGAAAATATTGTGCCGTTGTCACTGACAATTTCGGCACTTCCTCAGTAGTAGGAAAGACCTTAGACAAAGAATTAATAGTCTTTGTCAAAGATACTGATGACATCTTTATAACAAATGGAAGTTTGGGGAAAGCATTGACGTGGACGAACCAGTAGCTTCCAAGAAACGGTTCTGTAATATCAGTATACAGACGTGATCAGTATTCTGCAGCCTGTGGCTATCGGAAATATTATGGATTGAGATCTGACTGGTATTTTTACATAAAAGGCATATAGCCAACATCATTTCAATGTTTTTGTCAATTTTTTTTTCCGGCAGCAGTGTGTTTAGTATGAATTATGCCCTAGTGGCATTGATGTAGCATCTATAGCACCTCAAATCTAATCACTGCATTGCACTGCGCGTTCGCTGACTAAGAATGCGCCAGAACGACACCTTTGTACAGTGTAAGTGCATACCTCATATGCCAATAACGTTTCATCTTCGTCATTCCGTAACAAGTAACGTATAGTCCTATTATTATGTCACACCTTTGGCTGAACTTAGACGAAACAGGAAACAAGTTTGACAGTTAAATTACTGTTTACTGGCAAATTTTCTGCTGTCATGAGTATCGATATGTACTGAAAAAGAAACATCAACTAATGAGTCAAACTGTTTGTCTTCTCCTGTTGGCAGACACGAAAGTAAATATGTCTTCGCTTGCTGTTTTGTGGGTCGGAAAATAATTTCATAGTCGTAATTCTACAGAAGAAGAGCCTAGCCCCCGAAAGTTTGAGCTGTCCGTGCAGGAATCGTACTCTTGGGTCAAAATAGCTATTAAGAATTTCTGGTCCGTGACAAGGATGAATTTACATCCGTAAAGTAATGATGAAACTTCTTGACAGCATGTATAATTGTAAGAGCCTCCTTGTGTGGTCTGACTGTAATTTCTTCGTGCCACTGTCAGAGTCTTTGAAGGGAACGCAGCTGGTCTTTTAAAACGATGATATCGATCCGACAGAATGGTGCCTACGCCCCAGTCCCAGGCATCCACAGCAGCTGCGTGCGTTTTGTTCCGACCGTATGTCGTAACAAGTTTGGCGTCAAGCAAACATTGTTTCGGTTTGTCAAGTGCAGGTTTCCATCCACCGTTCCAGTTCCATTTGGTAACAACTTGTGCATTGGTTCACTCATGGATGCTGCACGAACGAGAATTTTCCAATAATAATATATTTGTCCTGATATGCAACCTAACTGCATGATGTCCTTGGGAACGGGAAGGCTTGTAATGGCGCCAATGTGTTACGGTGTCGGCTTGATGCCGTGTCGAGACCGCCTGCAAAGTGTGGCACTTTGTGTTGAAAGAAGATGCACTTGTCTCTACCGCATTCCATATTTGCCGCTTGTAGAATTATGAACATAGATTCCAGCTTCCGTAAGAGTTTATGTGGAGTTGTGCTTGAGGCAATTCTGTCGTCAAGGTAGTTCAAAGCATTCGCAGCTTTTCGAATTAACTGCTCTAAATTCCGATGGAACAAACTCAGTTCGTTGGCTGTTGTGAAGGGTTAACTTTTACGATGGTTCGGAGATCAAATGGGCTATTTATCGCCGTCAATCCCTGTACGTTTTGGTCCAAAAGTTTGGAAATATATTTCAAGATCTAGCTTGTCAAATTAGATACCAGCACCTAATTTTGAAATTAATTATCCAGGTTTGCGAGTACGATATGAACCAATAATATACTGAGAATTAACCGTCTCAATGAAATTTCCACAGGTGCGAAGTGAGTCGTTCCGTTTCTGCATAAATACTGCTTGTTAAGCAGCTCGTAGGAGGGTCGGTGATTTTTTGTTTGTTTGTTTTGTTTAGTGTGCACTGAAGAGATAATCCCTGATGACTTATTCTTCTAGAATGGGATGTAAGGATAAAAGGAAAACACTTTATTTATTATACATTCAGTTAGGCTTGGGTACTCAACGGGTCCTCTAGCCTCTTGTCTTTGGTGATGTCTACATCCTGTCGAGGGTGAAATGTGTCTAGGCTGGTATGTGCGACTGCTTCCTCGTGTTATGACAGATCGCCTATGGGTTGGGGGGGGAGGGGGGTGAAACCTTATTGACTTCGGTACTCGATACTTGTGCTATCGTGTAGGGTTTACCGTTCCTACCGATTCTAACTGTCGAACTTGGTCCCTAGGGGCATCGATTTTGTCAAAAACTCGTTGGGCCTTGTGATGGTCCTTTTCTTATATAGTGGTCTCGTAGAATGCGGTACGGATTTCGACGTTTCATGTCCACCATGGAGCTCCTGTGATCCATCGGTAGCAAATGTTTTGCAGCGCCTGGAGTAGTTGGAGACGCACGTAGTTCCCCACAAGGTGGAGCCATATAACATTGTGTGTTGTACCGCTGCCTTATACAATTGGAGTTTTGTCTTAGGTTTGAGATCCTTACTCTTCAGGAACGGAATCAATGACCTGGCCATATTCTGGGCTTCCGTCTTCTTGTCGTCAATATGCTGCGAAAAGAGCAATTTTTTTATCAAGGTAGACACAGAGGTACTCCTCTCCCGATTATGGGATAAATTGATCGGCTGTTTGGAGCCTGTCGTCGGGTTAATCGTTATCTTATTTTTCAGCGGCCAGCATTCCATTACAGCAAGTTGACGTTGCATCCCAGCGATTGGCTGGCCCAAATATCGTCCAGTCATCAGAAAGGTCGTATCGTATTCATAAAAACTCGCCGTAACAAGGGGGACTGTATATATGTATAAAAAAGTTGAAAAGCAGAGGCGAAATGACAAAGCCCTGCGGCATTCCTTCGGAGATCAGTTTCTTGTCAAAGTTTTTATCGTCGACTCGGACATACAGTCTCTTGTCCTGCAGAAAGTTGTCTATGAGTGCATTGTAACAATTCGCAATGGGGGTAGTGCGATGTAGATTGGCGATAAGGTTGGGCAGCCACACCTTATCGTGTGCTTTTTCGATGGCAAGGAATACACCAATTGTGAAGTGCTGCTTGTTCTACTCTTCTAGTATCCGTTCGGTGATCCGTAGAAATTGAAGTTCGGCAGACAGCTTGTCCTTGAAACCGAATTGTTGGGGTCGTATAACATCATGCTCTGTACGCGTGTCATGGAGCCTCTTCAACAGCACCTCTCGATCACCTTGCCAAGGGTCGGCAAGAGGCTAATAGGCTGGTAACTGCTGGGTTCTGCTAGGTCTTTACCTGGCTTTGGGACTTTAACTATTCGAGCTGTCTTCCACGCCGTAGGAAAATATACCTGCAGGGACAGCTGTTGAAAATTCGGGTAAGGAGCACAGTTGGCTTCCTGGGCAACTGTTTCAAATCGCTGTTGCTTATGAAGTCGTTGCCTGGCGCGTTATTCCGAGTCTTCCGGATAATTTTACGGATCTCTGCTGGTGTGGCGAGTTGTGGGCGGCTCTGCACAGGCGTAGTACGAAAAGCAGTCCATTCTGCTGTAACGTTGGCTTCCTGCTCCTGCAGGTGGACGTCGTTCACGGGGGTCGCTGGTGTAGACATCTGTTCTTGTTAAGTCGTAGCATACAGCTCCGCCTGGGCGAGTTCGTCATAGAGGAGGCAATCTGGTCCTCTGATGGCTCGTTTAGGTGGCCGCTGGTGTCGTATGTTCTTGACTACCTGCCATTCGATCTTGGTTCGAAGCAAGAATTCATCCATCTTATCTTCCCAGACCTGCTGTCGCCACTCGGCGACTCTCCTGTGCAGTTCTCGTGTGAAGACGTGTGTTTCTCGTCGATCGATCGGGTTTCTATAGCGAATTCAACGTCGCCTGCTCCTGTTTCTCTGTGTCTTCAGTTCTTGTAGTAGAGGCTGGAACTTGTAGAAAGCCACTGCAGGGTAGACCGTGTGGGAAGTTGCCTTCCATTTGGCCACCTTTATCTTATCCGTCAAAGTTTGTACGGCGATATAGATGGCTTCCGGTGTTGAAACGACCTGCGCCGGGCGGATATTGTTGTCAAGATATGTCCGAAATCGACCCCAGTTCAGAGTTAGTGAAGTGGGGGGGGGGGGGGGGGGGGAAGGTTGGCCGTTGCGTTTTCCTCTATGCTGAGAATAGGCCGGTGGTCCGACAAGAGATCGTCGACGGTGCGGAGCTGGAGGTTCGTTTCAATGTTTTTGATGAGAGCAATGTCTAGGACATCCGCTTCTTCCCGATCGAAGTAAGGAATCCGTGTGGACTCTCGTGGACCATGCTCAGTTCTTCTTCCATGGCAATCAAAGTTCATCCACGAGGTTTCGTACGCCGGGAATTCCACGGGACGTGCTTACTATTAAGGTCACCTCCTAGGAAGATTTTGTCAAAATTGGTGAAGATACTCCGTAGGTCGTGTGGCACCAGTTGATTACCGGGGCTGTTGTACGCCGCTATGAAAGTGATGTTGCCTGCCGCCGATTGAACCGTTACTGCTGTTGCCTCCAGATGTTGGAGGGGTGGTAGTGTTTCATGATGGTGCGGCATTTCTCTTTTAAGCAGAACTGCTCTCCCTCCACCACGTTGGCCTTGTCTGTCCGTTCTATAGACGTACATGTTACGAAATGTGAGCTCAGTTGTTGGACGAAGGTGCGTCTCAGATCCAAGTGCGATTTCGATTTTGTGACGTAAAAATTCAGTGAATTCTGTTTTCTTGTGTTTCAGCCCGTTGGCGTTCCGTATACCAATTTTAGGGTCTCTCCTGGTTCCAGGGCGATCCATCTCAGGTTGTTCCAAAGACCTTCAGGACACTTCCGGTTAATGAAAGTATCCCCACTAGTTGTTCCTGCAAGGCGGTGAGGAGTTTGGCGATATTAGAGAGCGCTGGAGCTATGGATTCCATCAAATGTGCTGGTGAGACGTAGGTTTCCGGTTTTGGTCGTCGTGGTGACGCTGAGTGGGCATGGGCGTAGGAATAATGCTGGCGTTGCTGTCGTGGTGGGCGAGCTTCAGGAGGAGGCTGTGGTACTGGCTGCCGTGTCGTCGACGGCTGTTCTTGTGATGTTTGCTGACGGTGTGGCGGTGGGTGTGTCGTCAGGTTGGAGTTCCGTATTACAAGAGTCCTCCGTTGAGGGTCTGCGGCGGAAACCGTTGTCTATATTTACTGAGAAGTTCCTGGTACATCTGGCAGGATGGCACTTTTCACTGTTCGCACATTTCTGTGGAGCCCATCTGGGATGAGTACATGCTGAAGATCTGTGTTGCCCTTCACATGGAACTTAGCAATCAGGCTAGCTGCAATAATTAGCTGTGTGTTCGAATCGCCGGCAGTGGCGACATTGAACAGATCGACCTTTGTATATAGAAGGTCTTTCATATCGTAAATCTTGTAGTTATCGTTTTGGGCTGGCAACGTAACATAGTAAGCAGCTTGCGGTCGTAATTCCTTGGTGTTGTCGTCTCGATTTTTAAACTGGTGGACGTTGATGGCCGGGAAACCCTTCTCTATCAGTGCATTTTTCAGTTCTTCCTCCGTAACTTCGGCAGGTAGACGTTTTACAACCACTTTGAGGTCCTTGTCTTCTGCGGCCTGATGTGTAAAATGTGGATGTCATTCGACACAAAAAATTGATGGCCCGTCGTTGATCTTCATAGGAGTCAAAGTGATCCTGTCTCGTCGGTAGATGGCCTTAAGACTGCTGACAATATTCGCCCTCAGCGCCTTGTTGGGTTCCATGTAGTTCTTGGTATGGTAACAGGCAGGACTTTGCGTAGTGAGTTCCGGCCAGAGCCATCTGTCCCCTCTTTATCTGCTTCCAGATTGACGTCAGTCGTCTCGTCCATACGTTCTGGAGCATACGTAGTATCGTCCGTCGCAATATCCGCATAAAGGTTGCAAGTTTTCAGTTCTTCTGGTCGTTGTCGCTTCTGAGAGTTATTCTGCTAAGGAGATGCGCTGAGTCGTTTTCTTCGGCGAACTAGTGTAAAATCGCCCTCTTCGTCGGTGGGCTGCATTCTCAAAACTTCTTCAGAGGCGACTCCCTCGATTTCGTCGTCTTCTGGTGGAGAAAATTGTTCCAGATCGTCTTCTTGTTCTTCAGGCTGTGAAGTAGGAACTGTACTAGTGCGTTTGTCGTATACTTACTGACTTTGCAGAGTCATGTGTGGTATTTCACGTCTTACTTCCCGTTGTTGGTGATCTTCCTGTCTTACCGGATGTCTCTCTTCATAGGGGATTGACGTATGTTGTCCTCTGCTCTGCAGTCGGATAACGCTCGTCGTGTCCTGTCCACATTATCTTGCCTTTCAGAATGCGTTGACGTTGCATGGGTGGTCTGTTAGAAGTGTTGGCCGCTCTTGCCCACTGCTTATTATTGACCTGCAAACTCAGCTCATAATAGAGTGATAAGCAAGACTTTGTTAAAACTGTGTGCCCGACCGAGACTCGAACTCGAGTCTCGGTCGGGCACACAGTTTTAATCTGCCAGGAAGTTTCATATCAGTGCACACTCCGCTGCAGAGTGAAAATCACATTCAAGACTTTGTTCTCCGACCTGTGCGGGGCGGCCCCACACACCGTTCAGCGGCAGACCCGGCGCGACCGACGCGGTTGGCTCGGACGCGCGCGTTTCTTGGTACGCACTCGTCGACACCGCGCGCTCAACTGCT
Organism: Schistocerca nitens; assembly: GCF_023898315.1. Classification (NCBI taxonomy): domain Eukaryota; kingdom Metazoa; phylum Arthropoda; class Insecta; order Orthoptera; family Acrididae; genus Schistocerca; species Schistocerca nitens. Next base: position 1,170,113,774 of record NC_064614.1, read on the forward strand.
GCAAAAGAGGTGAGGGCGGTGACGACTTCAGTTTCTGTCTGGTTGGAGCGAGGGCCGAGAGGTGGCGTTGTGATGCTGAAGTGAGTGGCCGTCTTCCGGCTGGGTTGGGCAGTGCTGGACTTGGAACTGCGGTTCTCTCGACACAAACATCAAACGAGCACGCATTACGCGCTATCTTGGGGTACACATAGATGAAAAATTGAATTTCCACGAACACATGAGGCTAACAACGGACAAAGCAGAAAAAATACTCCACAAACTGGTGAGGCTAAATTCAAAACAGTACAGACTAACTCTACCAGTCATACGTACATACCACTGTGCGCTCTTCGAATCAGTACTCTGCTTTGCAGCTAGCACGTGGGCACATAGACTGAACGTGTTCACCAACAAAGCATCCGTCAGACGAGGACAGAGAAGTGTCCTACTTAGGATATCTGGAGCCTTCGGTACCACCTCAGCGGATGCACTGTGTGTGGTGCCCATAGATAACAAGATCAAATACAGAGGTGCAAGGTACTGGTTAAAGGTGGGGAGACTAGATAAGGTACACACAATAACCGGTGTGCCCATAGAGACGATACGTCACCTTAAAAGTTGGCGTTTGGATACATGGCAAGGTGAGTGGGATGTTGTGATAAGGGACAGTGATAAGGGACGTAGACTGCACGACTTCCTCCCTGACGTAAGGGAGCGGTTGAGAATGAGACATATCGATCCCAGCCGCGGTATGGTACATTTCTTAACCGCGCACGGACCTTATCCCACGCACTTAAACCGCGTGAATCTGAGGCAGACACCTACATGCACATGCGGGGAAGAAGGTTCCCCAGAACACGCTGTCTATTTCTGCGGGCAATACGCGAACAATAGACATGCACTACACTTAGATTACACAGAAACAGACATAGATATATACACAGCAATGAGACGAAGAACAATGGGCACAATTAAACGCACTGACAAACAGTATTTAAAAAACAACACCTGAAGAGTATATGCGGACACGACATCACAGACATGCCTATGTGCAGCGTAACAGAAATCGCCAGAGGTTGGACAACGATATCAACAGTAACAAAGAAAATAGTGACAATGAGGAGGAACAGGAGGAGGAAGCTGAGATGTGACAGTAAATAATCAAATTGCTGGCAATCTAGCCAAGAAAACACCAAATGCCGTACATGGATGGGCACCTAAAGTAGTTAATACGTAGGATTAGTAACAAATAGGACAAGCAACATTATTTCTCTACTAATAACCATTTTTGTGTGTGTGACTGGCGGTCAACGGCTCGAAGAAACCATTCCGAGGTATTCACCGTCAGTTTCTCATGTATCCTATCTTCTTTTTATATTCTTCTTAAAAAACAACAAAATTTTATTTATATTTCAACCTTAAATTATTGTTATTTTAAAAAGTATCATTCTTTGTAAATGTTGTAGAGAAAACAAAAGGAAAGAAAACTGTAAAAGGTGAAAAACGAAAATTATAAGATGTACGACCTGTTTTAAACATCAGGTAACAGGTCTATAATTTGGCAATAAATAAATAAATGAAAATAAAAATTCTCTGGAGTGCATACTGGGGAATAGGAGAGCGACAGCAGCCGGCATTGCTTTGGTCTACTTCTTGTGGTGCGAGTTGTGTGTACGATTTTAGAGTCAGTACTGTGCTCTGGTCTTTTCTGTCTGCGATACGATATTGCAGTGTCTGGGTTAGTCCGATTAGATGAAATGCTCCTTCGGATGCAAGTCAGAAGGAACGGGCGCTGCAGTGATTGTGGTCTTTATGGAATACATGAAATTAATTTGGAGTTGAGAATATGGACAACCAGATACGCATGCATGTTCGAAGGAACACTTCATTGTAATTCGTAATAACACAGGCTCTGCAGTGCCGTATTTATCCGCCGGCACCGGGAAAGCGTCTTTCAAGTAAAATGTCTACCATGTACGGGAATGTACATAATGGGTGTACGAGTATAGGTTGTAGACAAGTGGATGGCGTCATATGGAATTTGGTTCTGGCGGTCAGTTGTCATCATATAGCCAAATGGTAAGGCGACCGCTCACTATAAGAAGTAAATCCGGGTTGGTGTCCCGATCCGGCACCAATTTTCATTGTCGTCATTCCTTTATACAGCTGATGGTTGTCCATATTCGCAACTGCGAATACATTTCATGTGTTGTCTGTCTGCAGTGCAGTGAACTGCGAGCGTCTTCAGCGCTACGTCTAGCAATGCTGTATCCACAAAGCTATGACCTGTATTTTACGTTGTCAGTGACGTTAACCTTCTGTGCTCCGGGTTTGAATCCCAGTAGGTAGAATAAAGTCTGTTAGAAGTGTTGGCCTCTCTTGCCAACTGCTTATCATTGACCTGCAAACTCAGCTCATAATATAATAGGGTGATAAGCAAGACTTTATTCCCATAGTTCTGTTCAGTCTACAAAAATTGTTATTGGTTCACTTCCGATATGCAGAGGTTATGTAAGATGGATGTGCGTGCCATGATGTGTAAATTAATCGTGGACCTCTGTTTTAGACGCCCGCTTACTACTGTGGTTCAAATGGCTCTGCGCACTATGGGACTTACCTTCTGAGGTCATCAGTCCCCTAGAACTTAGAACTACTTAAACCTAACTAACCTAAGGACATCACACAACACCCAGTCATCACAAGGCAGAGAAAATCCCTGACCCCGCCGGGAATCGAACCTGGGAACCCGGGCGCGGGAAGGGAGAACGCTACCGCACGACCACGAGCTGCGGACAACTACTGTGTTCCCTGGTATTTTTAGTGCAGAGCGTAAGGCCTCTAGCGTGGCACCAACGGCAACCAAAAATGAAAACATCAGCTATAACTCAGTGCCACAGAACCGGCGCTGGAACAAGGAAAGGTGTTGTGTACACTTCTATTGTTTTCTGGTAGAAAAGTATTGTAATTTTATTCATATGCTTTACTGATATTGTGATTTTCCGTAAGTTCTGTTTTTACCTGTCATTCTCTTAAGCTACTCTGATTACAGTAATTTTATAAAAGTTTCTCCTTTGAAGTACTTAATGGTTAGATACAGTTTGTCGGCTTGGCTCTCAGAGACGAGCTGTGTGTATAAAGATGACAGCCTACTATCATAATCGGAATAAAGAAATTTAGTATTTCGGTTCGTTAAACTTTCTGGAAGCTATGGCCGATGTATGTGTTAAATTCTGCTGTGGGTAGAGGTCTATTAAGTGCGTAGCGCTTTCGGCAGGTGCCCGGTAAAAGTTTGAAAAATCTTGTTCAGCTGTAACATAAACCTTCATTGATTCGATGGCAGGTCCTGTTAAAGACCTTTGAATGCCTTATAACTTAAAAGTTGCTTCCTGCAACGATTTTTGATGATCTTTATCAGAATATTACTTGACTGAGCTTGCGAGGCTATACCCCTGCTGGTGTTATTTGCTCGTGTGAGCAGAGGCCCGTTGGGTGTGTTTAAGTGTTTGGGGCAGGTGCCCGGTGAAAGTCTGTTGTTTTTTTAAAAACTATTGTTCAGCTACTAGATAAAGTTACTGATTACTGAAAGGGCAAGGCTCGTCTGGGTTTTCTAGTTGCTAAGGCAAATTTTTGAGGACAGAAGACCGGTAACTTGTTAAAAAAACTACATTGGTCGGATTCTCTGTAGGATGTAGCCCATGGAGATTCAATTTTTAAAAATAAAGGGAAACAGTTTTTATTTTCTTTCTATCTGAAAAGCCCAGGACAGTGTGGCAGGTACCTGGGTCACAGAGGGAGAGGGTGGAGCGATTCCTTGCGCAAGGATTACATTTACTTTTTTTAAAAGCATTTATTAAAGACAAAATTTGCATAAAAATTGTGCCACTTATGACTGCACAAAAATTTCCCTTTAGATTGGTCCACAATTACTGTAACAGTTACAGCAGCACTACCGTTTGGGATAGGAAAAGTCAGTGTTGGCGCAATATTTCGGAGCGCACAAGTTACAGCAAGGCGATTGTTGACAGTAAGTTACGCTACCAGTGGTTCCGAAGTAGAATGGAGGCCAAAGGGCAAACGCAGTGATTTGCATGGCGCAAGTTACAGGCAGAAGAGGCCCACTGGCCTACCTAGGTATTATGAGTACGTGACTCAGAGCGCCACGCTAGCAAAACAGAGGCACACAGTCGCGTATAAATAGGTGCCGGTTTTATAACATGGCATTCAAGTGTGGCGGGGCATGTCACACCACTGGTTACACGAGGCAGCCGATGGGGCGCCATCGTTCCAGTGAACGGCGGGTCGCTGGTTCGACCCTCTGAGGCCGGCGTGGGGTCCGAAGCCAGCCAGCGACAGGCCACGCCACGGCTCGCTACCGCGAGCAGTCGTCTTGGGCCCCAATGGTGGAGGAATCCCAAGGCGAGGGCCACAGATTTGGACGTCGCATTGCAGGCGCTTGTTGTCACCTGCGATCTGAACCACGACGGGGAAGAAGCGTGCTGTGGGCTGCGTGAATCGACTGTCGGCACAAGCTGACTTCGCGGCCGCACAAGTCCGACACACAGATGTGCACTGCACAGGTCGCTGAGGCAGCCGTTCCGTACCAAGCCATTTCGCAGTCAGCGAAATGGTGTACTCAGCATCGTGGCGCCCAGTGACGTAGACCGAAGGGAATGCGGCACTGTAGTTTGAAACAATAAATAACTTGGAAAACTCGGACGAGTCCTAATACGGTGATTTCTGCCTCTTCCCACTACATTTGGTGTTGCTGTTACATTCGGTGGCAGAAGTTGCCACTACACAGTATTAAACAATGAAACAACAATTACTTTCAGAATCAAATATTTAAAGACAATTCTTTAGTTCTGAAACAAAACTATGAAAGGCTTTAACAACCTCTGAATTATACTCTGAATTATATCAATTATCTTCACAGTTTAATAAATCAACCAGAACTTTATCCTACAACTACTTTCAACAATGTTTACACAAATAGTGAAGAACGGTCTGTCTCTCACCATGGCTACTGATACCAACACAAGTCAGTAACCAATGAACAGTTTCAGTCCTTAGAAAAGAATCTATAGCACTAGATGGTAAAGCACACTAAGTAGTACATAACCTGAGATGGAACATAGTTCCCATTTTTTATGAATGGGTGGTCGTATCCCAGCCATGGCTTTATCTTTAACAGGTCCCTGAGAATCCAGCACTAGTCTATATCAGTCCACAAAAATACGATACAGTATCAGCCCTACACCTGAAACAGCTCTGTATTACACATTTGCGTAAATAATCTCCATGAACGCACTAGCACAATTATTGTCCAAACTTTAATCATTCTAGACACTGCCGGGGCCTAATACCAGCGTATTAGTAACTGTTTGAAATAGTAAACCGGACCTAGAGGCTCGTATAGTACCATTCTCATTACACAAAACTGTTTAGCAAGTATGTCCTGAGAAACTATCTAATCTGTCAAATAAAGCTGCATAGTTGAATAACACCAATTTTAATCACCAAGATCAGTAGCAAAAAATGGATACACCATTTAATAGTCTATCGCTAAAAATGACGACAACGTTACTACCGAGTGACAGAACTAGTAGCAAATATTCCGTCCACACAACCGCTGCATTTCACTTCCCGCATCTGTCCTCCAGAAACACGTTATGTGCAGGCCGCCTGTTGCAAGCCACTGTGCCTCCCACACAGACCGTGCGAACAGCTAACCGCTCTGTCCAGCGAAGCCTCCAGTAAAGAAATAGCGGCGCTATTTTGCGAAGCCTGCGTAGCGTTCTCCAGTGTCCATCGACAATTTCCCTCTCCTCCGAAAGCTCACTCGTTCTCCCAGCAGAAGCAGAGAGGTTCCGCAAAACTCGGGCGATGAAGCCTCACCAACCTGGTTTGTCCATTGCCATTCTAGATCAAAATGCCTTACACGGCATGACTGTAATAACTGTTATGACAATGAAAGTGAAACAGTTTTTTTTAATAAAAGCTAAGGGACTTTCCACTTCAGGATCATTGTGTCCAAGCAAACATGCTCTGTGGTTAACCCTCTATCAAAAGTAATAAAAACATTAATATAACTGTCGGGAATTTAAGGAATCGTCATCCCGTTCGTACGAGCACAGAAAAAGTATTCTTAAAAGGTGCAAACAGTCAAAATTATTAATCGTTTTTTCGGAACCTGTGTCAAAGAAGGCATTTTTAAACAACATGAATAATTATAGGCACTATAAGTCAAAGCTGTCATCGAAATACAGAGAAAAAGTAGGGTAGACCACTTGTGCAATAAATTAATGAAAGTTGCGGCAGGATTAGACAGTTGCCTTTTATATTTCCAGTTTATAGCTTTAATCAGAAGTCCATCGACAAAGTTTCAGTGGTGGCAAGAAGAAAAAAAAGTTGAGTAAACATGGGCTGTAGAGTGCATGCCTAAATAATTTGAGCACTTACTCATCTTCGCTTCTGTGAAACACATCTCATCTACTGAACAATTGTTCATAGCTCTTGAGTTTCAGATTTTAGAGGCCTTCTTCTCTGGATAACATTTTTCTGGTTTTAGAACATGCTATATTCTTCCAAAATATGTAAGGCAAAGAGCTTGCAGCAAAAGAGCTGTGTTTCGCCTTGTCGAAGGGGAGCAAGTGGTCATACCTCTAAAGCTATTCATTATTAGAGTCCATGTTTACTAGGCACTTATTTCTTCTTTTGGTCCGTACTATCGCTTCTCAAAGTTTGCCAGTGGACTTTCTGTTACTGTTTATACTACGGTAGACATTCTGAAACGTAAAAGGTGCAGATCTACTCTGTAAGCTTCGTACTTGAAGAAAAACTAGTTTTAGGTCCCCATTTGCTCATATAGTAGATGTGTTCACGGAAGATTACGAAACAGAAGCAAGAGAAGCATTACTTACATATTCAACTAAGTTTTTATTCGGCCACTACGTTATTTTGTCTGCAGGTTCACTCCATAACGTCGGAAGTGTCTGTAGTAAAAAATATTTTTCTGTAGTTACAAGCCTGAAATTAAATTCAGGACGTGTTAGAAAACCTAAGGGTAAAAGCAACGCCTGAAATAACGAGAGGGGTTCTTCGGCTTGGTCGAGAAGTGATGAAGGGTTACTGCTTTGTACAGCTGCTCATCAAACGGCAGTGAAAGCCATAAGAAAAAGGTTTTCCTCGGAAAAACATAACGGCATTCTCCAGTCCAGGTACCACTACAAACTACAGGTGATCTTAAATTGTTGTAACTGTTTTTGCATAAACACACACACACACACACACACACACATATATATATATATATATATATATATATATATATATATCTCAAGAAAAGTCTTAATAACCTCGACTGCGAGAGTTTCGGAACCTGTAAAGAAAACTGGAAGAGAGATCAATATAAACATCATTTCCGCCATTTTTAATTATCTCATGAAAATCACACATTGTATGTTTTACCACCATACAGCGAGACCTTCAGAGGTGGTGGTCCAGATTGCTGTACACACCGGTACCTCTAATACCCAATAGCACGTTCTCTTGCATTTATGCATGCTTGTATACGTCGTGGCATACTATCAACAAGTTCATCAAGGCACTGTTGATCCAGATTGTCCCACTCCTCAACGGCGATTCGGCGTAAATCTATTAGAGTGGCTGGTTGGTCACTTCGTCTATAAACAGCCCTTTTCAGTCAATCCCAGACCTGTTCGATAGGGTTCATGTCTGGAGAACAAACTGGCCACTCTTTTCGAGCGATGTCGTTATCCTGAAGGAATTCATTTACAAGATGTGAACGATGGGGGCGCGAATTGTCGTCCGTGAAGACGAATGCATCGCCAATATCCTGCCGATATGGTTGCAATATCGGTCGGAGGATGGCATTCACTTATCTTATAGCCATCACAGCGCATTCCATGACCACCAGCGGCGTACGTCGGCCCCACATAGTGCCAACCCAAAACCGCAGGGAAGCTCCACCTTGTTGCCCTCGCTGGACAGTGTGCCTAAGGCGTTAAGCATGACCAGGGTGCCTCCAAACACGTCTCCAACGATTGTCTGGTTGAAGGCATATGCGACACTCATCGGTGAAGAGAACGTGATGCCAATCCTATGCAGTCCAATCGGCATGTTGCTGGGCCCATCTATACCTCGCTGCATGGTGTCGTGGCTGCAAAGATGGACTTCGCCATGGACGTCTGGAGTGAAGCTGCGCATCATGCAGCCTATTGCGCACAGTTTGAGTCGTAACACGACCTCCTGTGGCACCACGAAAAGCATTATTCAACAAGGTGGCGTTGCTGTCAGGGTTCCTCCGAGCCATAATCCATAGGTGGAGGTCATTCAGTGCAGTAGTAGCCCGTGGCCGGCCTGAGCGAGGCATTTCATCGGCAGTTCCTGTCTCTCTGTATTTCCTCGAAGTCCGAACAACATCACTTTGTTTCACTCCGAGACGCCTAGAAACTTCCCTTGTTGAGAGCCCCTCCTGGCACAAAGTATCAATGCGGATGCGATCGAACCGCTGCGTTGACCGTCTAGGCATGGTTGAACTACAGGCAACACGAGCCATGTACGTCCTTCCTGGTGGAATGACTCGAACTCATCGGCTGTCGGACCCCCTCCGTCTAATAGGCTCTGCTCACATCTTCGGGTGGGTTTAGTGACATCTCTGAACAGTGAAAGGGACTGAGTCTGTGATGAATATCCACAGTCAACGTGTATCTTCAGGTGTTCTGGGAACCGGGGTGATGCAAAACATTTTTTGATGTTTGTATATATCTAATTAGCTTACCAGAATGTGCTCTGTGCCAGGCAAAGCTGGTACCGAAGCGCATAAGTGCTCTTAGGTTTTAGCGCTATTAGTAAGCATGGTAGAATGCATAAAGTGAGTAAACGACGTCAAATGTGAATCGCTCGGGAAAGTCATGTACACGTGTGAGGCGGTCATCAGTACCTGACAGAGCATAAAAGGAACGTCACCGTAGGCCTCTGTTTGGACAACTGATTGAATCGTCCAATATTCAGGTCCACGGAACATTCAGATGTGACAGTGGTCCAACTTTCACGGGGACATGACGACACCTATAATTGTCGTCAGTCTCGCGTCAACCACATTCTACCGCAACAAAGAAGGATCACCATACCGTACACCAGACTCATTGTAACCTCTTTATGTCAGCACCTACCACCCGAGAACATGTAGTGGACTCTTTGCGACGTTCTGAATCATCCCCCTGATCATAAACTAATAGTAGCCAAACTATAGAATTACCATCCCATGCGTTGGCTACCATTAACACTGTAACACAAACGGTTGAATTCGTAGTGGTGCCATGGACAGAACGCAATGGCTGCTGACGAATGCGTCGCATTGTCCTCAGCGAGAATCTCGTTTCTGCCCAACCTCGTGTGGTCACCGACGGCGAGTATGGCGACCAGAAAAGAGGTCTCACTCTTCCAATCTTTGAAACAGGAGGCCGGTGCTCCTGGCGTCATGATGTGGGGAGCCATCGGAGAAAACTAGATGTTATGATTGGAAGTGATTGAAGGAACTCTGACAGCACAGTGATACGTCACAAGGATCCTGCGCCTTTGTGATCTACATTCCATCTGACAATAATGTGGTCAGGAGAATGTAGTCTGCGTATTGGGCGTGTGCGCCTCTTTGAACTGTCTGCGTAATGTTGAGGTATTCCCACGGCCAGCAAGATCCGCAATGTATAGGACCAGCTCAGACATTTCGTCCCAGTGGCGGTGTCTAGTTGCATAGTTGTGGGCCAGTTTTCCTTGGGGGCGAACACAACAGCCTTGACACCCTTCCCAAAAGATTCAGTGCTTACATCCAGGTCAGAGAGGATGCACCATCAGACTGATAAGTGGGATCGTAGTTCCAAGTTAGTTGCGAATTTGACTCAATTTGGTAATCACTAAAATAACATGACGTTACAGCTCTGCTGATGAAGTGTCATTTCGTTTCCTCCTCCCCTTGTGGGTGCTTCACTATATATATGTGTCAGGCAGTCCATATTCCAATCTCAGATACAGGAAGAAGGAAAGTGCAACGTGTGGTTTCCCAGTGTTCGCTGCACAGATCCCGCTGCCCTGCATGCAGTACACGCTGTTTTACCTGCAGCTCACGAGACACGGTCCATGATAGTAGTGGATGATGAGCGTGACGCCGCTCTCTCCACATACTACGTTCCCTCTGTCCTTTCGTCTTTCTGATGGTCCCTTGGGAGTTCTGCCGACGCTGACTGAGTTCATGCAGTGCAAATTACTGAGACCATTGAACGTACTCGAAAATTCCAAGGAGGGTGGTTGTTCGTAAGCAATGGGTTTACCTTGTAAATGACTACACACTTATTTTGCAGCTAACGTTCATTCCACTCGTTTCACCCTTTACACGTGTGCCACACAGTCCTTCTTATAAAAATTACGAATACATGATTGATCTAATCAATAGCGTTCAGCTTAACTGCATGGCATAGGTCGAATTCAAATGACATGTAGTTAACGTTTCCGTTTACCTGGCCGCTTCGTTTTGTTCTCATATACACCAACGTTTGAACCACTGTTGCAAGCGGCCTCTATCAGAGTGGTGTACTGCCTGCTGGGCCAGAGCCGCATTCCAGTTTTATACAGTGCAGTTTAGACGCTGTAAACGATATCTGTTTTTAACGTACCGCAGCAGTGTAGGGAAGGTCAAGACGAACAGTTTGATATAGAACACTTGTGGTCTATCAAGCTGAGACACAACCTCAAAACACCTGAATTGCTGTGTATGCTGACCGAACGACATTTTGAATGTCCTTTTACTCCTTTACGAGTCTGTGTTGACCTTTTGAATCTCATTTCTTCTCGCTAAAATGGACATTGTATGTTAAAGAATCCTGCTTCTTGAGCCTGCCCATTGCACAACTGACGTTTTCTTAAATTTTCTCTGGAAGTTTTGCGAATTTTAACAGTGTAAATTGCACAATCAAATGGTTTTGTTTCTCTAGCCTTCTTGCTGTGAAAGTACTGTGCTTATGAGGGTTAAGTTTTGATCGAATTCTAAACGTAATTTGCTTTTCATAATTTTCACAAAAGTATTTTTTTCTTTCATTCCTCTCAAGCGGAATATCAAATTAATGATGTTGACGAAATTAAAAAAAAAATTCAGTAATCTGACCAACTAAGCCGACGGCGTAAGCGGTGAGTGGGTACTGCAAATACGGCGCGGCGCGAATGCGCTCCAGCTTAAGGGGAGCCGGAACGATCCATGTCCTCCATGTTAATTTTAGCAATGTGAAGGAACATTTTTTCTAAAACCATTAAACATATTACTCTGAACTTTGGACTACATGTTCAGTTAATATTTCTCTACAAAGTTATAACACCATGTTAAGAAATATTTTTTGGTTTTTGTTTTATAATTTTTTTAAACGGATGCTTATTTTTTCTATAAAATTTTGCACTTTTTCTTCTGTAACTCTTGAATTATACAATATTTTTTTTTACAATATGTTATAAAAATGAAGGCAAAGAAATAAAAAATATTGTGTATAAATTTCATTTATATGCTTTTAGCAGTTTTTTGAGAAAATGTTCCCCAAAGATGAAAATTTTAAACTTACGGGAATTGGCTGTCAAAGATTTTTTAATACATTCCAGCCCCATATGATGTATTAATAGCATCCTCTTCTTTTTCCAGTGTTAGTTTCCTTTTCACTGGTCGTTTCTTCCCTTTTGCTGCATCTTGTACGCTTTTGTCTTTTCTTGCACCTCTTGGTATTTCTTCATCAATTAGGCCAATTGTGGAAATGGTGTTGCGTCCTGGTTGAAAACCTAAACGTTTCAGCACATGACATTTGATAATGTCTCCTTCATTGTATGTTGCCGCAACATTACACACTCGAAAATGCAATGCTTTAATCTGTACCAACACTCTTTTGGGAATCCTAATCCAAATTATGTTATTTACACTTACATTTGGATTGTGTGTTTTCCAATGTAAACACTTTTCCAATGAACTTGGCTGGGATAATTCTCTGAATATGGGCTTAATTACATGAATTACAGCATTTGGGAAACTATTTTTATGGGCATATTCCTTTCCCTACTGGTACTTACACACCATCAGTCATCGCCTGTGGGGCACAGTGCATGTTGTGGGTGCTCATTTTTTGATGCAGTAAAAAAAAAATAATGCCCATACTGATCTCATATGCTCAATGTTTCTTGTATTTTGCCTAATTGCACATCCATAATACCTCTGCAATCTATCAATTGCTTCATCTGTCAATCTTCCTCCAAGGATCTTCCCATCTCTAAGCTTCTGGGATCCTAATGTCTGCTTTAGTTTGTGCAAGTGAGCCCCCATGCACTTCTGCACATGTCCAATGCACTCCCGTTTTTAATGTGAATTTCATTGGCATGAGGTTTGACTTCCTCTACAACTTTATATCCCTTAGAATCACCATCTCCTAGAAAGTTAGTGTATCGTACATTATACCACTCCTGTGATCTGGAAAAAATTGCTTTTACTCTACTTCCATCGTTCCACTCGTACCGTTAAAAATTTGCCTCCCAACTGTCACTATGTTCGTCCTTGGTATTGCCCTTACATCTACAATGTTTTGAGAGAATAGCTACATCAATTAGTTTGCAACTATCTCCACTGGTGACTGTCACAGCTCCATTTAGAGATTTATGACCTCTACGTTGCAATATCCATATAAAGCAACAGTTAAATCTCTACAGTTTCCATTATATTCAGCAGAAGATCCCAACAATTCATTATAAAATCCAAACTTGGTTGGTTGTTTTGGCAAGTTCATAATTCCATATATCATTGTCCTTGCAGCACTGACCTTGCCAATGCAACGCAAGCCATACACTAGCCTAACATTTATATCATACACCTTCTTTCCACTATTACCACTACGAGGTATACTGTTAAAATTAGAAAACGAAACTTCAATAACATTTTACATGCCAAACCAATGTGTGAAGTTATTTTCAATTCCGTCCTCTTTCTTTGCAAACATGGCATAATACGTTATGTTTCAAAATATTAGAGAGCAAGGCAATGTTAATTATTTCATTCACATCATTACTGTCATTTTCATAGTTTTCAAATTTATCTTTCCTGTCACAAAGTTTCTTGCTGGAAGAAGTTCTATCACATTCATGTGGAGTAGTCGGTGAAGCAGTCTGAGAATCATCTCCCTTCGAAACATCAAAAGATTTCTTCTTCCACTCATTGTGCCCTTTCTTAAACACTCGAACGCTGAAAGTGGGCATATTGATATCCACAAACCAAGTACGTAAAACAGGTACGAGCAAAATTCGTCAAATATGCAAAATTGAACAGCTAAACAAGACAAAGCCGACTCCACAAGTCAACACACACGGTATAGCGTTTATGTTTACCGATATGAACATTCACTTGTCACAGAGATAAAGCCATACAACGTTGGAAAATAAAACACTGTCTAATTCCGCAAAGATACACTTTCAGCCAGCGAGCGGCGGCGTCAGAGGTGACACATCAAGTCGTTACAACCGTTTACGTGGCGCATCAACTCTGCAGTGATAAAAAACACTTAGAATTCACTTAGAAGGTTGAAAATTGATTTGTCTTATTCAGAAAACTCCAATAATGAAAGAACGTTAATTTTGTCATTTTAATCGTTCCGGCTCCCTTTAACACCTACAGTGTATGAAGACGAGAAAACTCCACAGTTTCACGGGCTGTAGATTAGGTGGTCTCCGAGAGCCAGTTTGATGTGATTTGCAAGCTTGGTGGACAAGTGTTCCGTATGAAGTTTGTCGTCTCGACTTTCTCTACACTTCAGTGATACATCTTAACAGTTACCGTTTGCACACTGTATGTCTGAACCACCTCTCTGCTGAAACTATACTATTCCTAAATTCAACCCCCTGCGCAGTTCGTGGGATGGTAAGATTGTAGTACTGTCGTTCGTAATGGTCATCTGGATCCTCAGCTGACTGATTGGAAAAGCTTTTGAACTGTCAGTGGCGAAAGCCGCCCCTCTTTGCCTCCAGAATGGCAGTGCGCAATTGTGTTGCTATCTCTTCTGCGTACCTTCGAGTCATAATCTGTGGCTATCAGTCTTAAACGGGGATTATTCACCATGGACTATCTGTGCGAGGCATATCTCCAACGTATTGTGTTTAATGGCAGTGGTTAAATGTTAAAATGGTATTGGCGTGGTGAACGCTATCTCGACTGGTAATTTACTGTCTTTCTTGCCCTAAAGGAAAAATGCGTTCTCACAGCATGCGATAGAAGTCGTCGTCACCAAATAATGTTCATACACTGTAAGAGTTTTTCTGTTTTTAGAGGTCGCTTATTATTAATTTTCGTGCGTGCATTTATTGTAATGTGAACTTTCTTGCAATTGAACAGCGCAAATGATATTCTGACGTAAACGTTGTCTGATGAAAGGATTCACTAAATTCATCTAAATTTGTGTAAGTGCATTCCAATTAACTTTTAGTAGAAATAATTAAGAAACCTCAAACTGTATACTAAAGAAGTTATCATATGAATACTATGCAGTGCAGCGAATAGTTCTTCAATGCGTGACATCACAGTACACACCTTTCAATTTTAACACGTGAAACTAACAGAGTAAGAATCCTGCATAAAGTTACAAACTGACCTTTGCAATAATAAATGCCCAAGATGCTCCTGTTGAAATGCCCTTCAAGCTGGCCGGGGTGGCCGAGCGGTTCTAGGCGCTACAGTTTAGAACCGCGCGACCGCTACGGTCGCAGGTTCGAATCCTGAATCGGGCATGGATGTGTGTGATGTCCTTAGGTTAGTTTAAGTAGTTCTAAGTTCTATGGGGCTGATGACCCTAGAAGTTAAGTCCCATAGTGCTCAGAGCCATTTGACCAATTTTGCCCTTCAAATTTAAGTGCCCAAACAACTCGGAATCCTGCATGACACACGCGACCATGTAACATGGCACTCTAAGTTCGTCAAAAGATATGAGATCTGAGACTGATAATTTGTGATGGAATGCTTCAGAGCAAGTTATCTTACTCTGTCTAAACAGTGTTGTTAAACTAGCCGCAACAAACATTTGTGACTTACCTTGTGGCACTGGGAACTCAGCAATGCTCGAGAGAAGATACTAGGATTGAAAAAAAAAACTTTATTATGACACTGGCTTTTATCGATACAGCAACCTTTACGAAATTGTATTCTTACAAAAAATATAACTGTGCTCTGTTGTAACTCGTTAATGAAATGGTAAAGCAGCTGTGAGTCAATGACTGAGTCCAAGTCATGAAACAGATAATTTCTTTTAATTTCGTCTCTATAATTAAACTAACTGACGTAAATCAACTAAGGAAAATCACACCGATTATTAGCCCTTCTCAATGCAGCAATGCACCGGCAACATTATCTGTCTTCTCACATCTAAAATCGATATTTACAAACCAGTATTTCCAAAAACCAACATCCTCTGCATTTGCTTCTGTGTGTTCTACAAGCTCAGCCAAGTGACAGACACCAGACGGTGTCACTTAATACACGCGAGTGCTACATTGGCAACGACAAACTGATTACAACCAAAGGACACGCTACTTGTACCCAGAACCTTTGTGAAGTAACATGTCGACTATTAAAGACATTTGCCTGTAAAGCATCCCGAGTTCAAGTGTGAAATATGACTTATCGAATTAAAAGAGAACTCTCATCACTATCATCGACTGCCAAAACTATGTTGGGGACCTTACATCACTTTACAAGTGTACTGCGGATACAAGCCCCGCCAACCCCTTTCGCGACAAAGCTAGCGCGCTCTTCTCCATAGAACTGAAGTTTCAGGATTACTCTTAAGTTCATTACACGGGAGGGATTGTGTTGTAGTTTCCTGGCAACTAAATGCGATGAGAAAGAGCTTCCCGACTAATGAAATAAAAGAATTATGAGAATCTTTGTAAGTCATGATGGTAATCAAGAACATTAAAACATTATTAGCTCTTTGTATTGTACGAGAAATAATCTTCATAAAGGCAAAACAAAGTCACTGCGGCTCTTTCGTATTATGTTCTGTGAGCTACTGACATTTACTGGTGTTATCCTTGGTCACAGGCTAAATAAGAACACTTGTTCCTCTGTATGTACACCTGTGAAAGACCAACAATGGTCTGTTTCTGTTGTATAATGATGATGATGATGATGATGATGATGATGATGATGATGATGATGATATCAGTTTACAAATGTCAAAGCTTGTTTTTGGCTTATGTACACTTCTTATTCCACTACGTACTGCTGTACACTATTCGCCTTCTAATCACATTCACACGTTTGAAAGATTTCACCTAATCATCTACTTAACCTAAGCAATAAGTGACCTTAAGCAGTTACTGGTTTCTTTGGTTTCTGTGAACATACAATGTTGAACAAAAAGACAGACAGACAATATGACAATATTTGTTGGTGTTTATGTAAATCTGTTACGATGGTGTATTATTTATATAGTAAGCTGCTACTAGAACTGATACTTCAAATCCCTGGCTGTGGTTCCTGTAAATCATAACAAATTAATATAAAAGCGTTACACTCTGCTTTTACTTAGAATTCCTTGCAGTTACACCTCCAGTTTCCTGTATCAATGTTTCCTCTAAATTTTTTTTCTTTAGCTTGTTGTTTCCCCTCAGTTATCTTTGTAATTGGAATAGTTATCCTACACATCTTGAACATTTCTGCATATGTATTTGTTTTCCCTAATTATACTAATATATCATTATTTGCAGTAATTTCATCAACAAAAGTTATTTATAGATGTATTTTCATTAATTCAATGTGCCCTTGCGGTTATTTTCTAACTACACTCTACATACTTGATTACTCATTTGAATTTGTCAAAATAAAAAATAAATCATACAACAACATTAAATTTTCTCTTAATATCACCAGTTTGTGCAGTTAATTGTATGTGGTATTTCGAATACCGCCTCGTCTTGCAGATACAATGCTACAAGCAGTGTTCACTGAGAGAAAGATAAACGGTATCATATCAAGAGCGCTGACTTGTACATCCTATATTACTGAAGTCTGCATGAGATGTACAATGAATTAAGTGTGCCTAAAAGCTATTCATCATTGCAATCATAATTTAATAATTTACAAATTAATGATGACTTGCATATCATTCATAATTTTATCATTTTCAGTGCATTTAATTATTCTGTTATGTAAGCAGTATTTAATTGTTTGAATAATTTTACCATAGGTAAAAGTCAGGTCATGTGAGTACATAGAAATGTGTTCATTTGAGAGTACTTAAATACGAAATAGTTATGATTTCTTTCGCAATGTGACGTACGTAGGACAGTGAGAGAGAAGAAGGAATCTAGAAATATTAATTTCAACACAGTTACAAAATTAACTTGTTTTAATTAACACAGCACAAGGTGAATAGGTTCAAATATATCTTGGAAAATTAATTCAGGTACATGAGTATCCTTGTCAATGTCTATTTTTCGTCATTCAACAGTTCATCTACTTTCCAACTGCCTGGCTTGAATGAATCTTACCCCAACGAGCTGGCCATGTTCACAGAAGATCAGGTATCCTGCAAGTCGGACCCAAAAGTGTCTACTATGTTGCAGGCTACATCAGTCAAACAACAAGGCCACACACACACACACACACACACACACACACACACACACACACACACACACACACACACACACACACACAGTGTTGAGATAGTCTGTCGACTTACAGATCTATCAGGACATCATCAAACCCTGACCAAGTGTCCATCACGTTCAAACTCATCCCTTCAGTTGGGGATGTTGGTGTGTGGTCGTGCTCTACCGCTGGTGTAGCCTGCAACAGTGTGGATACTATTGGATCCCACTCACTCTCATCCTGTTCTACAGTCATAACGTTCCATTCACACACCTCCCGATTGTTATCCATCTCATCACATTCATACACATCCTGATCTTTAGTTAACATGGCCAGTTCATCGAGGTATTCATCATTTTCGGCAACAGGTTGACTGCATTGTGCCTCACTAGTGGGTGGGGAGGTGCCCACGACAGTTGCTGGTTTGCTGGAGTTGGGATATGCCTGAGCCTTCCTGCAGCTTTCTCCACCACCCTCTTCATGCTCTTCACCCTCTTTTAAATTTGCACCCTCTTCTGCCTTCCCTTCTTCCACCGCTTCACGCTCTTCCACCCCTTCACAGTTCTCCCTCTGCCTCCGCTTCTTCACCTCGTCGGAGCTCCTCTGCAGCGCCGCCTTCAGCAGCGACAGCCGCCCATCCTTGCAGCGCTGCCGGCGGTCCCTGCGTAGCTTCCGGACCCTGAGCTCCATCCACCTGTGTGAAAGAAACAAACGGCTGCTTAAAGGCTCCCACTACCTGGAACTTACACTTCTAAATATGGTACACAGCCCCAACCTCTGGACCCTGACCTCCATCCACCTGTGTAACAGAAACACACGGATGCTTAAAGGCTCCCACGACCTGGACCCACATTTCTCAACATGGTGCACAGTCCCAGTTACAGGCCGTCTATTTTGCGGCTTCCAGGGTTAAGAAAACTTTATTTTCACTACGTCATAAATTTATAATTGAATTTAAAATTTTAAAATGCTTTGAATCTACTAACTGACAGGTAAAATATTACCTCAAACGTGTAACAAAATAATTTAACTATCAAAGTTAGACATCGTGTATATATCTAGAGGCAGACCAACTAATGGTGCACAATGTACACAGGTTTTTTGCGTCCTGCACTTGACAATGGGAGCACTTAGCGTCTGTAAACAATCTTAACACTGAATTTCAAACCTTTTCAAAACATTTTGTTGCTGACAACCCACATAATATAACGAAAGGGAAAACAGTTTACCTGTCACCACAATTTCGCTGTTCTTGCAGCAAAACCTCAGCATCCGGAATGTTGTTTTAATTTATTACCTCTGGACTAATAACTCCATTCACAACACATTTTTCTCATAGTACCTAATGCAACAGTAAAGGTACATACCTGCATAGTTGTATCATAGTAATATGTTCAAATGTGAGGACTCGAATCTCCGGCGGTAGGGGCCGCGCAGTCCGTGACAGGACGCCTCAAACCGCGCGGTCACTCAGCACGGCTGTATCATTGTGTTAGACATTGTTCAGGACATATGAAGTTTTATACCCAGGGGTTCAACTGCTAAAAGAATTGGAGATTTGGTTCTTATGGATTTCTTTATAATCTGGCACAGTTACCTGCCGTTATCAGTTCCTTACTTCTTCCTCTGCGAATGCTGTATCATTTAGAAGAGCAAAGTGACACTAAAGCGAGACAGAAAATTGCATTTAAACTAGGTCCCTATCCATCGTATTTGTTGTTGTAGCTGTATTAGGTCAGTGAACGACATAACTGTGTATGTGAAACAGGCATGAGGCTGTAGACATTAGGCCACACCTCATCATTGTCAAGGAATGCACTGTGTTTTGAAAACAAAGAGGAATATGTATATGAGTCAGGATTTCACATTCAAGAGACGGCAAAATTCCTCGATGTAATGAACAAAACAGTCTCGGCAATCAAGATCGACTGGTTTCTTTCTTCGCCAGCAAGTTTCGGTGTACCCAAGTAAAACAAATCAAAAGTTATGGCAACTGTCGGTAACGAGACAGTTTAGAAATGCTGATGACAAGGAAACTGTCCCACCTCTCTCACCTTCTGAATGCGTGTGAACCAAACATCCAAATCAAATTTAGTGACTCATACATAAAACTGGTTACCTTCCACTAAGATAAGAATATATTTTTTCAAGAAGATAAAACGGTTGAAAAGATTTGAAGGTCGCATTCCGTTTAAATTAACAGAAATATTTTTAGTTTACATGCAGGATGTTCGGAAAATAAATTAACTGTCATTAAAGAAATGTTTTCTTTTTTTATTTAACAAGAAAAAGTTGTTGGCAAATGGATCAAATGGCTCTAAGCATTACGGGACTTAACATCTCCGGATAACTTAGTACAATAATTGTGAATTGGAATTCAACATAAGTTAACACAAATGCAATATAAATTAATATAACGAAAGTTATTGTAGAAGACTAATTATACCTGTAAAATTAGAGTTAAGCTTCCGCAAAATTGGTGGAATTCTAGAAACTGTGTTGATCACACTCACATGCTCGCTTTACGATCAATCTGAGTTTGACGCAATTTCCAAGTGGAGCTCCCAGCAGCTCGCTGGTATCCTCCACCTGTCTGCTAAGTTATCCACTAGATTATCACAAGGTCCACCTCAAATATGTCATATACAAGTAAAGTTACTGGCAACAACGGGCGGTATGTCGAATTATTTCAAGTACGCAAGTAAATTTAACCTTCACAACTGCCGATTTATGACGCTGACTTCTAGTTTTCTTATTTCAATTGAGATTTATATCATTTACGTGGCACTGGAAAGATCGTAATGCCCCATCGTACAACATATTCCTCAAATATAGCACAGATTGGTGATACAGACCTTTAATTTTTTTAAAAAAAACTGAATTTTCGTAGTTTTTCAAAGTTTCCTCCAATTTCTTTCAAACTAAACATTTGATTGAAAAGCTGGGAAGTACATAAAATACATAGCAACAAAAGATTCGATCAGGTACTAATAACTTTCAATTAGATGAGGGCATGTTTTTGAAACATTATCTCAAAAGAAGATAATCTCACCTGCTTTGACGGAAAACCTTATTTTACCTCCACCGCACCCACAGTATCTATGAAACTAGCATATTTCAATAAAAATACCTTACGATCATAATTGTAGACGATAAAGTTTAGCCATGCAAACAACTCCAAGTAAAAACAGAACAAAAACTCTGTAACGTTCATAGCGCACTCTTTAAAGTTACGATACCGTTTATTGTGCACCAAATGATTTTTATAAAAAAATTTTCTACAGCAACAGTACGGTGTAGATATTATCGAACATTGTGCAACTCTCGGCTAATTCATGGTAGAACGTGGAGATGACCATCTCGATTCCCACTCATGCCCTCCCAACCATGACAGCATCTTCAGGCAGCAACCGTTTGTCGCTTACTGTTTAAAAGTAATGTGTAATTACAGTAGCTTTTTCTCATTTATTTATGGTATATTCTTTTGCACTTTTGGAAGAGAAGGAACTTAATCTCTTCCGTAATTAATCCATTACCACGATGTGTCTCTTCTTTTCCTATGGTGTCGTAATGATCTGCATCCCAGTTATTTGTACAGTGTTAAGAATAAGTTCATCGGATTGGGCACAGATACAGTACATGAATGACCATTGTATGAACTGCGGAGAAGCGAGGTGAAACGATTCCCTGGCTAGAGAGGTTTCAAAAATATCGTAGCGCAGCACACACTTACTTCGCCTCATAATGAGGATGTAGGGAGCAATGAATTGATGTTCGGCGTTAGCCAAATCATCAGCAGTAGCAGCAGGTCTGCTAAATACGTTTGCCTGTTACTGCAAGTATTTGTTTCTGTCCAACGCATTAGGTAACTGCAGTTTTTTCTTTTCAGAAAAGTGACTTAGTTGAATCGCAGTTGCTAAGTGCATTTAGAAATAATATGCTGTCTTTAGAAGTAGGGAGGGGAGACAAACTTTCAGGGGACTACAGACATTAATATCTCCTCCTGCTGAATTCAGTAGAAACTCTTATGAGAATTTGGTACTAGTGCAGCCAAAAATTCACTAGGAAGGTTTGTGTTGTCTCCAGCGACAACCAAGCAGTCAGGACACTGAGCAATATCAGCAGCATCAGCCATAATTAACGTCTCTACATAATCAGTTTAGCTTGCAGATTTTAACTGGAAGTGATAGGACCGTATTCGTTTTGTTCGTTTGAAAATGATTTGTTTTGTCGATTTAGCTCACACTGACTCAAACTCGACATCGGCGACCTTCCATTTTCCACAGACACGCAGGCGTTCAGCTGCTATAGTAGTACTCTTACTTCCTATACGTAAAAGAAATTCTGAATTTATTACGAATTCCACCTTTTCAAATAAACTGAATTTTCAATAGCGTTGACCAAATCATAAAACTCAAAACTGATAACAGATATATCTTCCAGTAGAGAAAGGATACGGGGCTAACTCGTACAGACAATATTTCCGAAGTTGTTCATTTTATTTCCTATGGAAATCAGCTCCGCGAAATGTATCAGCATTTGCAGGGACAAATGCCTGATGAGAATTTTGATTTCAGATGTTACAGTGTTTAGAGGACATATCGATCAGTTTATTTTTTTTTCTAACTTCACTGTACCGAAGTTCTCCCCCTCCATGTAACGCGTTCAGTTTAGTGACCCACTATCGCAGAGTTAATAGACACTACGATCTCAATAACAGGAATAGTATCGTGAGACGAAAATCTATCATACACTTTCTTGGACTCTAAGTTATTCATTAGAATTCTTACAGGTCTAGCAGCCAGATGCTGCACAGGAGTTCCAAAGGTCGCGCCACATAACGGCTGGACTTGATCTAAGAACTCAACAACAGTAGCCATTGGAGCAGTCCTCCCAGCCAGAATGCTTTGTATCTATTAATTCTGTGCCATATGTTAAGACACAATGTACTCTAAACTTTGCTGGCCTTTTTGAAAACTTCTGATGTTTGACAACTTTGATACTATGACGTTTTGCTACAAATATGGTCGTTTCGTGGATATTTTACGTACTATCAAGACAAAGTGAGCGTTTCGGTCAAACTTGGTGAGACTACCTCGTTTTGACATTGTTGGTCTACAACGCCCCTTCACTGAATACAAATTTGATCGACTGAGAATTTGATGCCATATATTGTATGTGCTTGTGTACTTTTGGATGAAAGGATTATTTTGAGACAATGGAGGACAGTAACAGAAAAGTTCAAAACTTTAGACATTTTCCAAGGCAGCGGCGAAAGCTCGACTTGGAAATAGGGGCACACTGAAATAAACAATTTGGGAGGCTTGCCTCAGTGATGAAAACATTTTCCATAACTTCTCTAAGTCATCACTTTTTCTGGATATAATTTTATACGGCCACAATGTTGTTTCATTAAGAGATTGCAGACCAATTCCTAAAGAGTAACAACCATAAAATATCGAAGTGTATGCATCTGGAAAGATCATATGAAACTGTTTGCAGGAAAAGCAGCTGCCAGACAAATTCATGTAATAATCTTTAGGAAATATTGTTCGCCTTCGAAATAGGTAGGTCACAAAACCATCTTCCGACAAATACTGAAACATTACTTGTTTGCCCGGGACCATTACGCGATAGTATTAGTGAAGATAGGGAGGAAATCCAAAAAAAAGAGCAGTACGTTTTTTTATGGGTACGTTTGGACAAAGCAAGAGGAACAAAAAACACGCTCAGCATCACGGAAAACCTTGCTGTGAAATTCTATGTGTGGTCGTTCGAAGAAGAGTTAAACAATATACTACTTCTTATCATACACTCTCACAAAATTAATTTTTCAGCCCTACTTATCTTCTTAACCTTACAACTGGAAACAGGCGTAAGCTTTAAAGAAAATCTTCTCTGCATGAGTCACATTAGTTGCGAAAATGGGTAGCATCTAATGACTTCGTCTGAGAATTCTGCAATTTATGATCTTCTTTCTACGTAAAGCACATCAAGATGAGGGACGTAAATTTCCAAACTTTTATTGCTGCTGCTTTCACATACTGTCTATGAAGTACATTCCTATTCTGCGTTTCTCAGTAAATCCTGATTTGTTGTTCTGCTTATCTGGCAAAATGAGTTGAATGAAAAAAACTTTTGAACTTGACCTTATAATGATGCTTAGCGGAGGATGCTGTTTTTGGGAAACATTTACAGATGGAATAATAAAGGGATGAAATAAAAAGGAAGACCTGTAGTAGCGCCCGCCACACTCCATGAAACAGCGACCGAAGCACGGATATATGAACATGTATCCTACTGCGTCTACCTTCATTGAAACTTACTGCACTTTCAGGTTCTTACTTATAAAGATGGCGGTTCGTTCTTATACTACAAAGAATGAAAAATTTACCCAATCTATCCTAAAAACGAAACCACCTTTCCGATGGCAAAGTCAATTACGATTGTATTATGGTCACGTTTGCGTGATTTTGGCAATAAGATGTCCAAGAATGTAAATTGTCGTTGTATACCCTAGACTTCTCATTTGCTCCAGAATGAAATGTATACTGAACTCTTAACGACTGGCGTTGCACTATAAAATGGAAAGTAATTTCACAGGAAAGTTGACTACCTGGATATGCCATTACAGAATGAACAAAGTTATATTTAAACAACCATAAGTTCTTTCTACATTCAAGAAAGAGTCTAATACGGTCTAGGGCCTCCGCGAGCACGCAGAAGTACCGCAACACGACGTGGCATGGACTCGACCGATACCTGAAGTAGTGCTGGAGGGAATTCACACCATGAATTCTGCAGGGTTGTCCATAAATCAGCAAGAGCATGTCGCAAGGCATCCTAGACGTGCTCAATAATGTTCATGTCTGGGGAGTTTGGTGGCCAGCGGAATTATTTAAACTCAGAGGAGTGTTCCAGGAGCCACCCTGTAGCAATTCCGGACGTGTGGGGTGTCGCATTGCCCTGCTGGAATTATCGAAGTCCGTCGGAATTCATAATGGACATGAATGGATGAAGGTGATCAGACAGGATGTTTACGTATGAGTCACCTCTCTGTGCCGGACCTAGACGTGTCAAGGGTCAGATATCACTCCTACTGCACACGCCCCGCACCATTGCAGAGCATAATGCTTGAACAGTCCCCTGCAGAAATGCAGTGTCCAAGGATTCATGAGGATGTCTCTACACCCGTATACGACCATCCGAACAATACAATTTGAAACGAGTGTCGTCCGACCAGGCAACATGTTTGCAGTCATCAGCAGTCCAATGTTGGTGTTGACGAGCCCAGGCGAGGCGGCAAACTTTGTTTCGTGCAATCACCAAGAGTACACAAGTTGTCCTTGGTCTCCGAAAGCCTATATCGATGATGTTACGGTGAATGGTTCGCACGCTGGCACTTGTTGACGACCCAGTACTGTAATCTGCAGCAGTTTGCGGAAGCGTTGCGCTTCTGTCACGCTGAACGATTCTCTTCAGTCGTCGTTGGTCACATTCTTGTAGGATCTTTTTCCGGCTTCAGCGATGTCGGACATTTGATGCTTTACCGGATTCCTGATATTCGCTGTACACTCGTGAAATGGTCGTCCAGGGAAGTCCCTACTTCGTCGCTGCCTCGACGATGCTGTGTCCCATAACTCGTGCGCCAACTGTAAGACCACGTTCAAATTAACTGCCATTGTAGCAGCAGTAACCGATCTAACAAGTCCGCCTGACATGTGTTGTCTCATATAGGCGTTGCCGATGGCAGCGCCGTATTTTGCCTCTTTGCGTATCTCTGCCTTTGAGTACGCATGCCTAAACCAGTTTCTTTGGCGCTTCAGTGTATTATTATGTTCTAGCGAGTAATGCAGTAGCGAGGAATTTTTGTAGTTCATCAGCACATCAGGGAAGGTCAGTCCCGCTGCACATCTTATTGTCTACAGTCTACAGCCACCACGAATTTACTAAACATCACGCAACCAATCAGGCAGCTTCAACGGAATTGTGCTGAATTCGTTATAAATATCTGATAGATTTGCCACTTACCGTGGATTCCGGTTGCTGAAAGGTGTCGTCGCATAAATTTCTTCCAGCGAGTGCACGGACACCACCTGTAAACCATGACAAAAACCATATTACTTAACGATATTTGTTCAGAAGTTTGCAGAAACATGAAAAGACGTTATTCAACACAGGCAGGGCCTTTGTAGTTCCCTGACGATGATAACAAATGACTTGCAGTTCCGTTCTCGCTAATTACTGATTGCTAAGTGTAACCTTCAAAGCAGATCAAGAATTGAGGTATTATATTAAATGTTATTAAGACCTATACACAGTTTTTTACGTGAATGTTTGCTCTCTACTTTTTTAATGAAGTTTCACTAATATATCAGCTCTGTAGCCATAATTAAGGGCAAATGTGAAATTAAAATAAAACACACAGATAATACAGTGAAGAAAATATTACAGAGAGTATAAAAGTAGTTACATATTTAAAAACCATTACTCACAGATCACAAAATGTCTAAAATGTCTGAATCACACATCATCAAAATATTACAGTATATTTCAGGTCACGTACACCAGGCGTTGCAGTACAGGATGTGGGCTCGTGTTAAAGATATATAACGCGGCTGACGGTCTTCACAGCAGCAACACTTCATTACAGTGTGCCGTGTTTACGGTAGGATGCTGTGACGTGCATATACCACGTCCATACATCAACTAACATCAGCATTTGTCAAAATCACTTCAGAAATTGTTACAAAGTAACACCGCTGTGTTTGCTGTGTGATCTTTGTAGTGTCACTGCCATTACCATGAAGGGCAACGGGATTGTATATTTGGCTTGGTTCTCGACATCCACTTACGATCGTATCAGCATCTTACATAGGATACAATCAACAAAAGCAGGTCTCATAGCAGAAACGTATCCTTTCTGAGATATACAACAAATCGTGATCAGCAAACCAGTCTGCACAAATCTCGCAATATGAACCAGTAATCTACCCGAGGGCACTGAGTTACACAAAAGAGAGGATACATGCATGTGGAAAAACATAAAACATGCTGGTGGCGCAGTATTCTCGACATGGCATTAAGTTCCAAAATTAAAATAAATACCTTTAACGCCGTGGTTCTGGTATATTGTATTACTAAACTCAGATACGTGTCGTGGTTTTAAATAGTAATGCATTAGCTCCAGTTAACAAATCTAAAATGCGGCACGGAGGGCACCGAGAAACAACAGCGCCGTCTTCACACATCAGCCTAACACAGAATTCATCTAAACAGCCAGGCGACGCCACAACACTCACGATCGGATACAATGACACGATTCCAAGCGCACAGCAAAGTTGATGTTCCTTACACAATCTTGTGAACATGATACTGTTTCAGTCCATATAGAGTATGGGGCGAGGGGGCGGGGTGCAGGAGAGGAGGGTGCACAGTTACTCGGTAGTACGTGCATTACCATGTACGGCAATATGCGTTACAGAAACTGGAAAACCCCGTTTTGTCTTGCTGAAATTTCACCCAAAGTAGAAAAAAACCCTTGTCTTAGTGATCATCTATCTCCAGCTGTTTATGTTGTTGTGAGTATCGAGGTAACGCTCTCGTTATAGATAGGTTTATGGAATGATTACGGATACAGCCAGCACTGTACATGGCGAACGTGTTCTGAGACGTGACGAACATTACATACGATATACGTTTTCTCTGTGTGATGAAAATACATTTTTGTATGCCCTAATGCTATAGAATATATATTTATTTTCCGTTTACAATTTGTAAAATTTATTTACTGTGAAATGTTCTCAAGATGTATGTCCACGGCGACGGGAATTTCTGCATCATTGTAATTAAAGTCTGTTATTTTCACTCAGACGATGCTGTAACAAGCAGTCTGCACGATAAATTTTATTCAGTACTAATATTTACATAGCAAAAACAAGATACAAGTCAAACGATTCTGGACACTAGGATCATGTTCCTGTGCAGTGGAGCTCAGGTAACAGTTCCACTATGGTGACTTGTATCAGTAAACCGTTTGAAACGAATGCTGGGATGGTTCCTTTTAAAGAGGCTTCTGTCGTTTACTCTCTCTCCCTTTTTGTTCTGTGTAAAGTCCTCAGCACTGACAGGACATTCAGCCGTAAGCTTCCCGCTCTGGCGCACTGCAGAGCGGCTCCCGCGAGACGCAGAGAGAAATAAAATATAACTGCAAAGGCTGTTTGCTCTGCCACGTTATGGTCATCAGCTGTTTACAGCTGTCACAAGCTGTTCACTGTGTACCATTACCTAAATATATAGCCGATTCTTTTTCCAGTAGCATCAGTTTTATAGACGATACTGATTTCCCATTTTCAGCCGAACACATAATCATAGGCTGTGTACTGCAGCAGTAGGATTTCATTCATGCATGCGCATACTCGTTGCGTACTGTTCTGACATAACATTTACACAGAAACTGAAAACATCACAACACCAAAAAATAGCCGGCCGGTAAGGCGGAGCGGTTCTAGGCGCTCCAGTCTGGAACCACGCCACCGTTACGGTCGCAGGTTCGAATCCTGCTTCGGGGATGGAAGTGTATGATGCCCTTAGGTTGGTTAGATTAAGTAGTTCTAAGTTCTAGGGGACTGATGATCTAAGATGTTAAGTCCCATAGTGCTCAGGGCCATTTGAACCATTTTTGAACCGAAAAAATAATTAATGTAGAGGAATGTAATTTTGGGAATGCTTTCATCTCGGTAACATATTTAACTGATTGACATTGCAAGATCGTAGGTAAATGTAAGCGCCAGATAATCCATTACAAATTTGAAAAGCTGGTACATTAATAATTGGTGTAACCACCAAAATGTTAAGTGCAAGCATGCAGACATGCAAGCTTCGTGTTGTACAGGTGCCAGATGTAAGTTTGTGAGATGGAGTTCCACGACTGTGTAAGCATGTATCGAGTAGTACTGATATCGATTGTGATACATCGCTATGGTCGCTTCTCAGTTTTTTCGCGCCAGAACGAGCGAGCGAGTCACGGTGTGGTTTTCTAATCGTGTTTTTGGTGTGAAGATTTTAAGGAATAATGCAAAGAGAACAAGTAAATTTTGGGACTATAAAGGTGTTTGATGCTGTGTAATCATTCGTGTACCTCACGAGACGTAATGCGCGGTTCGCGAAATCAAAAACCACAAGAACAATTACGAGAACATGATTAGATGCCAGCGAGCGTCTCATCCGCGCCGGTAAAGGAAACTTTCATTACCTATATTGCCACGAACGCCGAATCTGGATTGCAGTGTGGGATAATGTATGTGGTGCAGTGTTACTGTATGTATCAGTGTATCAACATATTTGTTATTTTGCGAAGAATGTAACAGTGCAGCACTGTGTAGTGCGAGTGTTAAAAAAATAGCTATCGTTTATTACAGCAATACTCAAGCTGGTGTTCCTAGACTGCAAGAGAAGAAGCGAATAACGATTGGATTTACGAGGTGAGTGGGTACAATTAGCAAACTCAGACGGAACGATAACCTCACCCTCCCCCATTCGCTTACAACTGTTGCTCTTGGTCTGTCAATTGAGGGACTGTTAACGGTGGTTTCGGATGACGCTGGAGTTCATGACTCTTATATGTTCAACTGGAGAGTGATCTGGTGATCGAGCAGGACAATTCAACGTGTCGATATTCTGTAGAGCATCTTGCGTTACAACAGTAGTGTGTGGAAGACCGTTATCCTGTTGGGAAACGCCTGTGGTGTACCGCCCATGTTTGGCATCACAATAACTCGAAACATCAGATTAACGTACAAATTTGCGGTCAAGGTGGCTGAGATAACCACTAGAGTGCTCCTTGTGTCGTACGAAATCGCACCCCATAACATAATTCCACGTACAGGTATAATGTGTCTAGGTTGGCTGCAGGCAGTCAGCTGGATCCCTACCAACCAAAACACGTACATTACTGCCAGCGAGGCAGTATGCACTTTCGTCAGATGACACACCAGACGTCAAGCCTGTCCTCCAATGAACTCTCGCTTGAGACCACTGAAGTCCCAAATGGCAGTGGTTTTAGGTAAATGGAATACACGCTATAACACGTCTGGCTCGGAGCTGTCCTTGCAGTGACCGATTTGCGACAGTTCATGTCACCGTGGTGCCAGCTACTGCTCAGACTGCTGCTGTAGATGGAGTACTGTCCGTCAGAGTCATACGCCGAACACGAAGCTCTTCCCTCTAAGTAGTGTCACATGGCCGTCTGGAGAGTGGCCTGGAGAGGGGTCTCCTAGAGACGGTACTTTCTTGTGACCACCACTGCCATCAGTCATGTACAGTGGCTACATTCCTACCAAGACTTTCTGCAATATCGCAGAAGGAATATGCAGCTCCTTGTAGCCCTATTACACGACCTCATAAAAACTCTGTGAGGTGTTGATGACGGTGTCTTTGTCATCTTAAAGGTGTTCTTGACTAGCATCAACTCGCTACATTCAATCTCAAAGAAAACTAATTCCAAGAACGTTAGAGCTAGCATATAAAGCAAAACTCATTTGCATCATCGTAGTGGCACTACTAACACCACTGTTGTGCCACTGGCGCGGAACTTGAATAGACATCATCTTTCATATGTAGGAACATGACTGCCAACTTACGTTTATGTCGCAGAACTGTGCCTTAGTGTTGCGAATTTTTTCAGTCAGTTCGCAGTTTCTGGAACTACGCGAAGAGTGACTTGATACTAGTATTAAACTTTATTTACGAAAAATTGCGTGTGCGAGCCCGCAGGTGTGTGTGTGTGTGTGTGTGTGTGTGTGTGTGTGTGTGTGTGTGTGTGTGTGTGTGTGTGTGTGTGTGTGACTAAAAAACGAATAAATATGGAAACAAAAACGAGAGTTGTATAAAGTTGTGTTTCGACGAAAGACTGTACAGACTGTTGAACGTATGCATCCACTGTGGCGTGCCAGTTGCGAAAGTAAAACCTATTATCCGAAATGCCTACGTTAAGGGCAATAATTTTTTCTAGCACCATTGTCACGCATCAGGACAGGGTCGGCATGGTAACGAAATGGTGCGACGTGATTAGTATAAGGGTTGGCCGGATGCCAGTGCTGTCACCATCCCGTACCGTTCCTTCCGAACTGTCTACGTGAAGGGTTACTCATGTAAAGAGCCAAACGCATGGATGAGGAGGGCTTGGGTACCATCCCGGTATTCACCTAGTCGAATGTGACAAGCCGCCTAAATACAACATTCCGGCTGGCTGGCACCCCGTCCATTGTCATTAATTCGCCACCTGATTACGATCCGGTGTCGACACGTCTCCCCATCCCCAAGAGCGATGATTTAACGCCCACGGCTATCCGGGTAGATTCACATTAAAGAACGCAATAACGTTCTGAAATTCTAGAAGAGTGGTTGCGTCCGCAGTTGACATTTGCAAACTAACTGCTGGGTGGTGTGCCATAAGAGACTGACGTTACATCATGGAGTTTCGCTTCATTTGTAAGTGTGTTTGTTGTCCTCATTTTATTCATACGGAAAATCTACTAACAGATCCAACATTTGGGTTATCTTTTTCTTCTGTTTAACTCTTGGGTCAGTTATAATGCCATAACGAGCGATGTGAAGTCACTATCCGCCCTAATCGTCTTGGCTGACGCTATGTTCAAAAACTTAAACATTTAAAAAACAGCACAAATAACTCCTAAAAGTGAAAAATAATGTGTGTTGCCCCTTTAAGTTTAATACAGGTAGTAATACACTGAAGCACCAAAGAAACTTCTATAGCAATGCGTATTCAAATACAGAGATACGTACACACACTGAATTCAGCTCTGCAGTCGGCAACGTCTATATAACACAACAAGTGTCTCGCGCAGTTGTTAGATCGGTTACTACTGCTACAATGGCAGGTTTTCAAGATTTAAGTGAGTTTGATGGTGGTGTTATAGTCAGCTCATGAGCGATAGGACGCAGCATGTCCGAGGTAGCGATGGAATGGGGATTTTCTCGTGGACCATTTCACGAGTGTACTGTGAATTTCAGGAATCTGGTGAAACATCAAATCTCCTACATCGTTGCGGCCGGGAAAGAGATCCTGCAAGAAAGGGACCAAAGATGACTGAAAATCGTTCAACACGGCGGAAGTGCAACCCATCCGCAAATTGCTACAGATTACAGTGGAGGGTCATCAGTAAGTGTCAGCGTGCGAACCATTAAAAGAAATATCAGCGATGTAGGCTTCCGGAGCCGAAAGCTCACTGCTGTACCCTTGATGACTGCACAACACAAAAGTTTTAAACCCCCGCGTTGGCCCGTCAGCACCAACATTGGAGACATGTTGTCTGGTCGGACGAGTCTCGTTTCAAAATGTATCGAGTGGATGGACGGGTTCGGGTATGGAGACAACCTCATGAATCCTTTCATGTCCAATGTGCTTTCCGACGGAACTGGGTAACCCCAGCAGGGCAATGCGGCACCCGACACGTCCAGAATTGCTACAGAGTGGCTCCAGGAACACTTTTCTGAGTTTAAATACTTCCACTGGCCTCGAAGCTACCCAGACATAAACATTATTCAGCATGCCTGGGATGCCTTGCAACGTGCTGTTCAGAAGAGATCTCCACCCCCTTGTACTCTTACGAGTTTATGGAGAGCCTTGCAGGGTTGATGTCAATCCCCTCCAGCACTACTTCAGACCGGTCGAGTTCATCATGCCACGTCGTGTTGCGGCACTTCATTGTGCTCTCGGGGACGCTACACGATATTGGGCAGGTGTACCACTTTCTTTGGCTCCAGTGTTTTTTTTTTTCGATTCGGGAGACCGCCAAGTGAATAACATAAATGAGAAGTTAACAAGAGCTATCCGTTTTAGATCAGCGTACGTTCATTATTGTGGCCATAAGCCTCTTCTGTTTTGCATCATCCCCTCCAATTCGGCGCGTCCCCAGTCTAAATAATTACTTATTATATAAAGTAAGTCAACTAACCTGTCTTTAAGTAGCCTATCATTGTTAAAGAATAGAGGTACCTATTTATCTCATGTCTTATATTTACTTAAATACATACAAATTAATTATTATGTGCTAATACATCTTACGGGGCCTATATCTTGCAGTGGTTTGAAGATGGTGTGTTAATACACGCGTCATTAAAACTCGAGCGTGAGGCGCGTGGGTCGTGATGTGACCCTAAGTGCGGCGACCCAGACGGGCAAACATCGCTGACGGTTGCGTCTGTACTGCGAATTTTTCGGAGTAAATTAAGACTTAGACTTTACGATTTGATATTGTTGTTTTGATATTTACCTAAGTTGTCCAGGTAGCTAACTTGTACTTAAATATCATACTTTATAATTTGTAGGTGTATTCTGTTTTTTATTTCACTTAGCGTTCTCCCGACCCGACGACGCTTGAGTCAATGTTTTTATTAAACTTAGGGGCAATACTTTTTTTCGTTTTGGTAGACTATTTGTGTCGGGATCTCAAATTTTAAGGTTTATTTCAACTTTTTAAACGTTAGATTTTATTAGTAGACACTGTATGTTCGACACACTATCCCCACATCCACACAAATATTTTACGGGACGAGACACGAAATTGTGTTACGAGATGTTGCCTCGCCGAATTCTGCGTATTTTGACAGTAGGTGTATTTTTCCGTTACAAATGGTTCAAATGGCTCTGAGCACTATGGGACTCAACTGCTGAGGTCATTAGTCTCCTAGAACTTAGAACTAGTTAAACCTAACTAACCTAAGGACATCACATACATCCATGCCCGAGGCAGGATTCGAACCTGCGACCGTAGCGGTCTTGCGGTTCCAGATTGCAGCGCCTTTAACCGCACGGCCACTTGGGCCGGCTGACTATTTTAGTATATATTTAGCTAATTTAGGTAACAAAAGCGATAAGCAATGGCGATAGTTCTAAATCAAGTCGCAAGAAAGTGGGCTGCCATTGCGCTCCCTTGCGGTAGGCTGCCTAAACTAATAGGACAAAATCATTTGATTTAGTACTGAATTGTAGATCTCAAAAGCAACTACAAAATTCTAAAGCAACTACAAAATGTCCGCGAGAGTGTCTATCTTTCACAGTTGAGTCACAATCACCGTTTCTCTGCTTTGTAGGTACTGAAACGGGCGGCCACAAATGACAAAAATCATCATTGTTGGTCAACCGTAAACTCACTTCAGTTTGGATCCTTTTGAGCTCTACAATCCAGTACTACGTGATTTGATGTAGCTCTTGTGTATTACTTAGCCTATATCAAAAGAGCGCACTGGTGGAAAACATTTTTACTTCATTTAGTTGATGAGATTTAACGACTGAATAGACTTTCATGGAATGTAGCAAGGACCATCCTGACTAAAGAAGATATGAAGTAAAAAGAAACTGCACTAAAGTGCGACCTTTCGTTTTGTAGCTATGGTGCCAGACACAGGTACACAGATACAAACGTTACACATATAATTCCTCTCTGATTGAGTCGGGGGCTAAAGACTAACGGCGCAGCGTAGTAACGGTGGCTGATTGTGTGAATGGTAGTAGGTGCCACGACAGATTGCCACGAGCTGTAGCGTCACTTAAGTTACGCGTGTAGACGCAGCTTTATATCCTATCATGAGCTGATGATACCAGCTGTTAATCAACTGCCGCGCGGGATCAGCCGAGCGGTCGTGGCCGCTGCAGTTATGGACAGTGCGGCTGGTCCCGACGGACATCCGAGTCCTCCCTCGGGCATGGGTGTGTGTGTTTGTCCTTAGGATGATTTAGGTTAAGTAGAGTGTAAGCTTAGGGACTGATGACCTTAGCAGTTAAGTCCCATAAGATTTAACACACATTTGAACATTTTTTGTTAATAAACTGAAGTTAATAACTTCTTTTGCTAAGCTAATGCTAGCGGCCCAGGCGAGAACATTGTTGGCGCACTAAAATAGTCCAGCTGGGAAAATTGTTTTGCTGAGAGAGTTGACCGCGCTCCAGTGGTACACGCGCTGGACCACTAGCGGACGACTGCGGTAGCCAGTAGGCAACAGAACCACTTTATGTTTTGAGACTGAATACCCAAGGCCGCCTGGTATGAGGCTATGTCTCACTTCATCCCTCAATGATCATCTGAGACTGTGTCGTAAGACCAGAAAGACTGCTAAGCAATTAGCACCGGATCAATTTGTATTCACTTATATTCCCATCTACTAGCCTTGTACAAAGCAACTGAACAAGCGTGGTGTGCGGTTCATCGACACTTGTCAGAATGCTTTTTATTAACGTTGACTACTTGCAGTGTTTCCAGCTTTTAGGCACATGAGTAATAAATGTACAGTCAATGCCGAATATCAAGTCATTTGAAAAATGCACAGAACTTGCACAATTTAATAAAATCTTCCATTGGACATTCACGTTTACCTTGAATTGCCAGGCAGGCCTGGGTGGCCGAGCGGTTCTAGGCACTACAGTCTGGAACAGCGCAACCTTGACGGTCGCAGGTTCGAATCCTGCCTCGGGCATGGATGGGTGTGATGTCCTTAGGTTGGTTAGGTTTAAGCAGTTCTAAGTTCTAGGGGACTGATGACCTCAGAAATTAAGTCCCATAGTGCTCAGAGCCATTTCAACCATTTGAATTGCATTCTTAGTTCTCGTAGGCTAGTAGACCTATTACTAACTTCTGCTGATAATGTTGACCTCAGGACCGGTCAGAAAAAATAATAACTACGAATTTAGATGTGTGTGAGAAACAGTATGAAACTGAAGACTATTTGCATCTATCTATCCGAAAAGTGAATGATCAAATTTAACGTCGAGTATTTTGGAATGGTGAGGTTTCATAAACTAAAGTATTTCGAAACACCACCGACAGGATTCCCTACTTTAGAGACCTTAATATAAAAGTTTGGCCCTACCCGCATTGTAACGGTTATGCAAATATTGTGCGGCATGACGGCTCAACAGTAAGCGTATTTCAAAAGGTGACATTCGAATAAAATACGAGCCATAATTTGACACACAGGAGTTTAAAACGAGAACCTGAATTTCAGTCTAACCATTTAACTTCAAGTACGAAATAACTGTGCAAGAGCGGAATAAGTGGATAGAAATTACTGAAATTCTCTTAAAAAATAGCTTTTAGCATCACCGTCGTAATTAGAGGTATTCTGTAGTGGAAATCATCCTTATAGGCATGATGTTTTGTGATGAAACATAATTCAACCAGAGAACTGATGAGTAAAGTAAGCAGATACAAACATTCCTATGTATTTCTCCTGAGCCACATATTTTCTAATTGGAATGTAACTGAGGAGGTCGTATTAACGTCGCCTTAAAAAGAGGGATAAACAGGAAGGATATAAAGCATATTTACGTCCCGTCGACATTGGAACCGCAGTGACTTTCACACATCTAGTGACTCAGGTGTCAGCATGTGAAACATCGTACTTTTCATGATTTATTAATTTTGACCTTTAATCTCAGGCTTATTTAGTCTGAGAGCATTGCATAAGTGATGCTCAAAACAAATGAACATTTCAGATATTGGTTGTTATTTAGGTGGCAGAGGATCCAACAAGATTTTCTTGAAGCTTGACTCTGTTTGGGGTGCCAAGAAGGGAGTGGTTAAGAAGAAAGTATCAACGTCCCACGTTCAGAATTACGCGTAAGAAAAGCGAGTAGGATTCGACTCCTGCCCCCCTTTCCCCACCCCTATTCCACCCCCACCACCCTCCACTAATTCAACATAGTTCGATCATTCACTTTTTGCCTTTCGTAGGCCTACAGTTTATGAAATGGGTGACAAAGAGGGCTATCAATCGCTTAAAAACAAAGTGCCATAGACATTGAAAGAGTCACATACAAATAAATATTGAAATACAATACTTATTACTAAAGTAAACAATGTAATTCAATACTATAGTGAAGTACAAGTGGCCATTATACTATCTGAGTGTATGGTTTGAAGCGACATTTAAAAGCTCAAAAATCAACAGCACCCATCTTCTAATGCAGAACCGAAGAAAAAGAGCGCGAGAAGAACCTATTCTCGAGTCGGATTGCAATTGATACAACCATGGACAATTTTAACATTAAATCAGGAAAATGAGTACAGAGCTGAATATATTGTTGAAGATGAGGTCACAGCAGCTCGGACTACACAAGAAGTGGAGACAAAATCGACCGTGAGCTTTTCCGAGGAATCACTCGGGTACCACTTCGGGAAAAGGCCGGGTAATTGAACGAATAGCCGCATGCCAGCCTAATGCCCTGACCACCGTAAAAGTCTATCTATAGTATTCACTCCAAGTTAACTTTCTTGGTATCAGCAAATAGGAGATGTCCAAAAACAGTATTTATTCGACGCCATTTACGCACTACTAAGAAGAGCTGAACGGTAGAAATGTGAAAGGGTCGGAGGTTCCAGATCTGACATTTCTCAGGATAGTGAAAAAAACGTGAACTTTTGATTGTACATAAATTATTGGTATCCAGAAAATGAGTACATTTTCTGATACCACAGGTTAATGCTGCCCTCCACATTATAGCAAAGAATAATGAGTTAAATTAGTAGGCAAATACTTTATTCATCACGTTCTAAGTGCCATAACAGCGTAATTAGCTATTCAGAGTACCAGTAACAAAACTTTTAACAGTTGTTTCTTGCAAAGAGGGAAATATGAACTGACAACTGTTAATAATGCAATTTGTTTACACAGACAGTGCCGTTACCTATTTCTAACCGTCAGGTTTATCTTCAGACGGATGCTCACCTTTACACTGCATTTGTTATTGTTTACATTATTCTTTGGCTGTTTTACCAAGATCTAATGTAAATAACAAGTGTAAGATAAACAACAGCGTCAGCCTGAAGATGAACCGGCAGTTCAAAACCGATAACGGGATATTTGTGTAAATAGCGTTATTGTCGATAGCTGGTTACTATTTTCTTCTTTGCAAGAATCAACATGTACTTTGTACACAGTCGTAGACTCAGAAATTCAAATTTCGATAAAACTGTCGGAGGACAGTTTTTGTTCCATAATACTAAGGTACTACGTTCTATCTGAAGTACGGAAATACATCATTAGCTTTTAACTAATAGAACCGTTATGAGCAAAAACCTCTTCTCATGTTTATTAAATTTCGGGACTTCAGATAGAAGTACAGCTTGGCAATAAGACTACGTCCCATCTTAAAGACTTCCTCCACTGTTTGGCCCCTGAATCAAACCCAAGAACATGCAAGAAAGTACAGGAAGCGCAACATCACTGAAAACACGTTTTGTGAAAAATGGCACTTAGAACCTTTTCCATTCACACTCGTCAGTTAACAGTTTGTGCTCCCCGCTACTGACTAGCAACAAGAATTTATCAAAAACGAATAAAATTTTAACTTAAATTTGGCGTCAGACATTCCGTAGTTCCTGTGGATGAAATTAAATAAATACTAGTACCATCTAATTCTAAACTAGTATCGCGTGATATTATTAGCTTATTTACAAACGTTCCCACTGATGACTATCTAAACAGATCTTAAGTAAATTTACTCGAATGTCATGACATTAATCGTCAAAGAAGCAAATCTCCCTAAAATGATTTTTTTTCCGTTCCAGAAACATTTTATTAATAGTTCGCTAAAATAGTTATGGATTTTCGTGTTAGTCCCGCAATATTTGAGTTTTAATGGGCAATTTCTAACAAGTTTTCTTATGGAAAAGACTACTAAGTTGCAAAATTAAATTTGAGGTCAGTTATGTGGATCATGCGTTGTTTTTACGGGCACATATTATAGGACTATTAAACACAATCGAAAAGCATTTAAACTGTAAAAAATAAAATTCAGTTCACGATGGAGCTCAGAGGCGCTTGTATGTTCTTGAACATTAATACAGACTTTTCACAAAGCAACAGTTAGCTTTTGCTGAAAAACAACAGCTCGCAATATAAAACGACGAACATGCAGCTTTCCATTCGATGGTGTATCAGTTCGTAACGGTTTCATTATCCGGACATGCTTTTCGGTCAAAATTAAATGTTATCAAATTGTTCGTTCTCAATAATGAGTGTAGGTCGTATCTGGTTGATAATGACCAACAAGAACCTGCCTGTCCCATTTGTCAGGCAACTCCAGACATACGTTTCACAATAACAACAACGCAGTAAAATTTTATGCCTCTCAACAAAACTTTCACCCAGTAGTGGAGTGTGCCAAATGAGCTGAAGCGATATTGAGAAACATACACTCCTGGAAATTGAAATAAGAACACCGTGAATTCATTGTCCCAGGAAGGGGAAACTTTATTGACACATTCCTGGGGTCAGATACATCACATGATCACACTGACAGAACCACAGGCACATAGACACAGGCAACAGAGCATGCACAATGTCGGCACTAGTACAGTGTATATCCACCTTTCGCAGCAATGCAGGCTGCTATTCTCCCATGGAGACGATCGTAGAGATGCTGGATGTAGTCCTGTGGAACGGCTTGCCATGCCATTTCCACCTGGCGCCTCAGTTGGACCAGCGTTCGTGCTGGACGTGCAGACCGCGTGAGACGACGCTTCATCCAGTCCCAAACATGCTCAATGGGGGACAGATCCGGAGATCTTGCTGGCCAGGGTAGTTGACTTACACCTTCTGGAGCACGTTGGGTGGCACGGGATACATGCGGACGTGCATTGTCCTGTTGGAACAGCAAGTTCCCTTGCCGGTCTAGGAATGATAGAACGATGGGTTCGATGACGGTTTGGATGTACCGTGCACTATTCAGTGTCCCCTCGACGATCACCAGTGGTGTACGGCCAGTGTAGGAGATCGCTCCCCACACCATGATGCCGGATGTTGGCCCTGTGTGCCTCGGTCGTATGCAGTCCTGATTGTGGCCCATAACTGCACGGCGCCAAACACGCATACGACCATCATTGGCACCAAGGCAGAAGCGACTCTCATCGCTGAAGACGACACGTCTCCATTCGTCCCTCCATTCACGCCTGTCGCGACACCACTGGAGGCGGGCTGCACGATGTTGGAGCGTGAGCGGAAGACGGCCTAACGGTGTGCGGGACCGTAGCCCAGCTTCATGGAGACGGTTGCGAATGGTCCTCGCCGATACCCCAGGAGCAACAGTGTCCCTAATTTGCTGGGAAGTGGCGGTGCGGTCCCCTACGGCACTGCGTAGGATCCTACGGTCTTGGCGTGCATCCGTGCGTCGCTGCGGTTCGGTCCCAGGTCGACGGGCACGTGCACCTTCCGCCGACCACTGGCGACAACATCGATGTACTGTGGAGACCTCACGCCCCACGTGTTGAGCAATTCGGCGGTACGTCCACCCGGCCTCCCGCATGCCCACTATACGCCCTGGCTCAAAGTCCGTCAACTGCACATACGGTTCACGTCCACGCTGTCGCGGCATGCTACCAGTGTTAAAGACTGCGATGGAGCTCCGTATGCCACGGCAAACTGGCTGACACTGACGGCGGCGGTGCACAAATGCTGCGCAGCTAGCGCCATTCGACGGCCAACACCGCGGGTCCTGGTGTGTCCGCTGTGCCGTGCGTGTGATCATTGCTTGTACAGCCCTCTCGCAGTGTCCGGAGCAAGTATGGTGGGTCTGACACACCGGTGTCAATGTGTTCTTTTTTCCATTTCCAGGAGTGTATATTGGTCAGTCAGAGCTGTGGCAATAGGTTATCGGAACGTGAGATTGGCTAGAGACCAGGAAAGACAGATTTTACCTATGCGGAACATTTTGAACAGAAAACCACACTTATGGTGGGGACTGCGACATTTTATATATGTTACGATTCGCAGAAATATGGCGTTACTAGACACACTTGAAATCAATAAACATATGACTAAATAGGCACTTAGCTTTAAAAGACAAAATATGGTTTACTTTTTCTCCTCTGTTAAATTAAGTTTCAGACATGCTAAATTTAAGTTACAATAACAATTTAACTGTATATTTCATTTTTGTTGTATGTAACAATTTTCATACAATGTAAAGAAAATAATGCTTTCCTTTGTAGAAAATCTGGCCCTCAAGATTCTATGTATATTCAGTATCTGTACCGTTATCGAATGCATATCATTTCATGATTGCGACATTCAGTTATCATATGGCTATGATAGATAGCTGATTCGCAACCAAATAAACAGAATTAAGAAAACTCCGGGGAACTGTTCCCTTTTTCATGAGAGCAGTCACGTTCTGTCAAGCAGCGTCGGAAAATTCAGTTTCAGTCGTCAGTTAATTAATTTATAAAGTATACATTGCGTCTCAAGCAAGTGTATACGTATGATATGGTGTCCAACGTGCTGCTCGTTCTGTAATAACTCAGTTACTAATTCTATATCTGAGGAATGAACCAACTATCCAGAGCCAATTATTTTAGCAAGTAATCATTGCTTGCTTGCTTGCTGCTGATACAGTCGATTCCTCTGGATTTCTCAAGGCGTGACGAAGCAGACTCTCAGAGCACAACCAGCTTGTTGACAGAAGGTGAGAGTTCAGTGCCTCGCCCTAACAACTGAAACCCACAGAGGTATTTAACGTAACTACTCGTCGGTAAAGTAA
Source organism: Schistocerca nitens (assembly GCF_023898315.1). NCBI lineage: Eukaryota > Metazoa > Arthropoda > Insecta > Orthoptera > Acrididae > Schistocerca > Schistocerca nitens. The sequence goes on from NC_064614.1 coordinate 1,170,154,987, forward strand.
CCGCTCTGGCCCCTAAGGTTCCCTCCATATTCGCTGTTTCGTAATACGATTGCGTGGTGCAGAGTGGTTGAAAAGGGAAAAAGTTTAACAACGCACGAAGTTAGTAGTGGCAACTGCGCAGTAGAAGGTACAGGCGTTAGGAGGGTAAACGCAATGACAAGAAGTCTTCCTCTGCTAAAGGCCAGCGATCAACGAACATTGCTGAACGACGCGTCTGATTTGTATTGGGGAATGCTACGAGGGAGACCGAAGCCCGGTTATCAACGCGGGATGCGTCGTAACTGTATATGAAACGGTAACAGCACCAATCGCAGATCACTTTGCAGCTGACAGCTAAAAATAATATATTTTTTATATAGTACGAAAATCTGAGAACACAAATATTTGAGAATGAAAACATCGTCCAAATGCGCTGTATTCTATTTATTGTCCGTGAAATTGGCTAATTTCAACTGTGAATCATTTTCAAGAACATACTTTAAGCTTTATGCTTCATTTCACGTTCTACTGTATTGCTGGTACATGTTGACAGGTATACATCGTACATGTGTGTGTGTATGGTACAATAGTGTTCATGCTTACATTCCTCAGACGGTACAAACAGCTGTAATGTATTTTACTGCTGTGTTGAATTGTTTTTGTGCTACATATACACAGAAGTATAATTTATACCTGTCTTTATGTACTAGCGGTTTGTGAGAATGTGAAATAAAGCTTGAAGCTAAAAATATGTGGCTGGAACTGACCCACGGCTGAAACTGGCCAACTGCAGGTATGATAAAGAGAATATGGCAAGAAAGTATTCCGGCAAGTGAAAATGGCAAGAAAGTATTCCGGACTGTTAAATATTTTTGGAAATAACGTGTAAGTTCCATTAGGCTGCCAGTGGCTGATGCACATGGAAACGACAGTAAATTGTAGCTAATTGCAGGAAGACCAGCAAATTACCCACGCTTGTTGCAGCGACTAACAGTTGAAGATCAATTTAAATTAAAGTAATTTATAGTTCATAAACAGGCGAAAACATCCAACGTTACGTGAACGTTTATCAATAATTCCAAACCTTAATGACGCGTAAGCTAATAGTATGTGACAGGATCGAGCTAAAATGTTATGGCCACATAAAACTAGGTGTAGCAAAAGCAGACACTAGATAGAGATTCATTTGCAAAAGCCTGAGGAAAAATAGTTTACCAAAAGATCCTTCTGCTGATTCTCGGGTATTGCGGAATTTCAGTTTATCGTTAAGGAGGCAGGAGTTAAGAAGTTGAAAGACACAACGAGACGCGGCGTGTTTTGTCACCGATTTGTTGAATACGTGCGAGAGCTTCACATAGATAATGACACAAATTCCAGAGGCGTTAACATTACGGAGAGGTTTACTGTTGACTTTCTGAGAGCGTACCATCCGAGAAGATTTGGATATTCTGACTGGAAAGAAACGAGGGGACGCCATTTGAAGGAAGTCAGCAAAGGTGCGGTGACAAACGATATCATCGCAAAACCATTAAGAATTGATTATATCGCCAGGTATAGAGAGATGCTCGGATAACGTAAAGGTCTGTTATGTCCTGCTCCTTGGGATTTCGCAAACAACATAATTAAAAACAAAACTGTAGTTTATATAGAAGCAGAACATTTTAAATTAACGAAATTCAGCTATACAGGAACACTGGTTTCAAAACTACTTTGTCTATACATTGCCATAACAGAGTGAAATAAGTTGACATTGCCCGGGTTACAGGAACAAAAATTAACATTATAATTAGACTTTTTACTTTAGTAAAATCATCATCTAGTCTTTTCATTAATATAGGATAGCTAGAGTAGATGACGAAGAAGTAAAATGTAAAACCAGTTAAATTATAGGAAGATGATTTTGTTTGAACTGCGCAATACGTATCACTAGTTGTCGCGTTTGAACGAAGAAACGGCAGAAGCTCTTCTGTTCATGTTAGAATAATGTCCTACGCACTACTAATTTAAGTAAGTGGCTGAAGAAGTCAGGCAAAAGAAGCATCTTTAGCAGCAAAAAGGGGTACAGTGGGGTGTCTTAAAAAAAAATGCATTTGCGAGAAATAAGGCAGGTAGAAAGTCTGTCACCAATAAGGTTTCTTACACTAGAAATTTTGTTTTATTAACTATCCACTCGTCCTGTAAGGTGACAGGGCAATTTTTCTTACTGAATTTTAATTTACGATGTTTAAAGGCATGAATAGGGAGCTCGCGACAAGCAGGTAGCTCGGTGTTGAGTCCCTAACTGGCACAAATATTTGTTTCCCAGGCTCATTCGTCCGAAGCTGTGTCAGGCAAAATATCACTCCCTTTGAATTGCAAAATACTAAGTGGCCATTACGAGAAAATCAGAGAATTTCGTACGAAAATTTTGTGACATTTTTTCGCACTGAGCTTTTGTCAGTGGAACGCAGTAGTGACATACGAAGTACTCTCCTCAGCACACCGTAACGTGGCTTGCTAGGTACACACGCAGACACAAAAGTTGGCTGTATTACAGTCGTCAGCTCGTTGTAAACTAGTATCTGTGTCACGCGTCATATCTCACCTCTCCCCAAGCGTTCGATATTCGCAACCACTTTAGTTTTTGTCGGTTTTAAAAGTAGCTATATAGTTTTGCTTTCTTATGTTTTCGTCCGTATCTTCCGCAAATCGTTTGGACGCTCGTTTGAACAAAATGTATAGCTGCTATGTAGACATTTTCAGTAGTCAATGACGAAGGTGAAAAATAAAAGATTACACGATATCCCGTTAGGTAGGCTTACAAACCATGCCATGCGAAAGAAATTTGATAATTTTGTAAAATATTTACATTTCCTACGTTACTTCAACGATCACCTATAGCTCAGTACTCTTACATGATAAAGAATACCAGGATGGCTGCTCAAACAAGTTAAAAAAAATTGCTGTGAATTTCAGATGTGAGGAGTACGATGGTGCGTAGAAGCTCCTGATAAATTAATAGAGAGCGAGCGCAGGCATAAGCAACAGTTTAACCGGAGTTTTCAAACTTCGATAATTTGTGTGGAATAACATTCATACAATTAACATACTTCGCGATACGAAGCATTTTAAAGTTTGTGATTTACAAAACTCAGTAAAATTCAGTTTCCGTGCAAAGTTGAAGACGCAGAATTCTCAGCAATTTCGTGAAATTCTTGAAATTCCCTGAGATTGCAAGGTTTTCCAGAGGAATCGTCATCCTGCATGTTATCAATAGCCAGCTCACTACTAATAAAAAACAAGGGAAGAGTGCTTATATGACACACAAACCATATTGAATCGTAAGCACTACCGAAGTACATTTGAAGATTCCGTTTTGATAGCGTTCATGCGTCCCGTGATGTGACTCATTTCATCACAACATAATACTTTCTTTAAATGAGTTATGAGAAATCACGGACGCCAAGAATCCGCGTACTAGCGCACTTAGCGGTTTGAACACACGTTAAGATTTCGTCCTACTCGGAGTTGAAATGGGCTAAAATGGGACGAAGCCGCTATTTTTCAGTTCCACACATTACATTAGCACTACATTTTACAATTTAACAAGAGTAATATTTCTTGTCTCATGCAGATTGCGTACAGCGTTGATAACAGGCCGGGCGTACAAGACTTAAGGTCTAGGCATACATAATCTAATGATAAGTGAATCATAAAATAGAACTGAAAATGAATCACAACTTGAACGCTATTATAATATACTTTTTACAAGACTGACTGAGGAAAGTTAACAGAACATTTATCCATAAACAAAGCTCTTGCTGCTGACAAACCCATTGTGTACTGATTCACGAAGACTCCTAGCTAAATGCAGCCGAATTTTTTTCGTTTCCTCGTTACCTGATTCCCACTACCAATAGGATCCGGACTGAATACTGTTCCCACTTAATAGACGGAAAAAAGTTCAATTAATACTGTTCAAAATGCGTTCCGTATGGTAAAACAGACAAAAACTTTAACAATTGTGGAGTCTGTTTTGCAGTCGAAAGTTAGCAAAGTACTGCAGACGTGAATAAAACTGACGTGCCTTGTGGCGAGACTGTAAACTCTGTTACGAAGAAGGCAACGTCGGATTACTTGTGAAAATACTGCTATTATGAAAATCACCACGCTGCGAATCAGACTATTAGATTCTTGTAAGACACCTACTCTACATCTCCAAACAGCCAGGAAACGATCCGAGTACAAAATCTGCTTGTGGCGCTTCTCTGTAAGCACCAGAACGTAACCGAGCACCATCCAAGCCTCTGTGGACTCACCTCGAAACGGCTGCAGTGTGGGGTCGGAGACGTCGCAGCCTGCATTTCTGGGGACGATTCCCTCCTCGGTCGCTTTGCCGCCGGTCCTCGATGTGTAGAAGGCTGCGGATTCATCTCCAACGCGGCTTTCACTGCTCTGAGAACGATATTAACCGATGCTGCGTCGACCAGAGACTTGTTCAGCTCGTGTCACCACAGTAACTGAACCACCGACCTGTGGGCTCACACGCAGTACCTGTGACTAGTAATGGTACTGCAAGGGAGGGTTAGTGGCAGGGGTGGAGGGGATGACGCGCTGGAAATTTCGGAGACTTGTTTGCGAAACCAGCGGCGCCGCGTGAATAGACTCCCTACCCCCTAGGTACCTGAACTCGAAGGATGGACCAAAGGTCAAGATGTTAGGAATGTCGACGACGACAATAAAGCCATAGCACAAAGTGGAGATGGCGGGGAAGAAAATCGGCCATATCTTTGTTTGACATTCTCAGTGCTTCATTCAAGAAAACTCTGGAAAATCCAAACGTGGATAGCCCGACTGGAATTTGTACTCCAGACTTCTGGAATGCGAGTCTGCGATGGTAGCGTTCTCGAGGCGAGCACCAGCATGTGTCAAGTAGAATGCTGTCCTCTCTTAAAACCTGACAGCAAGTCAGTGTATAAGAAACTCTGTGATGTAGCTGGTAGGTATGTTGGCGGACCGGTTTCAAAGAGCTGTATCTTAGTTTTCAGTACAGACCTCGTCTATGGTAGTACAAGTGCCGTATATGTATACATCTTTTCGAAGTTATAATTTCCTTAACTTACAGTGACACTGCATTTCATATCTAAGTCCAGTTTGTGACTAACAGGACATGAGTTACACTGGAGATATGTTAATAACAAATTTTTATTATTAGAATTAGTTATTCAAATTTTAACTGGATTCTTTTTAGTTATAAATTGTACTTCAGATACTGAAATAGCGTTTGGCAGAGTGATGTTAAAAGCTTTGGTATCATTTACATCAGTGTGACTATTACTATGCAACTCACAGTTAACTGCCTGTTAGAGTATTCATCGAAACACTTTCGGACTATTTCTCGGCATTCTTTTCTCGAATAGGGCACGGAAAACAACCACTTGACTCTTTCCTTGTGAGCTCTGATTTCTATAATTTTTTGTACGATGATCATTGCTTTAGTGATTACCGCTCCAACTGGCATATGATATATTTTTTTTCTCAATAATACAAAACTAGCTGCCCTTCTTTGAACTTTTCTGATGGTTTCCTGTATTCTATCTGATATGGATCCCATACCGCCCAGAAATCCTCCACAGGAGGACAGAAAAATGTAGTGTATATCGTCTCTTTTAGCAACTTGTGGCACCTTGTAAGAGTTTTGCAAATGAAAAGGATTCTTTAGTTGCTTACCCCATAACAATGTAAGTTTTTCGTCACTGTAATTGCTATGAATGTAGTTGAATATACAGCCTTTATCTTTGTGTGATTTATTGTGTAACCGAAATTTAACGGATTCCTTTCACTGCTCGTGTGGATGATCTCACACTTTTCGCTATTTAGAGTCCATTGCCAGCTTTAGCACCGTAGAGATCTTGCCTACATCATTTTGCAATTGGATCTTCTGGTGACTTTAGAAGACGGTAAATGTCGGTATCATCTGCAAAAGTTCCAGAAGGGCTACTCAGACTAACACCTAAATCGTTTAAACTATAAGAGGAATCAAATCAAAGCAATACAGATGCGAAGAAGCAAGTAAATTGTTTATTATTTCAAAGTAATCGCCATAAATGCTTACACATTAAGCCACTGTGAGACAACACGGACAGTTTTTTATGGAAAAATGTTTGCGGTTGCCTATGGAACGGTGATTGTACTCAGCTTTCGTTCAAAACAAATCGACGGCCACTGATGGCGGGCCTACGTGCTGCCAAGGTTGGTTGCACTGCGCTGGAGAAGTTTCGCTGGACAGCCCTTACACATCCTCCATTCCGTTCCGATCGCTGTCCACGCGATTTCTGGCATTTTTGGATCCCTAGAGAAGACATTCGTGACGGTCGAATTGCTTCGGAGAGGAGGTGCACGCCAGGGTAAAATCTGGTTCCGTAGGCAACTAAAAAATTTTTTCCGCAAAGGCTCTGACCACCTTATTTCACATTGGAATAAATGCCTTAATAGTTACGGCGATTACTTGTGAAATGGTAGTGAGTTTACGTACTTTTTTCTCCATCTGTGCCGGCCGCCGGTGGCCGAGCGGTTCTAGGCGCTTTAGTCTGGAACCGCGCGACCGCTACGGTCGCAGGTTCGAATCCTGCCTCGGGCATGGATGTGTGTGATGTCCTTAGGTTAGTTAGGTTCAAGTAGTTTTAAGTTCTAGGGGACTGATGACCTCAGAAGTTAAGTCCCACAGTGCTCAGAGCCATTTGAACCTTTTTTTTCTCCATCTGTTTTGGTTAGACTGCCCCATATAGATTAGGAAAAGCAGACACCTTGTAACAATTCCTTGGGGATTGAGATGTATCACTTCTGGTATACCTGAAGCACTTCTGTCAGTTTCTACCACAGAAAGCAAATCCATATAGGTTCTAGCACCCTTCTTATCTTTCCCTTGTAACATTTACTTTACAGATTGTGTTTTTTAGTGAGTTTGCGTATATTTTACCAATGCTTCTTCGACTTCAGAACTTCTAACCCTTATTGCGTTGCTTCTGCGTTCACGTCTTGTCATTGTATGTTCTGCAGTGCTTTGTTCTGATATTTCCTGTTGCAGCTGTGTTTGCGTCACGCCACCCCGAGTTATGCGCCCTTATCTCCTGTTGCAATCCCGCTACCTGCGGTGACCGCCACCCGTCTGGCGCGATTCCTGGAACTACTAATGGCAGCGGCCGGTCTCGCCTTTGCTCAGTACTGCAAAAACCTGCCGTCAAAGATTTCTAAACGACGAGACTAAATATGCACAGTAGGAGCAATAATTTTCTTGCTGGTTATTTGTGCCTCTCGAGATTCTCAGCAGATGATTTGCTGTTCTGTAGGCAGACCGTATGTTATACCGATCCAATAAATAAGGAACAACGACCATGATCTCTTAGCGGCTACTTTGTTGAATGTATGTGATGCGACCTGTACAGAGATTCGTGTAAGATTTATTACTTAGACAGCTTCAGACAGAGTACTTGTTTACAGAACCACAAATTACCATCTGTAATACGGATTCGGTATTAACCTTGTGCATATGGTACTTATTTCGATGCCATGTTTAAAAGCTTTTAATTCTAGTTGCTCGAATTTCCAATCCACTTATTGTGCACCTCTAATAGCTCAGTGAACTTTTTCTCATTGTGGGCTGCGCAATGTCTATTCCTTTTACACAGTATTTGAAACGAACGCCGTAAATGTTGTAGTGCTTATCCTGAGTCGTCCATTTGCTGACACAGTACAGCAGCCGAGGTGGCTTATTGGATTCGAATTTTGGAGAACGGAGGTCGAAACAGAGTGGCCTTCCAGTTTCATGTTTACTGTGATTTTCGTGGGGCGTTTAAAGCGAGTGATGCAATGTTTCTTCTGAAAATTTTACTCCGTCTATGACGTCATCATATATGGAAAGTTACACCTTCACTTTATTTATTTATTTTGCGGTTGGCCAATCTGCGCTCTTCAATCATCCTTCAGTCCCTTTCCTTCACACAGTAATTTATCCATAGATGCTCTAGCAAGGTGTTAAATAATAAATGCTTCCGAAGAATTTGTGTATAGAGAGTGTCCCTGTAGGAATGTCCATATACAGAGACATCTCAGAATTGTTAATTCGAAGAAAAAAATCTAGTAAACACAGGCTGAAAAATGTATATCGTAGGAGTTAGGCCTATGAGTACATGTTCATCTTTGCTGCTGTGAAACACGTCTCTTCTACCAAACTAGGACATACATTTTAAGGCATGCATTTTAGCCCCGTATATTTTCTAGTCGATGTTTTCTTGTTTTCATCCATACTACCTCCTCCCAAAATATGGAATGCAAATGGGAAGAACAGAGGAACACCTTCGCTAAAGAAATTAGAAGATGAAAAAATACTCATAACTTTGAAGGTGAACATTTTTATTTTTATTTTTTGCTTCGAGTGATCGTTCCTGTAATACGCCTCAATACTGACCATTTATCATGAGATGCCTTGTATATGCATACCGAAAACAGATAATAATTTCTGAATTTTACTTAAAAGAACAGTATGCTTGTCTTAGGTATATTTAATTTATTGTATTTCAGATACAATTTGAAGAACGTCACCTAAGAAGTCCAGACCGGGAATTTATCAACAGCAATGAATTATCAGGGGAGAATGTTCAAGATCAGAAGTAGCTAGTGGCCGTTAACGTTTTAAGTTCTGTATTTGTTTTCCGCTCCTATTTTGGTGTTCTGTCCACAATCTCAGATATACGTTTCTGTTTAGTGCATATCCTACTTTTAGTAAACGAGTTGATAGCACCTGGAATTCCACTTCACCGCACTCAGAACACCGCCACGCCCGTGCCGCGGTCCTCGAGAAGTGGCTGTCTTAGCACTTACGCTTCAGTGAGGTTATACCGGAAGATCACTAGAAAGACTCAACTGAAAAAAGATTGGCGACTGTAACAACTGATACTCTCAACAACTGATACTCTCTTTTAATGGTTAATGAAACAGCTGTAAGGGCTAAAGGCATGCACGCAGCGACTCGTGCGTACACGCGCTCGTAGCTGCCGCCATCTTGGATTGCTGACCAGCTTGTGTGATGACAAGGAGTCGCCCAGAGGCAAAACGCATCCACAGCTGAGTTCTTGGCAGAGCCGCTTAACCGGCAAGGCTCGAACGAGTTGTCAGTCTTTCAGAATGGCGAGTCTCGACATATCTGTAATTAAGTGCCGCCACGGTGACAGACACAGTTTAGCGTGCTGGCGTAGCGTTAGTGTTATTGTAAACTATATTTGAGAATAAAGTGGTGAGGTTAGTCACTCGGTGTTCGCGTATTTCTGCTCCTCACGCAACCATTACCTACATTGTCCAGAAAGTAGCACATAGGGTCCACAGTCTAGGATAGCCCAATACAAAAGTCTTTTCTGGGACACTTGGCTGATGATAACTCTTACAGAAGTGATGTCAGCGTGGAGACGAATTCTGCAAATAATACAGCGAGCGCGGAGACTATGAAATAAGAAACAGTAAGCATTCAACTGTCCCTATATAGCAAAGGTAATGAGGAATTTATTTTACGGCTGCGTTTCTTATACAGTGTGATACTAAAATACAGTATATGTTTATGCGCGTAATAGGATGATTCTTACTGCCACACTTCATTTATATTATTAAAAGAAGCTTAACTTTTTAGAATAATTTCATTCAGCTGCCGTTTTCTTTATTTCCTGTATAGTTGTACAATTTCGGCATTAGGCCATTTTCAAGTATTTTATGTATGATTGTATTGCACAATCGTACAGGAAACGAAGAAAATGGCAGCTGAGGGCTTCAAGAACTCATTCAAAAAATTCGTCGCAGCTGCGGACACTACCTCATTGAAAAGCTTAACTTTATTTGACAATCTTTTCAATTTCTCGAATCAGATTTGTAGAAATTTTGTCCCAGACAAGAAACATCTAAGAAAAACCATGGTATGTCAGTTCCACCACACTGTTCAGTGCTGTATAATTAGTAGGCATTGCTCAACAAACCAGCCATACGAACTGAATTTGGAAAATAATATTCGGTTCGTTTGAGAGTGTTCTAACTTACCGAGAATTCTCGTTGCTGCGGCGTGTCTCCTCGTGTATTTTAGTGATGGCCATCACCGACATCACCTGAAAATTAATACAGGAAGCTTAGTTACTTCGCAATACAAGTCAGGTAATAATATGGTGGTGTGAGGAAGCGTTTTCTTAAATTACTCAGTGAGGACTGAACTTCAAAATTTCTTATCGAAGAATAGCTCCACTTTTAGAAATCATATACGGGTTCTTGTTTGTCCAATGATCCGTATCTAAAGGCTGTAGAAGTGTACGGGTTACACCAATACAAGAGAAATGAAATAGCAGTAATCTGCTAAATTGTTGACCCATAACACTGACATCGGTTCGTGGTAGGATTATGAAACTATCATGTTCGAACATTACGAAATAACTCGTTGAGAACGGTCTCTTGACAAGCAAAAAGCACAAACTCAGGAAATTTTTTTCTTACGTAACACAGCTGGTTCTTTATTTGCATGAAGTAAAGAAATCTATCGACAGGTGCTCCTAAGTTAAATATCCGTTTTTAGGTTTCTAGAAGGCTTTTGACGTTTTCACAAACGGATTCTATTCGGATGACATGCCCATGGCGTATAGTCTCAGCTGTGAGACATCATTTGTGCTTTCTTTTTAGAAAGGTCACAGTTTGTAGTCATAGTCGCGAAGTCGCCCCAGTAAATCAAATTTAGGCCTGAGGTTACGTGCGTTGTAGTTTCTCTACTCCCTAGACGATTTAGGAGACAATCTAAGCAACTCTATTAGATTGTTTTCAGATGATGCCGTTGCTTACCATCTGGTAAAGTCAACAAACGATTAAAAAGACTTGTAATATGGCTAAGACAAGATATCTGAATGGTGCGAGAAGTAGCAATTAACCACAAGCAATGAAAAGTGTCAGGTTTGGAGAGCTAAAACTTTTTTATGCTGCACCAATTATGAATTTGCCGTCTACAAGATATACGGCGATGTACAATAGTTTTTTCTTCTCAATAATAGTTTTGACCCCTCCCCCCCCCCCCCCCCCCCCCCAATGAACCACAGACCTTGCCGTTGGTGGGGAGGCTTGAGTGCCTCAGCGATACAGATAGCCGTACCATAGGTGCAGCCAAAACGGAGGGGTATCTGTTGAGAGGCCAGACAAACATGTGGTTCCTGAAGAGGGGCATAAGCCTTTTCAGTAGTTGCAGGGGCAACAGTCTGGATGATTGACTGATCTGGCCTTGTGACGCTAACGAAAACGGCCTTGCTGTGTTGGTACTGCGAACGGCTGAAAGCAAGGGGAAACTACGGCCGTAATTTTTCCCGAGGGCATGCAGCTTTACTGTATGGTTAAATGATGATGGCGTCCTCTTGGGTAAAATATTGTGGAGGTAATATAGTCCCCCATTCGGATCTCCGGGCGGGGACTACTCAAGAGGACGTTGTTTTCAAGAGAAAGAGAACTGGCGTTCTACGGATCGGAACGTGGAATGTCAGATCCCTTAATCGGGCAGGTAGGTTAGAAAATTTAAAAAGGGAAATGGATAGGTTAATGTTATATAGATATAGTGGGAATTTGTGAAATTCGGTAGCAGGAGGAACAAGATTTTTTGTCAGGTGAATACAGGGTTATAAATACAAAATCAAATAGGGGTAATGCAGGAGTAGGTTTAATATTGAATAAAACAATAGGAATGCGGGTAAGCTACTACAAACAGCACAGCGAACGCATTGTTGTGGCCAAGATAGACACGAAGCCCACGCCTACGACAGTAGTACATGTCTATATGCCAATTAGCTCTGCAGATGGTGAAGAAATTGAAGAAATGTATGATGAAATAAAAGAAATTATTCAGATAGTGAAGGGAGACGAAAATTTAATAGTCATGGGTGGCTGGATTTCAGTAGTAGGAAAAGGGAGAGAAGAAAACGAAGTAGGTGAATATGGATTTGGGATAAGAAATGAAAGAGGAAGCCGCCTGGTGGAATTTTGCACTGAGCATAACTTAATCATAGCTAACACTTGGTTCAAGAAGGTTGTATACATGGAAGGAGCCTGGAGATACTGAAAGGTTTCAGATAGATTATATAATGGGAAGACAGAGATTTAGGAACCAGGTTTTAAATTTTAAGACATTTCCATGGGCAGATGTGGACTCTGACCACAATCTATTGGTTATGAACTACAGATTAAAACTGAAGAAACTGCAAAATAGTGGCAATTTAAGGAGATGGGACCTGGATAAACTAACTAAAGCAGAGGTTGTACAGAGTTTCAGGGAGAGCATAAGGGAACAATTGACAAGATTCGGGGAAAGAAATACATTAGAAAAAGAATGGGTAGCTTTGAGGGATGAAGTAGTGAAGGCAGCAGAGGATCAAGTAGGTAAAAAGACGAGGGCTAGTAGAAATCCTTGGGTGACAGAAGAAATATTGAACTTAACTGACGAAAGGAGAAAATATAAAAATGCAGTAAATAAATCAGGCAAGAAGGAATACAAACGTCTCAAAAATGAGATCGACAGGGAGTGCCAAATGGCTAAGCAGGCATGGCTAGTGGACAAATATAAGGATGTAGAGGCTTATCTCACTAGGTGTAAGATAGATACTGTCTACAGGGAAATTAAAGAGACCTTTGGAGAAAAGAGAACCCCTTGCATGAACATCAAGAGCTCAGATGGAAACCCAGTTCTAACCAAAGAAGGGAAAGCAGAAAGGTGGAAGGAGTATATAGAGGGTCTGTACAAGGACGATGTACTTGAGGACAATATTATTGAAATGGAAGAGGATGTAGATGAAGATGAGATGGGAGATTTGATACTGCGTGAAGAGTTTGACCTATTTCGAAACAAGGCCCCGGGAGTAGACAACATTCCATTAGAACTACTGACAGCCTAGGGAGAGCCAGTCCAGACAAACTCTACCATCTGGTGTGCAAAATGTATGGGACAGGCGAAATACCCACAGACTTCAAGAAGAATATAATAATTCCAATCCCAAGGAAAGCAGGCGTTGACAGATGTGAAAATTACCGAACTATCAGTTTAATAAGTCACGGCTGCAAAATACTAACGCGAATTCCTTACAGACGAATGGAAAAACTGGTAGAAGCTGACCTTGGGAAAGATCAGTTTGGATTCCGTAGAAATATGTGAACAGGTGAGGCAATACTGCCCCTACGACTTATTTTAGAAGCTACATTTAGAAAAGGCAAATCTACGTTTCTAGAATTTGTAGAGAAAGCTATTGACAATGTTGACTGGAATACTCTCTTTCAAATTCTGAAGGCGGCAGGGGTAAAATAGAGGGAGCGAAAGGCTATTTACAATTTGTACAGAAACCAGAAGGCAGTTATAACAGTCGAGGGACATGAAGGGGAAGCAGCGGTTGGGGAGGGAGTGAGACAGGGTTGTAGCCTCTCCCCAATGTTGTTCAATCTGTATATTGAGCAAACAGTAAAGGAAACGAAAGAAAAATTCGGAGTAGGTATTAAAATCCATGGAGAAGAAATAAAAACTGTAAGGTTCGCTGATATTGTAATTCTGTCAGAGACAGCAAAGGACTAGGAAGAGCAGCTGAACGGCATAGACAGTGTCTTGAAAGGAGGATATAAGATGAACATCAACAAAAGCAAAACGAGGATAATGGAATGTAGTCAAATTAAGTCGGGTGATGCTGCGGGAATTAGATTAGGAAATAAGGCACTTAAAGTAGTAAAGGATTTTTGCTATTTGGGGAGCAAAATAACTGATGATCGTCGAAGTAGAGATGATAAAGAAAGTAGACTGGCAATGGCAAGGAAAGTGTTTCTGAAGAAGAGAAATTTGTTAACATTGAGTATAGATTTAAGTGTCAGGAAGTCGTTTCTGAAAGTATACGTATGGAGTGTAGCCATGTATGGAAGTGAAACATGGACGATAACTAGTTTGGACAAGAAGAGAATAGAAGCCTTCGAAATGTGGTGCTACAGAAGAGTGCTGAAGATTAGATGGGTAGATCACATAACTAATGAGGAGGTACTGAATAGGTTTGGGGAGAAGAGGAGTTTGTGGCACAACTTGACTAGAAGAAGGGATCGGTTTGTAGGATATGTTCTGAGGCATGAAGGGATCACCAATTTAGTATTAGAGGGCACCGTGGAGGGTAAAAATAGTAGACGGAGGCCAATTGATAAATACACTCAGCTGATTCTGAGGGATGTAGGCTGCAGTAGGTACTGGGAGATGAAGCTTGCATAGGATTGAGTGGAGAGCTGCATCAAACAAGTCTCAGGACTGAAGACCACAACAACAATAGTTATTTCATGTGAAACTGCGCAGTATTTGGTACTGCTTATCAAAGGACGGCCACAATGACGAAAGCAACGAAAGTGTTCAAGATTAGTGGCAATCACCAAATCAAATGCAACGTATTCACACTGGAAGATGTCCTACCTTTGACTCCTATAAACCAGAGTGACACTTTTAACCATGGTTTTGTATGTCCATGGCTCTGAGCACTATGCGGCTTAACATCTGAGGTCATCAGTCCCCTAAAACTTAGAACTACTTAAACCTAACTAACCTAAGGACATCACACACATCCCGAGGCACGATTCGAACCTGCGTCCATAGCGGTCGCGTGGTTCCAGACTGAACCGCCTAGAACCACTCGACCACATTGGCCGGCTTTTGTATGTCCATCCTTGTGGTTGGAGTTTGAGGGACTTCGTAACTAGCTGACATCGTTGTTGCAGGTAGTCTGCGAAAACCAGTTTACAGATGTTGGCCACTAAAGAATCGTGTATATGATTGGCGTTAACATCTCAGCGTCACTTGAGGCCTCTAGTTGGTGTACTGAATCATCCACTGCTGAAGCTAGATCTCCCAGCCACACTTCACAATTGTCTACAAATGAACCAAAACGAAGACTAAGTGCCTAAGTTTCCCGAAAAGAAATAATTTCTTTGCCTAGAGGAAAACATTGTCATAAAATACAGAAGAAAGGGAAGAAGCCGGAAATAGTATCTGGGACTCCATTCAAGAAGCAAGTAGAACCCCAGTTAAGATAAAACAAATAAATAAACCAAAGATCAAGGAAACAAAAGGAAAAGGAAGCAAAACTTAAGTATGTCGACAGAAAAAACAAAGCCTTATAGCTGTCCACACTGCTCTGAAAAGTACAACATTCCATCAACAGATCACCGCATTCAATGTCTGAAGTGCGAGGAGTGCTGGCATGGACACTGCTCTTGTTATGTATGCTCTGGCCACTTCATTTGTGTTTTCTATTAAACAGAATTTCCTCAGATTGGAATATTTTCGCAGGTTTTTGTTCACGAACACTAGAATTATTCATTAAACCATTAAATTAAATTTATTGTTTGCTGAGACGCAAGGTACATTACGTGTATGTATGCTGTAAACTAAACTAAAAAGGACAACTGAATGGGACGTACGTTTTTCCATTGTTAGCGTTCTGAATCTTAAGATCACTCATTTGTCCGTCTGTCTGTCTGTCTCTTTGTCTCTCCGACTGTTAAAAACTCTTTCTCTTGAACGGGTAGACGCATCAAGTAGAAATTTATGCCACATACTAAGATCTACGATACCTTCCCAGTGTAAAAAGTTGATGCTTCTGCGTCAGTGCCGGCCGATGTGGCCGAGCGGTTCTAGGCGTTTCAGTCTGGAACAGCGCGACCGCTACGGTCGCAGGTTCGAATCCTGCCTCGGACATGGATGTGTGTGATGTCCTTAGGTTAGTTAGGTTTAAGTAGTCCTATGTTCTAGGGGACTGATGACCTCAGCAGTTGAGTCCCATAGTGCTCAGAGCCATTTGAACCATTTGATATTCGCAAACTCACTCTTCGACACTTATAGGGTACTTCCTTTCAACCTAGAACTATGATATTTGGCCAAATTCTATGTTTTACGGTGAAACTAAAGGAAAATCCCGACAATTGTTTATTTTTTAATTATCTCAGAGGAAAAAAAATTTATTTGATATCAGAGTGACAGACTGTCTGTCCGTCCGTCCATCTGTCTGTCCGTTCGCTTTTCCTTAGAAACCGGTAGACATATCAAATCAGAATTTGTGTGGTACATGATACGTGTTACAAACCGGACACAATAGGAAGGACCAGGCCCCTTTCCTTTTTTCTGTATCACTCGTTTATTACATCAGAGAAACACACATTTTAAGACAAAATTTAACGACATAAAATATTGTTCCCAGTAAAGGAGTGACAAAACTTAGTTCTCGTAAGGGTTTCTGCTGGCAACAAATTTTAAACAGGCAATGTAAGGTTTACATCAATTTAGCTCAAACACGTAGCTAGTGATTGAATCACGACACAGACACTTTAACAATTTCGGCAACAAATAAATAGCGTGAATTTGTACTCACAGTAACAAACTAATCAACAGGCTTGCCATTGAATAGGTAGTAGGCCATATGGAACGAATTAGCAACACCCAGCTACTAGGGGGAGTTAATACCAACAGTCTTTAAATGTCTTGCTCCCCATCAAATAAACTTACAGTAATAAAATAAATAACAAATCAAACACACTACGCTCCACTCAAGCTCTTCAGTGGAAGCCAAGCCAGAATGAAGATTCCATTAACTGACTAGCACTGAAGCCACACTACAGCTCGTCTCTGTGTTCCCAGACACACATGGGGCAAAATTATACAAGACAAGATTTTAAAGGGAGCACATCAGTAAAACCGGTAGTGGAGCTAAATCGTGCCACTCAAAATTAAGGTACTAGACCTGGGCTCAAGGTGGTATACAATGAGGTTGCCTTAGTCCTACACTGAGCTTCCAAAATATTAATTCAAATGACCAATTCAAAATTAACTACACACAAACCACCATTAATTAACGAGGAGTGACAAGGTCGTTCGAAGGCAAGCAAAGATAAGAAACATCGAAGGATCGATAACGGACATCCAAGAGACATTGAGGCTTCTGCGTCAGTGCAATTAAGAAGGGCATTTATTTCATACATTTTGGTACCCTACCAGTATCGGTGTCAATAACAGGCAGAAACCGTTGAAATTCTCGATTCACTGGCTAGATGAACTATATGTATACGTAATTAAACTTGTATGGAACCCTCAGCGCGTGAATCCTGTTTGCACTTATCTGACATTTTTCATTACATGCAAACGTAACCCCCCTCTCCATGCAAGCTGACTGACACCACGATCGGGTAACACAGCGCATTTTCATCACTTCCTTTTTTTTTAAGTTTTTGTTAACATGGAACCCTTAGAGTGCGAGGTTGCAAAAAGCCAATGATGTTTACAGCATTCGACGCCTCACATAGTGTCTACGACGCTACCTCAATATTGGCTGCTAATGGCAACGAGGGGGCGGGACTGCAGGTATCCAATGGTGACCATAGCATGAGGCTACGGAGCTTAGTTGAACTGCTTAGTAGCTGAGTAATTCACAGCAGTGCTACAGTGATAGTGATATCGACACAAAGTAATGGCAACGATAAACAAAAGCAAATATTGCGTTATATGTACAACAAGTTGCCGAACTTCACATAAGGAATTTCACAGAATGAGAAACATGTAAGAGACGAAATATTAGCGTTTTTGAAAGACGAGTCAGTGGAATGTGTGCTGTCGTATACAGTCGACGGTGCGGCCAAAGAGTACATTAATGACGATACATGCTTAACCAGTGAAAGAGGTACTTAAACACGTGTCGAGCCATGTAGTTCATCATCCTTGTCGGACAGGGAACCGAAAATCCTGTCCTCAGCGAAACGTAGTAAAGGACAATCGTAGTCCCAGGAGAGGGTACTAAATATGATTATTTACATGGAAGATTTTCCGCCAGCATATTAAAAAAACAATTTCGATCATATTTTGAATACGTCCGTAGCAATATGCTCATCTAGTGCATAAGAAAAACTACTGATATTCGCGAGAGGACAAGGCGCACTTGTTGCGAAACCTGGTTTCTCCGCGTTGCAAAGCTCGATACAATTTACAGGATGTGTTTGACAGTCAAATGGTTCAAATGGCTCTGAGCACTATGGGACTTAGCTTCTGAGGTCATCAGTCCCCTAGAACTTAGAACTACTTAAACCTAACTAACCTAAGGACAACACATACATCCATGCCCGAGGCAGGATTCGAACCCGCGACCATAGCAGTCGCGCGGTTCCGGACTGAGCGCCTAGAACCGCTAGACCATCGCGGCCGGCGTTTGACAGTCACCTACTACGTTACGCACATGAAATTGCGCGCGACGTAGGTTACAGTGATTTCAAGGAAAGCGGTAGACGGTTGCACAGCTTCCAAAAAGTGCTACAGAAATGGAAGACGTAAATTTCAACCAAGACGTCAGCTTGACGGTGCGTAACAGTGACGAGGAGAGGGGGCGCCTAGCTCAAAGCGCTGGACTCGTCTGCTGGAGGCGCGGGGCTGAGACCACAGCAAGTCAGTAGCCTAATCTTCCTTTGTCTCCTATGTCGTTACAGATATGCCGCACTGACATACTTTGAAAGATACTATATAAAATGTTCGGTAAATAATGCAACACTTTTTTTTCTGGAAGTAGGTTGGTTTCATTCTGGATTCCAATACACCACATAGTTCTCTAGTCTTTGGGCTACAAAACCCCATTTTCAGCATTCCGTAGAATGCTATGACCTTACGCTACTTCACTGGGATGGCCCACATGCCCGCAATGTACCACTCCACTGGTCGACGACCTAGCCCCATCATCCACGTATCGCTTACCGCAGAGCATATCCTTCATTGGGACAGACAGATGGAAGGTGGGAGATCCGGACTGTAGAGTGCATGAATATGTCCAATGTAGTTTTGTGAGTTTCCCTCGGGTGTGAGGACGTGTGTAAGGTGATGCGTTGTCTTGGAGAAGGATGTCCGAAATTGCATGAGACAATGCTGTGTGCGGCCGGCCGTTATACGAGAGTACCGAGAAACAGATATACGCAAATTTTTGGTGATATCAGGTCCCTCGCCCAACGGCACACCGTGCTTTTGTTCACTGACAGGTCTCTGTAGACATCGTGCCAGAGCCTGTGAATATCTGCTATGCTCTGGCTTTCCGCCAAAACAAATTCAATGACAGCTCTGTTTCGGGAAATCACCTCTATTACAGACGCCATTTCGAAGTTTACGTTTATCGCCGCAACCTATCGAAACTTCATGAAACTCTGGCGGAAGAAGCGTGAATATTCTACGGTGTACCACACAACGAACTAAGAAGTTTTTCAACTGAAATTGCACGACAAAAGAAGTGTTGCATTACGTATAGAAGACCCCTCATGCAAATAGATATCTCGATGATCGACTTGATTTCGGCTTGAGAGTGTTGTAATGTCTGGCAGTGTGGCTAACACTGTGCTCTAACAAGATATGTGGGTGAGAAAGATCATCCTTTAAAACAGTACAAATGGCACCACCCGACTGTAGATAAACTCTGTGAGGAGTGCTGTGAAAATTCCTGTCTCTACGTATTGATTTTCGTTTCAGCAAATAATTTTAGACAAATACTTTACCTGCTTTTTGTTTTGTCCGAGCTTGTACTCTGTCCCTAAAACAATCCACGTCCCCATGATTGTGCTCATCGACAGTAACCAGTACAGACTTAATAACTTGATACGTTGCCGAATGGTAGTCTCTTCTCAATGTACAATACACTATAAAATTTGATACACAGCTCTGACTAATAGTTTTGTTCGCTAGCAGCGATACTTGAATGACGGCAGCATTATCTAAGATGATGCTGTCGTTGTAGGCGATGACGAATTGGCTACGCGGCGCCGCTCATTGACGTAAGTGATCTTGTGGCAGCGGTGGCGTGTGGAGCTACTTGAGGACGCGTATACGCCGACGTCCCTCATATCGTTGCAGCGTCCGGCAGCGACTGTCCTTACGTGAGGTAGAAATCTTGACATGGGATCTCGTTCTTCGTACGACAAGACGAAAGTTGTTGGCATTGACCGGTCATGACATTTTATCGTTCCCTCTGCATCTACAGTGGCGTGTGGTGAGGGGCAAGTCGGGATTTTTTCGTGTGACGAACGACTTTGGTGAGTTCCCGTGTCACCTCATTAACTTTATAGTCATGAGCTCTTTCGCGAGACGTGTAGAAGGAAGGAATGTTTCCTGGCCCTCCTAAGAACGTACGCTGTGTGGAATATAAAATGGAATTGAGACCATAGCACTGGATGAACATCTTTGCAATGCTTTCGTGCTTGTTAACCAACTCCATGCCCAAAGGCGCTACTATTCTTTGGGTTTTCTCTGTTTCTTCGGTAAGTCCTCCGAGAATGAGAAGCACTACGCAAACATACAAGTGATGGTTTTGTAAGTAACCTCCTTCGTGGACGGATTACACTTTCTTCGAATTGCTCCAGTGAATCTGTCTGACGTCTGCTGTTCTTACGATAGGTTTCAGGTCGTCATTTCACCTTAAATCGCCTCGTAAACATAGTCTCTTTCCGGGGGAAATAATAGAGACAAGTTAATCTTATTTCAAATTACGTTACTCTTATAACTTGTGGTCTGGTACGAAATTCTATTCTGAAATATTGTTTGAAATGATCTCGTTGCTGATTTCGTATAGAGTTAATCTATTTCGTAGAAAATAAGCATTCCTTGGGGTTGCATGAACACTGTGTCGCGACTGAGTTCAGAGGCGCGTTGCGAATGGCCTAGGGAACAGCCTGTGGGAGTTCCTGGTGACGTAGCCGGGTACGGTGAGTGAGGACTCGTCAGCTAGATCGCCAGACTGCCGACAGAGTGCAGCCCAGGCGAATATTAGTAATCAGGACACCTAAACATGAATAGGAGAATAAGCATCTACAGCATCTATTCTTTATTGGGGATCACACTCATCGGAAAGTTTTTAAATGAGAGCATCTCCTCCATTCTATTGTAAAAACAGTCAGATGGTGAACACGTTCGCGGGTAATGGTGTTGTGTACGTATCGCAAGGAGAAAGTGATGATCCGCAGGAAGCCCTGTAGAGGATAGTCGCATACTGGAGAGACTGGCAGTTGACCCTTAACCTAAGTAAGTCTTTCTGGTTTGCAAAGGCGTCTTCATACTTACAGAAGTATTCGCCAGTTTTCAAGCCGAGCGATGGGCCAAGGGCTAAAGCAAACTAACATTAAGATGCCTCCTATGGTGGTCACTTTACGAACAGAGTGAATCATATTTGCGCCGTTGTGACTTAATGAAAGTTCGAATGACTGCAGCGTCCCTACATGTTTGAAACGGAAAGATAAAGGAGCGACATTAACTTTCCGTATATACCAGTAGGACTATAGCCAGTGCGAGAAAACAAATATCTTGGGATTCGCTAAAAGCAAGGGGAAACAACAGCCGTTACTTTATGTGAGGGCATGTAGCTGTATTCTATGGTTACATGACGATGGCATCCTCGTGGGTAAAATATTTCTACGGGAAAATGGTCCACAATTCAGATATCCTGTCGGAGACTACCCACGAAGACATTGTCATCAGGAAAAACAAGACTGGCAGACTGCATATCGGAACGAGGACTGTTAGATCGCTTGATAGTGTAGGTAGGTTAGAAAATTTAAAGAGGAAAATGGATTGCTTGAAATTAGATACAGTAGTGATTAGTGATGTCTGGCGCCAGGATGAAGAGGGCTTCTGGTCACGGTAGTACAGGATTATAAACACAAAAGCAAATAGAAGTGACGCAGGAGCAGAGCAAATAATGAATAATAGAACAGGAATGCGGCAAGCTACTAAGAGCAGCATAGTGGACGCATTATCGTAGCCACGATGGGCAGCAAGCCAACACGTCGTGTATAACTCATATAGCTCCGCACATGGGAAAACTGAAAGAATGTATGATAAGATAAAAGAAATAGTGAGGTAGTCAAGGGACGGGAAAATTTAATTGTGATCGGTGATTCGAATTCCCTGCTATGGAAAAAAAGGAAAGTACGTGGAAGACACGTTTAGATGCTGGAAGGTTTCAGACTGATTATACACTGTCGGAAAAAAAGTACACCTGAAAAGACGGCGTCGATTTCGATCCGAAGACGGCTTATGCGATATGTGGACGATAGATTAACTGATAATGATTTCAATGTCATCCGCCAATGTCATTCTCCCCATTTAACAGGCTATGCGCATAGCCAGAAGCCTCAGTGTTGTGCGAACGTGTGAAACAAACGGGCTGTCATGCCATGGAGCTCAGTCGTGCTTCCTGCATACAACTGAGCGAGTTCGAAAGAGGTTTCACTGTGGCATTCCGAGTGTCGGGATGGTCCTTTCGGAGATGCTGGTATCAGTGGTCACGTGAATTTTCACGCACCCGTAGATAAGGTTCTGTACGTCCATGCAGCAGAGTCGCACGCCAGGATCGTCGTAACGTAAGGGCAGCATGGCAGAGAGTACAGCTGCCACAGAGTAGATAAGAATGATTGCGAACCCAAACGTGTCAGTTTTCTTACGGGAGGCTGAGACGGTGGGCGGCTGGGGGGAGGGGGAGGGGGAGAGTGTGGCGGGGGCCGACGTCGACTGAGGAAGGTGGAGAGCCCTGTACTTCCCTCGTCTGTGTTTGTTTAAATAAAAATGCATCCCATCTCAGATTTGGGAGTGGAAGTGACCTCTGAGTGAATATTGTCAAATAGCGCGTTCCGACACCGCTAGGCTCTTCCTTTGGCTGCAGCAGAGGGGGCTGGGGAAGGGGAATGAGGGACGCACGTGCAGCCAGAGGCAGGCTAGCGGCTGCGCCGGGACCCCACAGATGTGACTTGTAAGAAAACCATCAGGACCGATGAGTAGAATGAGTCAAGTAGTACTAACAAATTGCACTGAGTTCTTGCTACGCGCAGGGCCGTTTTTTTTCTCGCAGTTTACGCAGACACTGCTTTCAAAATGTGCAGTGGGCTGCCCGTGACGCTACTGCGAACGCTGTGCAGATCAAATTCCATACCCGTGGCACTGGACACTCACCGACTGGCGGATTTCCCAACAACGGATTGCGGCTATCTGGACCCACGGTGGGGCGCTTACTGGCTGATTAGAACATGAAAGGACTTCACACCGTAATGAATCTCAGATCAGAGGCCGAGTACATTTCTGTAATCAGATGTTTGGAATCTATGGAGTCACTTTTAAGTAATGCAAAAACAGACACAATGTCTGATAGGATAACCGCAATCAGTGATTTTACAATTTTCTTAAAATCCGTCTTGATTGCAAAATGTTTATTCATATGACCGGTTTCGGTTCATCTAGAACCATATTCAGATCTGTAACGATAATGATAATAGTTTACTATTTCACGAATGCAAATCTTTTTCTTCTTATCTAATCACCATCAAATGTACCAGAACGTACCTGATATTTCGGTTACAGGATTAACCCGTCCAAATACAGCAACTTTCACATGCTGTGTCACATTAAATTGGTTGTCAGAATGCGCGTCGTTTATATTATTTATAGCACTATTACAGACAGGTGGCGTCTGGTGTTGGCCTGTTCGTATTTGTTCAACACGGCAGTTAAAGTCAAGAAGTCGATTATAGATGAAATGCATTCTGCTCACGAGAACAGAAACGAGCTACAAACTCTTAAGGACTTGAATAAGAATCACATCAGGCTATAGTCACGAAGGCAGATAATGGCGGTACTATGGTTTTAATACACGATACAGACTATATACAGAAAACTGAAAAGTTCTTTATGGAGAACGGAATAGTAGAGATCAATAAAGAACCAACCAGGAAATTTCAAACATACGTAAGGAAACAAATAGATAACTGTGTTTCTCTTCACGGAGGAGGAAAAGTTTAAACTGAAAGTAATGAATCCGCGAATCCCCGAATTACGGTCACAAATAAAGCTCCATAATGTTGAAAAATCGATTCACCCAATCGTCAATAATACCAGTAGCCCAAGTTATAAATTAAATAAAGAGCTAAATAACAGATTGAAAGTGGCATATACAAATCGTCGGACGTTTAACATTATGAACAGCTACGAATTTGCCGAGGAAATTAAAGACGTAATTATACCTCAGCATGTGTCACTAGCTTCATTGGATATCACCAATCTGTACACAAACATTACCGCAAAAGAAACGATTGAGATCATTAAGAACAATTTCCTCACACATGGTATATTGGCATTAGGGGAAGTGATTTAACTACTGGAAATGCTGGAACAAGTCTTATCGTTCAATTACTTTACTTTCAGTGGTAAAATTTATCAACAGAAAGACGGGTTGGCAATGGGAAACACTTTAGCTGGGACGCCGTCTGACATTTTTCTAAATCTCTTGGAAAACGAAAATTAGATTCACTATGGAATTTGAAGAAGACAAGCGTATAGATTACTTAGATTTAACACCAATAAAGAAAGATGGGAACCATGAATTTAGCATATTCAGAAAACCTACGTGTAAAGATTCAGTTATCAATGAGCGCTCTTGTCACCCCACCCCGACACAAATGGGCGTATTTTACTTCGATGGTATACATGCTACTAAGATTGCCCCTAATCCAGCAGGAAGTAGAAAAGTTAGTATTTTAACCCTCTAACGGTAAATGGCTCTGAGCACTATGGGACTCAATACCTGAGGTCATCAGTCCCCTAGAACTTACAACTACTTAAACCTAACTAACCTAAGGACAGCACACAACACCCAGTCATCACGAGGCAGAGAAAATCCCTGATCCCACCGGGAATCGAACCCGGGAACCCGGGCGCGGGAAGCGAGAACGCTACTGCACGACCACGAGCTACGGACTGCTTTGCCGAGCAGAACCACAAAAAGAAAATCGAGAAGATGGCCCATGCGGTACTTTTAAGCTGACATCGCTGCTATAAATAGTTTCATCATTTTCAAAAGCAATAGCAATATGGACAGCTTGTCAAATGACGCGAGAATATCATTTCTCAAAAATCTTGCGCTCTCTTTGACAAAACCTCTTATGGAAGAGAGGTTGGGTAACAGACATCTTCCCCGTGAGCTCCGTTCGTATATTTGAAAACTTTTACAAAAAGAACCAATCGAATTAGACAAGCCTATCCAAGCACAGCGACTAAAGAAAAGATGATGTAATTTTTGTGACAGATCAAAAGATAGGAAGGGGAATGCTTTTTGCAGTAAGTGTAATCGTTCCATATGTGGGGAGCATAAAGTTATTATATGCCCTGGCTGCAAAGAAAGTGAGATGTGATAAATTGTGCCAAATATGTATTTTGCAGGGCTGTATGTGATCGCTTCCAGGATCCCACGCGTCGGCTTTGACCCGTGACGTAAGGGTGTTGTGTGTGACGTCATGACGGCACGGAGTTTGGATTGAGTGTGGCTGTCTCCAGTTCTGTTTTATCTTATTTTATTTACTTTTCTGATCTGTTCGTTCTATCTCGTGAGATTTTTTTTTAAATTTAAAAACACTTATTACTTATTTTAATTATCTATTTCCTCCAATTTCTGTTTTAGTTTATTATATTTATCTTTCTGATCTGTTCGTTCTATCCCGTGAGATTTTTTTTTAAAGATAAAAAACACTAATCAGCTACTGAAGCATCTTTATCTTCTATGGGTTGCAGGGGTTACGACCCCTGGGGAGGTGGGTGGGTATTCATGCATGGCTGTCTTCACTTACACGTTGTAGCTACGCAAGGCGTCTAAATTTGTTTATATTTAGTTTGCCCCCCACCCAAAACAACCCATTTCCCGCGCTTGTCCCGTTAGTGTCATTAGGCTTCTTGTGGAAAGTGTATGTGCGTGTTTTTGTTTCCGCCATAGTTGTGACGTCATGGGTCAAAGCAGACGGGCGGGATCGGACGCTTCCGTATTTCCTCATTTATTATTTGTTCCTCTTACATTACGTGTACAAAGACATTTATTATTGAGAACTTTATATTTCGAAACTGCTGACATAATTATTTTCTACAATTAGTAAGAGATGTTTCTCATTTAGTTCCTATCTTTAGAATTTCTAAAGCACTCAAGTTCCTAGTTGATGACTGAATCTATTGATTTGTACTATGTTTTCAATAATTTTATAGAGAATATATCTATTAAGGTATTTTTTTGTAATGAAGTTCCTATTTTTTTCCAAAGTACTTTATATTCTTACTTTTTGACTACAAAAATTAAAAAAAACTTTTTGTCATAAGAAATATTATGTGTGTTTAATTGATAATAAACCTTTTTCCCATTATTCATTTATTTTACCCCGAAGAATCGATTTTGGAGGGTGGGGTCTGATCCAGGAAACTTCACCTTGCCGTTAGAGGGTTAAAACAAGTGGCCGTAGCGAACGGATACACGTGTAAGCAGGCGATGAATATTTATAATAAGATAAAGAAGAGGCAAATGAAGCAAATAGAAGGAAGTCAAGCCGCAGTTAAGATGAACAACAAGAAAAAAATATGTGGCTGTCACAGTGGAAGAATTATAGATAAGATTGAAAGATGCTTTCGTAAATCCGAAGTTAAAATAGGGTTCCGAACAAATAACACCCTAAAATTGAAGCTCCGGCACAAAATATATAATAGTAGGAATAAATTTCAGGATTTAGGAGTATATAAGGTAAAATGTGATGACTGCTGTAAACAATGTATAGGGCAGACTGGTAGGAACCGTGAGTCCAAATTCAGGGAGCACACCTACTCTGAAAACAAAACAGCGTTTGGGGCGCGAATGACTTCCTCAAAGCACTCAGTCAAGAACATTGAAAGAAATATAGACATCCTGCATGGAGCTCATAAGGTAAGGTTTCTTAACATTCTGGTGGAAATTGAAAGTTACACCCGCAAAAAGAAAGATCCGGATTTAATCCTCAACGAGCAGACCGAGTTCAATCATAACGCCTATTTTACTATTTATGGCGACTTACTAAG
The DNA here is from genome assembly GCF_023898315.1 of Schistocerca nitens. Taxonomy (NCBI): domain Eukaryota; kingdom Metazoa; phylum Arthropoda; class Insecta; order Orthoptera; family Acrididae; genus Schistocerca; species Schistocerca nitens. The sequence goes on from NC_064614.1 coordinate 1,170,181,874, forward strand.
ATGACAACTGTTGCGTGTGGAGATCCAGGCCGATGGATAAGAGATGTTGCGTGATGGAGGAGCTGGAAGATGCGTGCAGCGCCTGGCGTCGTTGACGGGGCCCTCCTGCACGGCCCTCTTGCCCACGGCGATGGACGTTAGACAACTGAGCGGATCGCGGCACTGCACCGAAATGGCGTGATATACGGAAGCAGACCGTAGAGGAAAACAAGTCTACACCAGCGCCATAGATATAGAGATCGCCCTATGTTTTTAGATCGTATAAAAACGATAAATTTGCTGTGTTTTTTTTTTTTTTTAATTTCGATAAGTACAGATTGTAACCTTGATATCTACAGATTTTAATTAAGTATTTTGGGAGATAAAAGGTAATCACAAAAATCTATTGAATACAGTATGTGCATATATAATGTAACAAATGTACCATACTCCACCTGTCGATAATAGTGTTATAATTAATATAAGTGACGTGCATTCTGCCAACCACTTTTATGTGTCGCAGCGTGTGAAAGTTGATGGATTTGGACGGGTTACTCCTGTAACCGAAATATCAGATACGTTCTGGTACATTTGATGATGATTAGATGGGATGAAAAAGATTTTCGTTCGTGATATAGTAAATTAGTATCAAAATGGCTCTGAGCACTATGCGACTCAACTGCTGAGGTCATTAGTCCCCTAGAACTTAGAACTAGTTAAACCTAACTAACCTAAGGACATCACAAACATCCATGCCCGAGGCAGGATTCGAACCTGCGACCGTAGCGGTCTTGCGGTTCCAGACTGCAGCGCCTTTAACCGCACGGCCACTTCGGCCGGCAGTAAATTAGTATCATTATCGTTACAGATCTGAAGATAGTTCTAGATGAACCGAAACCGGTCATATGAATAAACATTTTGCGATCAAGACACATTATAAGTAACATTGTAAACACTTTTAAGTTACATAGGTCTTACAATTATCTGGAGCCGATTATGGTACATTTGAAAATAAGCCGATGTTATTTCTTCTGGATAATTGTTTCTGCTCCTTAGAAGATTATCTCTTAGCATTCGGAGTGCGACACTGATTCTCATGCTCTTAAACTCAACATTGTTTTGAGGTATCTGACCAGCTGTAAACAAACGTGGCGCAGTCACATAATCGTCCGTAAACTGACTCGTTCCACGACATTACGCTAAATCATGGATGATAACCAAAGGAAAATAACTAAACCGTATTCAGATCACCATTCAATAGTTTCAACGCTTGTTTTGACGCTGTCTTCTGGTTCGTAAAAATGCGCTACAGCGCTGTGACAGAGACGACCCGTGCAGGGCGGACACACAGAGCCCTCACCCGGGCTGCCTCCCTCCCCTCCCCCTTCCCACCTACATGTAAATAGATTTAAGTGCCTGTCAGGGGGTTCAGCCAAACACCTTCACTATAACACTCAACTATTCCAATTTCGTACAGCGCGCAGCATATACAAACACTTGCATCTTTCCATGCGAGCTTTGATATCCCTCATTTTATTATGTTGATCGTTTCTCCCTACGTATGTCGGTGTCAACAAAATATTTTAGAATTCGGAGGAGAAAGTTAGTGACAGAAATTTCGTGGGAAGATTCCGATGCAACGAAAAATGCCGTTGTTTGAATGATGTCCAACCCAAATCCTGTATCAGTTCAGTGACACTCTCTCCCCTATTTCGCGATAATATAAAACGTGCTGTCCATCTTTGAACTTTGTCAAAGTACTCCATCAATCCTGTATGGTTAGGAGCCCACACTGCGCAGCAGTATTCTAAAAGAGGACGGACAAGCGTAGGGTAGGCATTCTTCGGTTATCCTTCCTCACAACATTTTGTTTGTGTTCCTTCCAATTTAAATTGTTCATAATTTATTTCCTAGGTATTTACGTGAATTTGCAATGAACCTTTGTGCATGTGCACGAAGCCGACAGAACAGGACCGCCCCGTTATATGGGGTTCCCAAAACCGTATTTCGCAAACCGATTTCCGAAAATCGGTTCCGGAAGGTCATGTACCACTTCTAATCGATTCAAGAAATCCGCTTCTAGCTGCCGGTTTTCCAATTTCATGATCGATTTTCGCTTCCATGTAAACGCAACCGCTTTTGAAACATACTTGGGTTGTCAAATTACATCTTGTTTTCAGACTATTCGGTTAATATGGACTTATTTTGGAGTGAAGGAGAAGTAGAGATATTAGATTGAAAGTGAAGCTGCCTACCTGTAATATTTCGGGGAAGAGAAATAAGGACTGTGTCGACTGACTCACAAACTGAATGAACTGTTTTCCAGACGCAGTATTTAACTGGCCAAGAAAATCCGCTTCAGACCTTAACATATACACGCGACAGCGAAAAACGACTTCCAACATTCGGTTTTCGTGTTTCGGAATATGTGTCGCACGTAAACGTTGTGAATCACGAGTACGGCGCCTTCCAACGATTATCCGCGTAGACACGCAGATGTGTGTAATGCACCGACGACTATCATTTACAGCGTTGACGGTAGGAGGCAGCACTTGCTTTACGGACAAATGTGAATTGAAAAGGAATCACACATTATCTGATTACTTTTCGACATCTACTTCGTGTGCAACATTTTATCGGTGTAATTCCCTACAGAGATACTGTTTTACTCAATACCTTCCTGCTTTCTTTTCATTTTGATGTTTACGTTTAACATACAAATAGCTCACTCAAGTTAAAACGTATAGTGTACACTACTATCCTACAGTGAAAAATATTTAATAGTAAGCTATCAAGTTGTTGTATATGAGCGATGCACTTACGATGAAAATTTTGCTAGCCTTTCCCCAAAACACAGTTTTACTCAAGAGTCGACTCCACCGTACAGAAAACCAAAAAATTACCTTTAAAAAATAAAAAATATACATCTGGCCAGAGAATATCCACAATATCAGGCTGCACTATTCCCATCCCCCCCCCCCTCCTCCTTCTTGCAGGAAGGGGTTTAGAATAGGCCTGAGGTATTCCTGCCTGTCGTAAAAGGCGACTAAAACGAGTTCCAAACGTTTCGGCATTCTGTGACGTCCCCTGTAGGATTTGACCTCCATTCTCCAAAATTCTTTCGAAGAGCGAACCAACTGGGGAAGGGCCCCTTAACTGGTGCATCGTGTCCATCGTGCACTGAGACGTTCAGCATTCTTTATTGTCGTGGCTTTGCAGTTCCGCTCATTCACCATCTGCTGGGCGAGGACACCAGCCCGGTACGGAATCGGAGCTGTGCAGACTCACAGATTTGGTTCACGGGGTAGGCTGACCACATTGGCTTCCGAGTTATTAGCCAAGATTCAATATAACTATTTCCAAATCGAGAAGGAAGCTCTTGCTGTTATCTATGGTGCGACAAAGTTTCACAATTAACTATCTGGTCGGATGTTTGACCCAGTGACGGACGAATAACTTCACTCATTGTTTCATCCGTCCGAACCTGTTCCTCCACGCACAGCTCATAAGCTGTAACACTGGGGCCTTGTTATTGAAAAATGAAATGTCATATGGCTAGGGCCTCCCGTCGGGTAGACCTGTCGCCTGGTGCGTCTTTTTAGTTCCTTGTCGATGAGGATGATATGATGAAGAAGACCACACAACACCCAGTCCCTGAGCGGAAAAAATCTCTGACCCAGTAGGGATTCCAAACCGGGCCACTTTGCATGGCATTCCGTCGCGCTGACCAGTTTTTTTAAGTATCAGCTTGATATTTTCACGAAAATCAGACAACCATCGTCAAATCATCATATAATATCAGCTGCAATCAACAAATTAGTTCAAGCACAAACAATTATTACATTTTGTACGGGAAGACTATTATCCCACCCTTCTTCTTAATTTTCTTTTTATATACATGAGGAAGAGAGAAAGTGACAAAACAAAGCCACAAGGAAGGGGACTCAAGCTCAGGGAAGAAACAGGTATCACAGGGGAGCTTAACCAACACCCTGACGGTTAAACGCAAGAAAAAGCATATTCGAAATAAGCGTTCGGTATCGTGGTAACCGCTGCTATTTCCAATGCGCAGTTGTCAAATAATGCTGAAAAATGCGAGGATCTGGGTAATTCCCGCCTTCAACGACATGGTGAACATAGTAACCCAAGAGCCAGACAATCGTGTTTGTTTTCGTCTGAGGAAAAAAGGATATGTCCGGATGTAGGAGAATGTAGTGTGGGAAAGCGGTTTCAGGCCCTCGAGAAAGGAAAGCTAATTGACGGCGGACCCAGAGCCCATCCGCAACCAACAAGCCTGTGAAGTAAATTGTCAGTTTGATGACATTCCTCACACTGATCAGTCGGACAAAGGCCAATACGAAAAAGACGATCACCAGTAGGTATCAGACGGTCAATGACCTTACACCACGTTGAAGCAATCTCCATCGGCAACATAGGAAGACTAAGATGAGACCAGATCGTTTTCCAAGACGTTGACGGGGAATCAGGTTCAACAGAAGAAAGGGGTCATGGTGCACCCCAACGGGGTGATAGCATTTTGTTACTAATATGCGTCATAGAAAGTATATCAACACCTCGGGTGCCGCAGCGTAGTATTAATCCGCCAAACATCAACAGTAGGGGTCAGACAGACATGCCGGATGCAGGAAAGTAAACGCAAATAAGATGGATGTCTTATTTTGATATCGGAAAGGCCCGATCCTGCAAGTTTTAGAGGCCTGGCCACTACTTCATACCGGACACGAAAGATATGGCGGTGCCACAGGAATCGACCAGACAGCTGTCTCCGTCTGTGGGCCATCATCGCGGCAAGACCTGAGCAACGTAATGTACTTTACTGAAGACATAGGTTTCTAAAAACCAGTACCTTGTGAAGGAGGCTAAGGGAACGGCGTTCATGTTCAAGGATCGCCCCTTGAACACAACTCGTAACCTCACGCCCATTTAGTGTGGCAATTTTGATCGGACTGCGATCCTCTAAGATCCCTAATGTCTTATGGCGATTGAAGACCGTCGCCCAAGGCACGAGATATGATCAAGGCCTCTCAACAGTACGAACGTGCATTTACGATCATTAATGCGAGCACCAGCAAAACGAGCAAATGAATCCAAGATATCCTGAAGCCTCGGTATGTCCTCGACATGTCGTACTAAAACCATGACGCCATTGGCGTATGCACGGACCGAAAAAAGTTCCTCCAATATAGTCCAGCCACGTAACTGCATGGCGAGGCGACGAAGTAAGGGCTCTAAGAACAAGAGAAAAAGGGACATTGACAAGGGCCTTCCCTGGGGTTAACCCCATCTGATCCATATCCGGGTGGTAGGGTGACCGTTCACTTTCACCGAGACACTGATACCGGTAAAAAGGCGAGTTAAGACCCGTCGAGCATCATTATTAAAGCCGACAGCGGTGAGCACTCTCGTTAAAAAATCGTGGCTGACACGATCAAACGCTTTTTGGAAATCCAGAAAAAGCAAAGCCCCTGGGATATGAGAGGCAGCCGCCACCGAAATGACATCGCGACATTCGAGAAGTCGGTATCGTGCGTCCAGGCACACATCTTTGATGGGCGGCAATAATAGTATCGAGCAGCTTAGAGAGGCGGATATTAATTGCTCGAGCGACAATTTTATAATCGAAGTTAAGGAGAGTAATAGGACAAAGGGAATCAACCGCAGGTCGACCTATGGATTTCGGGAGGAGGATGAGTTTAACATCCTGAAAAGGAGCATCGCTTCATTTACCTTTGGCCTTACGGTGTCACCAATAAGTGGCGAAAATTGAACATAAAACTCCTTAGGAATACCGTCTAATCCACGCGACATGCGGCACTGAGACCCTGTAACAACATCATATATATCATCCTTGTGAAAGGGACGCAGAAAGGCGTCATTTAATTGAGGCGTGACGACGCGATGCAGCAAGGATGTAAAGTCGTCGAGACAGTTTTAAGCCGGGACATGGGTATCGTACAAATCAGTAAAATAGGTGTACATAGTGGGAAATGTCACGGTGAGAGGTGAACGTGCGGTCGTCAGCGGTTGTGAGGGAGCCATGGCACACGCTAGATGGGCTAGGTGGTATAGTGATGTCGGTTCGTCTTGTAAAAGGGAACGTCATTGAGACCTCGTCTGCAGTCCCTCCTTTTGAATGCGTTTGAGCTGCAGCAATTTGGCTTTGATGCGCTGTATATCGGTAACCAGCAGGGGAGCATGGGTAGCACTATCATACAGTTGACGTAAGACTGAGTGGTAAAATTCTTGCGTTCGTCAATCGTCTGCCACCTTCGTAGCTCCACGGATTTTTGGTTTAACATGCAGTGTCCACCATGCCACTAGACGAGTACTGGTCCATAGTACGAGAAGAACGAACCCATACGTCCTCCAGGACGACACCAAGAGAGGTATCTTGGTTAGTTGGTTGGTTTGTGGGATTAAAGGGACCAGACTGCTACGGTCATCGGTCTCTTTTTCCAACACTTAAAAACACCCACACTGAATAAAAACGACAATGGAAAAGACGACAGACGACACAGGACAAGAACGACTTAGACACAGACCAGACAAAAGGAATTAAAATCACACAGAGTGTGACAGTGGTTGGCCGACCACAGAGACAAAAGGGAAAAGCCAACCACCGAGAAACACACTAAAAACTCAGAATAAAATCGTAGGCCAAAGGCCAGAATCAATACAAACTGACAAACAGATTAAGTGATAAAAGCCCCCTGCCCGAATAAAACGCAAAACTAAGCCTGCTATAGCAGTGTCATCTTTTAAAAGGGCAGGCAGCGTATAAAGCAGCACGTTTCAAAGGCGACAGATCAACAAAATGTGTACCACTGTCAAAGCCGACCAGCAGCGACATAGAGGAGGGTCCTCATGACGCAGTAAATGGCTATTTGTCATGTGGGTGTGGCCAATGTGAAGCCGACAAAGGACTATTGAGTCCCTGCGAGTGGCTCGCATGGATGACAGCCACACATCCGTCGTCTCCTTGATAGGACGGAGTTTGTTTGGCCTGGTCAGGTTGCGCCATTCAGTGTCCCAAAGTTCGAAAACTTTAAGGCGTAAGATCGCTCGCATAATCAGTCTCCGGGAGGCCAATGTCGAGAGATGGTTTACTGGTGGCCTGTTTGACCAGGCTGTCAACATGTTCATCGCCGGGTATCCCAACATGGCCTGGGGTCCACACAAAGGCCACAGAGCGGCCGCAACGAGCAAGAGTATGGAGGGACTCCTGGACAGCCATCACAAAACGAGAGCGAGGGAAGCACTGGTCGATAGCTTGTAAGCTGCTCAGCGAGTCGCTACAGATAACGAAGGACTCACCTGAGCAGGAGCAATATACTCTAGGGTAAGAAAGATGGCGACCAGTTCAGCAGTGAAAACGCTGCAACCAGTCGGCAATGAATATTGTTCGTAATGGTCCCCTAGAGTCAGAGCATAACCGACACGACCAGCAACCATCGAACCGTCAGTGTAAACAATGCCAGAGCTCTGATACATGGCAAGGATGGAAAGAAAGAGGGGGCTGAAGGCCTCCGGAGGGACTGAGTCCTTCGGGGCCTGTTCCAATTCGAGCTGAACGCAAGGTCCTGGCACGGACCATTGGGGTGTACGCAGAGGGGCCCAGAAAGGAGGTGGAAGAGGGAAAACCTCCAGACATGAAAGAAGCGGACCGCGATCGTACAACCCAACCGGGGCCGACGTTCTGGGAGATATACGACTGACTGAGGGAACGGGATGATAATTAGGATGCCCGGCAAGCTAAATACATGTGCAGCATAAGCGGCCAGTAAACGTTCGCGCCTTAACTGCAGTGGAGGAACACCTGCCTCCACAAGTAAGCTGTTCACAGGGCTGGTCCGGAAAGCACCAGTGACAAGTCGTATCCCGCTGTGAAGAATTGGGTCCAGCACCCACAATGCAGAAGGGGATGCTGAACCATGAGCAAGGCTCCCATAATCCAGTCATGACTGGATTAACACCTGGTAGAGCACTAAGAGGGTAGACCGGTCGCTGCCCCAGCTGGTGTGGCTCAAGCATCGCAGACCATTAAGATGCCGCCAACAAATCTGTTTAAGCTGCCGAATATATGGGAGCCAAGTCAACCAGGCAAAAAAAGCCACACCTGAAAACCGATGAGTCACCACCACAGCAAGAAGTTCACCGGCAAGCTAAAGCCACGGCTCAGGGTGAACGGTTCGTCGCTGGCAGAAATGCATAACGCGGGTCTTCGCAGCCGAAAATTGGAAGCCATGCGCTACAGCCCAAGAATGCGCCTTGCGGATAGCGCCCTGCAGCTGACATTCAGCACCTGCAATGCCAATGGAGCTGTAGTAGAGGCAGAAGTCGTCAGCATACATGTAAGCTGAGACAGACGGTCCCACCGCCGCAGCGAGCCCGTTAATTGCAACAGGCAGACACTTAGGACAGATCACTATGGTACCCCGTTCTCCTGAACTCTGGAGGAACTATGGGAGGCCGCGACTTCCACGCGGAAGGTACGATACGACAGAAAATTTCGTAGGAAAATCGGCAGTCGACCCCGAAGACCCCAATCATGAAGTGTAGAGAGGATCTAATTGCGCCATGTCGTATCGTATGGCTTCCACATGCCAAAAAAGACATCGACGAGGTGCTAACGGCGGGCAAAGGCCGTACACATGGCTGACTCCAAGCTCACCAGATTGTCGGCGGCAGAGCGGCCTTTACGGAATCCACCCTGAGACGGAGCTAGAAGGCCCCATGACTCGAGTACCCAACTCAACCACCGGCTCACCATGCGTTCGAGCAACTTGCAAAGAACGTTGCTGACGCTGATGGGGCGGTAGCTGTCCACTTCCAATGGGTTCTTGCCGGGTTTCAAAACGGGGATAACAACGCTTTCCCGCCATTGCGACGGAAACTCACCCTCGACCCAAATACGGTTATAAAGGTCGAGGCGGCGTCGCTGGCAGTCCACTGAGAGGTGTTTCAGCATCTGACAGTGCATGCAATCTGGCCCGGGAGCTGTATCAGGGCAAGCGGCTAGGGCACTGTTCAATTCCCACTCACTGAATGGAACATTGTAGGATTCAGTATGGCAGGTGTGTAATTAAAGGCTCCGACGTTCCACCCGCTCTTTAATGGAGCGGAAGGCCAGTGGGTAATTCGCAGAAGCGGAACTGAGAGCAAAATGGGCTGCTAAGTGATTTGCAATTATGTCGGAGTCAGTACAAATTGCCCCAGTCAGTGACAGTGCAGGGATGCTGACAGGGGATAGAGGCGTCTAATCTTGGCCCAGACCTGCGATGGAGAGACATGGAGGCCAATGGTGGAGACATACCGTTCCCAGCACTCCTTCTTGTGTTCGCGAATGATGCTGAGGGCCCGCGCACGGAGCCATTTAAAAGCGACGAAGGTTTCTATTGAGGGATGCCGCTTGTGAGGCTGGAGCGCCCGCCTGCGATCTTTAATCCCCTCGGCGATCGCAGGCGACCACCAAAGCACAGTCCTCCGCTGATGGGACCCAGAAGAACGTGGAATGGCAGATTCTGCAGCAGTAACGATGCCAGTGGTGACCGAGTGAACCACCACATCTATTGCTTCATTAGAAATAGGCTCAATAGCGGCCACGGAGGAGAACAAGTCGCAGTCAGCCTTATTCATAGCCCATCTGCAAGGGCGCCCAGAAGAGTAACGCTGTGGCAGTGACAGAAAGATCGGAAAGTGGTCACTACCACACAGGTCGTCATGCACACTGCATTGGACAGACGGTAAGAGGCTTGGGCTGCAGATCGAAAGATCGATGGCTGAGTATGTGCCATGCACCATGCTGAAATGTGTGAAGGTACCATCATTTAAAAGGGAGAGGTCCAGCTGTGTCAATACGTGTTCAACAGTGCGGCCTCAACATGTTGCCACTGACCAACCCCACAGAGGATTATGGGCGTTGAAGTCGCAAAGTAACAGGAAAGGTGGCGGCAATTGGGCTATCAGCACAGCCAGGACATGCTGCGGGACATCACCATCCAGTGGAAAATACAGACTGCAGACTGCCTGTGGCGTCCACACCCAAATAGCGACAGCCTCTAAAGGTGTTTGTAGAGGGACAGACTCGCTGTGAAGGGAGTGAGGGACATAGCCACCAGAGACCCTTTCACAAGCTGCCCGGTTCCTATAATAACCCCGATAGCCATGGAGGGCGGGGGTTCGCATTGCCGGAAACCAAATCTTTTGAAGAGCAACGCAGAAGAAATTGTGAAGGCTGAGAAGTTGACGGAGCTCAGCAAGATAGTGGAAGAAACCCCTGCAGCCACTGGAGGATGACATCTTCCATGGCTGAGAAAGGGGGAAGGAGATTACGCCGCTGGGTCACTTGCTGCCTCCGATTGGGCACCTGTGCAAGTGCTATCCGTCGCGTCCGAGTGACCGCTGAGATCGAGCTCCTCAGCACATGCCAGGATCTCCACCTCATCGTCTGACGCAGAGCTCGAAGGGTGCAGTGGGGTGGGTGCCACTGCAAGTTCTTTGGCCTTAGAGGTCTTTCTCTTGGACTTCTCTTGCTGAACCTTGGGTTTCACCAGGTGGGAGGGCTTCACCAATTCAGTCTCCAGGATAGAGGAGGAGCGCAAAGCCCTACGACCAGCCGCTGGTGAGAACTTGTGCCACTGTCTGGCATCATCCTTCCCACTGGTGGAAACCTGGGAAGGGAGGGACCCAAGGAACCCCTTCCAAGCGACAGTAGCCGATGAAGTTGGATGATTCTCCGGCTGAGAAGCGGGGACGGACGTCCCTGATGGGAGGGAGGGTGTTGCTCCTGAGGTAGGTGGCGCAGGAGCAACGGGGTTGGGAGAGCCCCCCACGGGCAAGGGGTCATGGGGAGTTGCACAGCTCGTCGATACGGCTGGAATTCTCGGGGCTAGCACGGTTGTTGTAGCAGCAGCGTAGGAAGATGTCATTCTCACAGGATGGAGTCAGTCATACTTCCTCTTAGCCTCACTATAGGTCAGTCGGTCCAGGGTTTTATATTCCATGATTTTTCGCTCTTTCTGTAAGATCCTGCAGTCTAGCAAGCAAGGTGAATCATGCTCTCCACAGTTGACACAGATGGGAGGCGAGGCGCATGGAGTATTGGGATGTGATGGGCGTCGGCAATCTTGACTTGTGAGGCTGGAAGTACAGTGGAAAGACATATGGCCGAACTTCTAGCACTTGAAGCACCGCACTGGGGGAGGTATGTAGGGGTTGACATCACACTGGCAGACCATCACCTTGACCTTCTCCAGTAAAGTATCACCCTTGAAGGCCAAGATGAAGGCACCGGTAGCAACCTGATTATCCCTCAGACGCCGATGAACGCGCCGGGAGAAATGCACACCTCGACACAGCTCGTCATCAGACTGCAAACGTAGGTCCCTATGGAAAATAATACCCTGGGCCATATTTAAATTCTTATGTGGTGTGATGGCAACGTTAACATCCCCCAACTTGTCACAGGTAAGTAACCTTCGTGACTGGGCAGAGGATGTCGTTTTTATCAAAACTGACCCAGAGCGCAGTTTGGACAAACCCTCCACCTCCCCAAACTTGTCCTCTAAATGCTCTACGAAGAACTGAGGCTAGGTGGACATGAAAGCCTCCCAATCAGATCTCGTACAGACTAGGAACCGGGGAGAATAATTGTCACTGCCATCCTGAGACTTACGCTCCTCCCACGGTGTGGCCAGGGAGGGGAACGTTTTCGGATCATACTTCTGAACATTAAATTGAGCACGAGAACGCTTAGAGAGTGCTGGCGGCTGGCCACCAGCGAGGGATGATGTACCACGCTTCATTGCGGATCATCCGCCCTGATGCCACCCACTCTGACCAAGGGCCCTCCCCACGGGCGCCACCCAGCCTCAGCAAAGGCCACCTGGCAAGATGGCCATTGCCGGGAGTCCTGATGCCCCAGGGAGATGGGCATCTACTCCTTGGTATACATGGGGAGTTAACGGCACAGGCATCAGCAGAGCGATCTCTGCGTTGTCAGGGGAATACAACCAACAGGGTACATGGCGGCTTCACCACAACGGACTGGCCACCGTGTTGGATCTCAGGTGCAAAAATGTCCAATGTCGTCGTCTCAGCAAGAAGCGAAACTGTGCAGTGCATAGTGGTGATCGCACCCAGGAAGGTATCCTCGCCCAAGAGATGGAAAACGAGCGGGACAGCATTGCGACGACGAGAAAGCCGGTTAAGGTCTCAACGCACGACGGATGTAAGGCGCCCTTCCCCGATTGGCTCGCTCTTCGGAAGAATTTATAAAGATGGAGGTCAAACCCGAGAGGGGACCATCACATAAGGCCGAAACGTTTGAGACTCCTTTTAGTCGCCTCTTACGACAGGCAGGAATACGGCGGGCCTATTCTAACCCCCGAACCTGCAGGGCGGGGGGGGGGGGGGGAGGTGTCTTGCAAATAGCCTATACCGAGCATCCAGGGAGGACGAAACAATTTTACCAGTTGCCACTCGTAATTAAATGTGACAGCTACGGCGCAATAATCAGTGGAACGGTATTACATCAACATCCAGCAGTTACCCACAGAAGGAATCGGATAGGTAAAAGCGATCGAGGCGAGTGCTAGACGTTTGAGTGAACTATGTATGTGGCACAAGCGTAAGATATCGAGAAACCCACACATCACGCAGGCGCAAGGAGCGCACCAGGTCGTCGAGTTCTTTACTGAAATTAAAATTAGGAGACCCACCGCCCGTAGAACACAACTGAAGTCCCCACCTAAGATAACATTTGTCAGGGATTTACGAAGCAGGTAAATGATTTCTTCTTTATAGAAATTCGAAAGTGCGGTAGGACGACCTGTACCAGAAGGGGCATAAAGAAGGAGTAAACTGAGATCACAAAACGTGCACCCGATCCCCCTTCCACTGCCATCAACAGAATGCCTTCCCTATAAAACAAGACAGTGCCCGTGGAAAGGTTGGAAACTACTTTACAAAAGGATGAGAACCCAGGAATTGAAAACTGGTCGAATAAGACTTCCTGAAAAAAAAAAAAAAACAACTTTGCCCCAGATTGATATATAAACTGTCGCAAAGCGGCGAGCCGAAGCTCAGGACATATTCTTTTAATATTCAGAGTAAAAAATGTGTATGCTTGCATGGAACTTCAACCCAGAAAGAACAACAAAGAACGGTAGAGATCCGTCAGTTGACGCTGCAACATGCAAGTAACCATACCAGAATCAGTCGCCGAACCAGAGAGAGAAGAACTACGAAACAGACCCCTTATCATTCCACTGCTTTTTCTTCGGCCGTGACGCGGCTCTCTGTGGCTGTTTTAAGGATTCTACTGCGGCTCCGCGGCGCTGGCGCGTGCGAGCAACATGTCGGTATTCATTTTTAGATTGCGAGGGACAGGCCTCTACGTCCCACTCGTCTGCAGACGTAGGTTCACTGGCTCTTGAGAATCAATCAGTTGTTTCACGGTAGAAGGCTGTGACCGAGAAGGGGCGACAGAGGTCGCAGGAGGGGGATGGAAAACAGAGTCGACGGGAGAAGTGTCCGAGAGAACCGGAGAAGACACGTTGGGAAACCGGAAGCAGGGCGGCCTCGACAACAGGAACAACGCCAAATAAGGTGTCAGGGATCACAGACGTGAAAGCACCTGTGGAGTCCTTATCCACGATTTCAGACTGAGAAAGGGGGTCCTTTACTGGAGGCTCATCGGAATGGCGAGCCAATAGAGAAGGTTCATCTGCTGCATCATCCTGTGTCGGCTAGGCTTTTTGTGAGAAATCATGGCGGGCACATCGGAATTACCGGCATCAACATCCCGACGCAAGGACAGCGGGAGAAAATCACTGGTATTGTCGGTCAACGGATCACTGCGTCCCTCAGTAACATTGAGCGATTCAGTATGAGATCCCTGCGGGAGAAGATCAGCTAAAGTTAATTTCTTACGCTGTTAGTAGGTAGGTTTTAATACCACCACACGCCGTAGACAATTAGACGGAAATAACCGGTTGGCCACTGTACGTAATATTGACCCTATAACCACATACCTTGTAGATGAAGATCAAATGGGAGATGCGATACTGCGTGAAGAGTTTGACAGAGCACTGAAAGACCTGAGTCGAAACAAGGCCCCGGAGTAGACAACATTCCATTAGAAGTACTGACGGCCTTGGGAGAGCCAGTCCTGACAAAACTCTACCATCTGGTGAGCAAGATGTATGAAACAGGCGAAATACCCTCAGACTTCAAGAAGAATATAATAATTCCAATTCCAAAGAAAGCAGGTAATGACAGATGTGAAAATTACCGAACTATCAGTTTAATAAGTCACAGCTACAAAATACTAAAGCGAATTTTTACAGACGAATGGAAAAACTAGTAGAAGCCGACCTCAGGGAAGATCAGTTTGGATTCCGTAGAAATGTTGGAACACGTGAGGCAATACTGTCCCTACGACTTATCTTAGAAGCTAGATTAAGGAAGGGCAAACCTACGTTTGTAGCATTTGTAGACTTGGAGAAAGCTTTTGACAATGTTGACTGGAATACTCTCTTTCAAATTCTGAAGATGGCAGGGGTAAAATACAGGGAGCGAAAGGCTATTTATAATTTGTACAGAAACTAGATGGCAGCTATAAGAGTCGAGGGGCATGAAAAGTAAGCAGTGGTTGGGAAGGGAGTGAGACAGGGTTGTAGTTGCTCCCCGATGCTATTCAATTGTATATTGAGCAAGCAGTGAAGGAAACAAAACAAAAATTCGGAGTAGGAATTAAAATCCATGGCGAAGAAATAAAAATTTGGAGGTTCGCCGATGACATTGTAATTCTGTCAGCAAAGGACTGGAAGAGCAATTGAACAGAATGGATAGTGTCTTGAAAGGAGGATATAAGATCAACATCAACAAAAGCAAAACGAGGATAATGGAATGTAGTCGAATTCAGTCGGGTGATGCTGAGGGAATTAGATTAGGAAATGAGACACTTAAAGTAGTAAAGGCGTTTTGCTATTTGGGGAGCAAAATAACTGATGATGGTCGAAGTAGAGAGGCTATAAAATGTAGACTGGCAATGGCAAGAAAAACTTTTCTGAAGAAGAGAAATTTGTTAACATTGAGTATAGATATAAGTGTCAGGAAGTCATTTCTGAAAGTATTTGTATGGAGTGTAGCCATGTATGGAAGTGAAACATGGACGATAAATAGTTTGGAGAAGAAGATAATAGAAGCTTTTGTAATGTGGTGCTACAGAAGAATGCTGAAGGCTAGATGGGTAGATCACGTAACTAATGAGGAAGTACTGAATAGGATTGCGGAGAAGTCTGTGGCACAACTTGACTAGAAGAAGGGATCGGTTGGTAGGGCATGTTCTGAGGTATCAAGGGATCACCAATTTAGTATTGGAGGGCATCGTGGAGGGTAAAAATCGTAGAGGGAGACCAAGAGATGAATACACTAAGCAGATTCAGAAGGATGTTGGCTGCGGTAGGTACTGGGAGATGAAGAAGCTTGCACAGGCTAGAGTAGCATGGAGAGCTGCATCAAACCAGTCTCAGGACTGAATACCACAACATCAACAACCACATACCTGTAAATGAAAAGGAATATGTTTTTGTAACTACCATTTCCAACGACTGAATACCACTATAGACCTGTAAGCGGTGGTGAGCAGACCAGAGTTCCTTCGAATACGACGTATTCCCATAAGGAAGCAAAACGGGCCTCGGAAAATAGTCGTCCACATCGGGCGGAAGGTTAAACACCCGGACATTCGTACATATCACTTCTGCATTTGCCTAGTGGAATCGTCACGGTGCGTAAAGGGTACCTGAGAACCGTGACGAGAAAGGATCCCTTGAACCTGGAGCGGGTCAAGAAACTTAACAAAAAATATATGTGATTCGCTGTCAAAATATGCAGTATGCACCTGATCAGTAGTGATTTTAATTGTATCCACTAACCTGTCATGCAAAGAACCGGGCTGGACGTGACGCGTGGATTTGTCGAAGGTGAAGCTGACAGTACCTGTACGCAGCAGTTTCGTAAGATCCATGGTGGACATCACGGCGCGAGACAACATCGCGACAGGAAGAGCCGCACGAAAACCAAACACTGGCCGACAATCAGCGATGCGACGCGCATGGAAACCAACACGACACTGAACGGACACGAGGAAAAAACGCAGCGCTACAGTAGAGGAGGAACTAATAGCACAACCTAGTCGCCCTACGCGCGAAGCGGGAATGATCCACTCAGCTATCGAGGCGGACGTGACAAGAATGACCACTCAGCTACCGAGGCGGAGCTGATTGTCACAATATCAGTACGAAATATTATACCGGCCCACGCCGAACCATGCAGATGCTGACGTCCTTTCTTGACTTCCCGTTGGTCCTGATTCTGACCTCAGTGCCACTGCCGCATCTTGTCAGATCGATGTAAAGGACGCTTAACTTCTACGGACTCTTCCAATGAACTGTAGGAAAATTTCTCAGGCCTCAGAAGCAGACCATGACTTGAGCCTTCTGCTGCACTGCATCCGTACTGTGTGGTCTCGGTAATTATCAAAAACATTCAGTAGTTTTTTTGTGAGCCGATATTTTACTCGTCGGTATAGTCTCTCCGTCCGGTAAGATGTACCGAGCGAGGTGGCGCAGTGGTTAGCACACTGGACTCGCATTCGGGAGGACGACGGTTCAATCCCGTCTCCAGCCTTCCTGATTTAGGTTTTCCGTGATTTCCCTACATCGTTTCAGGCAAATGCCGGGATGATTCCTTTGAAAGGGCACGGTCGATTTCCTTCCCAATCCTTCCCTAACCCGAGCTTGCGCTCCGTCTCTAATGACCTCGTTGTCGATGGGACGTTAAACACTAACCACCACCACCTCCGGTAAGGTGTGATTTTATTGCAAAATTACTCTGGATATTTGCGTGTGAATAATCTTAATGTGTTGCACAAACATGTATTGCGTTTCCTTCACGAAGAAGATTGGGGAATTGTACGCACAAGACAGGTAGTGCGTCGGCGCTGTACTTATTCGTGCATTTTAACGTTTTAACGTCCACATTGAACAGATGATGTCACTGTATCTCACTTATGTTGAAACAATACTGCCTCCCCCCCACCACCCCCCACCGCAAAAAAAAAAAAAAAAGAAATGGTTCAAATGGCTCTGAGCACTATGGGACTTAACATCTATGGTCATCAGTCCCCTAAAACTTGGAATTACTTAAAGCTAACTAACCTAAGGACATCACATAACACCCAGTCATCACGAGGCAGAGAAAATCCCTGACCCCGCCGGGAATCGAACCAGGGAACCCGGGCGCGGGAAGCGAGAACGCTACCGCACGACCACGAGCTGCGGACCCAGCGCAAAAGTTTTCACCTTGGCCACAGTCTCAATTGCTGTGCCAACGAGTGCATATTAACTTTGCTGGTCCCTTTTGGAACACTCGTTGGCACATTGCTACCTACCCTCTTAGCAGATGTCCGTTTGCAATGCCTATGTAATCGCATGACACCATTCAAGCTTTGTCACCAGCTTTTTGCGAGATATGTTTGCATGATGTGTTGGTTGCAGACGACGACAACAGCATACGGCTCAGGACCTTCAACAGCCTTGTACAGCCAATGGTATCATTTACCTTACCTGTGCTGCGTTTCACCCTCGTTCGTTCGGAGAAGCTGAACGATTTGTGCGTACGTTCAGGTAGCGGATGATCAACTACGTGCCTCCCTCACACGGGAGCAGGCGCTGCTGCTCTTCTTCGTAGGCCGGCCGGAGGGGCAGAGCGGTTCTAGGCCGTGCAGTCTGGAACCTAGCGACCGCTAGTGTCGCAGGTTCGAATCCTGCCTCGGGTATGGATGTGTGTGATGTCCTTAGGTTAGTTAGGTTTACATAGTTCTAAGTTCTAGTGGACTGATGACCATAGCAGTTAAGTCCCATTGTGCTCAGAGCCATTTGAACCACTTTTTTCTTCTTCGTAACGTACCGTCCACAGCCTCGCGACCTTCCTTCGTCGGCGGAGCTTCTATATGGCCGGCGTTCCCGCACGCTGCTCCAGTATCTGCACCCACCGCAACGCTTCACAAGTATCGCTCAGCGCCTGATAATTCTATTCTTTTCATCGTTTTCGGTCGCTCCTGGCGCTAGGAGAGAGGAAGTGTTCCTCAAAATTTGTGTGGTTGCATGTATTTAATTACATTAAGACCCTGCCGGATTGCCGCGTAGCCATCAGAACCAAATCGTGCTTGTCGATTGTCAAATTCTTATGCGTATTTTCTGTC
Organism: Schistocerca nitens; assembly: GCF_023898315.1. Taxonomy (NCBI): domain Eukaryota; kingdom Metazoa; phylum Arthropoda; class Insecta; order Orthoptera; family Acrididae; genus Schistocerca; species Schistocerca nitens. The sequence goes on from NC_064614.1 coordinate 1,170,200,145, forward strand.
TCCGGATTCGCATCTCCAAGGATCTGGCGAGTCCCGGTGGCCACATCGGCAAAGGCTGCGGAACCGATGGAGATGGAGCCATCTTCTTCGCCGCCGCAGCAGTTGAACTTTACGGTGCTCGTCCCAGCACTCGCCGAGGACCCGATGCCGCCGCCGCCGCCGCCGCCGCCGCCGCCGTCATCATCGCCACGCTCCTCGTTTTGCATCGGACCGGCCCAGGAAGAGGGTGGGGGTCTTTACCGGGATTATCCGACCGACGTTCCCGTCGGAGCGCAGGACGAATAGAAAGTATCTAACCAAAATTGTTTCGTCTTTTATTTGTGATAAGATCATTGGTAAGATTGTTCTAAATTAATTATTCGACAAACCTGTATCTGACTGCGTCTGTGAACTTGTTTCTTGCACTCCTCCATTTTGCCAGAAATGCAGCATGTATTTGACACAGCGATCAAGTTTAAGAGAATAATGCTGTTCGTGCAATGGCATTAAAATGGTACTGGAAAATTGACTTTTGGCCCTGATGTTTACTTAATGAACTTATATCTTGTCTTGAATAATGCTACTTGCGCAATGGCATAAAATTAGTTATTTGAAATAACTTTGCTCTGATAATGTTAGTTATTCCAAAATCGATTTCAAACTATAAACTGCACATATATATTGCATAGAGGCCTCATTTTCTTTAACTTCTTTCATTGGTGGGTAACTTTACTTTACTACTCATTTCCATATTCAATACAAGCAAAGGATTTGGATTATGATTCAGGTTGTTAGATTTAAACGCAATTCTCATCTAAATATATATATTGTTAAAATTTTAAGTCATACACAAAACCCACCATTTCCAACATTTTTGTTGCACGAATAACTCTTACAAAAAAAATTTCAAAACGCTTACCGTGTCGAACCTTGGACATACAAATCCTAACTCTGAACATTATCTAAAAAAAAAAAAAACATTTTGAAATCATTATGTGTCTTCTCTCATTTACGTGCTAAAGTTTGGTCAGGGGCGGCGAGAGCGACCTACCTTAACGCTGTCACCACGCGTCTGCTTCCTCCGGGCACCTACCTGCGACTCCCCGGTCTTTTACCTGCGCGCGCACGGCTCTCTTAACCATCAAAGATCCTCCTACTCAAAGATATTATACTCGTTCCACCTTGTGGTTGGCAACTACCGACTATTTTCTTGAGCTACCATGATCAGACCTTAGCACATACGTTTCAGGATGTTGGGGAGCAGCTGGGGCTTTGGCGTCGGTCTCAGTTGTGGCTCCGGGCTCCTCACGCCATCCAGTTTCCTGCCTCCCGCCCCCCCCCCCCTCACCGTTGTCGGAAAATTGCTCCCTACACGACAATGGTTCCACATTTTTTTGGAGGGGAAGCGAGAGGGGGAGGAATGTGCAGTCCTTACGAATCGACTTCTGGCCGACCAGCGCAGCGCCCCGAAACGGCCAGAAGATGGCGCTGACCCGCACGCCAGTAGAAAAAGCGGCCAGGGCCACACCTCCAGGAAAGAGTTCAGTGACCCCTGTCAACGCTGACTTAACCAGCCGTCCATCGCTGGTGGCCGCAGTTCGGTTGCAGTCTTAGAGAGCATCAGTACTGAGTAATAGGAAGAAGATACTTAGCCTGCGTTCTGCTACTAGTAGGAGTGTGAAAAATATTTGCACGTTAGAGGCACATGAGCCTACCTTATAAGAATAGGTTACGTTTCTTTCCTCTTTGGAATTACAGAGTTCGACGAATTTGTAGGTATTGTGTACAGATCATTTGGGATCCCTGCCACCGGCCACCTCAACATCCCTCCTTCCTTGTTCGTGTCAGTGCTGACTCACACGTTAGTCAGCACAGCAGTGTACCCCTGTCCTGAGAACCACCGATTTAATAAAAAAAAAAAAAACACCTAAGCGTTCATGAAGACAGTTTATTTAATATCTTTCAGTATCAGTGATGCCCTACTTGACCTTATGACCCTACTTGCTTTCAGCGGTGCTGAGAGTGAGAGAGAGAGAGAGAGAGAGAGAGAGAGAGAGAGTGTACTGTTTTGCACAACCGAGGCCTGGCGAAAAACCCGACAGTTAGTGAACGGTACACAGCGTCGTAGCTGTACAATAACTCCGAAAAGAATTCGTCTGCCAACATGATTTTATGTTTAACGCTGTACAGATCTTCGGAAGCTGTTGAAATGCAGTACAGAAGGGAGATGTTTGTTGATCAGTGAAAAGGGGACTACAATAAAGTAACAAGAATTCAATTTACATATACATCTACATCTACGTGATTACTCTGCTGTTCACAATAAAGTGCCTGGCCGGGGATTCAATGAACCACCTTAAAGCTGTCTCTCTACCGTTCCATTCCCGAACGTCACGAGGGAGAAACGTGCACGTAAATTTTTCTGTGCGAGCCCCGATTTCTCTTATTTTATCGTGATGATCATTTCTCCCTATGAAGGTGGGTGACAACAGAATGTTTTCGCAATCGGAGGAGAAAACTGGTGATTGAAATTTCATGAGAAGATTCCGTCGCAACGAAAAACGCCTTTGTTTCAATGATTGCCACTCCAACTCACGTATCATGTGTGTGACACTATCTCCCCAATTGTACTTTTTCGATGTCATTCGTCAGTCCCACCTGATGCGGATCCCACACCGCACAGCAATACTCCAGAATACGGCAGACAGGCGTGGTGTAAGCAGTCTTTTTAGTAGACCTGTTGCACTTTCTAAGTGTTCTGACAACGAAACGTAGCCTTTGGTTTGCTCTACTCACAATATTACCTGTGTGATCGTTCCAATTTAGGTTATTTGTAATTGTAATACCTAAGTATTTAGTTGAATTTACAGCCTTCAGATTCGTGTGACTTATCACGTAATCGAAATTTAGCTAATTTCTTTTAGTACTCATGTGGATAACTTCACACTCTTCTTTATTCAGGGTCAATTGCCACTCTTCGTACCATACAGATAGCTTATCTAAATCATTTTGCAAGTCGTTTTGATTATCTGATGACTTTACAAGACGATAAATGACAGCATCATCTGCAAACAATCTAAGACGGCTAATCAGATGGTCTCCTATGTCGTTAATATAGATCAGGAACAATAGAAGGCCTATAACACTTCCTTGGGGAACGCCGGATATTGGTTCTGTTTTACCCGATGACTTCCCATTACTACGAACTGTGACCTTTCTGACAGGAAATCACGAATCCAGTCGCACAACTGAGGCAATACTCCGTAGACACGCGGCTTTGGTTAGAAGACGCTTATTTTACGTAAACATAGTTAAATATTTAAAAGTAAGGATGGCGAATTCGGAATGCAAAATAAGTATACGTCTGCAACATTGAAAATTATACCATGAGCATGGAATGTTATCGTCTGTACTTTGCAGGTCCTCCTACCCTCTTAATATTTTCTTGTATTCTCCTTGGCATGGTTTCCACCAGAGATTCTGTTATTTACACTGTGATTTCACGCCATTCCTCTACTAGACATTTACTATAATGTCTGTTGGATATCTTATTATTTTTCATATTTTTGTTGAGTACGTTCCATAAATTCTGTGTTGACTTAGTGTCTAGGGATTGCGGTGGTGTCGGCATGCTAAGGGGAATCTTGTAAATCTTGTACAACAGTCATAGCCTCACTAGAGATGTATGTTGTGGATGATTATCTTGTGTGAAAATACCCAGGAAGACCCATATTGTTCACGCTTCTAAATGTATGAGGTTGTTTTTAGGATGTTTATGTAAATTCTGAGGTCCACATTTCCATCAATAAAACACAAATCCCGCACACCATTTGCACTCATGGAGACCCATAAAAACCCAGTTCCTCCTCCATGTTTAGCTGAAACTGTTATATTTCTCTCTTGAAGTTCACAGTTCTTTCTCCTCCACACCGTTAATCGCCCATTTGACAAAAACAGTTCAGATTGACTGTCGTCAGTAAGTACAACCATCTTTCAGAAATCAAACCCGTCAGATTTATGTTGTCTTGCAAATACAACTCGCTTCCCTCCGTTGATTTTACTGACGTATTTCCACTGTCGACTATAGCGGATGAAATACATCTGCATAGGGAAAGGAGATTGGTGTGTGCCAGTGCGGTACCATACCTGGAAACTTGTTTACTACACGAATACCTTGTAATGTGTTGTTTGTGGTGGTGCTTGTGAGTGTACTGGGATTCGGCAGCAGCTAGTGAAAGCTTCCTGCCATACTTGCGTACTCAATACACGATTGAACATCATATCCCTTCGCTGTCAACTGAGGCAGAACCAGTTTAGGTTGTGGCATAACACAGGAAAAAGTTACGAAAAGGAGAAGCTCTGCCTCCAGTAAGCTCTCTCAAATCTATAATTTTATTTTATTCAGTGATTCGAAGGGTACATAAGGTCTGAAGGACTCTTGTTTTATTTGAACTTAAGACAGGCTATCAGTCACACGAGAGGGTTCCTGTGTTGTTTCTCCACTAACAGTTTAATACGTTGTTTTTCTTTTCTTGTAACACACCCAATCAGTGTACACCGCCATGGTTTCCTCTACCACAACTTCATCCATGTCAGCTACTGCTAAACCGACATTAACACGTTTCGATTCTCTGGCTCTCACAGAGAACTGAACATCACATGGCATAAACTATATCACTACCATAACACAGGCAGGTAGACATAAAACAAAGAGGCGATGTTTCTCATTGACAAAAATGTGGAAGACATCGAAACATATGGAAACTGGAAAAGTTTGCAGTATTGTAGAGCGCTTCCAACAGATATTCGAAGGTGATTACCTGTACAGTTAATCTCATCTTCCCATCGACTGGATAGTGGATGTCTCGGTGCTCCGTTGTGAAAAGCATTATTTTGCAGTCATGTATATGATTACTGCTCCGGTCTTGACCATCGCCAGAAGGTGCTCTTCATAACACACGCGAGGTAGCACAAATAAAAAGAGGTACAGTTATTTCATAGGTGAAAATAAAATAAAAAATAAAAATAAAAACGTGCATGCATCACACCATATGGAAATAGGACGAGTCTGTAGCAATGAGGAACGTTTACAAACAACCCTTAAAAATAGGCCCGATGTATTCCTGCCTGTCGTAAGAGGCGACTAAGAGAAGTCTCACACGTTTCGGCCTTTATGTGTTATCCCCTATAGGGTGTGACCCCCATTCTTCAAAATTTTTCCGAAGAGCGAGCCAATTCGGGAAGGGCGCCTTACATGCTGCATCATGTCCATCGTGCATTGAGATCCTAATTTCTCGTCGTTGCATTGCAGTCCCGCACATTATCCGTCTTTTGAGCGAGGAAACCTTCCAGGGTGCGTTTTCCACCATGCGCTATGGAGTGCCGCTTTCTGCGTCGACGTTGACCATGCACTTCTTTTCACCTGTTATCCAGCATGGTAGCGGTCCGTTGTGGTGGAGCCACCGTGCTTCCTGTTGGTTGCAACCCCCTGCCAACTTAGAGATCGCTCGGCTGATACCTGCTCCGTTAACTCCCCACGTATGCCGAGGAGTAGATGCCGATCTCCCTGGGGCATTAGGACTCCTGGCAATGGCCATCCTGCCAGGTGGCCCTTGCTGAGGCTGAGTGGCGCCCGTGGGAACGCCCTTGGTCAGAGGGGGTGGCATCAGGGTGGATGACACGGAATGAAGTATGGTACGTCATCTCTTGCTGGTGGACACCCACCAGCAGTCTCTAAGCGTTCCAGTGCTCAGTTCAATGCGCAGAAGTATGACCCCAAATGGTTTCCCTTCCTGGCTACAACGTGAGAGGAACACACAGCTAACGATGGTAGTGAAGCCTGTTCACCCCAGTACCTCGTCTGTACAAGAGTTGGTGGTGAATCATTCATGTCAACGAAGCCTCAGTTTTTTGTGGAGCATTTAGATGACAAGATTGAGGAGGTGGAGGGCTTGTCCAAAATGCGCTCTGGTTCAGTCTTAATAAAAACAGCAACCTCTGTTCAGTCATAGGCATCACCGGCCTATTACAACCTGGGGATGTTTCTGTTTCCATCACCCCCCATAAGAGCTTGAATATAGTCCTAGGTATTATATTCCATGGGGACCTTCTTTTACATTTTAATGACGAACTTCGAGACAATTTAGAGCGGCGAGGTGTTCACTTCGTGCAGCATGTCCATCGGAGTCCGAGGGAAAATCAGGTGCCATCATCTTGGCCTTCGAGGGTGACACATTACCTGAGAAGTTTAAGGTGATGGTCAACTGCTATGATATCAAGCCATGTATCCCTACCCCAATGCAGTGCTTTAAGTGTTGGAAATTCGGTCATATGACTTCCCATTGTACTCCCAGCGCAACCTGCCGAGATTGTGAGATAGTGGACGTCCTTCCCATCCCATTACTCCACGGGCCCCATCTCACATCTGTGTCAACTGTGGAGAGCACCATTCACCTTTCTCGCCAGACTGCAGGATTCTACAGAAAGAATGGAAGATAATGGAATGTAAGACCCCCTTGATGGTGGGGGGCGATTCTTTTCTCCCTCCCCCCCCCCCAACGATCGGTGACGTCCTTCCCCACTTCTAAGCCAGAGCCAGAGAAGCATTCCACTTCTTCGGCTCCTCTCGCTCTGAAAGGGTCCCTTGGGTCCCTTCCTTCCCAGGCTTCTCCTAGAGGGAAGGCTGATCAATCCCTTTGACAATGACATGCTTCAGTCAGTAATGGCCATCTTCAGATCTACAATATAAAAATATATACTCCTAGTGGTGTGTGTGTCTTTCGACACAATACTGCATTATGTATCACAATATACTATCATACAACCAGGGAAATGTTCAGATATAATACGGTAAAGTGTACACCACGTCCTAATGTGATAAGGCAGTAATGGCATCGTCAAAACATATCAATATACTCAGCACAGCATCGTCACATAAATCTAAAATAAGGTGTAGAATAGGCCACATCGTCCACACAGTCATTTTTGCAACTGGCTACTGAAGTACAGTAGCTACCAGAAATCTGTTTGCCTACATCCTCCATAGATGTCGCTACTGTGGGCTTAGATGTAGTCATCAATTACGTAATATGATAATTGTTTTTCCTTTGTTGTGTTTCAGTGCCCGATCTAGGGCAGCCTGCAGTAGCATTTGCAGTGCTCTTCAGCCAAAATACAGTAATTATAAAAATTAGACATTTAAAATAACAGAATGGAGAGAATATTGCGTACATAGATGTAAAGAAATGGGGAACAGTATGGAAGAGAACAGACAAAAAGGGGGGGGAGGGACTGTAAAATGGTGATAAAATGCGTAAAAAATTATCACAGACAAAAGAAAACCACACACTGGATCATAAAAGTATCGACAGACGGCATAGCACATAACGATCACTGACAAATGCGCTATGGACAAGTCCAGCATACAATTAAAATCACAGCACTTGCGCACAGGAGAACACCAACAAACACAACTCTGACGTAGTACATTGATGATGATGAGCAAACAGAAAGAGCCTGCCAGGAGCATACAGATGAGGGAGGAAGGGAGGGAATGGAGAAGAGCAGGGAGGAGGAAATAAGGGAGGGGGGAGGAGAGGAGGGAGAAGGGGAGGAGGTAGAGGGGAAATGGGTGGGTGGGTGCGCCGAAGAGTACCAGTGAAGGACATGGGAGGGAAGCAGTCGATGAGTGGTTGCAGAGACTCAGGGAGGGAACGAGAAAATTCCGCTTTGGGAGAAGGAGGGGAGAAGAAAAAAGGGGGACCCGCGGAGGGGAGAGACAAGGCCAGGTTACAGTTGGAAGGAAGGGTTGGGAGGATCAAGCCTGTGGACAGTGTAATAAATGCGGGGATGTTGGAGGAAAAGTAGTAGGTGGGGAAAGGGAATCAGGTAACACAGGAGCCATGTGGGGGAAGGAAGTCAGATACGGTAGGCAAGATGGAGTGCATGGCATTAGAGGATTTGGAGGCCCTTGTAAAAGTGGGTGGTTGCAGAGATCCAGGCAATGCTGGCATAACAGAGGATAGGACAGATGAGGGATTTATAGGTGTGGAGGACGGTGGAAGGATGCAATCACCAGCCAGACAGGAGTTTCAGGAGGCAAAGGCAGGAATTGGCTTTCTGCTGGATGGTTAGGTGAGGGGTCCAGGTTATGTGATGGTCGAGGATGAGGCCAAGGTATCTCAGAGTGGGGGTGAGCTGGATGGGATGACCATAAATGATGATGTAGAAATCATGGGGATGGAAGGAAGGTGCAGCCTACGATGATTTCCTGGGTTTTGGAGGGGTTGAGATAAAGGAACCACTGGTTACACCAAGTAGTAAGAACTGCTCAAGGTGGTTTGGCAGGGTGTGTTGGGAGGGTTGAAGGGTAGGATAGAGAGTCAGGAAGGCGGTGTCATCAGCATATTGGAGAAGGTGGACCGGTAGGGGTGTCTTGGGCATATAGGCAGTGTACAGGAGACAGGGGAGAGGACAGAGCCCATGGGGACACCAGCAGTGAGATAAAAGATACGGGAGTTGGTGTTGAGGAGGGTGACATAGAAAGGACAGCATGAGAGGAAGGGAGCGACCAGATGGGCAAAATTGATAGGCAAAGCGTACGTCTGGAGTTTAAAGAGGAGACCAGGATGCCATAAGCGGTCTTAGGCACTTTGGAGGTCGACGGAAAAAAATGTTGGAGCGAGGGAGAGAAGGTGGACGAGGTTAAGGAGTAGGTCTTCACCAGAGAAGGAGGGTCGGAAGCCACACTGGGTTAGGGGAAGGAGGTGATGTTTATTAAGGTGCTGATGAATATGACGGGAGAGAATGGATTCGAGTTTGACAGTCTGTGTTACAAGTGCCAGAGTTGCTGTCGCCGCTGAAGCTGGTGTCGAGTTTGCAATTGATGACGACAAACGAACCTTAGCCTCTCTAGATGCCTTCCTAGCGATGTTTACATATTCCTTGCACATACTGAAATCGGCGTCACAGTCTGCGTCCGAAAGCAGATCCTGAATTGTATCGTCAAGCGCTCTCAAACGACCTAACGTATCTTGCAGCCGTGTCAGAAAGTACTCAGCCTATATTTTCTCATGTATCTTCTTCATCAATTGCCGTGCTGAAGCGCATTACTAGTGTTCTTTCACTCTTTCGTTTCCTTTTGAAGTTAAGTAAACGTATTTCTACATCTGTCTCCATCATCGTGATTTGAACTGATGTCATACACAAGCACTCAAAAAATATCTACAAGAAATCGTAAATATTGCGCGTCTCAGTTAACCGTTAGGGAGCGTTAGTCGAAGATTGTAGTACAACAAACAATCGACGGCGTCTCTGCGCTCCAATATACGAGGGCTATTCCGAAAGTAAGGTCCGATAGGTCGCGAAATGGAAACCACGGTAAAAATCAAAAACGTTTTATTTGCAACAGTTAGATACACCTTGCAGCTACTTATCTCCATAGTCGCCGACCCGACTTAGACGTGTATCGTAGCGTTGTACCAACTTTCCCATACCCTCGCTATAGAAGGCAGCCGCCAGTGCTCTCCGCCAATTCTCTACGCTGGCCTACGGCTCGTTGTCTTGTGCCGAAATGTTGTCTTCATAACCAGCGGTTCATGTGACCTGAGCTGAAACACAGAGGGAGACAATTACGGGCTGTATTGTGGGTAATCTCACATTTCCATTTGAAAACGATGCAGGAGCATCTTCATTGCCCCTGCAGAATGCGGCTGAGAATTGTCTTGAAGACGAAACAGCACGACAGTTATGTAATGTTAGCTGCATAGCTTCAGGGGAAATTTCTCACCAGGCCCCCGTACTTGGCGGCAGACACTATTTTCTAGACATCTTTACGCACTCACTGCGAGCTCAGAAATGAGAAGAGCGACGTGATGCTAACTGGGGTTATACTAGAGACACTACCCACCACATCTGTGCAAAGCTTTATCGGATTTTCATAGTCGTTTCCATTTCGTGACCGATCGGACCTTACTTTCGGAATAGCCCTCGTACAAACTGTCACTACTCAGCATCCTTGCACGTAATACTCAATCTTAATATGAATATCAGCTAACATGCGCGCCTACTACGAGCCTACCAGGAGAAACGTGCTAGTCAAGTACAGTTGACGAAGTAACGCGATTATAGGCTGCGCTGCTAAAGGCTGTCTCCGTTATTACCTCGTTTCGAGGACGTGAAACAAGTGGGCGTCGTTTTCTTCTTTCCTTTTCCGTGTAGCAGCTGCATCCCAGGTTTCGGCAACATGTTACGTATCGTATAATAACTGACATGACAACATTTATCATTTTATCATTCTTAGAGCTTTGTTAGAGATATATGACACAAAGAGTAATACACTACAAACAGAGTATTTTTTTCATTCCTCAACAGCACTGGTGTGGTGAACTACATCTCGGCGGGCATTGACATCAAAGAGGTTAGGCTTTGAACCTTTTCTTCAAAGGAGAGGTCGTTTGGCGCCATTCCAAGGACTGCCGTTTTCTTTTCAGTTCAAAATGATGAACCGACGTTTCTTCGGCGTGTGACGATACTCGACAAAAAAATTCCACTATCAGCCGCATAATCCGCAAGCAATTTGGCACAGATTGTCCTTCGTAGCACTTTATGGTCGTCTGTTTGGAGGCGAGTAACCCACTGACCACACAAATGGCTCTAAGTACTATGGGACTTAACATCGGAGGTCATCAGTCCCCTAAACGTAGAACTTCTTAAACCTAACTAACCTAAGGACATCATACACATCCATGCCCGAGGCAGGATTCGAACCTGCGACCGTAGCAGCAGCGTGGTTCCGGACTGAAGCGCCTAGAATCTCTCGGCCACAGCGGCCAGTGGCCGCACAACTTTTGAGTCCCCTACTGATAAACAAGTGTGTCAACTCTATCAACAGGGACGTTCAACTGAGCAGTAAAGTTTTTCATTGTGATTCGTGGATGATCTCTAATGAAAGCGTCCGCAAGTCCCAACACTGCAGGAGTCACAGCTGCGTGCGGCCTGTTAGCACGACCTTGTTGCGACGATGACAGTCGTCTCGCCCAACACCTCACCGTGCTTTTATTCACTGCCAGGTCTCAGCAGACATTCCGCAAGCGCCTCTGTATATCTTTGATGATCTGGTTTTCCACCAAAGGAAACGTAATGACAGCCCTCTGCTTGTAACGTACTTTCCTGAGAAACGCATTTTTGAAGGTTATTAGCAGCGCCACAACCAATTGCAGCTTCATGAAGCTATAGGGGCTGTCCCACGACAAATTCTGCTTTTTTTTTCAACTGAAATCGGCCGAGAAACAAAAAGTCTTGCGTTACTTATTGTGCGCCCTTTCTATTTTGTTCCTGCCCTCACAAATTGAAAAATAGGCAATTGTATAAATTTTACTTCAATTTTGTTTTACAATGTAATAGCGTAACATTAACATTTAATTCGTTTTGTTTCTGTGGTCTTCATACAACGAGCCTAATGTTCTTGTAACGGCTCAGCTTATATCGAATGGTAAATTTATTAGTTTTCGCGTAACGATTACAAAAGTTTTTTTCATTCATTCATTAACATCATTATGGGAAAATTTAACTTACTTATATTATTGAAATGAAAAAAAAAATCGGAACTCTGACCGACGAAGGCAATGGCGTAAGAGGGTAAGAGGATATTCAAAATCCTCCGCGCAGCGCATGTGCTGTACCTTAGGTTTCACAATGATCTTATTGTTAATACAAAAAGGGTAAACAATTAATACCGGAACTATAGTCGACATTACTTATCTGCAAGGTAGATCAGGTAAAATAACCCACAAAATCTCGATTAAGAACTTATCGCGAGTCATCCTATCAAAGACATACTGATGTTCGAAAAAAAAAAAAACAGAACACCTTAAACGACTAGAGATATAACGTTCATATTCACAGTACATATAGATTAGTATGTTCTGCAGAAATGATTAGCATTTCAGTGACATCGGTTCACCATGCGTCCTGTTGCCTAGTAGGCACAGAGCCCGCCAAGGGCCCTGATAACTTGTTCCATACGTATGCTGCATTTACCTGGTTCCAAAATTCATCTGTGATGGTTGGCAGTACGTCGCAGCACTGCACCCGTCGTTTCACAATATCCCACACATTTTCGATTGGCGACAAATCTGGTGATCTGTCGGGTCAGAGCAAAAAGCTGACATTCTGTGACACAAAAAATGCACGTGTTTGTGAGCAGCAACATGTGGTCACGCATTGTCTTGTTGAAAAATCACGTCTGGGTTTTTGTCCAGAAAGGGTATGGCTACGGGTTGCACACTGCCATTCTCGTAGGTCACACTGGACATAGTACCCTGGACAGAAACCTACTGTAGTTTGTGTTTTTACCTAGTCACACCAAACATTGTAAGGTCATGAGTTGGCACTGCATGTCTTGTGCTCTTGCAGTCGCTGTGATGCCACTGCCCCTGTCTGAGGAAAAGCAAAATGCGGCCATCATTTTCAAACAAACAAAATCTGGATTCGTCCGAAAACACTATGTGATGCCACTCCTGTCCCTGCTGACGTCATTCCATACACCATTGTTGTCTATAACGTTTCTGCAGATTCCTCAAAGACAGGCAGAGAAGTGGACGACGCGCTCGTAACCCATGCCATAATAAACAGTGACGGACTGTCACGCCTGATAATGTACGACGCGTTACACTGCTGCACTATTGCCCCAGAACCGAGGAGGATGCAGATATGCCTTACAGTGCCATTCGGATGAGGTGTCAGTTTTCTCGGGGGTGATATGGGTGGTGTGACCTGACCCATCCCGTCGTGTTCTACGGCATCCCGTGAACCATTCTGCATGTACCGTTGCACTGCCAAGACACTCTGTCCCGCATGAGCAGCAATTTCCCGGACGGATGCATCACTTCTCTAACGCCAATCATGCATCCTCTTTAAGACTCACTGATTTGACGGTCCGGTTCGCGCATACATCTGTGAGGCATCCTGCACACTGATACATTACCTTCGGTTTATAACGACAACGAGAGACGCAGGCACATTCTACCGGCTGCTTGCGCTGAGCCGTGATATCGATGTTGACCTTGAACCCACGGGCCGGCATGGTTCAACGGTAATCATTTACGTAGAACATACTAATCGAACATGTCCTGTGAATATGAACGTCCACTCTCTAGTCGTTTAAGATGTTCTGTTTTTTTCTGAACATGAGTGTATAATTCTCGACTATTATCAAGTCGACCTAGAAACGTGGCCAAACAATAATATCGTGAAGTCATAGCCAAGCGGTGTTCATAATACGAAGGAGCCAACACCAAAAGAATGGTGTGGCTCGTAAAATTAGCGATTATTGAGTTGATACTTGAATGAGGCAAAAACAATTACGAACGTATAACTGCGATTATTTTCGAGCTTAGCATATACAATATGTCACATTTGTAGACAGAGCTGCTCACCTCGCCGGCTGATGTGGCCGAGCGGTTCTAGGCGCTTCAGTCCGGAACCTCGCTGCTGCTACGGTCGCAGGTTCGAATCCTGCCTCGCACATGGATGTGTGTGATGTCCTTAGGTTAGTTAGGTTTAAGTAGTTCTACGTCTAGGGGACTGATGACCTCAGATGTTAAGTCCCATAGTGATTAGCGCCATTTGAACCATCCTCGAAGAAAATACGTAATTTTTGTATAAACAGTTAGGAACATTTGGGTCATTTTTAAATATGGAATAGTTGTTTAGTAAAACATTCACACATATCTAAATAATATTTTTGTACAAAAGCGCTGAGTCATGAAAGTCACAGTTGATCGTATCACACAATTCTCTGTTAGCATTACAACTTCAAGAACAAGTTCTGTTATTAGTATCTTGTTTAGTTGGTTGATTGTTTGATGTGGTGTGGGGTGGGGGGGACCAAACAGCGAGGTCGTCGGTCCCATCGGATAAGGGAAGAGTAGGGAAGAAAGTCAGTCGTGCCCTTTCATAGGAACTGGCACTTCCCTGAAGCGATTTAGGGAAATCACGGAAAACACAAATCCGGATGGCCGGGCGCGGGATTGAACGGTTGTTCTCCCGAATGCGAGACCAGTGTGCTTCTTGTTTAGTGTTACTCCTTTTGAAGGGATCGGCACTTGCAACTGATTATCAGTCACAGTATATACTACGTGTGGGAGTGGACAGACAGATCGATACACATAGAAATAATACAATTTCCTTTCATTTTTTTACCTAGCTCTTCTGTGTAGATATTAAATTAATTTTATGTTTCACTTCCTAAAGGCTGTTATACATTTTTTTTAAATATTCATTATGGTTTGCTACACTAATGTTGATGCTTACCCACAATATTAGTACCGTCAACGCGTTCCTTTTTTCTTCTGGTTCCTCTCTGAAAGGTCCTGCGGCTGAAGAGAAGTAGTCTGGGTATATCGGAAAATTGTCTGTCAAGGTATCTGAATCAGGCCGTACTTTTCAAAGTAAAGATGTTATGGTTCCTCCGTCTGTAGCTTATACTTCCTAGATAACGTTTGTAGCTGTGAAATGCCCGCGATGCACTAGAAAAAATGACCAGTGAAGTACATTAATCGTAATATATTCCAGCCAAGTGGTCGAGCAAATGCAAGTTTCAGATTATGGTATGGCACTGATGATGTCATCTAATTCTCTCGTTAGTAAATAACAAGGAGTATTTTTGTCAAATCTATCGATTTTCAGGATAAATGATTCTCGGAGTTATTGCTGCATGAGACTGCTATTCGGTCTCAAACTTTTGGCGACTTCTTATGTCTTTACCGTCAGAATATTTAGTATGTTAGCTAGTACTTTATTCAGTCGGTCGAATTATTACATCACAGAGTCTTAATGAAGTCACGGACCTTCCATATGCTACAACATTATGTCGATATTTAATATAGTCTGGTAGTATATGGAAGGTCGGAGAGTTCGAGATGACTCCATGACGTAATAATTAGACCATCTGAATAAACTACCAATTGGCCTACTGAAATCTCCTGACGGAGGAAGCCGTCGGAAGTTTGAGACTGAACAGCAGTCTGATGCGGCAAAAACTACGTGAAGCATTTATTCTGGAAACCATTACAATTGACTAAAACGCTCTTTGTTATTTTCTTACGAGATAATTAGATCACATCATCAAAAAGAAAACGAAATCTAAATCTGAATGTAATATGAGAAATCTCATAGTCCTTCTTAATGAAAATTAAAAACATACTAGTCCCACACAATTTCGAATTAATAACTCGTCGTCTGACGTGAACAGCTAATTTACAGATGTTCCCAATGATGAGGGTGTATACATATTAACAGATCTTAAACACTAATCTAAACTAAATCCGCAGAATTACCTGACATACCCGTTGCCACTCAAACGTGCGGCTGCATCCGTAGCAGTTGCCCGTAGGGAAAGGACCATCTTTCTGAAGAAAGCGACGCAGCCAGTCACAACCGTGTTCCTTTGAAATTGCCCCAGTTATTTTCAGTTGTGGTTAACGGCGAGAACACGTAGGAGTTTTTCATAATTTTTGGTCGATTTATCTTTCATTTACCGTGGCTTCTTTTAAATTTAACATGAAGATAAAGGCCCAATGATGTAGCTTCGCAACAATTGCCATCAAAGAAGAAAGCGTTGCAGATCGGCTGCAGAACACAACAGGGCGCAACAGGTCGGCTGCGAGGCCCCTGCCACATGTCAGCATGCACAGCCGCGACGCCGCAACTGCTCAGGAAGAGTCGAAACAGAATGATTAAAAAAGAGTCTTTGCTGTTTATTGGCCTTTAAAAACCGGCTGCAAACAATTAATACCCACACGACGTAAGTTCTCCGAGCTTCTCTAAATATGAAGTGTGTCTGTGAAGGTCTTACATAAATACGTACAAAATTTTGATGGTTGTTCATTAATTTCTGTGGGTCCGTTTACTGCTTTTTCCTCTCTATTTCACTGGCTACTTTCCATCTGATATTTGGTGGTGATATGGTCGCAAGTGGGTAAATTTTATGGAAAGGTGTAGGTCTCAGGTATCCGGTGACAATCCTGAAGGTCTCGTGTAATACGACGTGTACTTGTGTGTAGTGGCTGGGGCCTGCCATATTCCTGCCGAATAGTCTCCTGCTGCAAAATAGAATCCCATTGCTGATGCTCGAAGAACTTCAGGTTGCTCTCACCATGTTGAATCAGTCAGTTCCCTTATAATACTGTGTCTTGCTCATACTTTTACTTTTACATTAGTGCAGTATTTTCAAAATGACAGTGAGTCGTCTAAATCGACTTCCAAGTATTTTGGTTTGCAACAGTGTTGTAGTCTAACCCCTCCCTATTTTGTTTCCAACTGTTTATGCTTCTCTGTTATGCAGTTATGCAGGTGGAATGCGCATATTTGTGTTTCTCTGCATTAGGTAGCGGGTAATTTTTCGTCGTATCCAAAGGCTCTGTTGTTTTTTATTTATTTATTTATTTATTTATTTATTTTCATTCAACCTCTTCGGATGTTCTTCCTTGAGCAGTAAGGGCAGTGTCGTCTGCAAATATGAATTTCTTTATTACCGGCTCGTGTGGCTGGTAGTTTGCGTAGATATCTCACAGACTAGGGGAAAGAACGCTGCTTTGTAGTAATCCATTCTTTTCGTTCAGGCTGGTGACAAATACACCTAATTAATCCTATAAATATTTTCTTAGCCACTCATTTCTCGGATGAATTACGTTTCCTTAAAGATTCTTCCAGTGAATATCAGCCTGGAATCTGCTTTTCTTATAATTAGTTGTATGTGGTCATTCCACCTTAGCCCAGGGCGGCAACTCTTAGGGATCTCTCGGTTGTTATTTCCAGCGGTTGCTCTGCAGTAACATAATCTAACACTAAAGACTGTATTCGTCTATTTATGCGAAGGATGTAACATGTATTTGCGTTTAGCAGTTACCACCCCCAGCATTAATCTTAGATCCGCCACAGGTTTTGCTCTATTTTTCCACACTCTTCCGGTATCGCAACACCATGGTCTGCGAACAACCTTACAGCAATTCCGGCGAAGTCCCCCGGGTAATTTATATGATTGTAAACAATAATGACCTCATAACACTCCATTGAGGTATCCCGGACTTACTTTTACATCTGTCGATTTCGTCCCCTTAAGGACTCCGTATTCAATTCTATCCACTAAGAAACCCACCTCTCGCAAAGTAACTAGATGACTCAGTGCCCAGAGAAGCTGAAAAAACGAAGTTGAATGCTTTTGAGTCATGGCCAGAACAGTGTGACTGAAGTTGTATTCTCTTCTCCTTTTTGTTTCGCCCTTTTCTCGCACGTAGTCGGGACCGGCGTGGCTAGTTTCGGATTTGGCTCGGTTAATTTTGAGGGGAGGCCGGATACCCTCCCTGTCGCCATCGCGTTACCCTTCTGGATGGAATATCGGTATCTCAGCTGTCTTCGTGTCTGCAACAGCCCTGTTTTACTTACAGCACGTGGGAAAACGCCTGAAATCTACGCCCAGACTGTTCGGCACACTGGCTTTAGTCCGCTGAGAGAATTCGATATCCTGGGCCAGTGCAGTTGCAAGAACAGCGGAAGCGGCGAGCCGACAAGGGGGGTTGTCCGGGCGGCTGAACTAAATTTATTTCAGTTATGCCGGGACTGCGGAAGCAGAAGGCACGAGGGATCTGTGGCTGATGGCGGGTTGAAAGCTCTCCCGGAAGGGAAGTCTTCCTGCAAAATCTGAATGTAGTTTCGTTATGTTTAGAAAATTGCCCTCACATTACGTTGGACGGTAGTTTTGTGGATCACTTCTGCTGCCCTTCGTATAGATGAATGTAGCCTCCACATTCCTCATATTATAGAGCACAGTTTGTTTCTCTTTTGAGGGACCTATGGTTACGGGAGAAGCAAATTTAATTGCAAATTATTTATAGAATCATACAAACACTCCATTGGGCCATGAGGCTGTCCTCAAATTTTGCGATTTCAGCTGTTTCTCAACCTTCCTGACGCTAATGTCCATGACAGACATATTTTCAGTCAGTTGGAGTTGTAATATTTTCAACAGTTATATTCGCTGGCCATGAATGCGTTTGTACCCTTAAATTCACCGCAGAGAACGAGCCCACTTTGCTGATTTAGAAGACTTAGTAAAGACCAACGGAGGGCAAGAAGTTTGACATTGACTATTAGTAGCAATACTGCCGATATGCGCCTGGAATACTTCAATAAATAGCTGGATGAGGAGAACGAACAACTTTCGTTTTTCTCAAAACAATTTGTGACTTACAGCGGTAACATCACAATTAAACAGATAAAACGTTATTTGGTGTTCACGTCATGCAGATTTCCTGTGTTCTGATGATAATCCATTATTTATATACCGCTTAACAATATAAAACATTTTCTGTGATTTTGTCAAAGAAAATATTAAATGGGGGTAATATCATCTCGGTTGTTAACCAACGTCATCTTGACTGTCAAAGGCCCGTGTCACGTTCTCTTATAAATCTATCGAATGACGATGGTCCCCCGATTGTAGCCACAGTCATTTTAGCCAATAACCTCACTTCCTCAACATTATCGCGGGAAGTACCACTTACTATGCCATGACGATGGCCCCCCACATGTGAAGGTATAGCCTCTAATGATAGGTAATATTTCTGCTTTTTCTTCTCTCATTTCTTTCGGTTTCTCAGACTTAGTATTTACATCTTTGATGGGGTAACATAGCTGTGTTTCATAATAATATTCAAACGTAACTTCATTTATTTCCTTTTCCCTAAGGAATAAATATTTTTCTTATCATTACTTTAATGGGAAGACCTTAAATTATTTTGTTTATTTTATCTGTATTTATCATATTACTTGCGCTGTGAAGAACTGCTATGTAGATCGTAGACACAAAAGCACAGAGAGCGATGTCGAAAGCACAGTTGAGCAGCGATGTACAGTGACGGAGAGTTAGTGGCTGTGTGGGCGCTAGTATGGCGGACGCGCGTTGTTGGTTTGAGATGCGGAGGCTTCCCGAGACAGTGGATTGTCGAACTTTATGACTGACGATTGTGATTACCGTCGCAGTACGAAATGAAAGCTGAAA
This sequence comes from Schistocerca nitens, assembly GCF_023898315.1. NCBI lineage: Eukaryota > Metazoa > Arthropoda > Insecta > Orthoptera > Acrididae > Schistocerca > Schistocerca nitens. Next base: position 1,170,219,184 of record NC_064614.1, read on the forward strand.
TGATCACTATGAGAAGAAAGATCGCACGGTTTGAGTAGTAGTAAATAGACTGTGATTCTTGAGTTTCTCCCGGCGTATTTGATAATCAAAATATCCACGGGTGTACTGCCGGTCTACAGTGTCCAACGGGCACAATATTTCGGCGATCATACATGTCGCCATCATCAGGTGAACTGACGGACTGAGCTCCTGTGAACTTGCCGGCACGGAGATCCGTACACTATGGCTGCTCAGGGGGAACTGGGTTCGGTCGCGGCGGCGGCCGATTTAAATACCCTCCGCCCGCGGCGCGCTCACTCCGCCATCCGCGCCCCGCGCCACGGTCGCGCGGTGGAACAGATTGCGACGGCGTCTGAGATGACGTCGGTGTGATGGCTCTATCCGCCGTGGTCGTCACAACTATACCTTTGCTCGATTTACTCTTGATTAACCCAATCGCTGGTTCCCAAGCCTTGCTAAGGTTATAGCCACAGTCACGGTTTATGAGGTCGTCATTGGTGCGAATTTCGATGGCCTCTCTAACAACGCTGTCCCAGTATCTCGACGTCTGTACCAGAATCCTCGTGCGTTCATACTCCATAGCGTGATTTTCCGACAAACAATGTTCAGCGACCGTCGACTTGCTCGAATACATCAGTCGAGTGTGCCTCTGGTGTTCACGGCATCTATCCTCGACGGTACGCATCGTCTGACCAATATACGACTTGCCACATTGACACGGAATCTGGTACACGCCGGCCTTCCTCAAACCGAGGTCATCTTTGGCGCTCCCCACCAGTGCACGAGTTTTATTCGGAGGACAAAACACAGTTCGGACCCGGTGTTTCTTCAAAATGCGGG